>NC_142203.1:32576708-33197541 GCF_049639895.1 Pseudopodoces humilis
ATTTCTTTCCCTTCAGTCAGTGTGCCTGAGGTTCTGGCATAGGTCGTTCAGGTAGATCTGGCAGATGCATAAGTTACCAGAAGTCAAATAGCAGGTGACACACAAAAGCTGTGAACTTCTCTCACTTGTCCTGATGTGAACTGGTTACTTTCTGTTTCTGCATTCAAGTAATTTCTACGTTTTCCTTTTCTCCAGTGTGACATAGCAAAGTGGAAGATATGACATGCAAGTTGCATTGGGTTTCCCCCACACCAACTGTAAATTTGGTCAGGAAGTATAAATTATAAGATATGGGCAGATATTTCATCTTCTGAGCCATTCTACCAAGTCTGAAATTCATGCCATTGTCATTTTTGCTACAACTCTCAAATGTCAGCCCCAGAAAGACCCAGCTTCAGGGCAGGTGGGGGAGTTGATGACTGTAACTGATGGATTTATCAGTTCAAGGAGGTGGTTGGATGGGTGTCAGCCTGTGGCCAGCAAGGTGAGCAGGGCTGGAGGTCTGATTCCTGAGATTCCAAGTTGCAAAGGCTGGTCACAGATACCTTGGATACATGTCATGTCCCATGATACGACTGCTAACAGTAATGCATTGTAATGGTTGAATTCTGGAGGGTGTCTCAAAGCTCATTCTTCAGGTATCCAGCTACCCAGACCAGGAGCTGCAGGAGAAGACATATAAGGCAACCAGAGCACGTAATTTCTGACCATCACCTTGTGGCTTTTAGTAATCTCTGGAGGCACCTAGAGTCAGCCATTCTCTGAGCCATACTTTTGAGTTAAAAGGGCTCCTGCTGTGCTCTGACCTGGCAGCACCTCTGCACCTGTAGCCACAGCATCATGTAACCTCCAACACAGCAGCAGCTCTGAACACCACACTAGCTGAGGTAGATACGTATGGGGTAGAATGTTCATCCTTTGCTTATTTTCTTGGTCATTTTTTGTGTGTTATTTCCTTTAATCAAACAAGTTTTTTCCTTTGGACTTAGTAGAACAGGTCCAGTTTCCATAGGGAGCAGAATATCACACAGCTCAGTCATCACCTCAGTCTGCCATCCAGGGCCCACCTGAAAGGAACATGAAATGGGTTTGTGACTGCAACTATGACATCTGCTTGAGAGGCCTTAAGCATATCTTAGCCCTGAAGGAGGTTTCCAGCTACCCATGGCCTGCACTCTCCAGTGGAATAGCCATGCCCCTGTCTTACTCTATTCCTCATCAAACAGCTGGACCTCTGTGGTGGGTTGGCCCTGACTGGATGCCAGGTGCCCACCAAAGCACAAATGGACAGGGGAGACAAAACATAAGGAAAGACTCAGGATCTAACAAGAGAGAGATCACTCACTGCTTGCCATCACAGGCAAAACATACTTCACCTGAATTTTCTACCAGTCAAAATCAGAGAAATATGTGAAACAAATCCTAAAAACATCTTCTCCCTACCCCTACTACTTTCCCAGGCTAAACTTTTTTCCCAGTTCACTACCTCCTGCCACAAGTGGTGCAGTAGGAGATGGGGAGTGGGGGTTATGGTGAGTGCATCACATGTTATTTCTGCTGCTGCTTTCTCCTCAGGGAGAGGAGTCCTTCCCCTGCTCTACTGTGGGTCCTCCACAGGGTCACAAGTCCTACTAGAAACCTGCTCCAGTGTAGGATCTTCTCTCCATGGATCCACCGGTCTCTGCCAGCCTCCTGCTCCAGCAGCAGCCTCCCACAGGGTCACAGCCTCCTCTCAGGCACCCACTTGTTCCAGCTTGGGGAATCTCAGTCCTGGCACCTGGAGCACCTCCTTCCTCACCTCTGTCAGTGTCTGCATAGTTGTTCCTCTCACATTCTTGCTGCTCTCTTCTCCGGCCACAGTTAATTCTTTGCAATAACTTTTTTCCTGTTTTAAGATATTATCACAGGGTCATTACTACAATTTCTGAGTGGCTTGGCCTTGGCCAGTGGCAGGTCCATTCTGGAACCCTCTGGCATTGCCTCTGTCAGACATGGGAGAGGTTTCCGGTAGCTCCTCACAGAAGCCATCTCTGTAGTGCCCCCATTACTAGAACCTTGCCATGTAAACCAAATACAGCCTCCCAATGCTCTGGAATTCCTGATGCTTATAGACAGTTGCAAAGAGAACTTTTTCTTCCTTTCCACCGTTTCCATCCTTTCTCTATGGCTGAGCTTTCCTTTGGTGCCTCCCACTCACTGCATTTCTCTAACCCCAACAACTGCATCTCCATCTGCTCCCTCAGGCTGCAGCTGGCAGCCTTCCCAGCTCCCCTCCCTCTCTTTGCCTTTCCTGCCCAGGTGTGTGTAGGCACTTTTCTGTGCAGCAAACCGAATACCCCCTCCTGAAGAGAGGACAGAGACTGCATACCATGTTATCCTCCACAGTTTCACCTGTCAATGTACAAAAGCAGGAGGTCTCAGTTCAGTGAACTAATAAACTGACTGACAACTGCAGCTGTAGAAGGGAGGGAGCCTTTGCCTAAGGTGAGTGTCATGAACCTGCAGGTTCAGCACAGCCTTGCTTCCCTGGGCCAGGCAGAGCTAGGGTAGTAAAGCCACAGCAAAAATGTTGCCTTAAAAACTGTCTTTGTGGATTTTCTCCTTGGTTCTAGGGAGGTCTTGGATCTCCCTTCTTTTTGGTTTCTGTGTTTAGCAGGCTTAAATAGGGGAGAAAATGAAGGAAAAATCCCAGACAGAAAATTACACAAAATTGAGACTAATGTAAATACTTTGGGGCAAAACACCAGCATGGGGAGACTTGTTGCTATTCTCCAAAACATGCTTTAGAAAACCCAAAACTTGAAGGTAATTAAGAAAGCACAGCAGAAGTGCCAGATTACCTCTGCTGTTTTGCCACAGGCCAAGGCTCTCCAGCATTTACACTTCAGATTAAGTAAGAGCTGACTGGGAAGGAATGTATTCCAGTATCTTTCTCTCATCACCATAACTTTTAGAGGAGCAATGGAGATTTAACTCGTGCTGGCCAGCTTGGTTGAACTCAGGAAATTAACAACTCTCCCTTCTCACCTATAATGTCTCTGTTACAGTGCGACTGTGGGTGTTGGACAATGTTTTCTTAATGACTTATTCTGAAGCCTGTTTCCAGGCCACCTGAGAGCACACACTGTGGGTGAAGACAAACCCAGTCAAAACCAGCTGTACAAATGACTGGACATCTCATTATGCCACTGAACATCTTGAACCCTCAGTATCTCCCTTGGATCACCTCTTGCCTTTCTGAAAGCGCTGGATTCTCACTGATTACAGATTCTGGAGATTTTAAGGGACATTTTTGCCCCTGGGCTGCAGTTTGGGAACAGCCATGTGGGCTTTCCTGTGCCTATGCAGCTGTGGCTCTGATATCATGACTCACAACAAGCTTTTCCCAGTTCCTTACCAGTTAATTCTTTCAGTTTCTTTAAATGAGACATGGGGCAAATGTGACTCATTGTCATTTCTGGAAATGACAGACTTGCAAAGTGAGGCCCAGGGGAGTGTCTGCCTAGTGCCATGCAGATGGGATCAATGGGCAATTGCCTCCTGACCTCATTCCCTTTCCCTTCTACTTTCAAAATTAGCATTGCTACTTGAGCTTTGACAGCCAGTACCAGGAGACACTCTCTGTTTTTCTCGGTTGACTTGGTGTGAAGTGATTATTCTGGCTAAAAAGAAAGACAAATTGCTTGAACGGAAGAATTTGTCAAATTTTATGCTGGTGTTTCTCTATTAAAACCACATACTTTGATTCCTCTCTGCACACACCAGCCTTGCAAGAAGCTCCAGGAAGGCAAATCCCTCCTTCTTGCATCTATCCATGGCTGTTAGAGCTGGTCACTGTGGTTCTGGCAGCTGGGCTAGTGCATTATAGATACAATTTTGTACTGCTTCTGACTGCTCCATGCTGCTGCAGCAGCAGCAGCACCTCCCTGGAGAAGGCATCCCACAGCAGAATGGGTCCATCTGGCTTACAACTGGTACAACAACTGCTGCCTGACCTTTTGGTGTGTGGCTCTTCCCTGGTACCTCCCAAATTAAAGCCATGTGGGCCTTCTGCAAAGCTGCTGCGTCACTCTAACACTCCTCATGATCTAGATTAGCACTGGTTTTAGTCCTGCCTAAACTTCTCCAGATGCAGAATCTTTGCTATCAGGACACATAGAGAGCACTTCAGGGATCTTTGCCCCATTTTTTCTAACACAAAGGGTCTGGCAACACTTTTTAGCTTTTCTGGCTTTGAGCTTAGGAGAGGTGAAAAAAAACTAAGTAAAGAGAACAGAACACAATAGGGAGCTCCATTTTGTTCTTGCTCCTTAAGGTCTAAGTCAGGGCTTCCCCAGGGGGTGTATGTGGTACCTAGCCAAACTGGGCACACCACTGAGAGAATCACCAGAAGGATGAACCTGCACCTGCCTTAACTGGACAATTTTGCCTAGACAAGGAGACCTAGGTAGCCTTCCAGTTTGTTTCATGCACAACACTCCCCTTGGCCACATCTAATAGTTTTATGTAGCATGTGTGTCCTTATGGGAGCACAGTCCAATGGGAGAAGACTACACACATAATTAAATGTAGCCCTTCCGAGTGACTGCACTGCTTGCAAGGCACCTGCAGGTGAAAAAAATGAAACTTCAAGCCTCCACACATCTGGGCTTGCAGCAGATGGTAGTCACTGCAAACTTAAACACAGGAGCTTAGCATTTACAGAGGTTCACAAAAAGCAGGCATGGCATCTTTCCCCTCTGTTCGCCTCCTGGTGCTTACTGGTGGATTGACTATGGCTGGTACACCCCCAAGCAAGGACACACTTTTTAAAGACTGCAGGTGGGTTTGGCAGCCTGGACATCTCTGACCTGTTTGTTTGCCAGTGCCAGAGAAGGAGGACACAAAGGACAGCAGTGCACACAAAGCTGTGTCCTTGTGACTCGGTCACCCCAGGGTTTGGGTGGAGTAAGCACAATGTTCAAGGCACTGAAGTGAGAACCTGGGCAAACAGGAGTGATGTAGTGTCTGAGACCACAGAGCAAATATTTGCCTGCAATGCACTAGGGCAGATAACTGAAAGGCAGCCAACAAAGGGTGGAGAAGTCTGGTGGAGACAAGGCCCTGCTTGTTTGCTCAGCAGTGTAAAGGACATAAATGCAAAATCAGGGCCATTCAGGCCTCTCAAGAAGTTGTAAAAGATGAAAAACAAGAGGGGGCCTGTTACAGCCAGTCTGCACGTGCCTAAATGCCCTCTGAGCATTGAGCTCACCTGCCTCTCATCTGCTGGCTTGTACCTCTGAGAAGCAGCTTTCCAGGCAGGGACAGGGAGGTTAAAGGCTCTCCTGTGGTGTCTCTCTTGCTCCACATCTGCAGAAGAAGCTGAGCTTTGGCTGGAGAGATTGGGGTGGGGAGGCAAACACAGCTGGCACCAGCTCCTGATTCCATCTTGAACTTCCAAACCTCACAGTTTGCATGGTCAAACAAACTGCATTTACCTTCTGCTGGATCTGTGGCATCAGGTTTTTCATCATCCACTCAGTTGGGAACCTTTGTTACCGGATAAGGATGCAAGAGCAAGATGCAAGAGCAGGTCATGCCCTTCCCACCAAAGGCAGAATTAGAGCCCCTTAATGTTCAAGGAATCAGATTTTAAAAGGCAGAAAATATTTTTTGTGATGCTTTATTCTGAGCAATAGCAAAACTCAGGCTTTGTCTGGACCAGACAGATGTTTGGGTTGGTGTCAAGTTGGTGACACCATTTTTTTTTTGTACCTGGTTTTGCTGTTTACAAACCTCATGTGTATCCTGCTTTCTCAGACAGATTTGGTAGCATAGAGGAGGCTTCACCCTGGTGGTAACAGCTGCCTTGGCCCCAGAAGATGGTGGGTGTTTTGATGTAACTGTGTCTTCCCCAGCATCATTGGAGCAAGAAGTCCGGGCTTCTGGCAAGGCAGAGATCACAAGGGCATCTCCTTTCACCCCACTGCCTCTCTCCCAGAAGACTTTGGATGGTTTCTTTTCAGGTTTCTTCCATTCATCTTTTTGCAGTGAAAATCCTTGTTGAGTCAGACATCACCTTCATGTTCAGAGGTGAAAAACTGCTCATGTACTACTCTACCCTTCAAGTGAAGCCTCCTGGCCTCTTTGGAAATGAAGAGGTGTTGGATGATACACTCCAACACCTGAAAAGAAAGAGGAATGCTGAATTATGCCCCTGAGGAATCACCTTGCATCTTTGAACTGGATAATGTTTCCTTCCTTCAGTAGCTGCTGTGGGCAGGGGGAGACCACAGGGTAGGTGGCCCCAGTGTAGGGGCCAACCACCATGACCTGCCCTGCTCTTTGTGTTATTGCCATCCTCTCCATCTCTGAGCTACACGTAGGAGCTGTGCCCACAGGGGAAAAGCCTGCCCTTCAAAGGCTTCTACCTCACACCCATTCAAGAGAAACTTGGAAATGAAGGGCTGATGGTACTCTGGGAATGAAGATTGTTTTCTCAACCTATCAGTGCTTCCTACAGGGTTGTTTTGCACTCCCTTTTTGTCCCAAAACTGTTGCAAGCTGGAAACATAGCATGAGGTTCTGCAAAACTGTTTTTTCAAGGCCTGTGAGACTGTGGAGCCATTGACACAGCTCCCTGGCTGTCAGCAGCAGACAACTCGGAAAAGAGTATGGCGTGATAAAGGATCTTCCTCCATCTACTGCTGACAAGCATTTGGGAACTTTTGGAGGGGAAGGTTATTCTGGGGCTTCCATGCTTTTCAGTTCTTATGGAACTGCCATAGGTTCCATGCCACAGGTTTGTTTAGAAGCTTTGGGGAACAAACTCTTAACATCACCAGTACTGTCAGCAGAGGGTAACACTGTGCATCTTGTGAAGCAGCTCATCCTTTTTCTGAATTTTGAAACTTCTCTGCTAACTCCCTGTGGTGTAACCCACACCTGGTGGCATCAGAAGAGGTGAATAGTGGTTTTCCTGTCACATCTCCCATCAGAGTCCTGTTTTTTTAAGATCTCTACTATACCTTCTCTGCTTAGCAGGTTAAGGATCCTAGTACCTTTGCTGTGTCCAGGCTAAGAACTATGCTCTACTTCCAGCTTCCTGGAGTCTGATCTGTCCTGTCAGGACATCTTGTCCCATCTTGAGATGGGGGGAGACTGTTGTGGGGAGAAGGATTGCAACAGGAGACCAGAACTACGTGGAGGGCTCACAGTGAAGAAGAGTGAGAATTCTCTGGCTACATGCACCAGGATTACATTACCTTTTTTACCTCTCTCATAATTCTCAACCTTTAATTTCCTTTTCTAACCATTGCTGAGCACATCAAAACATTCACAGCAGCTCTTGGGTCTCTTCCTGAGTGGCAAAAGCTGACATGGAGTTCATCAGTAAACATCCATGGAAATGATTGCTGTTGCCCCATGCCCACTACTTCATGTTCATCAGAGCTGCATTTCATCTGCTAATTCATTGCCCAATTACTCTGACATTTGTGGGCACATTCTGATGTTGTTAAGTAGAGAGACACAGCTTATTAGACTCCTGTCTGCCAGGTAAACCTTGGAAAGAGGAGTTAGGAGAGCATGATCCCTGAGCTTGCAAAGAATCTGAAATAAGAATGTAAAGGTATAATTTACCTTGTCCTTCATGAAGCCACTATTGCTACTTGTCAGAAAAAGAGATGAAAGACTGATATACAGAGATCTACCAATCCACTCTTGTTTGAGTTGTTTTTCTTTTGGGTCAGCCTTTGGATCTGGGTATGCCTTTGGAAAGCCTAAGGCTGCTCCAAATGCTGGATTGCACTTCAGCACCCAATGTTGTTGCTGGGGAGCAGTGACTTTCCCCGTAGCAGATGGAGCACTCATGTGACACTCCGTACACTATGTATCATCTATTTACATCTTTTTTTTACATTAGCAACAGATGGCTTGGCATAATTATATTTTTTAAATTAGGGGGAATATGTATCTAAAACTTCACACATTTTCTAGAGCTTATGGTTTTTACTTTTGCAGCACCAACGTTGAGGTCTTAGGTGGAAGGACCTCCCTTATCCTTCCATCACCTCCCACGAAGAAGTGTCACACTAAACATGCAGGTAGATACAGTACAGAAGTAAGAAAGCAGAAACTTCCCCAGTCATGCAAAGGGGAGGGGAAAACAGAGCTTGGAAGGAAGCAAGACAAAAGGGAGAAGAAACAGACTTACGGGCAGTAGTAGGAAGGAAGGGGGAAAAGAGAAGCACTAGGGCTGACAAACCATACCTTAAAAAGCTAATTGAACAAAAGCATAACCTTGCTTCAGAAATACAAAACCTAGCAGAATGTGAGTTCAGCAGCTGGTTTCGTCATGTTCCTTTTTTTGGCATATAAGGCAGTAAGCATGGGGTCTCTGATATTGAATTTTTTTCAGGAAATATGAGACTTGTTGTGAAGGAGAGTTAATGTAAACCAGGACTTTTCCATGCTCATGTGACTCCCAAAGCTGGGGCTGTAAGCAGGGTGCCAGATTGGTTTGATTTAGCTGTCAGAAGAAAAGGAGAGGCACTTCTTAAGACTATGGGAAGAGACACAGGATAGACCATGAGCAGCCAAGATACTAAAATCTCTTTATCAGACTGTGTTTGCCCAGAAAGTAAAAGGTCTTTGAACAATGAGGAATGAAATCCATCCTCAAAATTGCCAAATGAATCATCATTCTTGTGCACAGTGTCAAAACCTTGTGCACTGGCAATGTGCAAAGCTGCCTTTTGTTGGGAAGGAACTGTGGCTTAGTGGGAATGGGCTTTCAGAGAAGAGCAGGAAAATGCAATTAGGGCACAGGCGGTTTAATCTGCATTCCTTACTGCAAAAGGTCATATCCGAGGGAAAAGAGTCTTCCATGGGGGAGCACATCTGTCCACAACCTCATTGCTATAGTACTTTCCATTGGCAAGTACATGATCTTTCTGGTGCCAACAGGAAGGATTAGAGTACAGCTTTGGCTGGAAAATATTTTTGATTGCAACCATCCCTTTCTCAGGAAATGGCCCATGAGCAATACCAAGATCTCCAGACAGAGCTCTGGGCAAAGGCTGTGGTACTCCTTGGTGGCCAATGACCAGTGTGCTCTGTGTTTGTAAGTAGGCCTTTTCCAGCTCAGGCATGTACACCTGCTGTCTGAGATGTCATTCTTTTGCTAGATTATTTTGACCCATGGACCTTAGCTGCAGTATATCAGATGATGTGCCTACTCATTCTTGCTTGGTGTTTCTCAGCAAGCAAACATGGTATGGTGGGTGGATGCAAAGCTAGTTTACATTTTTACACTACTTTTACTCCTCTGTAAATCCTACTCAGTAATGACTAATCCCCAAGTTGATTCCCTTTTCCCATTTGGATTATTTTATTTTAGCTAAATTTTGGTACTTGGTAAAATTTAACTCTTTAGGGTCTTCCTGTTGTGATTTTTCACATGCTATGTGGAGAAGTGGCTTGCTCTAAGGCAGTACCCCAATGGAGATTGAAGGACACATCCCTTCCAACAAAGCATAGGTATTTCAGGAAAATGTACTGAAAGCACAGACTGAAAAAGAAACTATGGCAGATACCTACAAGGAGCCAGGTGAGACATCTGTGTACAGGTGTAATATCCAGAGGAACCCACTTGTCCTGTGGCTATTCCTGAATCTTCCCATAACGTCAGGGACAGCTTGGGTCATGCAGTCTGTACTTAGTTGCCATCATCTTTATCAAGATCAACACTACCCAGGAGTCACTGGGTAGTGACTGGCTGAAGCAAACAGAACAGAAGAAAAGAAGCACGCTCATGTTAAGCTTCTCTGAAAAGGGTTGTGCAGTTCATTCCTGATGGGCTCTGGTCACTCTATCTGCAGCTCAAAGAATCAACAGACACCCTGAGAAGCCAGCTGGTCCTCAAAAAATTTGAAAGCCCTGCAGCAACATGAAGGAGCACAGGGTGAGGACAACCCCACCAACTCACTGCCTCACAGCAGGGCAGCTGCCACCTGTATCTCAACCCTGGCCAAGGATAGGCTTTCCTCTCCAGTGTATAGTGAAATTGCTCTGCAGTGCTGAGGGAACAGTGGGGCACCTCTTGCTTTTGCTGCAGCTCCCCTCCATTGGCTCACCAATGCTGAGGGCCAATGCCCAGCCTGCAACTTGATCCTGGCCTTGCTTTTTGTCTGCCTCCTACTCCTCATAGGATCATCAGGGGCCTCTGTTATGATCTGATCTGACTACCCCTCATACTAAACTGGGGGCTGTTGTTTAGGGATTTCCTGGCCAGCTACTGGTCCCCTGACTCCCTCTCTCTTTCAAAGGGTAAAGATCTTCCTACTTCCTTCTTCCATTCCTGGCAATGAGACATCAGCAATCATGGATTATGAGATGTTTCAGTTAACCCCTGTTACCGCTGAACAGGAGAAGTTCTGCCAGAGATGGGGCAGTGTGGCTAATTCTGCTGCTGATCTAACATCTACAAAAAATTATTATCAGTAACCTGTTTCTTCCTAGCAAGGTGAATCAAAAGTGAAAGTCTGAAACCAGGGAAGGATTTGCCCAGCAGCTCAGAATGGGAAATCAATGGGATTTCCAGAGAAGTAGCTTTGTTGGCACCATGTTGCCAGTCCTTGTGGTTTTAATCAACTGTCTTACAGGGTTGGTTTCTTTCCTAGGGTTCTTGCAGTTGCAATATGATTACTGAGTTTTCTCTTCTTCTTTTCATATTGAGGCAATCTTTACTTGTGGGAGCTGTGAAAGAAACCATGAGAATAAGAACCCCAGGGGCTCAAAATACCTATATGTAAATAAAGATTAGCACCACAGAGATTATTTTCAAAGCAATGCTTTGTTTTTCATCAAGAAAATACTTGTACCTGACAACCTCAGTGACAGAGAAAACCAGTCTCTTCAGACGTGACTGAAACTGAACGCAGCAGTTCCTTAGTATGTGGGCTCTTCTCCAGCCTCCCAGGCACAAACACAGCCTGCCTAACTGGGAGGTTTGGCTGATGCCTTGCTTCTTCTGGTGCTTCACTCTCCACTTGCAGCTACCAAACCAGGAAGCAATACTAAGGGAAGTTATGACTGTAAGGGAAAAGTCTGCTGGACTTCAGGCCTTTTTTTGGAATAGACAGCAGACCCAGAAAGCCTAGCTCCTTGTGTGGACAGGAGGCAGAACTGCAGAGCTGTACCAAACTGTCTTCTTCAGGCTGCTGCATGAGGAATTTAGCTCTTTAACGACAGACATATCTACCTTCCTTCCAGTTGCATGGCCTGTCAGATGCAAGAGCATTAAGGGGTTGGCTGGAAGGGATATTCAGGGGTAAGGTGTGAACTATTGCAGTATATAATCAAGTGATTAATCAAAATTTGTTTTATGATCTTCATTTTGGTCCTTACAGAGAACAGTAAGAAAGTAGGAGGGGAATGAACAAAACATCCAAATCCTGCAAGGAATAGAGAAATTAAACTAGAGCAGCTTCAGGTCAGGTTGGTTGGATGCTGAAGACCGTAGATGAGGTGAAAACATAAACTGTCATAAACCAGCAAACTGATGAGGCATATTTTGGGTCAACCTGCATTAAACTGATGACCATGTCCCTCCTTAAAGCCCACATGTAACTGCAACCACATCAGACAGCACCAAGCCCTGGCAACTAGATGGTGAAGAAGGCAGGAAGGACAAAAATGTTACCTTCCACTGTGGAGAGCAAGGACACATCCCATGGAATGATGGGAAGCCTATCCTTGAAAAAGATGGTTTACTCAGTAGTACTTGACTACCTTGTATTACTACGTGGATTACTTTCAGGTTTTGCTGTATCTCCATCATGGTAAAAGGAGAAATGAGTTTCCAGAATGAAGGCAGAAGTGGGAAGGGGTAGAAAACAATTCTTGACTCTGAAGCACGGCATATGCAGTGTGAAGCTGAACAGGTTTCCACGAAACATATTCTAGCCAAGCTATTACTAACACCTGATACACCCATAGTTCCCCATTAGTTACCTGCCAGCAATGAGCAATGGACTGAATATTATCAATTATGTTCCTTTCCCCTTTCTTTCTCTCCCACCAATTAATTATCTGTTAATCATGAGAAACAGTCCTCTACTTGGAAAATATCAGACCAACAAGGAGTTTTGCCAATAAAATGGAATATTATAGTAAATAATAATGAAATAAGGTGAAGCCATATTGTTATGCCACAGATTTTAAACACTGCTATTCAGCAAAATTCCTGGGGAAAGGTAAGCTGATAGGGTCTGCCAGCTGATGCATACGGGTAATGCGTGTCAGAAACAAAATGAACAATGAAGACTTGGTCAGATCAAGCTTCTTTGGTCTCACATCTATCAAGGCCCAGGTAAGCTGCCTTGAAAGCAGCCACCATTTCATTGTCCTGCCCTTTCACCAGGCAGGACTAGCTGCACAAAAAACAGTCCCTATAGGTGTTGGCCTGCCTTCAGAGGCCTCCCAGGAGAGGTTCCACAACACAAAATCCCCTCACTATTCACTTTGGCAAATTTCTTCTAGTGTAAGTCTCATTTGCTATCACTCAAAATCTAGCCATATACATTTCTCCAGTCATACTTAATCCAGGAAATACAATCCTGTTTTAACATAAATAAAGACTTGTATCTTCCTCAGTCTATCCTGTAGTCAAAATACCAGTTTCTTCAATCTTAATTTCTGGATAATTTTATAGTCTTGTCATAATTCTTGTGCCTTCTATCTAGCATTAGCATAAACAAAGAGAGACAAGATATTTGGATGTCCTCATGCAAGGCCATAGAGTACAAATGAGAGTATATTACACAGTTAGACATTTACTTTAGGAGTACCCTTTTTGTAACCCTGCAACCTGGCACAGCCTTTGATTTCACCTGTTCAATACATCAGCCCTAACATTGGACATGAGGGCTGCAATAGAAATCCCGATGGCAAGATCTGAGATTACTTAGGTACAAACAAAATTTACCTATGACAGACTTTTATGTGGATGCTGAGGCGACAAACATGTAAGATAGCACGGTACAGAGCAAGAGACTGAATCCAAGTTGTAGGGTACAAAATTAAACTCCTGCTCTTTTTTCCTGGTTTTGCAGTATTAATTATTTCTTATTTGCATAGGCTTCTCATGCGCTGAATGGAAATGAAATCGCCAGTTTACAGAAAGCACCTCTACTTACCACAGTGTCTAATGATGTTGTCTACATGGGAGCAAGACCTCGAGACTCCTATCTCCTCTAAGCCTCTACAGGTCCCTAAGATGAGTGAAACATAGACTGAAGTTCAGCAGCGTCTTCCCCAGTTTAAAAACCCACTACACACAACAGGGAAGAAGGCAACCTACTAGGACACACCATCTCAGAGAAACAGGGATAGTAAGCCTTACTGCTCTGTCTCCATGGAATAAATGCCCATGTAGCTTTCAGTATGGGTCACTAACAGGTAGTTTTCTGTTTGGCTGACAGCTGGAAGCAGAAAATCTACCCAAAACTGCAACAGTACAACAGACCTCCTAAAAAGTCCTTTGGCAGCCTCGGCTGAGGAACTTTCAAGTGTTTAGCTGAGCTTTTCATGGCAAGCACATGGGCATCAGGTATAAGGGAAAGTGTAGTATATCCTCATCAACCTTTAAAACTGATTTAATAGCATCTTACCAATTATGCAATTACACATTTTTCCATAAACACTGGAACTGTGTACCAAAGCAGGCTACAAAGTTAACAAAAGACTTGGCCCAACTTGGCACTGGACTTCCCAGCTATGATTTGTCAGACGCCTCTTAGCAGAATGGATCACGTCTTCCTGATGCCCAGGGTCCTTTCATGACATGAATTAAGAAGAGCCCAGGACTGCAGCACAGACAAGTCACATCCAGTTCTTCCAGGCCCAATCTTCATCCCTCCTGTAAATTTAACAGTGACTATTTTGTTTGCTTACATTTGCATACACCTGGCTTTATGCTTTTGTTTGCTTGAGGATTGTTATGTGAAGGTGCTAACTGATCATCTCTACCAACTGGTAGTGCTCATGGATCTGATGGAACTGGTTGGACTGCGGACTGCTTAGGGAAGGACATCACAATGTTGCGTACAATATGCTTTTGGGACCAAGATCTTAGAAATTTTGTAATCTTTATTGTGGCAATCTTAAAAGATGAAAAACACTGAGTTATGTCTAAACATCCTGATCACAGACACCATGACAAAAATAGATCACAACTGCAGAAAGTTTGAAAAGTTTTGCAGAAAAGCCTGTAGAATCCTAGGAGACAAGAGGGCTATCTTGTCTCAAACACCGATAGCCAGACAGCTGTGGAGCAAGCCATGGATCGTTGATGATAACAGCCAGGAATTGTTGGTAATAACACACTGAGAAAGCAAAGGATGTGGCTGGAGAAGAGGCTGTAAGGCAGGACAGCACATTTCTGGGACAAATGTCCTTGTTCTGGCTCCTGGAGATGAGCACAACACAGCACAGCACAAGGGCAGGGATGAGGCTGCGAAGAGGGCATGGACTGTAAGAGGGGATCAACACCATCAGAGATGCCCAAAGCCTTCCGACCCATTTCCAGAAAGTTCTAGAGGAATGAACTGCACAGGATTGCTAATTTGCATAGAAAGTGAGAAACTTATCTTCAAGATGGGTAGACTTATAAAAGGTATTCCAAGCAAGCCCACATGTGTCGCCATTCCCAGGATACCCCTGCTGGATCAGTGCTGGAGCTAGGACTGGTGATCTCTCTTTCCCTCTCTCCTTCTTTCTCTCCCCCTCTTTAATTTATTTCTGTCTTTCTCTCTCCCATTTCACCCTACCCCGCTGTTCAAAACCCACTGCCATGTCTTCACAGAGGAGATCAGGTCCTAACTTATACCAATTTCCATGCCAAGTATGTAATTTACTAATAGAACTTTGTGAGTTTTTGTGGACCCTCTGACTTTTGTCATTTCTTTTGACCACGAGCACCTGCAAATCTTGTCTACTGCCTTCCCCTCAAGGATGGGATACCACAACTTTAACGCATGGAAGTGGAAAAGGGAAAATAAAACAATATTGCATCTAGATACACAATAAAATAAAATAAAATAACCCAACAGAATCTCTTTAACAGCAATTTATTATCATTAAAAGTAACAACAAGTAATTTTAAATTTTTTTGTCTTAAAAATCTAGTGTAACATACTGCTACAGTTCTATGAAACTTACGGCAAAATTGTATCCCCAAACCACACATTGTGCCTGATTGTCACAGACATCAATGGTGTGGCAGACAAACAGCACAGAAATGGATCGCTCTATACAGCGATGATCATTAGGCCTCAAGATGCTACAAGTTATTTTTTAAGAGCTATTAAATATAATTTTTGTTTTCCTCTTTTTTTTATATTGCTAGAACAATCAAATATTTCACATAGTTTTTGGTGCCCATGTGATCTTTTAAGAACTGTGTTTTAGCCCCCTACATCTTCCTGCCATAGTTTTCCTTTTTAAAATTTTCCCCCCTTAGTGACACACCCACCCCACCTCAGGAGACAAAACCACAGCCATGTTTGCAGTCACTGCACACAGCATCACATATTTCCTTTACATCCTAAAGCCACTGTTCAGCCCTAACCCTTACCTTTCACATTGCTGCCAGAACAACTCGGCAGCACAAAGTTCAGGAATACTACATGTTCATATTTTAATCTCCAGCTTCCTGGGAGCTCTAGAGCTTAGGTTAAGCTCAAGCTAAGTACCCAAGATAGCTAATTCATAGCTATTTCAGATTTGTGGAAAGGAGCAGCAGCCAGACGTTGCAGGACAGAGGCAGCTTCACATTACACAAAAAGACCTGAACAAGTCGTAATACTGTTTATCATTTGTTTGCAGGACCAAAAAAGAATATCCACAAGCAAACACACATATCGCTGAAAAAAACAGTCCTTATTCTGTCAAGCATTTAATGTGCTGAATTTAAGATTACAATGCTGTTCAACACTCAAAAGTAAGCAAAAGCCTCTGAGTGAAACCCTTCTGGCCATCAGATATGTACTGAAGAAAAAGAGCATGGGGAAACTTCATATAGTCTTTCAGATGTGGTTTGTGTATGACTTCAGATACACAGGATCCCCTTGGATGGGATAGGGAATTTCCACATGAACTTCACAGTAGCATGTGGAATTGAGAAATTCAAAGAAAACCAATCAGTAAGCAGCTTCATGTGCATTTATATCCATTCTGAATTTAGAGAGTCATGGGAAAATCATAATCATAAAAGCATAAAAGTATGGATGAGGTACTAGATCAACAAATCCATGAAAAAACCCTGATTACACTGTTCCCTAAACAGACCTACAATTTAAACTCCAGGAGAAAATAGGGTGTTAAATTTACTCAATGAAAAAAAAATTTTTTGGGTTTGTTTTCAGCCAGATTTCTTAGGAAAGAAAATCCCCAAACCAAAAACAATACTTAGAGCAAAACTGTGAAATCCTGTCTTACATAACATCTTAAACTACTGTCTTGCTTTGTAAATGCACCTAACAGTTTATGAATATCTCATTCTTACTCAATAATACCTTAAAGAGTTTTGACTGAGGTAGCCACTAAAACATCACCATACATAAGCAATGCCAACACACAGGGAAAAGCTCAACCAAGACGCTCAAGAAAGTTAGTTAGCATTTGCTTCCAAAAATGTAATTTTCTCTCTAGTGCTCTTCCTCCAAACCTTGCTTCACTTCCCTTTTCTTTTCTTGCCTATCTCTAATAGACAGCAACAAAGAAAAGTTTAGCTTTCCAGTTAATTTGTAAAATGTCCTTGGATTTCCAAAACTTAATTTTCAAATGAAGAATCAGTGAATTTAGTTTTACACCAATGCCATTTAGAGCACTGACACTGAAGGAAAATCTGCACCCTCAATAACTGACCCCTGAGGTTTCAGCTCTATCATCTTCCTGCACATGCCTAAGTGCTAGAAGCTGTGGAAAGACACCTGCAAGGGGAAAACACAAAAGCAGTGAAAAGGTCCCTTTCATTGTAAGTCTCATCTATACACGTAAACACACAAAGAATCACCTGTTAATTCACTGTCTTTCAAGTACTCAGGATGTTAAATTGCAATTATCATTCCTCCAGCTAAAAAGTACAATGATCTGTCATATCCTGGACCTTTATTGTGGCAATCACTGCTCACAATTAAAGCATTTTCAAATTACTTGTATAGCTATGATAGCCTATGCTCAGATTCAACGTGAAAAAAAAATCAGCTTTAAGGATAATTAATAGCTAGGTATTTTTGAAAACACTTTCGAAATTTTTTTGTGGTCCCTTATCACAGACTATTTTTCAAAGTAATTCAGAACCCCTATTATCAACATCCAAATCAAACAACCAATCAAACAAGAAAACTCCAACAGAAAATCACCTCAATATCTATGTTGTTTAGTACACATATATTGCAGAATGTACATTTGGCTAAACATCTATACTGTACACATACATGTACATGTAGTGTAAACATCCAGTTCTGACTTCTTTTTTTCAACCACTATTTGGAATTTGAGTGTCTTCTCCAATTGGTCAAATATTTTAATGCATCTGCAGAAATGCAAAGCTGCATTTCAGAGACATTCTGCACTGACCCAAAGCAGCACAAAACCTCTGCTTCTAAGATACACACTTACCAAATGAAAAAGTCTGAAGAAAAAAAACATGCTCTCACTTAAGAAAATAGAGCACTAACAAGTGTGACGTGCGTAATACTGGTTTCCCAATGTAGAGCAGACATTTTGTGTATATTCCCAAATATAAAAAGAAAATTATACAAATTGCATGCAACTGTAAATAGTGCAGTTCAAACAATACCAAGGTCTTATCCTTATTTTTGAAGCATGTGGACAACAGCAAACTGCAGGGTGATAATTCTAACATGGTCCTTGGGTTTCTTCTTCCACAGAGACAAACAAAGCTACTTTTATTTCAAAAAACTCTAGCCCACAACAGGAAGACATCAAACAATTTAGCCATGATAACTGTACTGTGAAGAATTTCTGAATTTTCTTACACATCTAGATCACACAACCGGGCTTATTGTTTGAAGCACTTTGCTGGAACTCCTTTTTCACAAACCACAACACACCAAAAAAAGTGCTTCCTGTCTTGATTACACACAGTTGTTCATCAGGTGGAAGTAGATGAAGGTGGTTTATTACAACATTATGAAACTATCCTCATCCTTACGAAGCATATGTAATGCACAAATTAAAGATTCCAGTTAAGCATCACCATATACTAACCCTTTATGTTTGTATAACATAACCAGCTACGAAATTGTTACTACTGAAATCATACACAGGCACCTTGCTATATCATACTTACGTTATAGTTTTCTTTTTAAAACATTCCACAACTGACTCTGCTTTTGAGTCACTTTTGTCCATTTCATCTATTTAGACGCTGTGTTACCACTTCTCTGTACATGATAGAGATATATATCAGCAGAAGAAAAATGACAAAGAAATCATCCAAGAACCCCAGAATTCCAAACAGAGCTTCAGGAAGAAAATCCAGAGGTGAAGCCAGGTACAGCAAGGCTCCAATCAAGCAGAGGAATATTCTGATGCGAAACATCCAGAAGAGGCCCCCTACAGAAAACATCTCCCTGAAAGCATGTCGCAATAAAGTGGGGAGATCCATAATTCTTTCCATAATCTATAAAGAAAGAACCCAAAAGTTACTATTTTGCTTTAGCAACTCATCCATGCTAAACTGAAGTTTCTACTACTACATCACATCTTAGAATCTGTTAGTTTATAGGAATTAGAACAAAATCTGGGAAGAGGTAATGAGTTCAGTTTTACTGGGTAGAATGTCAGATTAAGAATACTTATGTTTTCAAGAAACAGTCAAACTGTGTTATTCTACAATGAAAAACACATTTAATATACATCACTAGAAAATATACTGGCATCTATTATGAAGGAAAAGCAATAAATACTAGAGGAAAACAAATGACTGGGAAAGTGAGAAACAGCAAACAGGTTAACTGGAGTGAAGTATTGATCAGAATACAAGACAAACAAGGATTGCAAGAAAAAGCCCAATAGATAAAGTAGAATAGGTCAGAGCTTTTCAGAAACACAATACCCCCTCTCCCGGTGTATAAACCAGTGACTCACACAAGTTTCCAAAGGATGGATGAAGCTTCAAAGTAAATTAAAGAACCTTTAAATTAATCTATTCCTGGCTCCTTTCCATTTTGCTACTATGATTCTGCCAGTTTAGCAAGAGACTACTCAATAGAAAATATTCAGGTTTTGCTGTGATGAGTAGGGAGGGGTGCACTTTAAAACTTATTTTATGCTGGTTCCCTTTTATGGTACACAGTTCTACATAGAGCCATAAAACTCCATTAAAATGAGTTATTGCCATGGCTGAAAAAGTTTTGGAGAAAGACATTTTGTATGTGGTAACACTGTGTATAAATCAAAGACAATTTATCTAGTCCAATTAGGGTTTTAATGCAGATTTCTGGCATGACCTCAGACAGGTTACTGGGGACTAGACACAGCTCGCAGAGAGGTCTAATAGAGCTTGAAAAGTAGTTTCAGTCTCTTCTGGATAAAACCTGTACATTTTGTGGTTTAGAAAAATACCCTTCCCTCTTCTGTCTCTTTGTACTGTAGATTTTTTTTGCTAATGTCTTCTTGCTATATTCAAATCCCATTAAAAATTAAGAGAAGCAGGGAGGTTACTAGTATGCATGTGTGTGCATTTCACCTTGTGAAACAGGACATGTACACGGGAGACAGGCACGTAAGGCTGATTTTCTAACATTTTCAGAACTTTGACTACCCCTCTTAGCTATTTACAGAAAAAAAAAATCTGTTTTTCTTACTCATAGAGGAGAATAAAGACTGTAATATAATCTAGGGGAAACATGAAAAAAAATGCAGACAGCATATAGCTGTCTGAGGAGAAAGGCACAAAGCAAAACTTCAGATTCTTCTAATCAGTGTAAAGAGATCAATGAAGCGAATATTCTTCCTTGCAGGTCATGTATTTCATTAAGTATTTTTACTGACTAATTCTTGATCCTTTCAAAATATCTAAAAACCAACTTAACACATGAACACTTGAGAAAACTCAAGACTTACTAGATTCTCACTCACAACAAAAGAAAATTGAGTTTCCGTAAATTTTCATAAATGACAAATGAGTAATTTTGAGGTCTTGGGTTTAATCTAACCATTTCACCATAAATTTCCTAAAGGAAAGTTGTCTAGGTCCTGTGTATCAGGAAGAGAAAATCCACATTCCAGGGAAAGAAACAAAGAAAGAAGGGGGAAAAAACAAAACCACAAAAAAATTGCTCTCAAACTCTCCTGACATCACTGACTTCCACACAAATTTACCCAAAACTTACGGATCTGGGCTGTCCTGAGAATCTTCGATTGTAATCATTAACATCTTGAAACACTTGGGCTGCACCCTGCTGATCTTCACCAAAGAGTGGTAAGAACAGTGTTACCTAGGCACAGGAGGGAGATTATGTTAAACATGCAACTGTAAAACAGTCATCTTCAGTTAACTACATAGAAAAAACTTTGGTTTGGTTGAATAGTTAATAGGAGAATAAACTGAAAATTACTAGCATGGATACTGCTATTAAATTTTAACTAATTAATAGCTTACAGCTCCTTACAGAATATTAATTTTAAAAGAGATCGTTTAAAAAGTGCAAAGTAACCTTCCTTTTAAGAGAGGCTTATGTTTTTTTCTAAACATCTAAGTGCTTTATGTTTCATAAGTGGGACAGATGATTTGGAGAACTAAGCTAATTTACCAAATTCATCTAATTTTGTTTCCTAAATTGAAAATCAAATAAAGCAATCAATGAGGCCTTTCTTTAACTATATTTAGAACTGCCTTTCATGACAACAAACATGCAGCAAAACTCAGTTTTGCATATGGCTCTTCATACCAAGATGAATTAACAGAAGAAGGTATTAACCTTCAGGTCTTTTATAAGGACAGATAATTTTGCTCTGTTCTTAGGTTAAGTTTCACACAAACATAGAGAAATAAGATAAATGTGAATATGACCTTATGTATGTTATCTTTCTGCATAGGAGTTGCTGAAAACTTCAGACTTCTTTTTGAAGCAATGCACAGGTATAAAATGCAGATTATCACAGGAAACAGAAGGCATAGCACTTGAAATTACTACAGTCTTCAGAAGCTTCCTCTATACTTGGCAACTAAATATAAATCTGTGTGGCAGTCACATTTAGAAATGAGAGCATGAGCAGATCTTCATTCAACTTCTGGTCCTGCCACAAACCTCTTGTATGACTCATGTTCATGTGTACATCTTTCCCTTCCCCATTTACAAACCAGGGTGAGAATGAATACATAACCATGCAAACAGTGCCACCTAATACACCTGTTACTCAGAGGAAGGTAAATGAAAATATATATAAGGAAAGCCATTAAAATGATCACTTATTTTCCCCTTTTCCAGCTTCCCCACCTTTATTATTTGTATCTTTTTCCTCACTGGCTACACTCTAAAGCTACTCATTCTTCCTCCAGTCATATCTATTTTTCTTTCCTTCAACTGTCTCCTTACAGTCATTTGTCCTGCTGATACACACAATCAAAGCAGGATATAATGGAGGGGCAAGGGCGTGAGTTACATAATTCATTAGAAGTTGCTAGATCTGTAGTTTGTGCACTGTTAAAATAAAGATGTACTTTTTTTCAATCACACGCTATCAGACTCAGAGATCCTAAGCCTTAATGTGTTGCAGGAACATATTTCAAATTGACAATGTAAGTAAGTTGCGTAGGTAGTAAGCTAATGCTTGCTCTACAAAGACAAAATTAATAATACATACAAGTTAAAAATAGGCCCAAAATAAGAAATAGATAGGTCTTTTGGTAGAGACAGAGGGAAGGGAGAGGGTATTTCTTAGGAATCAGTAGTGTGCTGCTAGTGGCAGTCTACCACAACCAGGCCTTTCAGATGCAAGTTCTGGTAAAATAAGTTAACATCCTGAACAGAAATCATGAAACAATCAAAGTTAAAATCTCACTATTTTCTGTTTTCATATGCCTTTTACAGAAAAATAGCTGAGTTATCAGTGCAGTTCACTTACACTTGAGTTGCAGAAACAATCTGCATCTTTTGAGTCATTTGTCAAAGCAAGAAGTTTGGAAAAACTGAATGTCCACCATTCCTGTCTCACACATACTTCTATATTCTTTCAGTTTCTCAGACTTCTTAATCTGTCCTATATATTCTTTCACCCTCTCAGACTTCTTTATCTGCCAGCCTCATTACTGCAGCTCACATCTAAGTGTCTTGTGGCAGGCTATTCTAGACAGTCAAACTGACAGGTCCATGATGACTTAAAATATTACCGTCTGTCTGCAGATTGGGCAGCGGATGGCACCCAGCCATGAGCCATACCTCCAGTAAGCAATAATGCAGGAACCTGGTGAAGGTAAGGTATACACATTTAAACTCCTGAGATGAAAAACACATCACCTGAAATAATATGTTATACTGGATTTAATTTTGTGTACAGCATTCACTGAAAATACCAAGAACTAACATGTTCAAATTCAATGCTATTAATGAGAAAAATCCTGAATAGGTTCAACTGAATCAGTAATTCTAAGGCATTATTTCCTGAAAACAAAAATTTTTAATCATTATGTGAAGAAGCAAATAATTAAAATTTTTACCAGTTTAAAATTTAGAAGTGATAAAAATGTCAAGAGATGTAAAATTTATCCTAAAAACTTGGTTTTATCATCGTCAGTTTCAATAGATGAAGAAAAATATAAAAATGTGAGTATTTTATCTGTTTTTTCCAAACTTGCTTGTTTTTTCATTTAAACAATTAGGCATGGCATAACTGTAACTATATACTTCGTAAAACTAGATGAATGTAGTGAAATCCTACTAGGAACCTGAAGGAGAGGAAGCAAAATGCTACATAGGGTGTCCATATATAAACATAGCCTCAAAAAAACACAAAACCAAACACTTTAATCAACTGTGCACTTTCTCATAATTCTGCAGGACTTCCAAGATAAAACTATTCTGTGAGATAAAGAATACTTTATTCTTTCTAAACCATCTTTTTTTAAATGTTACATTTCCAAATATTCTTCAACCTCTTCAGGTTTTTACTAAACTAGAAACAAATTTACTCTTTGGCATTTTAAAATTAACCAGTTTAATTCCAGATAGCATAGAAAACAGTGTAGCACACACTTAAAGTGACTGTTTATTCATAAATGTATTTTCTCAATTATTTCTAAAAAATTATTTCTTTTGCAGACACAATGATAAACAGTTAAAGTTTGGAATTAGGATGCCTGAGCTAGTGCCAAAAGTTTGTATTTCTGTTCTAGTTTTATCTTTGGAACTAGGAGGCTTTCTTGCTTACCACAGAAGAGATGTCCACAGTTTGTTTCTATAGGGAATGTAGCCTGTTGCAAACAGACTGGACACGACATATCTGTATAGAAGCGATGCCGGTCACCAGCAGAAGCATCCTGCTGGAACAGCAGGAAAATGCAAAGTGTTAGAGATACCATTTTATGTAAGTTCACTGAGTTATAAAAAATATTATTATATTGGTATTCATTCACTCTAAGTCAAACTGTCAAATGCAGAACTATGTGAAATGAGAAATATATTTAAATGTAAAAATCAAACATAAATGCATTGATTCAATAAGCAAGTTCTTGTGATAGGACCATTATTTTCCCTACATCTGTTAAACGTGTGCTTCAAATCAATTAAAGACCACAAAGAACCTCCTTGGTCCTTCACACTGCGTCAGGTTAAATATGCTGGAGCATGAATAACAAACTCGGATCTATATTGTTACTTTCTTATCCTGAGTAGCTCTGTCCAGAGCCAAGTAACTTAACTGTGTTGTTTACCAGCATTTAGTGTTTCCAAGCCCACACACAGATATTGTCTTGTGTATGTCAGTCATGAAACAGTTTTTTCCCCATTTTCCCATATTTGTCTTCTACATAAATATGCACTGTTATTTCAAGAAGTATTGGAATCCAAAATAAAAGCCTCTCTGAGCTCCTCAGAGAGAGAAAAGAATTATAATATATTAAGCCATAGATACAGAGTACAAGTGTAAGTTTTAGTTTTAAATAAGTTTTAATATAGCTTAAACACCTTAAGTGTCTGTGTTAGCTAGTGAAAAGCCTTATTACCCAGTTTAAAGTTCAGTGATAATGCCCTTCACAAATTCAAATTCACAAATTCAAGTTAGCTCCAAACATAATGAAAATAATAATGAAAATATAGTTTGCATTCTTAGATAAGAACAGATAGAATTACTCACATAAACAGATAATACCCTGATAAAACAGATAAAATTTAGGTAAAGAGAACATTGCTTTTGCATGTTAGAATTAAATTCAAATTTGTGTAGAAAGTATTGTTTTAGAAGTGTGTTTTCAGCTGATTAGATGATTTATGAATTTAATCCTCTGTATTGGGGATCAGAGAAGAACGACCAACAGAAAAAAAACAAACATCCAAAGAAGAACAGCAGCACCATCATCATCTCCAGCTGCTTTTGCCCAAGGCAACAGAACTCCACGCTGAGAAGCTGCTACCCTGAACATTGGTACCTTATACCAGAGAGCTGCTGCTGCTCAGAACTCGGGACTTTATGCCAAAAGCTTTTAGCAAACACTTTAATTTTCTAAACCTTTTGCCTTTGATACTGATGCTTTTATACAATAAAAATCTTTCTAGCAAACATCAACTGCTCATGTCTCTTTGAAACCTAGAAATATTATCAGAATCCCTGTTGAAACTTGACAAAGAAGTATCATGATGAAAGACTGTTCTCAATATTCTCCAAAAGTATTGCTTAGACGCTACATGTCCAAACTGGATGCAGCCATAGAATCATTGAATGGTCTGAGCTGGAAGGGCCTTTAAAGACCACTAAGTTCCAACTGTCCTGTCATAGGTAGGGACAACTTCCACTAGACCAGGCTACTCAGAGCCCCATCCAACCCTGCCTTGAACATTTCTAGGGATGGGGCATCCATAACTTCTCTGGGCAGCCTATTCCAGTGCTTCACTACCCTCACTGTAAAGAATTTCTTCCTTACGTCCCATCTCAACCTAGCTTCTTTCAGTTTAAAACCACTACTCTCTGTCCTGTGACCAAAGGCTTTGCTAAAAAGTTCCACTCTGTAGCCTGGCTCTTGTTGCTATGCCATTGTTCTGCTACACACAGTTTATCAGTCTAAACATCTAACCCCTGTCCTGTCTCAGCAAACAGTACTCCAGATTTCCTTTCATTTACCCCTAAACTCCCAAGAACATTCCAGGAAGCACACAGCACAATCTAACATACTCCACCTTGTGGCAAAAACTTCTTTGGAAAGTTGGAAAAGCCAGCCAAAATTTAGTTTTAATTACTTAATGCATCCCTTAAAAAAAACTACATTATCTCAGTACTTGATGGGTTTCAAGGATGCCTCTGTACAGTAAGTAAACTCCCACAACTTTCAAGATCATCTTCTTCCAGAACCTCAGAGAAGCCTTCAGTACCCCACATCAGCGAGCTGAATGATGCCAACACTTAGTACAGTACCTGATCAGTTTGAAGCTGTTGACGAAGAGCTCGCACTAGCTCTTGATTTTCTGGATGTATGTTCTGATGTTCATTTCTGTGAAAGGAAATAAATACAAGTGACTTGTAACACTGAAAAATAACCCACTGAAACAAATATGAAACTTGAACACAGGCCAAAAAATTCTTTCCTGCTATAAAGGATTTTAAAGGAAGTACACAAATAATTAAGGAAACAGGTATTTATTCTGGAGCCTAAAGTTAGTTTGGACACTTAAAGCTGTACCAACAGCAACATTTTTCAGTGACTCCATAATCAATCATTAAATCATGTTAAAACTAGATTTTGAGAAAAAATTAAGCCATGAACCTACAAAAAATAAAGTTGCCTGAAAGTTTTTTTATTAAACATGCAGATATATTTTTCATTTTTGTCTCCACTGCTAGTATCTTATTTGTTGGTCTACTTATATTACTACTTTTTCACTCACTGCCTAAGTCATAGAGTTGCAACCTCCTAATTACTTCAATTTTATCTGCTACATGACATTTGCATAAGAAAGAGTAGACAAACTTACATTTAGAATATTGAATTTATATAACTATCAGCAGACTGGATATAAAAAGAAACCACTCTTTTAAAATCACTCTTTTTTTAAAAAAGCAAGATTCTACAGGCAAGCAAATTGCAGGTTAGATATGCCAAGAGGAATCATTGGGAAGGGACACATTGAAAAAAGAAGGATGGATATATTAAAAATTTTACGTTCAAAAGCACAATGGGACAGAATTGAAATTAAAAATTACAACAATCAGAGGTGTTGACTTTCAATAAATATGAACCAACAGCATATTAGAAATTTGAATTTTTATACTTTATTAACTCATATGGATTTCAATGATGATATAGTCTGCTTAGCACTCCTGAGGTTTCAGCTGGATTCTATTCTCCATTTTGGGCTAAATGCACAGAAACATATAGAGAAGTTGGATGAAGTTCAGAAGATAATAAGAACTACTGCCTACATTTTTTAAACATTAGAGAAAGACTTAAGAAATGTCAGTTTATATAGAAGACTGTTCATGGAATGAAAACAAGACAGGGTAAGTCTTTCATTCTGTAAATATGAGCTATTATTTCCCACAATTATCTAAGGCCTGTGGAAACACATTTCCAACTGCATACAGTGTACAAAATCAGACAAGATTACCTCAGGCTATTTTGATCCATCCCTGACTAGAAGTTGATTCAAAAAACAGGTTGCAATGCTTCCAGGGATATTGAGGTAAGCTGATCCTCTGTCAGAGATCAGGGCTGGACTGGCTGAACTTTTAGGACATTTTGTGGTTGCAGTTGTATTATGTAATTTCCTCAATGCTTCTAGAAGCTTCTGCAATATTTTCCTTCAGTTAATGTAGGCATAATAATAATAATACTATGGGCATAATCATAATATTGCATTATTGCTATATTTAACATTTTGTCTGCTTCATTCTTTCTTCAAAGAGAAACAGGTAAGTCCCATATTTTTCATGCTAATATTTACATGGCTAAAGAAATTTTATTTAATATTAATGTGGGTGACATATGAAAGCTACATGATGGGAAACCTGTATTATAGGTATATTCTTACACCCCTTTGGTCTCCATGAATCAGATTTTGTGGATGTTGGCTGTCATATATGTTATATGTATAGAAGTCTTTTTCTGTTTAGATGCTACAAAATGAACATATTTCACATATTCAGTTTGCCACAATGTTTGATATATATTGAAGTTCAATTTGATTCACACAACTGGAAGGTGTGAATTGTAAGACAGTTTATTCTGATTTCTCCATAAACAACTAATTGTAAATTTGTTACTGCAAGTGTTCATTTTATGACCTTACCCTGTCATCATATACTATGCCAAAATCATGAGAGCATTTGTAGAGCTGCAGAGGTACAGCGTGTACTGTCACTTATGCATAAGATGGTGGTAAGGTAGCTGAAATCCATGCAGTGTTCAGGAAGGGAGAGGCAGAGCTCAAGACATACCAAATTCATAAATTCTGTCACGCAATTATTGTGAGAAGATAACTGAAATAAATGAAAACCAATATGGTGCCATGTAATTAAAGGCATTATCAAACACAAGCCAGAAAGAAATAAAGTTATATGCAAAGGCCTTTTATTTCCCCTCTTTCTGACTGCTAGCACACCGAAACTTGATGAAAAAGGTCTCATGATATGAAAAAATTGTACTATATACCACAGAGGGCCCCACCAAACTATTATTATGGGAAGGAAGAAGAATGCCTACTCATGCAGATTGTGCAGTCTCACACAAGGAAAGAGAGGAACAGTACTTAAGGGGACTGGTGCATTACTGTGCAATGATGGACAGTGTTAATTTCCACAGACTAAGATCTCACTTCTGCTGAAAATAGTGACTTGATCTTATAATCAAGCCATATGATGGATAGAAAAATATTAAAGAGATCTAAACCTGTAGACCCGTAAACATGGAACAGGTAAGTAGGGAATTAAAGGGTCAGGCTTCCTTTAATTTGTTGAATGCACTGAATTTTCACTATCTAATTTTAAGGTGACAACCTACTCACCAGTTTAGAAGATGATGGAAAAAAATCTGGCTTCATTTCACCAGAATTTATAACTCAAAAGCATACAGGCTTTACAAAGGTATAGTGCCTGAACTACAAATTTGCAACTTGTTACATGTCTTAATTATGGCTTGTTTCTCCGCCAGAAGCATGAATGAAGCCTTGATGCGATGCTTCACTGAGTTCTTTCAAATGGAAACAAGTACAACTAAATCCCTTAAATTTTCTCCATATTCTGCTTCTGCCCCCTAAAATCTACTGCAACACACACTCCTTGCTCCTCATTTCCCTTTTTATTCAGCCCCAGCAACTATTCTTACCATAAGCTTTCTTTCCTGTTTACTTACCCGTGATCTGTTCCTACCCAAGTATTTCAGTTCTGTTGACACAGAAGCACGAAAGGCAAAGAAAAAACTGGGGTAATGAACACCATATAAGGAACACAATGACTACTGCACTGTCCAAGGTAACTAGTGAAGAAAAAGAAAATACGCGTTTTCTCCCTCACTTCCCCCTCAGTGCGAAATAAATTAAAAGTACCATAATTTTTGTACCGTACAGATTTTCTAGTATACTGTGCAGATTTTGATGGCAACAATACAAAGGAGATAGATGAAGAGTGCTGCTGAATACAGATGATTTCAAAAAGTACCAGAAGGCCGAACAGGGAGCTAAGAGGATCCTGGTAAGACTTTCAGTCGTCAGTCACAGAATCACAGTCACAGAATATGCTGAACTGGCAGGGACCCATCAGGATCACGGAGTTCAACTCCTGGCCCTGCACAGACACCTCAAGACACATATGCCTGAGACTACTGCCCAAACATGTCTCCAACTCTGTCAGGCTGCTGCTGTGACTTCTCTGGGGAGCCTGTTCCAATGCTCGGCTACCTTCTGGGTGAAAAACTTTTTTCTGGTATCTAACCTAAACCTCTGAGTCAGCTTCACGTGTTTCCTCAAGTCCTGTCATTGGTAACAAATCATACAATGCAGACCTCCAAATTCTAGAAGCTTTGTGTTTTTAGTTTATTTGTCCCTCCAGAAAATATCATCTACCATCAAGGTATGTAACAGGATTCACAAACTTTTTACCTACCTCATTACACTTGCAGAAGCAATAGATAATTGGCCTTATCTTCCTCCCTAAGTAATTGTTCATAATTGACACATCATCTCCCTGAACTTAATTCTGACTGAACTCCTGCTACTCTTGCCAACTGCTGACCCAGGTTTCACTCACTTTTTTTTTAACATTTCTTACTTGCCTTTCTAGAGTTCAAAAATAAAGTGTTAACTTTCAAACTAAACACTTAAAATTCAAGTCACAACTGCCAAAAATGTCAATATGAGGGCCGGAGAAATCATAACAGAGCAGATGAAAAAGAGGCATTCTTAAAGCAATCTGAGTAACTGAAACAGCTTCAGAAAAAAAAAGACAATGTGAAGTGAAGCATTTCTTAAGATTCCTTTGTGATCTCCTGGTCTTGAACTGCAGCACTGCCTTGCAGTCCAACCAAGTGTTTCCACCTACTGTTTATTTTGTGGCTTGTTCTCAAGTAGCTCTACCCCAGCAATATTTCTAATGTGGACGTATCCTCTTCAGTAAGTTCCATGATGCCACCGTGTCACTAAAACTGAGTTTGCTCGGTTTTGAAAACTGTTCTGTGTGCAGAAGTCTACACACATCCATGAAATGAAATGAAATGGAATGAAATAATGAAATTAAATGGAAGGAAATAAAATAAGCCAATCTAAACCTCAGACTGGCTTTTCCCAAAACACACAGGCTACGATATTTGTTAGGATGCAAAGAAAAATTGAAATGAAAATAAGCTTTGATGACTTGATCATTAAAGTTACTGAATTCTGAACGTAACATTTTCCTGTATAGAATGCATATTGAAGTCCACTGTTTTACAGCATACTCATTAAAAAAAAAATAAATCACTCACTTTGTTTGGATTTGGGTTGCTGTTTGTTTTTTGGGAAGGAGACTGCAGCTAGAATATACATTGGAGGAATACATCCAATTTTTATCTTGGAGTCATTGACGAAGCTGTACTTTGTAACCAAATACAATACAGCAGCCATACAGACTGTGAATGAAACCATTTTCAGTCTTAAGGAATGATGAACACTACTCAGTCTGATTATCTGAAGATAAGGAAGAGTTAAACTCCACTTTTGATTCTAGCTGTGCCAAGCAATTAATTAAACATAGTAAGCAATCAAACAATCACTTCCTTACTGTCACGAAATCACAGTTTTTATGTACCAATGCATGAAGTTGTCAAGACAGTTAGTCAATTTTCATAAAAAATTAATAATTCCTGTCAACACATTCTCACCTTAAAAGTGTATATACCAGAGCAGCAATGAAAGTGAAACTGAGCACAACTGCCACCAGTACCTGGTCACTTACTCCTTCTATAACTGAATCATTATCTAGCTTCAAACTCTGAACTTCTGCTTGGTGACTGGCCATCACAGCTCTAAAATGCAAAAAGAAATATATACATATACATATATTAAAACATGTGAGCACAGACATTTTTAACACAATTACAAACGATATGTAAACAGAATTAGTCATTGTTGGGAGAAAAGAGTAGTATTAAAAGAAGGAATGTATAAATTTTTACCAAACACTGAGCTTGCTGTAAAGGTCTTACGCAGTAGCAAACAAATTTTAAATTGCTGTCTTATGATTTAAAGATTAAAAAAAAAAAAAAAATAGTCAGCTAGTTTACCTGGAAACCTTTATGAGATAAATGGCATAGGAATAGGTCTTTATGGAACTCGTCATAGCCTAAGAACAGTTTACTGAAAAAAAAATTCACAACTCTGTATTATCAAGAATTATAGCTATTACACACCACAACATTCCTGGTAGGCTAAGCAAACACAGAAACTTAACTTTCACCACTTATGCGGAAGAAAAAGCTAGGGAATTTTGGTTTTAGTGTTAAATGCTCATTTGGATACACTGGAACCACCCAATACATTTTAAACTTAATTTGTGTTTTCTGTGCATTACCAACCTTTAGCTAGAAACATGGGGAAAACTTGAAAGAAAAACAGTATTATCAGGCTTCCTTAGTTAGACCCACTTGTTTTATACTTGCTTTGCATTTTTAGCCATCAGTGACTAAGGCTAACATTTGTTAACTTACAGCACTAACCTGGAGACATGCAAAATAAAGTAGTTTCCAACCCACTGATGAATCACTGCTGTTGCAATCAGGAAGTAAAATGAACTATGTCATGAAGTCAGAAGGGTGAAGCTAACTCTGCCAAATGACATGAAAAATCATACTGAAGCTCTGTCCATACCCAATTGAAGTATTTTCCATGAAGCCAACATAAAATCCCAGTGTTGGTTTCTGAAGGCAGGTAAGACTGGTATCTTTTCCTCTGTTTCTTAGTCCAGCTTGCAAGCCTTCATCCGTGTTTCACTGCACTTCACAGCTCATGTGTCATTTTTAATTTAAACCTCGCTGTCTAGCAAATATCACCAAACACCCTCTGGCCCTGAATTAATTGCAAAACTGAAATGGAATACAAGTCATCATGATTTTAGTGGATACCTGTAATGACTACCCTGGCAAGATTTCAGCATGTCAGTCTATTGCTAATAAAAAAGCATCATCTTTTCCCTAGGACAGATACTCTCACCCTCCACATTTTTTCTAGTATAAGCAGTGGAGCTTTTTTCAAGCTTCCTTACATTTGTGGGAGCTGCCTTCTGTAGCAGCAATACAAGAGAAGCTGATACATTCTAAGAGTATTGGTAAAAAGTGTAAGTGGTATAATTAAGTACCATAAGAGCAGAGCAAACTCATGGAGAACAAGGGAAGATTTCATTAATTATTGTTGTATTTTTGGGCTTTCACTGTGAAAACTAAAACGGAATAATGAAGCACATATGAAGGGAAACAATAAACTAAGTTATCCTAAGTGCACCAGTCTGAACTGAGACTATTATTTCTGTAACTATTGTCAATTTTTTGCTAATTATAGCTTTCAACAAGCAACTATGTCCCAGTATTTGGAAAGAGTAACTCCTTTCAAAGGTGGAACACCAATGACTCATAAACAGGCATGTTTAAAGTAGGTCAATGTTTACACGTTTCATACATACTAATGAATAAAAGACCAAATCTTTGTGAAAAGATCTTACATAGGAACATAGGCCTACAAAAGGAGTTGAAGCATTTCTCTGCATAGCTATTTAAACAATTACATTCCTATAGCTAAAGCCACGAGGTTAAGATGTGAAATTTTTTGGAGCAGTGGTTCCCTGGTGCTGAGGATCTGGACTGGTGGGTGTGCTGTGATGCCTCCCTAGCTCAACATTAACTGCCTGTATACTTAATTTCTTTGCATATCCAGTCCTGAAGAAGCTTCTCTCTCTTACACTGTATAATTATGAGACAGCCATTTTCCACAACTGTGCAAACTGATATCTTCAATTCCTATATTTTTCCTCCTTAAGTATCACTATCAATCAACTAATTTTTACTCTACCCCACTTTTTTTCTGGGTTGACCACCCAGAACAAAATCAGAAGTAAATGCCAAGGAACTGGTGTAATTCCTCCATTGTTCCAGATCAGTTCTGCTAGACTATACCAACATGCCAAACTATTACACAGAGTTTTGGGTTTTTTTTCAGAAATACATATTGTGTCAGAAACATACAGATGATTTAACTGCACCTTTGGAAGAAAAATGTTTCTTACACTAATGCCTGAACTTCCTCTGTCACTGCTTGCTTGATGTACTTTGAAAACACATGAATTATCAATGTCACACCAATTTAAACAGGTTTCCCAGAACAGCCTTCAAGACGTCTACACCAGTTTTTCCCTCTCTGCATGTTCCTTGCAACAACACTCTAAATTCTTACCTGCCTACCATTAATAGCACTCACTGCATCTGCTTGCCTTCACTTCTTGAAATGCTCACCCACCTTTCTTGAAATACCAGACTAAGGTGCCAAAGTTAGCATCAGAACATGAAAACGAAATACACAAATCCTCACCTTCTCTTCCTTCTTGCACATAATGCCAGTTACTTATACCTACGTCAGTCCTTCATTTTGAAACATATATGACTTTCCCAATAACCTTTTTGACATAAGAATAGTGCCCAAGAGAAATTATTGCACAGTCTTTCTGCATAAACACCCTGAGACTTCACTTATTTCACCTTTGTCTTCACTTATGTATCAATACTGCAAAGACTATATAGAGGGGGAGTGAAATACCTGCCTCAGACTCACTCCCAGCTGCTTCTACTACTGAATTCTAGAGAAGACAAACTATCAGTGTCTAATGCTAGTGTTGTTCATGTTTTAGTTTACTTGCTGTTTCCGGACAGCCAACAAGTGCTGTGTATATTTTTCTTGTTACTCCCAGCACTTTTTCTGAATAAGATCACTGCACAGGAGAGCTGACAAGACTTGTGTAGACTACATACTACAAAACAGAAGGGTATCACTTCAAAAGAACCAATACATACTTTCTCTGAATTCATGCCTCAGTAGAGACAGTGACAATCTCCTCCTCCTTCTCTTATCTCTGAGATAGCATGTTAAAAAAAGCAATCTACAAGGAAAATGTTAAAATACACTAGTAGAAAAAATGCCTGACTGAAGGAGGAAGGAATTTTCTGATTTCAAGGCTATCTTGAATGTTTTCAAACAAAATACCGAGAACTGGAGGCTTGCAGTTCATGTTTCTTCAAGTGCAACCACAACAGCCAAAGAATGATCTGCACTGGTTTGAACGTATGACAGGCTAGATAACTAAAAATAGCTTCTAAGAAATCTCACCTCACAGTGCATGTGTTTAGCAAGTGTTGCTCTTTCAGAGGGTGCAACTAAGAAGCAAGCTATAGGAGATTTAAAAATGTAATGAAGACTCAGTCTTTAGAGGCAGCCAGCCTTGATCAAGGACAAGTGTGTGTCAGAGAAGACTTCCAGGACCAGACTTTATCACATAAAATCACTCACACACTTTATCACTCCTAAAATAGTCACTGTTAATAATTTGATGGAAATAAATCAATTAAATCAATCAGCAAGTTAGTATGGTTCATACTAAATCTCATCCATTGATTATTTGTCTGGTTATGAAAAAATGACAGCATTTTATCAACCTTTTCCTCATACAATTATTTTCAGATCTGGGTTCTACATCACAGGCTTTTCAGACATTAAATTACTTTAAAGTTGTTTTTTTTTCTTTTTTGTAGGCTTATGTTACATTGTTTATTTTAATAATTGCAAAGAAGGTTTGAATTTTTTTTATTGCTCTGTTTCTTTTCTTTCATATTCATATGCTTTCACACTAGCTCTGAGAAAAGTAACAACTGTATAAGATTACTTGAGGAGAAAAAGGTGGTATTTGAAAATAGATTAAATTCTGATACATGATTTCTGTTTATACTTAAGACTTTCTCTCTTTTTAGCCATTTCACAAGGATGGCTTTCTTAACTGCAAGCATAACTTCACCTTGTGTTCCAATGAGAGGATGAAAATGAAGCAATATCTAATAATACTCACATCAATTATACAACTTATACAATTAACTCCAGAATGTTAAAAACATCAATTGCAAACATTTAAAAGCTGACAAAAATTCTGGGCCTTTTTCCTACATTAAAAACAACAACACCAAAGCTCAAATCTTAAATTGCAGCTTTATTTCATCTTATCTTCAGATTATTTGTGCTTGCTTCAAGTAAAGTAACACAGAAAAAGGGAAAAAGACAAGGAGTTACTTCTCCATTCCATTTGGGCTAGCTACATTACAGCTTGACATTGCATCCCAGTAGACTGGGATCAGGTTTATCTCCATGAGGGTTCTTGACGGCTAGACAGTACAAACAACCTCAGAGTAAATTGTCCAGAAAAGGTTTCGCAATAGAAAAGAATGCAATCTACTTTTGTAAAATCATGCAGTTTTATTTGTAAATCTGTCAGTAATTAATCATCTGTACAGAAAATCACCTAGTTTATTATCAGTTTTTCTCAGAGTGATTGCTGACAGAAAGTAACACTAATTTTTTTTTTTTTTTTTTACGCTTCAAGTAAGAATCTACATACCTTTTAAAAGTTACATTCTTCCCTCTGTGGTTATGTACGAACAATGCATGCAGATTTAAGCAAAAAAGTAGAACTACAGTGAGCAATACTGCAAGTGCCATGGCTTCTATTCTTGGAAATTCATACAGATCACACTGAAGTGTGAGAAAATGAAGATATACACCAGTGTGGATATACTATTTCTTAATTTTTCAGATCTGAAAAGTATTAGGACTTTCAATGTTGACAGCTACAATGCCCTATGCCATGACTCATACAGACATGGAAAACAATCCATTCTTTACCATGATGTGTTAAACAGCTGTCAGCTGTCCAAAGTCAGAATTCTCCCCATAGTTTTCTGAACTATTTGAAGTTTTCTGAGCTTATCAGGGAAGTGCCATATGATAATATACTCTCAATAGAGTCCTTTTACCCGTTACTAAAGGCATGTGCAAGCACGGTGAAAAAGAAATAAGAGATTCTCTTGATGTCTGAGAAGTAAACAATGAGGTAACATACAAGCAATAATGATGTGAGATACAAGTTATTAACCTTACTGTATTAACTTTGTGAGCAGGATACAATGTGTTCAACATCTGAAAGGTAATTTGGATAACGAAGTGTCCTTTATGGGATGGGCTGGGAGTGAATTGGATGAGAAAAATGGAGTTTTGCATTTTCATTTATTTCAGTTTTGAGTGCTTTCATCTTGATGCAGCACTGGCAGCCACCATCAGTTCTTGAAAAAATTTATAAAGTTAAGATAGTGATGGTGGGCCAGTGTGCAAGCCAGAACCTGCGACTCCTTTCACTTTTTATTTGCAAAAATATTGCCCTGCCCTTTGAAAAAGCTGCTTAATTTGTAGAGGTTCTGTGTTTTCCAGGATAAGCGAATTCATCTCCAACTTGTCAAGTACCACAGGTCACACTTTCTTAAGAACAAGAAGGCTTTAACCCCTCAGAATTTTCTCCCACATAATGTGAACAAACAAAATATTGGTTTCATTTGCATCAAAAGCTTTCTAATAAGACTGGCCTATTTTAGGTAACATAAAGCAACTTCTAAGAATTTAAGCGTATTAAAACAGAGCATATTTATTCAGGAATCCACCCCCTGAAGATATATCAGCTTATACTGAAATATTTATAGGCCTAAATTTAGCATATTTCATTTAAGAGAAAAACAGGCAAAATTTCCTAAAATAAAAACAAATTCTTATATGCAGGGCAAAAATTGAGACCTGTCTCATTAGAAGCTATCTAATTACTTCCTGCTTAAGGGTAGTAGCAGGTCATGGCCCCTCTCTGTGGTTGATAATGGGACTTTGTGAATAGATTTGAATCAGCAAAGTGGATCCTATAGTTATTTATGCTCTCTTTCTTTAACAGTCCAAAGATATGCCCAGACTGCATTCAGAAGCAATTAACAACAGCAGGCATGAATTATACATGATGAACAATGGAAGTTTACTAGCCTAAACTCTAAATCAGCTAAATTCTGAGGTGAAACATTTTATCCAGGTTCCTTAGTGTACTAAAGTTGGACTTTGAAGAAGGGATTTAGTCAAATATAACATAATGAAGCAGAAATAATGGAAATGATTGATGGAGTACTTAGAAAAAGTGTTTCTGAGGAAACAGGATTTATTAGCTTTTCATTTTTGTGAGCACAGTCTTATTTGAATAAAGCACCACACACAACAATCTCTAGTATTAATTATCTTCCTATATTATTAAAATCAGTAGCAGAAAATCCAAAGGGCACATTTACTAATGGAAACTAAAAAAAAAAAAATCTAATATAGCAACATATAAATCGGTATCTTCTGTAACAAGGCTGTTAAAACTGATTTGGGATTATCCTACTAGAATTTCATGCAGCCTGTTAATGCATCATTATTATGAATTTGCGTCAACTTTGGGTTTACAAATCAGTTCAGCTGGTACAAGAAATACAGCCAAACTCATCTGTATAATATTCAGTTATATGCTTACCATGAACCACCTTTGCTTTCAGGACTGTGCTGACTGCATTTAAGTGTATGCATACTCTTTGCAAAAGAGAATGGAAAAGGCCTGAACAGTCTCGCCAAGAGAGAGAAGAGGGCAATTTCAGCAGGTAAATAATGATTTTGTTGAGCATATCTTATGAACTGACCAACTGTGGCACTTGCCTGATAAAGCAGGTTGCTGCAAGGTCTGAGGTCAGCAATCTCTGAGGCACATTTTTTCCTAAAGAGAAAAAAAAAAAGAAGAAAAAAGAAAGTAGATATTCTACTTTTGCTGAAAAAATCATGTTTTGCAAGTTAAAAGCAATGCAGCTGCAAACAGCAGGAGGCTGTGAGGGAAAATAATCCAAAATTAATATACCATTCTACTGGGAAAATAAAATGTCTCAAATAATTTTTCTCCTGAGCCCAAAAGCATGTGGATGGCTTGAAGCAGAAAGACAAATTCAATGGCCTGTTTACCATTACTGTTCTGAAGATCTGCCTGGGCGATGTATGAGTTGTGTAAAACAATTCCCAACGAAGTCTTCTTCATAAGGCCAAAACATACTGAAAGGTATAGAGCTCTAAACAAACCAAAGGGTGCAACTGAATTCATATGCAGATAGGAGCATGAGAAAGAGCCTGCTAATGCCTTCAGCCTGGATACCTGACATTCCTGGTCAGACAGGAAGAAAAAGAAAATACTGTCACTTCATTATAATAATGTTTACTGAAATATGGTAATACTTTAGCTAAACATGAGGAGGCTTCAGATCTCTCTTAGGTAAAGTGCCCAAGAATTGCTTACTGTAGAAAGTGCTACTTCCATACACAACCTCATATCTAAAATAGATAGCAAGGCAAAAAGCATTACTGTGTTTATTTGCATCAACAAAATACAGGCTACACCTCATGTGTACACCTCATGGCAACAGGCAAAGAAGAGTGGGAAATGAGATAGAGGAAGATATGACAGAAGTAAATTAACAACAATCAATACTTAAACAATACCTAAGCAATGCAATGTAGCTGTGAAAGCATAGTTTGTCAAAAGTACCAAGCATGTTGCTTAAAGCACACACTAAAACTTGGAATGGAAAGTTGGTACTTGTGCAGTTTTCTAAGACTTTAAATTCATTCTGAAACTAAAAGTTAGCTTTAAATGAAGACAGATTTGATTTATAACTTATGCTGAAGATTATACAATGAGATCAGCGAGAAAGTACTTTCTTGGGAAAACTTGGAAACTTTCATAGCTTCTACAATACTCTTCAATTCAAAAGAAGATGACATAAAGGGAGCACTCAGATTTATTACCTAATTTACACCTAATTTATTAAATGGAAAAACTCAGAGAAAACAGGGAAAATAGCGACAGTTTCCGCATCTGTGACCCCGCCTGTTTATACAGCCCTCCACTCTTATCAGTGCCCTGTGCCTGCCTACTCCATGCTGCTGCACCAGGTCCGCTGTTAACTGATAGGGAACTGCAGAACCTATCATAATGCCACACATTCTCATTGCAAACTTCAAACAGTCCAAAATCCAACACACTACTAAGAAAGAGTTACTTGAATTCCTCAGGTGACCCATTTGCAGCATGATTGATAGTTCCTCTGGCTGGGGCACAGCAAGGATGCAGGGGCATTCTGGCCACAGACAGATGCCTTGTCTTTGAGATAAAAAATTAATTGAATCACCTGAGGAATCACACAAAACAATTAGGCAGGAAAAGACCACTGAGATCGTCAAGTCCAATCTAAGATTGGAACACCACCCTGTCAATCACACCATGACACCAAATGTCATGTCCAGTCTTTCCTTGAACACCCATTGGGATGGTGACTTCACCACTTCCCTAGGCAGCCCATTCCAATATCTAATCACCCGTCTTCCTAGTCACCACTTGCAGCTAGCGCTAACCAAGTAACTTACAGAATCATAGAATGTTAAGAGACTGGAAAGAACCTTAAAGATCAGTCCCAACATCCCCACGCCACGGACAGGAACACCTTTCACTAGACCAGGTTGCTCAAGTCTTATCCAAACTGGTTTTGAACAGTGGGTTCATCTTGGGTTGGGGCATCCACAACCTCCTTGGACAACTTGTTCCAGCATTTCAACGCCCCTGACAGTAGAAAATTCCTTTCTGGATCCTTCCTGGATCTAGCCTAAATTTATTTTCTTTAAGTTTGAACCCATTACTCCTTGTCACTAGAGTTCCTAATGACGAGTGTCTCTCTGACTTTCCTGAAGTCCTGAAGAAGGGGGTCTCCCTTCAGCTACTGGTAGGTTCCCTTTTCATTAAATTTACCACAGCAGAGCTTTGTTGAAAGTAAGCTAACGACACTGTGTTCTCAAAAAACAGAGGAGAACGTCGTCAAACTGCTCCATACACAAGCCAAACCACCATAGATACTACGACAGTCTGTCATACTACGATATGTCTGTGGGTGCAGTGTCATTTCCTACTCCAGAAGGAGCAAAACCTTGTAGCTGCTGCTCCTTTCACAAACAGAAGAACTTCTGTGGGTGAAAGGTCACTTTCTACTCCAAAAAGAGAAAAAAACCTTGTAGGGGCCACTCCATCCAGAAGCCGAGACACATTACACACCAACATTGATAACGCCTGTGGTACACTATCCTCACAAACCCACGCTCCCAGCCCTGCCGGACACACTCCTAACCAGCTCCTCCGCCCCAAGATACGCACACACACATGGAGCCGGGAGAAGGGCTGCAGACCCCTCCTACCCGAGGGCCCGGCGGCGTACGAGGTGCCTCGGCGGGCATGCAAGGGGGGGGGCGGTTCGCATCTCCCTCACCCTCCCCAGCGCCCCCTCGGCCAGCTGTGAGGGGTGGACAGCCCAGTCCGGCCCCGCCCGCCCCCCCGCGGTACCTCAGCCGCCGCTCGCCGCCGGCCTTGCGGCCCCGCCCCGTCCCCCCGACGGCGCCGGGGCGCGCCGCGGACCCTCCGCGCCCCCCCCCCCGGCCGCCGGGCGCAGGCGCGGGCGGCCGGTCCGTTAGGGCGCGGTGACGTGTCGGCGCCACCGTCCGGCCCGGGACGGGGCGGGGCGCGACCGGTGGTACCGACCCGGCCGCGGCCCCGCAGCCCCGCCGCCCCGCCATGTTCAACGTGGAGAGCCTGGAGCGCGCCGAGCTCGGCGAGAGCCTGCTCACCTGGGTGAGTGCGCGCTGCCCGCCCGCACCGCGCTGGGCCGCATTTTAGGGCCGCGGCGCCGGGCGCCTCCCGCCCCGCCTCGGCTCCGCTCCGGCGATAGAGGCCCCGCGGCCCGTACCGCGCCCGGGCCGGGGTCGGCGGAGCCCCGGCGGCCCGGCCTTGCTTTGTTTATGTCTTATCTTGGCGCTCCGGAGGTGCCCGGGCAGGGCCGTGCTCCGCCTCAGCGCTGTCCCTGCAGCGCGGAAACAAAGAGCCGGGGGGCTGGCGCGGGTGCGCCCCCAGGTGCGCCCGGAATGGGCGGGCTAGCTGCAGGCCGTGGCTCTGGTCCTTGTCCTTGCTGTGCCGTGGGTATGTCAGTACCCCGCTCTTGGCACCTGCCCGTCACTTTGACCAGCAAGGCCGCCTTCCTTACCAGAAGCTTGCATTTCCGCCTTTTTGTTTTTCTCTGTTTTTAAGCAGTGCTTGAGTCTCGAGAGACAGAATTCACCGATGAGGTCGAGGATTTTACAGTATGAACCGAAGTGGTGATATATTTATCCCTGGAAGTAATGACCATGTTGGATGGGGCTCTGAGCAACCTGATCTAGCTGAAGGTGTCCCTGCTCATGGCAGGGGGATGGAACCAGATGATTTTCAAAGTTCTTTTCCAGTAATAATAATGGCTTTCCAGATAATAATGGTTATTGTCCCAACCATTCTATGCTGTTATGATAAAAATTACTTTATACCACTTCAATGTTTGCAGTTTTTTCCACAAATGACTTTAGGTTATGGTGTCATACAAAGAACAGCCAAAATATAGTGGGCATTAAACCTGGGTTTGCAATTACTTGTAGTCTGGGCAAGGACTATAACACAGGCATGGAATCTGTATATGTGTAGTAGCTGAATTATTGATCATTTGTTTCAAACCACGGGATTTTGGTTTGGGGCTGGTTTGGGTTTTTTCCTCCCTCTCTACTCAAAATTGCCAAGTAAATACCTAGAATATGAAACTGCAATACAGTTGATTGTTAAATAGAAATAGAAATTTTCAGACTTTTTTTTATGAAAAATGAGCTGACTGAAATTCTGATGGTGATGAGTAAGTTCCTGGGGAATAGCAGCTTAGATTTCTCAATGAAAGTCAAAAGGATGAGCAGGGAAATTAATTTATTGTTAGAGGTGAGCAAGTGGCCTGGAAAGTATAGAAGGCAACAATTTTTGGGAAGAGGTTTTTGGGGAAGTGCTTCATGTAGGTCTGGAATAAGTTACCCCGTTTCTCTTTCCTTCATTCCTGCCAACTTTTCTATCTTGGTGATGGACAAGTGTTGGCCACTTGTCTTGCTTTTGGCTTTCTATACTTCCTCTTTCACGTGTGGGGAATGAGAAGGCCCGGTGAGGAAGTTGATGTATGTTAATATGGGCAAAGAAAAGCCGAGTGAGAGGCTCAGTAATTTGTAATTTTTGTAATCTGCAGTCCTGAAGCTGTACCTACCTAGTGGAGCCTCGTCCTGTATGTAGTTGTGGTCCACACAGGTCCCTTTACACCTCTCAAATACTGAGCTAATGAGAAGACTAGCTGCATCTCTTTTGCTTAGCAGAAATAGTAAATCATCTTAAACAACTTCCAAATGGGTCAGCTTGATTCTGAGACAAATGTATGAAATTATGGGTTATTTTTACAATTTCATCATTTATGTAGGAATGTGGCTTTGAAACAGACTCAGTTAAAAAAAAATGAAGAAAGGTGATTTTACTTTATTCCAGCATACATGAAACTTGCAGAAGAGGCAGTGAAGTTGTTTTTTTTTTTTCTCAGTGAAACTGACTGTGTATAAAGAAGATGCTTTTTTTGCTTGGCTTTCTCTCAAGTCCCATAGTGATTCTTGGGAAACCGTTTATTTAGATAGGAGGGTAGAGCAGTCTTAATAATAGTTTATGCACATCTGGGAGGGCCAGTCATTTCCCATTATGCCAGAGAGGCTGGCTACTCTTTAGAACTGGTTTAACCTCCCAGATTGCTTGCTTAACATTCATACAGAAGTACTTAAACTGGTTAGTCTGTGTTTTGAATAGATAAGGCTTTCTACAAGTCTGGGAACCTGTTTGGCCTATACTGAATGTTTGCTCAGATGGATATAGGGTGAGAAGAAAGTGCTCCTCCCTCTGCCAACTCATACTTTTAATTAAGTAGAGTATCACCTAGGCTTTTTACCTTGCATGCCTGTGATTTTTCTTCTGCTGTGTTTAAGTTGGGGCAAGTGACTTACCTTTGAATATGTTTTAGTTTATTTTTTAAAATTTTGCTAATACCCATTTTTGTTGTTAGGGTTTAGCTTGGGGTGTAATTCTTGTTTATTTTTCACCTCTCTGACAGTGTCATCAAATGGCTTCCTAAATAATTTTTTTTATGGATTTTAAACATCTGGGTGAGCTTTGACATCCTACCACTTTAGCAGGTGACCATGATGTTATTTTGAGATAGCCACCGTAGTGGCAACTCAAGCAAAACTGAATGAAGGATTGGAGGCCAAGTACTGGCCTCCCAAAATTGATATTTGCACTTTAGCAGTGTTTGCAACCTACTGTAATTACAGAACTATTGCTCTACCAAAAATCTCCCACAAACCTCCTCTGAGACTGTCCTATGCACTATGGTATTGTTATCCAAGACGCAGTTCAGCCAAGGCATTTTAGAAAAATGTGGCTGTGAGGTAAACCTGCAATAATACTGAAGTTGTTTCAGCAAATCTAACAGAGATTGACAACTTCATTTTCTGTTTAGAAGTTAAGACTGGTTCACATATGAACACATGGGATTTTGGTTTTCCATTTGGGTTGTGTGAGTGTAGTGTCAGGAGTGCTCTCAACTTAGATACATAGGTGAGGCATTTCATAAAATGTGGAGAGCTGTCAAACAGGCCTGTGCCAGTTACACTTTAATGTGTCTGAAAACACTGTAATGGCTAGAGGCTTTTGCTATGTAACTTGAGAAGTTTTCTTTTCTATCACAGAACTAAGATACCATAGTGAAAAGATTGCTTAGCAGTGGTATGTAAACAGGAGGATTCCTCAAAGTGGTTGCTGCTAAGTGATTGTAAGTAGTAAGTTGATGTGGAAATGTCACAAGCTTTCTTTCATTATGATAAATATCTTTTATTTTAGTATGTGCTCTCCACCAAGCTGCATCTTGCCAGCTTTCTTTCTTTTCCAGCCCTCAAGGCCAAGTAAAGTTTCTGTTAAAACTTTTGTGATAAGCGAGAAGTTTCTAAACACTGCAAGGCTTCTATTTCAACATCCTTCATTTTACAAGAACTTTGATAATTTATGTGGTATGAATTCTTTGACCTTTCCTACTTTTTGGCTGAAAAATCTCCTCAGTACGGTGCATCTCTTCTGTGTTGTGGCCTGTGCCCAACTGTAAGGATTTAACTATGATTATTATGAAGTATAGAGACCATGTGACCATCTACTGAAACAGATTGCTCAAGAAGGCTGTTTGCAGATGCTTGTTAGGCACCCTATTCAAAGAGAAATTACTGGGGGAGTTTACTGGGGAGGCTGTTTTTTCCTGCTGTCCAGTTACATTCTTTTTAGATTATGCTGTTCTCGATCCTTGTGCATTTGCATCTTAAAGTACTCTTCTGGTTTCTTGTAGATGCCAAAATTGTAGGCAACTTGCTACACCTGTTTAAATTGTTTCTTCTTCCACTCCTTGGCCACTGACCATGAAGTTGTAGAGTTTCGTTTTGTTCTGATACTGTAATTGCATCAGCATGTCTTACTTCTTGAAAAACATGTTTTTCAGGAGTGTTTGATTGTGCTGATGATGACAATGAACCAAGAAAACTGTTCTCTTTGAGTACAGTGTGTGGCTGTTCAGAGGGCAGAAAAACTCGAACTTGTCAGCAATTATGGAGTACGGCTTCAGAAAGCTGGCAGATCACTGTAACTGATCTGTAACTAATATGAAAGACCAGTAGGCTGAGCAACCTTTTTTTATGTTTTATGACCTCTTGCTAAGATAGTAAACAATCTGTTACTCCACATTTTAGAGAGATAGCTGTCTATGACTGGGATATTCTGAATGCAACATTCACCATGTTTGAAGGAGCTGGAGTGTCTAGCACCATTTTTGGGTAATAGGGATTTTTTTACCATATTGCTGAGAGGTCAAGCAGAAACAGAAATCTCTTCAAGGTTATATTGAGCAGGTGATAGAAGACTGATAACATAGGAGTACAACAATGAAAGGTAATAGGGTACGATTTCTATGCGTTCCTTGCCATCCCCCCATCTTTTAAGTCAACCTGAGAAAGAAAGACTGAACACAGAATTTGGAGGTGCATACATTTTTCATCATGTGTGCATTTTGACACTTAGATTTTAATTCTTTTGGTCCTTGTCCCACATTCTGTTCTTTTTCCTATGTTTTCCTTACTGAAGAGCTGTTCTATACAGTGTACATTTACAGTAGTTGTCTGATTAAAAAAAAAACCAAAAACAATATGATTTAGTATGTGCTCAATTTCAGTTCTCAATTCTGCCCCCTCATTTTTTGGTGAGGGGTTGTGAGATGTTGCTTGGAGAAGAAACAGACTTTGCTGCTATGAACTGTGAACCTTAGAGAATGTAAAGGAAACAACTTTACTGTTAGCTCGTTAATCTTAAAGTGGGAGGTGTGGTGAGAAACCTGTTTCTGTCTTCTCAGAAATACTTAAACACAGATGTTTCAAAGAAATAAAGTCAAACTGTAATTTTTGTACAATTGTCTGTCTTAATTGTGACATTTTGGGGCTTGTAAACTTTGAGATAATATTCTGTCATTCTGTTCTTCCTGGACCATTAGAAATCTTAACTGCAGTGTATTTGACTTCTGTACAGCAATTGTAGACATTCAAATTGAGCATTGGGCCTCTCCCCTCTCCCCTGCTATGCAATTACATTTACTGCTCTCTCCTTTCTTGGCTGACTCTTTAGTATGGTTGCTTAGAAAAGTCTGCCTAAATTTGGTTTGTTAAGTGTCCCAGAACCTAAGTCTGGGGTTTTTTAATCAATTTAATTTGCAAGTCCTAGTAATTAATTAAAAAAAACCCCAAACAACAGCGAGGTTATTTGCCACATGGCAACCAACGCTAGCGCAAGGTTACGACAGGAATGCCTGGTTGGAAGTGAGGGGAAGAGAGTAGTGGTGTCCTTGTGGCTTTTGTTGCCAACAGCCTGGCAGGTCCTGCCATACAGGAAAGGCAGGGGTATTAACTCTTTTTCTGTACCACTGGTTGTCGTTTCCTGGCCTGCAGAGTATGCTTGTATTGTTTTTCTGTCTGCCTTTGCCATATGTGACTTAAATCATTCCCTCTCATGAGCTCCTTAGTATTGCTCATTCAGGGCGGAGAACAAAGAGACAGCACGGAAAGGAGAAGGGTTTCAGTGAATGGAAAAGCTGTCTAAAATTAAGAGTGGGGGAGTCCAGGTAGAACTCCTCTCCTGCCTGTGGCAGGCAGAAGCTTCTGAACAGATACAAAGATGGAGTTGTGTTACAGTGGACTAGCTGGGGCCACTAAAGGATGGGAGCTTAACAAAGGGGGCGCACAGGAAGTGTTTTTGAAGTGTTGCAGGTAGTGGAGCAAGTATTGCACAAGAAGATGCATTGTAAATCTGATGATAATGTGCTTTAGCCCTGGAATTCCCAGGGCTCTTTCAGGCCATTTAGCTGCAAGCTTCTTTGCTAAAGTGTGTCATGCTGGAAGCGTACTCCTTTGTATCCTTCGTGAACCTCTCATTTTAAACTAAGTCTCTCAAGGTAGCTAAGTTAAGATACTTAAACAAGAAATGCATATTTAACCTCACATGCTTTATGTTTTGGGGACATCAGATCAGGGAAATTATTATCTGTAATTTATTCACTGCAGCGTTTCAAAGTATTAAATGAATTACAGCCTTTCTACATTTCAGGATTACATAAGATAAATCTTTGAGTGAACAGTGAATTTATTTGTCATGGCAGCAAGGTATCCATAGTTTCACTTCAGTGTAGGAATAAGTAGAGATAACTGTGTGATTAACTGCAACAGAATTTATGTGTGGGTTTTTTTGTTTCTTGATCTGTTTTGTGTGTGTGTGTTTGTTTGGTTTTGGTTTTATTAATTCTACTGCCCTTTTTGTGGCTGGGAAAAAAAGGCTAGGATCACTCTGGCAGGAATAGTGATTTTATTTTATGGACAATGTCAAAAGATGTCTGCTTGTTACATTGTGGCTACTGCCGTTTTTTAAAGGAATCATTGAATTTGGTCAGCCTCTGAAAAAATCTTATTTTGCACAGAATTCCATGAAGTTGAAGTAATTGTTTGTTGAAATACAAATAAGGAAAAGAAGGAGACTTGAACTCCAAGATATGCTAATTTTTGTGGTGTGCTATATATGTACACCAGTTCTAGAATCTGCTAAGTCTGAAATTTCCTAACCTGGTGAAAACTTAGTGCCACAGTGTCTCTTAACCCTGTCTTTTAGCTGCTAAATCTTTCTTACTCATGTGATCCTGTGAAAGCCTGTCTTTCCACACTGATCAGAAAGTTTGTGCAGATGATATTTCAGTAGAACTTAGTGTTCTCGGATTAATTTTCTGTGCTTTCAGAGAAGAGAGCTCTTTCTTTCACCTGTCAATAGAAACCGTTTCTCATCTGAATTCTAGTTGCAAAGGTTGGAACTATGGGCTTTAAATAGTTGTTATTCTTCTTCTGTATTTTGCAAAGAGAAAGCTATAATCTATTTTTTAGTATTTGTTGGTTTTGTTTATGTTTTGTTCTGTTTGCTTTTTGTTTGGTTTATTTGTTTGGGATTTTTTTGTTCAAGTAATACTAGAAATACGTATAAATTTCTTCTCTAGCTAGCCGCTGGCCAAGAAGTTAATCGACTTTACATGGCCCTGTGCCCTCACATAAATGCTATGTCTGGCTGCCTGTTCTTCATTTTAGTATGGATCTGTTTGGGCACATTTGCCTGGTGTTTCTAGTAGTCTAGTCATCTTCATTCAGACTAAAAAGAATTTCACTCTTTTGTTCATTGAGCACTGTTCTGCTGTTTGTATTGAACACCTACTTTTACAAAGAAGTTTCATTATCTTGGGAAACTTCATGTGTCCCAATTCTATGGGCTGGATTACCATCTAGGCTTCTGTGAGTCAGAGTGCTGAAGGCAGAAGATATCCTACTTCTGTGTTTAATATAATATGATTGTAAGTGTGTTATTTTGTCTCTTCTGGGCAGCTGAGATGGAAATTTTTGCACTCTGATTAGCAGAGGGAGCTACTGGTTCCTGGAAATCATACCATTTATGTTTTGGATAGTTTTTGTTTTTGTTTTTTTGCCATGCCATACTTCTAGTCATGAAAGGCACTTCTAAAGCTTTCTAAAATTCATTTGTGCTTGGCACAGTGTGAATGTACGTATCCCATAAATGTGGGTGCATTGATTTAATGTTGTGCAATTCTGCACTTTATTAGTAGCTTGTATTTTGAAAAGAGAAAGCATTGACTGATAAATGCTACTTTTAAATAAAACATGATGAAATAGATGAAAGCTTGGGAAGAACTGTAGGCTTATGATGCTGTATTAAGGCCTTCCTATTATGTATTTTATATATCTTTATTTTATCTACTTTACAAATGCTCTTAAGAATTATTTTTCATCAGTTGGCTTATCTGGCTTTCAACTGAAAACAGGAATACATTCATTTTCACCACAGGAGTTGATAGGTTAGCTTGTCTTCTCATTAATATTCCTGAAATGATTAAACCAAAAACCATTCAGACTTGAGACTCTGCTCATTGTATCTTAATATAATTTGTCATACTTGAACACATCAGTTAGCAGCAATTTAGTGGCAATGCCAAGACAGTGCAGTAGTAGCTGGTTTGTGCTGTTGTGGCTCTCTCATCTCTAAAATCCTTTAGTGTAAGCTTCAGTCAAGGTGTGTCTTTGCTTTCTGCACTGTGTTTCTGCAAAGGAAATACTTAATATCTGAAAAAGTGTCACTTTGAATAAAATACTTTGATTGAGATATTTCATGGCTTTGACCTATTCAGATATTTGGGATTAAATACTATATACATAAAATGAGAGGCAAATTAATAAAATATAAATATGCAAGTCCTTCTCCAGAAGAATCCTCACCCTGACCAGTAATGTAAAAACTTTGTCATTTCACTGGTGGGCTAATTGAGTAGCTAACATATCAGCTGGATTTCAAAGTAACTTTTTTAATTGTAGTGATGAAAGTCTGAAAACCTAAAAATTGGTGTAAACATTCACAAATTCAGATCTTGGAATAAAGCTGCTGCTTGTTAGAAAATCTGTTTCCCCATTGTTTGTTTCATGCAGTCTGCTGTTGTCTTGGAAAGCATGAAGAAACCTGTTATGCCATGACTATGCAGGTAGAAGATAGCAGTGCTACCAACTGTGAGGAGAAAAATGGGAAAAGAAACCTTAGATTATCCAAAAGGACAAGATCTGCTTTTAGGATGGGAATCCACTTCTAATTTGAAAGGACTGTTTCAATGCAAGAATTTTACATTTGAGGAAGAGCAACTGTGTATCACTTAATTACCTCGTTGTTGTGAAAATAATGGATATTCTGGTTTCTTCTAGGCATTGAACCTGAGTAAATGTTTTAGTGAGATTCTTGCAGATCTTGTAGGTAATACAGGATTAATGTGTAAGGACAGAAGTATCCAACCCACCTTACTCTTCTCTACCAGTGTGCTCTTTACATCTCCAACCCAGTGAGGCTGGTTCCTTTCTTGTTTCTTTTCACAGCCACTTCTCCCTGTCTTGTCTCTGTGATTTAATTCTTCTGTAGTGGCATGGCATTGTTCTTGGCTCTGCATAGCAACCAGCTGTAAGCTTGCATAGTCAGTTCCAAAAATATTGGAAAATAGTGGATAAATAATTCTAAAGTGATGGTGTCATGGTTTAACCCTTGCTGGGAATGAATGATCTCACAACTGCTCACTCATTCCACCCTGATTCTCTTGCCAGTGGGAAGAAGAATGGCAAGGAAAAGGTAAACCTTGCAGGTTGACATAAGAAAAATTTAATAATTGAAACAAAATAACACAACAACAATAATGATAGGCTGGAGATAACATAAATATAGAACACTACTAATAATGCATAGAACATAATACTAAATATGCTAATAACCATAATAATAATAGCTAATAATAGTTAATAATAATAATGATAAGGAGAGGGAAAGAGTGGAAAAACGTGCAGAAACAAGCAGGTTGGTCAGAATCTGTGCTCAGTTTGTCCTGCAGCAGTGACTGGGGAGTGCTTTGCTTGGATAAATTGAAAATTGGATGTTATTGCTCGGTGTGTTGGTGCTGAAGTAGCCAGTCACACTGTATTTTATCTGCTAAGAACCACTAATTTCAGGTACTATTAGAAAAGAATACTTAAGACATTTATTACATAACTGCATCATTAATAAAAACCAAGCTGTGTATATAATCACTGTGCAATGAGCAAGTCTTTCATTATCCCTTAGTGTTGAGAAGGAAAAGGTCATTGAGAATTTTTTTTGTCTTTGATGTACAATTGGTTTGCTTTGTTTTTTTACTTTTTTTTTTCCCATCAAGTTTTATGGGATGCTGGATTCCCCATCACATTTTTATCCTGGTTTTCACCTACTGTCTTTGACAGCTGAGTGTTTGTCCACTTCACTAATCTTCATACCAGAAGTATTTTTCATGAAATACATTTTTGTATCCCTAGCAACTAGCAAATCCTCGCTACTCATATATGTAATCAGGAACTGTAACTCAAATTTTCTAAGGTATTCTCTTCCTGAAGAAATTATTTAGTCCCCAGTGACAGCCACCTTTGCATTGTAACAGTCACCTGTTAATTCTTATTCTAAGGTTTGTATAAAAATTGGTTGTTCATGTCCATGTGGATCAGAGATCTGGGTTAATATTTAATAAAATTAAAGAACCCTTCACTCTCATTACATATTTGATGGAAGGTGTGAAGGTGTACTCGACCTAGTGATTGAGCCAAGTGGCTGGGGTTTTTGACTTTACCTCTTTTTTTTTCCCCAGAGTCTTGTGTGATAGGATCATAGAATAGTTTCTGTTGCAAGGCACCTTTAAATGTTAAGTAGTCCAAGCCTCTGTCTTTGGGTAGGGACATCTTCAACTAGATCAGATTGTGCAGAGCCTGGGCCAGCCTTACTGGGGATGGGGCATCTACTACTTGTCTGTTCAAGTGTTTCACCATTCTCATCATAGAATAATTCTTCCTTATATAGTCTGAATCTATGATTTTTCAATTTAAAACAGTTACTGCTTTTCTGGTTGCTACAGGGCCTGTTAAAAAGTGTTTTTACCTCTGTTTAGGTACTGAAGGGCCACAGTGAAGTCTCCCCAGAGCTTTCTCTTCTTCTTAGGCTGAACAACTCCAACTCTCACAGCCTTTCCTCATAGGAAGAAGGCCCTACGCAGGGCCTGCTCCAACAGGTCCATGTCTTCCTTGTACAAACAACCCTAGAGTTGGACATGGTACTAAGAGTGGTGGGGTCCCATGAGAGAGGAGTAGAGGGGGAAAATCGTCTCCCTCAACCTGCTGGTCACACGTTTCTGACTAATGTTCAGCCTCTCACCCACCAGCACCCCCAACTCCTCAGCAGGGCTGCACTCAATCTGTTCATCCCAGCCTGTGTTGATAGTTGCCCCAACTCAGATGCAGCACTAGGCCTTGAACTTCATCAGATTCATGTGTGCCCACAGAATGATGTGCAGGTTCCATACATCAGTTCAAGAAGTGGGGAAAAAACCCCCAATAATCATAACAGTGAGCGCAGGAATTAATATTCAGTCTTGTGGAACTAACAATGAGGACTGTCTTGCAAGCACTCAAGAAGTAAGAGCAAACGAGCAGTTCCTGCAGGAAGGGAGAGAAGTCTTCCAGAAGGAGATAAATCACAATGCACAGGAAGAGCACTGTTTTAACAGCTGTCACTGAATAGCTGTTTAGAGACACACGCACACAAATTTCCTTCTTTGTCTCCATAGCTCTGTGTCTTGCCACATTCTTGTCATTTGCCACATTCTTATCATTGTCTCCCTTCTAGAAAATGACCTCTTCTTTTTCTAGAGGTGTTTAACACGTAGAACCTGCAGTAGTATAGGAGTTCAACTCTGATTGAAAAGCTACATTGTGTAAGGTTTTTTTGAAGAAAATTTGTTGCTTTCGTATCTCTGAGGGATATGAAAAGCATATAGTTCTTTATTTTTTAAGATTTGTATAAATATTTTGCAGCATAAATTTGACTCAATTGAAATATAAATGCAAAGATATTTATTATAAAAATTAAATGTGTATGAAGACAAAAGTCACAGTAGTTTAAGTCTTTCTTTCTGTTCTTTGATGTCTAACTATGAAAAACATTATTTTCCTCAATGGGAATCTTGCATATGTGTCTATGGGAGGAAGAAAGAGTTCAGATAGGTTACCTCAATGTCAGTGACAGTTTTGACCTTTTTTTCTATGTGAATTGTTGGGGAAGTATGGTAAAATTACATACAAAATAGGAGAAAATGTGCATCTTGTTTTTCTGTGTTTTGGAAATAAGTTTAGTCATCTTTTTTTGACCATCAATGTAGTGGTATCATCTACATACACTTTTATTTAGTCAAGGAAGTGTTTTGTATATCAAACTGCAAAATAAATCTAAAACACCCTGGTTAGTTTGTACTCTGAAGACATTAATTATGACGCTGTTGCTTATTTGAATAGAGCATTTAACATGGTCTACTTCTGGAAAACCATAAACATAGTAGTTCTTAAGTGATTTTTTTATTTGGCTCTTGTGCAGCAAAGTGATTTCAATTTTCATTATTTAAACATATAATATGCAAAATTAGAAAAAGAGTTTTCATTGTCTGTGCTTGATAATTTTATCTTTTTAGCATCTTGAACTTCTTCAAGCATAAGCGTCCATAATGTCATTGCAGCCCTTTTTGTTGTAGCTGTAAAGTATTATTTATTGTTTAATATGTTGCTGAGTTGGGAACTCAGAATTGTCTCTGTATTCCTTCAACAGTGTTGCCACAAATCAGAGACTACTGGTAAATTCAATTTTCCGGGAAAACAGCAATTCAGCATTACATCCTGTTACGTTATGTTTTCATGCATGGGTTTTTTTCCTCACCCTCCCACTCTGATTTTCAGCTAGTGTCCTGACAATCTATGATGGCTTCTTGATTTTCTGGAGAAGCAGCTGTAAGGTTTTTTAAGTATCTCAGACCATGCTGTAAGAAAATATGAAGCAAACTTCTGTCTGTTTTATATGCCACTCTGTAATTTTTTCATGTGCTGTTGGAACACGGACATCATTCTTTACTAGCAACTGGTCACAGTTGAACTTGATCAGGAAACATCCTCTGAGAGCTCAATTTTTGACTCTTTATGGATACAGTTGTTTTTTTTCCCTAGATGAACATTAGGATTTTTTGCCGGAATAAAGGAAAATTCACCTAGGTGCTTGTACTCCAAATTAATATTAAATGGCATTGCTAGAGTGTTTATATGACTTATTGTACCTTACAATACCTAAAAAGCTTATCCCTATTCCAAAGCTTTGAGGAGAATTCGGCTATTGTGCAGTTGACTTTTAGAGAGCCTTCTTAGAGAAAGAACTTCAAAATTTCCCACTGAAACATGAATTGTCTTTTATCATAATACACACATATAAAGGGTATTTATTGGGAAATGGCTAACCACTGTTACTCTTTTAAATGCCACTAAAGCATGAATGGTTGTACATTATGTTCAGAAAAAAAATGATAGATGTATCTAACGTTTATGTAATCTGAAGCTGCAAGTGCTCTTGTAGACTGTCTTACCCCTTTTGCATATGAGTAGTGCTTTCTACAAATAAGCCCTGTCTTCCCCTAAGAGGAGAATAGTAGCAGAGAGCACTAGGCAGATACCCTCCAAATAATATCATCAAAATTATTTTTGAAAACTCATTCACATAATTCAAAAATAATATTACTTTAAAGTAAATTATCAAATAAGTTAAACCAGTTAAAAAGATTGTCCTGAAGTGGACTGATTCTTCTCACCAGGAGAGCAAGGAAGCGAAGAGCTTTGCTGTGGATTGTGATGCCTGTTGCTGTATTAATACAGCAGCATGAGGTATTCAGAATTCTGGTAGTGTATAGTCCAATTAAAGTTTAGCAGCATTGTGTTCTACTCTTTCATCTGATAGGAGGGAATAATCAAGTTTGGAATATGCATGTCAGTCTACATTTCATCTTCTCATTGTGGGGAGCTGATGAGCATTCAGTGGGATCAGTGTTCCTTCTAAAAACTGGTTTTCATACTTCTGTTGATTAAGAGAGTGTATTTGGATATATGCACATAAATATATGGAAGTACTTGAATGGATGCACTGATGACTTTCAGTAAGTAGAAAATGCAGTAGGAGGTTTGCCTTTTGGAGAATGTAATACTGATTTTTGTAGCAGTTTATTGAGAAAATAAGGATACTAAGCTCTGTTCATTTCTTTGGTGGCTATTAAATATAAAGTTTTTTAAACCTAGCATGTATACTAAATATGTGAAGTTTATTCTGTTTGCTGTTTGGTAGGATTTTTTTCAAACTTTTGAAAGTCCTTAACATTGAAGGAAATGAAGGTAACTTTTTCCTTTCTGCCACAGATCCAAACATTTAATGTTGAGGCACCATGCCAGACGGTGGAAGACTTAACAAGTGGGGTTGTGATGGCCCAGGTTCTTCAAAAAATGTGAGTAATTGTTTACTTAAATACAGATGGATGAATTAAATGCAGATTTTTTTTTATCCGTACATTTTTATATATTTACGTATGTTTTACTGTGGCAGATATTCCGTAAGGATGTGGCTTAGGTGTTACTTTAAACTGGAACATGACCAATGATTTTTTTCCTTGTAGTTTATGGATAACTATCTTAAATGAAAAAAAAAAAAAAAAGTTTTGTTTTAGAGAAGAGTTTATTCAAGTGTGGACTTACTGGGAAGTAAGGTAAATTAAAACTAAACTTTGATTCACACTTAAAATTGAAATCAGTGTAAGATAAGATAATTGGCCCTGATTGTTGTTTGAAACTATAGTCAGTAGTGTTAGAATTAGTTTAATGTAATAAAACTTTCATGATAAACTGAATGAAACTGTCAGTTTAATTGTTAGCAGTTGAAAGTATTTTTCAGTTTGTTTCTACTACCCCTTGCCTGTTCACGAGACACCACTGAGATTATGTGAGAGCATAAAGAAGAAGGAGTCATTGGGTTATTTATACACAGGATTGATAAGATCCTACTGAGCCTTCTCTTTTTGAGGCTAAACAAACACAGCTAACTCAGTCTCACCTCATTTGACAGAAACTACCGTCTGTTAATCATCTTAATTGCCCTTTGCTGAATTTCCATGTATGTCCAGTTGTCTCTCTTAGTAGGCAATCTTGGATGCAGCAGTTCAGATACGGTTTTACCAGATCTGAGCAGTACCTCCCTTGGCCTGCTGGCAGTGATCTTCCCAACAGAGCTCAGGTTGTGGTTGGCCTTCTTTGCTGCAAGGGCACATTGCTGGAGCATGTTCCACTTGGTTTCTGCCTAGTTTTTTGTCTGCAAAGCTGTTTTCCAACCAGCTGGCCCCCAGTATATACTGGTGAATAAGGTTTTGTTTTTACCTACCTTTTCTGAAGTGTGTAAGGTTCCTCGTAGCTTCTTTTTCCAGCTTGTCAAATTTCTCCTAAATGGCAGCACAACTATCAGTGTGTCAAGCACTCCTTCCATTTTCATATTATATGAAAAATTGCTCTCTGTCACATTATCTGGGTCCTTATTAAAGACATTTAATACTATTGACCCCTTGGATATGCCACTAGTGAACAAATTTCACTGATTTCCAGCCTCTGGCTGGATTTCATGCTTCTGAAACCTTTAAGCCTAGCATTTCGGCCATTTTTCAGCCCGCCATGCTATCCTTTTACCCTTGTCATGCTTCATCAGTTCTTCTATGAAGATGTCATCCTGATCAGGCAGTCTATAGCCGGAATCTGTAATAGTGTCACTCATGTTTATCTGCTTAGTCATTCTGACCAGTAATCTCTCAGCTGGCTCATATCCATCCTAAGACAGAGCTCATGCATTCCCTCTGATCTGTTGCAGGAAGGGTGTCTCTCTGTCACTGCCTTCTTAACTTGCTCTTCCTCAATAGCCTGTATATGTTCATGGCTGCAGCCTTGGTATGTGAGCCATCCTACCACAATTTCTTGATCCCAGTGAAACTGTGACCTTGTTAACTACATACAGAACTCTCTTCCTGTTTGTTCTCCATGCTGCATGCTTTAGTACACAAGTGCCCCACGTATGCATCCAGTCTTCCTGATTCCCAAGAATGAAGCTTTCCCCAGTCCTGTATTTACGTGCATGTGCTTGGGGTGATCCCATTTTCCCTGTTTTGTTGACTATGAAGTGTCTTTCGTTCATATCATTCCTCATCCCTAGTTCTTCAACATAGTCCACTACTTTGTCACTTAATGTTCGTTTTTCTGTTGTTCCTTGTATAAAACCGTTCTTACCACTTTGGCCAGCCTGTTTGTGAAGATGTGTCTGCCCACCATAGTCTGGTGGATCCCATCTCTTCCAAGCAATCCTTATTTTAAAAAGGATTTAATGGTTGTCGAAACCAAAACTTTGTTGCCAGCAGTATATCCCAGCTGGTTGTTGACCTGTATCAAACCTCCTTCTCACTAACTGGTGCAACAGGTGCAACTAAATGGTGCAACATAACTCTTGAGCCTTGACCATAGCTTCCAAAGCCACATAATCACACTTGGCACTTCACAGGTTTCCCTGTCTGTACAGCTTGTGCCTAGGTGGAAGAGCTTTCCTCCTAGTGAGAGAAGGAGCTGCCAGTTCACCGGAAGAATGAAAAAGGGGGAACGGGAAATCTCAATCTAGTCAAATATTTCAAAGCAAGACTTTTTGGCATGTGGTTCTGAGATACTGTTTCCAGCTGATAAACTGATATTTTAAAAATAAATATACAATACAAATATTGCATTTCTGTAGCATGATTTTAAAATACATAAAGATCACCTAAACAATTTAGAATTCTTTCTTTATGTCCTATGTAATAATTTGAACATGCCAAAATTAGTATTCATCTATCTTACTTTATGATAATTGTGCTTCACATTTAACATTTTGCATAATTATATAATGAACAGAATCTCATGCTGAAATTTAGCAACGGTATTGCTAAATCTGGACTGCATTCCTGTTGAGATAAACTTTGAAGAGCAGCAACAATCTGACCTTAGACTGTAGTCTGATCTTGGCAGGAATGATAATGTGAATAATCTCTGAGAGAAAATATTGCTTTTTTTGTTCTTCTTTGTAAAACAGAATAAACAGAAGATATGTAGTATAAGATGTGTAACAGATGATTAGTCTTAATTGATTTTTGAAGTAGAAACCAAGGATTGTAGAATAGCCAAACATTTTTTCTTTACCTGGACATGAGTTTAGAATATAGGTCAAATACAGGGATCAGCATTTGTATAATTGACTAGAAAACTGATCAGGAGCATGTTGACAAAGCCATTTAAAATATTATTTCTTGAGAACAAAACCAAATTCAACACTAGCAGTGAAATCCTTCTTTGGTCCTTTGGACAAATGCAACAGGAAGAATACTTTGCTGGGAGTCAGGGCATGTTCAACAGTGTGAAGCAAGTCTAGGTTTTTTTTCTTTTTTCTTTTTATGTCAGCAGCACTGGTTCCCACTCTGTCCCAAGAAATACATTCATGTAGAAGACAATTTTTTCAGGAACACAGCTGCATGCTTAAGGTTATTTGGAAAACTCATGCAGTGATGCTAAATAGCAAAGAGCAAGCCTGAAAGCACCAGGTCACTGTCTTTGACATGAAAATCTCTCAAGAAATTAATCTTCAAAGGAAAAACATGTTGTTTTGACTACAGACAGAACTTAAATGCCAGTACAATTATTCTATTGAGAAGGATAAACAACTGTTTTTGTAATTTGTGTTCCTTGAAAATTGGGTGTTTCTTAGGATGGGTGCTTCCTATTAAAGGTTCCTTTTAAGTGTGCATTCATTGAGCCTAATAACAATGGGATGTTAATTTGGTAAAAGAAGGGAGGGGAGAGTTCTAGCAACTTAATGTGCATCAGGATTTTACTCTAGTAAATGAATTAATTTAAAATAAATTTAAAAATTAGTTTAAAAAATAGCTGAAAGAGCAGATTAATATATCCAGTAAAGAAGAGCACTGATGAAAATTTAAAGGTGTTGGAGTGGTCCAGTAGTCTGGATAGATTTCCAGATAGGGGAGTGAGGATAGCATTTTTTCCAAAAAACTTAGAGGTCTGATAGTGAACTCTACCATTTCTATTTTTTTTCCTTTCATTTACCTTCATAGGAAGAGTCCACTGGTACTTACGAGGATTGGAGATAGTAGGTCATGATGAGGAACAGTTTTTGAGAGATCCCTAGCTCAGGGAATTAGTTGTTTTAGACATACATAAAACTTGCACACAACAGAGCTGTAGGATCTATTGTCAGAAGAGAAGAGGAAGAACATTGCTCATCAGGTGATAAAAAGCATCTGTGCCTTGTGCCAAGTAGAAGGGGTTAATAGTTTCTTCTATGGTTCTTAATTTCTAGTACATCATCCTCAGTATTTTTTGCACTCATGGTAGCAGCCCATTTGTAGGTAAGTGCCAGGCATCACAAGAAATGTAGCAGAATTTTCTTTAACAAAACTGCTGGGAGAAGCTGTGAGAAGAAAAGGTTACAGAGGAAGTTACTGACATCTTCAGAAGCTTTTCACTGTTGATGTAGTGTGTGATAGCAAATTGAAGACGTGTTCGAGGTAACCGAACATGAACATTTTGTGTACAGTCTCAGCTGTTAAAAAACAGGTGTTGCTAAATTCCTGAAGGACATTTTTTTCCTTTGTAGCATTAAAACTTTATCTACGAATTTCAGCTTGAAGTTAGACTGAATGTAATTCTCTAGTCCTAACTGTATTATCTTGGAAGAAGAAATTCAGCCTATGCTTTAGCTTATCTTTTGTGTGTTACTCTGTAAGATTCATTGTTTCTATTCAGATGTCGTGATCCATTGGACTAGTATTGTTCTCTCTGACTAGCACTGATGTGAAATACAGTAAGATAAAATGCCTCTACACATTCAGTGTTGATGATTAATTTAAAGGATGTTGTACTCCAGGAGTAAAGGGTAGAAGCAGAAGAAAATGTTTAATTTTTTTATGAATAGACTGTTGGCCTAAAATTGTGTAGCTTGTGCTGGTAGGAGTGCCATAGCTCGCTTCTGAATCACATCCTTTTTTTTGTGTAGCCTGCACTGATACTACTCATGTTTTCACTGTCCACTGATATCCTTAGAATAGCACCATTTCCTGTTTTATACTACATTTTAAAATTTTCCTTTCATCCCACTCTGGAGATTGTTATGTACCAGGTGTCCCTCTTGTTTTGATTCTTTCTTCCTCAGTCATACTGGCCCTGCTAAATGTAAGAAATGGTATGTGTTTTCTTTTGTTGACTGTGTGTTGTGCCCCTCTCAATGAATTATTCATTTGCTGTATTATACCTCGCAACACACTCTCTATTTTTTGACACATGCGAAACACAAAAGTCATGCTTTTGTATATCACTGGGGGAGGGAAATTTTGTAAACACATTTTTTGAAACAGCTTACTGTACCACTGTTAAAATGAGTAATAATCATGAGTTATACTACATGCTCTGTGGGTTGGTTTTCTTTAGAAGAGTATTTCTGTCTCTTGCATCTGTAACGCGGAGAGATGATTGCTTAAATAAAGGAAAATTTGCATACAAAATAAGATGGAGATGGTATGGATGAGCACTGCTGAAAACATCACATGAAGTGATAAAGCATTAACAACAGCATAAGTATCTTGTGCTCTGAAGAAAAGTCCCAGTTATCTGCAGTACTACTGAGATAGTAGGCAGCAATCAACTGATGCACAAATACCCTTCTAAACCTGAAAGTTATCCAGTTCTAGAGGTTATATAAGTTTGGATCTAGGCTCAGGAGCTTACTAATTCAGAATAATTCATTATAGTTCATGCACAAGTCATCTCATGGTAATGAAGATTGTACAGTCAGTTTTCTGATAGTTTAGCTGCCACACATTTTGGTATTTGCTTCTCTGATGCTTTTTCAAACACTGTAAGAAGAATGCTGTTGCTTCCAAATGAAATGGCCGAAGGTGGTTAAATAATTCTGAATTTGATTGAATCCTGACCCCCAAAAATACAGTGAAGGGAGACTTGTTTGAAGCAAGTGCTGTGAATGACCTAACATCTGGAAGCCCCTTTTAAAAAATTTGTTTAGAAATTCTTGTGAAAAAGTTGTTATTTTGGGTTTGATTTCCAATAGTTTGTTATGTAGAGAGAACATTGCTGTTGGTATTAGTAATGAACTTTAATTAGACTTTTGAAGAGAAAGAAAATTATAATGGTAGGTGATTTAGGTTAAGGAAAAGGGTGATCATTCTAGATTTGATTTGTTTTGATATCCAACTTGTTGCTTTTCCACTTATTGTATTCCTGGCAAAGTGTTTTTGCAGTGTGCTATTAATTACTGTATAACCTGTATAAAGGTTCTCTGAAAAGAGTTGTTAATGCTGTTTTGACCACTATTACATGATATTGATATCAACTGGATTGCTTATCAGCTGTTGGACCTTTGGATGCTTCCATGAAGTTTGTATACATATAATAAAAAAACATAAAATAAAAAAAAATACATAAAATAAAAAAAAAAAACCCGGGATCTGTGGAAGAGGACTACTACACTGAGTTTAGATTTATTTCTCAGAGACCTTCCTCAAGTATGTCTAATGACATATCTAAGGGTTTAGGTACCCTATGACTTTCATCAAGACTGTAAAAGAGTTGCTGGCCCATGTGTTACTTAATTACAGTAGTAGCTGAGAAAAGCTGCTTAGTTTCTGCTGAATTTAAGACTTCCAGAGTGAAGTGGGTTGGACCTAACTCTGAAATCTTTTTACTGTTTCTCAGTTGATGCCCTTAGTGGTGCTGTTATTGTTGAAAACTGGATATGCAATATCAGCTACCCATTCAGTCCAAATATAATTTTGCTGTTTATACTTACCTATGTTGTTTCTGAGAACCATTACTTACCATGAAAATGGTATGTCAGGGATTGATATATTCATGCCACTGAAGCCTTGAAGCAGCTGAAGATAAGTGGCCAAGTTCAACCCTTATAAGGCACAATCCTTAAGAGAGTCTTGTTGGGTTTTGTTGCTGGGGAAGCACGGGTGCTACCTGCTTTCTCTCTGAGCTGCATAAATACTTCATAATTGTGAGTCTGTTGTTAAACAAGCTTACTTGTATGTTGGCAATTCCCAGAAGACCCATTTGACAGTCTTTAGGGTGTTTTTTGAACCCTGCATCTAAAATGGAATTGGAACTGTCATTCTTTTAAATAGTTCATTAGATGATTTTGTTGTGATTGAGTGTAAATTAGGCAAATGAAAGCTTTTTAATTAAGGATTTTTGCAAGAAGGGTTATTTGTTTCTTGTAAAAGTTGAAGGTGGACTTTCTTTATATGTCAGAGACCCTACATACACTTGAATCAGTCATTCTTAGGTTTACTTATCTTCTTGTGGCAGAGAGGCTGTAAAAGCTATTTAAAAACCAGATGATAGTCTGGATAACACATTGCTTTTTTTATTTTGTAATTTAAGTTTCTGTCATCTGTGCTAGAACTGTACCGTTTTTGAATGGAAGCAGTTTGTAATCATCAACTTAACTAGTAATTAAAGCTGTTCTTCCAGATATATGTTTGTGGATGCCATGTCAAGGGAAATGAAATATGCTGTAATCTTCACCGGAGTCTGTAACAAAGTGTGTAAAAATAGCAATGAAAATGTGTCAGTAGAGAAACATTGCTGTTTGTGATCTTCCTCCATTGCTGTGTATTGTAGTTGTAATACAGCTTGCAGACCTTGATGCATTGTGAAGACACTGTAGAAAAGATGGAATACAGCATGTACTGTGCATCAGATGCAAAACATGGCTGCAAAGTTTGTGCTCTAATAAAAGTACTGAAAGTGCTGGTTTACAGTATATATGATATAGATGTTATTTGAATCTCCAGGCATATTCGGAGTTTTCTTCAAGTTTTGCCAAAAGATCTCATGGCATCTTGCCCTTAAAAAAAGAGCTCAGTCCAGAATCCTTCTATGTGTAAAAGCCGCAGTGGTAAATCCCATAGTAATCAGTGGCAAGTGAAGCAGTGTAAGCCCAGAAAATAGAGTACTTCACCTGAAATTGTAGCACAAACTCTTAAGAGCATTTTGCTAACAATAGAAAGGTGGGGTTTTTTCGCTCTGACTGTATTAAGTTTTTATGTTGGATGAAATATGAGCCTTTCTTTATGTTTTCCTCTTCCTTTAAAACCAGTTATATGGAATACATTCTTTCTCCTTAATTCTGATTATAGCGTTTTCAAAATTATCTGTGATAAAGGGAAAATTTGACTGAACTGAGCAGTAGAAAATGTTAGCCTTTTAGATGATCTTCGAGCTTGGCAGCAGGAGAGAGAATCTCAGGAGATGTCTTAAAGAAGCAGTTTGTGGAAGATGCTTGGAGAAAAATTAATAGGGAGAAGTCCATAGAGATAGAAGTATACTCTGCAAGCAGTAGAAAAAAGAAAAAGCACTGTTCTTTTTCTTGATTGCCTTGTCATAAGCACAGAAGATAGAAAAACTTTGGAGGAAGGGTGTTCACAAAAATATTTGGGTAGGGTTGCTGTGAAAAGAGATTTTCAAAAACTGATAGTGTTTGGTAGATGAAGTAGTGAAGTGTGTTCTTAGTCATAAAAACTTGAGGGATGCTTCCTGGTTCTTCTTGCTGCATTAAGACAGCATTTGTATTGTTCAGTTTCAGGCTTTTATTTTAGAAGTTGAATAGTTGCAAGCAGTGTGCAATAGTAGGGATCCATAATATGTGGAAAAGTAATAATTTTTAACACTTTTAAGACATGCAAGTAAATATTGCTGCAGCACCAGAGGAGAAATTAAGAAGTAGGACTTACGAGGGGAAAACTGGCAAAATGCATTCAAAATACAAAGAAGCTTCCTCAGCAACATAAGCTGCTCATGGCACACAAATGAAGCTGTGCTGTCAAAAGGGTGCAAGATCTTAGAAAAGTGAGTACTAACACAATTTTGAATGACTATATTCAGGCAATGTGTCAGATACAAGAGGTAGTAATTTAAATTAATTCAAACCTGAGATAGGAGCTTCATGACTAATGTGTACTCACAATTTATGTAACATGTTTTTAATGAAAACACTTTATCTTTCAGAGATCCAGTTTACTTTGATGAAAATTGGCTGAACAGAATCAAAACTGAAGTAGGAGATAATTGGAGGCTGAAGGTATTTGACTTACTTTGCTTGTCTGTGAACCTGTATTTCAGTTCTTTATACATATACAATATTGTCTAAATATTCTCACGTTTCTGGATTAGGATCTTGCTTTATAGCCAGTATTTTAAATTTTAGACCATTTGAATTACGCTTACTTGTTCTTATATTGTATTGTCCTGCACAGTTTTAGCAAAGATGTCTTGAATTTTTCAACAGGTTTTAATGATTTAAAAGGAAAATAATAAAATGACTGTTACGTATCAATTACATCTTGTTTTTCAAATGTTGAATGAGATATTTTATTTTTTAATGCACGCTGTGAAAGTAGGTTTTAAAAAAGCAGCTTTTGTGAGGAGAAATTGTATAAAAATAGAAACATAATAGGAAATATAATTAAAGAAAAATGGTAAAGCTTCCTTTTGCTTTTTCAGGTCTGCAGAGCTACTGAGTTTTAAGGGAGGAAGTCATGTTTTTTCTGTGTTTCTACTCAGCATGGTTTTTAACTACAGTCTGTTTGCTGGGTCATTTGTATCACTTGGCATTCTAGCACTTCTCTGCAAACCTGAAGGAAATAGAATTTACAAGAACTGTGAATGAGGAACATTTTGCTTTAGAATCTGAAGAACATGCAGTCTTCACATGCAGATGTTAGTGTGGTTTTTGGCTAGTTTTGTTCAGAAAACAATCTATGTGCTTTTCTAAATTTTCATTTTCAGCCTGACTAATTTGAGGGAAGAAAAATAGTTAAGAATTTACTGTTAGTTCTTGTTTCTTGTAAAACCATCTTGTTCCAGCCACCAGAACCCATTCTTAGCATCTGGGGAAGGACTACAACTGTGAAATGCTCTCGTACTTACAGGCTTGTCTACATCGCTTTCTGAATTGCAGGAACACACAGAATGCTGCCTGAGACAAAGATGGTGCACACTACTGTTGTTTATGTTTTAACTTAGCCAGGAAATATATCAGCATGGTTTCTGCTGTTTGGCCAGCTGTGTGAAGTCTGGAATGCTTTAGAATGTTTCGTCTACTAAGGCTGCCAACAAAAGTGAGGGTACATTGACAAGGATATGTTGATCAGTGAATAAAATACATGCTCTCTGAAAAGGCTTTAGGACTCATTTGGCTTCTTCTCTAGAGTACTTAATATAAATGAACTTCTTAAAGAATTGTATGGAATTGCAAGTGAACAGTTAGATAAAAGGTCTTTTCTGTAAAATATTTTTTGGGTTTTTTTGCTAAGGAATGTTGAAGTCTTGGCTGTTAAATGTGGGGGATAACAAATTGAGAACTGTTCATTATAGGAGCATTTGAGCTGACTGAATGTGGAGCATCAGCTTTTATAACTGTCATATGGAGTTTGAGGAATAAATATTTTATTTTTATGTCTCCCACCAATTTGGCAGATATAAAAGCTTAGCAGGTGTGAAAGGAAAAAAAAGCTGAGCAATCCAGTAACTTCCTTATGTGACTGAGGTTGGCAAAGCATCAGGTCAAATTTCAGTTTCTTGCTGATGTCATTCCATCTTGTTTTTCAAGTGTCCATGTAAACAAGAACTAAAGACTGTTTTTTTGGTTTGTTTTTTTGTTTAAGAAATATGTCTAATTCAGCTTTTTCTATACATTTTTATAGGCTACTTCCCTTTTAATGAAAAATACTAAAAGGCACAAGTGTGATACTTTAACTCTTGTTTTTTAATCAGGAAAGTAATCCTATACTTTGCCAACTGTTCTTTATATGTAAGCATTATTAATAGTCTAGTTTTCCAAATGTCTATCATCTAATCCTTCATTTAAAGTCTGGCTTGTAGGAACACTTCAGTCTGTGCATTTCTATTCATAGAATTGTTCAACCTGGAAAAGATTAAGTTGACTTTACTAAGTCCACAGTAAACCATGTCCCTAAACTCCACATCTACACCTTTCCTAAACACCTCCAAGGACAGTAACTCAACTACTTCCCTAGGCAGCCTGTTCCAATGCTTAACAATGCCTTTGATGAAGAAATTTTTCATAATATCCAATTTTAGCTTCCCCTGGTGGAACTTGAGGCCATTTCCTCTTGACCTTTCACTCGCTAACTAAGAGAAGAGATTGACTCTTAACTCACTACAACCTGCTTTTAGAAGTGTATTCATTACTAGATTTAAGATGTGCGCATCATACTTGTATGACTGTAGAATATATCTTTTACTTCATACTTTAAGTGCCATGAGAAGTAATAATTGTATTATCTCAAATGTTGTGGTAATGAACTGCATTATTTTCTTGTTGCTAAACACGGTCACTATTTGCCTCTGATGCCATCTGGTATAACAGTCACCACTTGCTGATACCAAATCAAGCTCTTGGTATCATGAACCACATAAAGGAGGGCTGGTAGAGATTATTGTAAGTCTTGTACAGCCCACCTAACCACTGCTCATAGAAATATTCAGAAAATGATAGAATCATAGAGTTGTTAAAGTTGGGAAACACCTTTGAGTTCACCTGTCACCTTAGCACCACCACTGTGTTCACCACAACCCATTATTTCACCAAGTGCCATATCTGCACATTTTTTGAACAGTTCCATGGATGATGACTCTACCATTTTGCTAGGCAGTCTGTTCTAATGCTTTACAACCCCTTCTGTGAAAATCATATACCTAATATTTAACCTAAAACTTATATGGTGCCACTTGAGGCCATTTCTTCTTGTCCTGTCACTTCTTACCTGGAATACCTGGAAGAAGGTAATGAGTGATGTGATTGTTAATTTTAAATTGTGTGTTGTCCTGTATGGAGAAAAATCAAGTTGGTTTCTTTTGTTTTGCTTTGATTTTTTTTGTTTGTTTGTTTGGTTTGGTTTTTTGTTTTGTATTGGTTTGGTTTTTTTGGAGGGAGTGGGGGAAGGCATGGGTTTGGTTAGTTTGGTTTTTTTAGCATTTCACTTTCTGATAACTGCAATGTTTTTGCTGTTGCTGTACCACTAAAAAAACCCAAACTCACAGAGATATTTTTTTAATTCTTAGTTTCAGGGCAGGTTGCCATACTTGAGAAATTGAGCAATGCACAGGAAAGAAAAAGGGAAATGCTAAAACTTGGGGAGTTTGGGAGCTTGCAAAGTAGGAACATTCAGCATGCATTCTGGTTCTTAGAGCTGACTAGATCTTTGTCTACTATATTTATTAGAGAAATGTTATTTCTCCAGGGTTAAAATATCATGCTCATAGCATACATGTGTACATATATATGTACATACATGTGTACATATATGTACATAGTAGTATGTGTTTTCCCTTGGGCAACACAAAGCTTTTCACTGGTGCCTTATCTGCAATTTTATGATGGTTTACCAAAAAAAAAGACATTAACTCTTTCTCTTTTTCCACATGTACCATGAACACTTCCGTATAGTCCAGATTTAAATGGTGTACAATATAGTATTTCATGGCTGAGGAAGATGACATCTTGAACATAAAATCTATACTGAAAATGAAGAGTAGCTTAGAAAATAGTTGGCCAAAATTTTGCAGGAATGAAATTCCCTAATCAAGAAAGAAATTGCTGATTTGATATGTCCACATCAGTTTTGGCAATTACAGAATAAACTGTTGGCTGTCTGAGGGATGGCATAGAATTGTCTCCCTTTCCCCCCATTACCTTCTATTCAGTGTGGGAAGGTTAGGAAGGGAAGGAAACACATTGTTCAGCTTGATTTCTGACGTTTTCTTCTGAACTTTTCATTTAGCATTCAGACTACAGCATCAGTTTAAAGTATAGTTTTGTTGGTGTTTATAGTAGCGATCTATGTTAGTCTGGTGAACCTTCACTACCTAGCCTTTCTCTAGGTTCCATCTATAATGAGAGATGAGACATGCTCCTGCAAAATGCAGTTTAAATCAGAAACCAAATGCCTGTGAGAGTGATACAAGCAGTGCACGCACCCACCCACACCCCCATGCCCACCCACACCTCACCCCACCTGTTAACGGTTAATTGCAAAAGGATAAAAAAGTACCTTAATGAGATACCTGAAGCGTATTGGTTGAGAATTCCCACACAACTTGAAAGTGTGACCTAGCAACATTTCCAGAGGTTATTCAAGATCTGAAATAAAAAAAGAAAAGCTACTTTACACAGAGCCTTCAGCACAAATAGGGTTTCACTCATACATGTGATGTAAGGACAATGCAGACTTGGAGACTGGCTGTCATAATGTTGGAGAAAAACCAAGAAGTTAGATAACCCATGCTCCCTTGTTTCACAAGCTTAAGGGCATTTTCTATTGCCCATGTCATTCCCTTTGTTGCACAATATATTAGTAAAGAGAGAAATCTGGACAGACTGCCCTTACAAGCCTGAGAAACAGTAAGTAAATTGTAATTAAATAGAGATTTTTATGTGGCAGGTGAGAATAAAAGAAAAATAGGAATAAAAACAAGCAACTATTAAGTCCTGTGGTGTTGGCAGATCACATAATCTCTGCTTTCATTCCAGTCAGTTTATCAGGTTAATGCTGTGTATTGAGGGTCAGTGTCATACTGAGCATTGTCTCCTTAGTATGTAGTGCTATACTACAGCCAAGATGGCTGTTTACAGAGAGGGTAATGATAATTTAACCTAGAGAATACCCACACAACCCTGGTGCGGGTATTAGTGAAATTTAGGTGTTCAAAGAATGAGTGAGAATATTCAGGTTGCCTTTGTGGATGCAGATATCCTGTCATTCATAATAAGAGATTGAGAAAGTAAACCGGAAAGGCTAGATGGTAAGAGGTTGCAAATGGATAGGGGTTTGTGCAAATGGATAGAAATATTAATGGTCCATCTGTGGTGAATTGCAACAAATTTCTGAGGTGAAATAAGGTGTAGTTGTAGTTTGTTGTTTTTTTTTACCCCAGTAAACTTCACATCTTTTCCAGCAGGAATATGGCTGCAGGGATGAATGCTAAAAGGTGTTGGGAGGGTAGAGTTTATATTTTTATGTAAAAGGTAGAAGTCAGGTTGCTGATGTAAACAATTAGACATCCCATGTAGTTATGGGCTGACATCCAAACAATGATTTAGTACTTTCTAGTCCTAATCTATATTGACAAAGTCTGTTGTGTTCTGACATTGCGTAATTTAATGATCTTTGTTAACTACAGTTAGGTTTTCCTATGTGCATCACCTGTTACGACTTAGAATTCTGATCTTATTGGTTGTCTTTAACACTTCCTTGGGCTGTTGTTCATTTTCATTCAGGTGCTTGAGGTCTTCCCTTCATATGCTTTGACCTCAAGAATCTTGCTGGAACCCTTCAGTTAAATTTCACAGTACAAAATATTAGTGTTAGTTTCCCTCTGATGATCCTGTCTCTGCCAGGGGCAGTAAAACCATCTAAGTTTATTCACTGCAAGCAAGTTAGAAAAAAAATTGAGAGCGGTCCGAGTAATACTGAAGATCATGATTAAGTTTAAGTCAATCTTAATCTTAAAAGAAATGTATAAAAAAGCTGCTTTAACCTCACAGCTGTCTGATTGTGTGCCACATACGAAGATGGTGCAGTAACTTCTTGAAAGCAGGCTACTCTGGTACTGTTGATTGACAGTGGGATGAAATAGGACTGCAAAGATTTCTTCAAAAGGTTTTCAGTTTGTTTGCTGTTCTCTTCTTTCAAGGATGCTGGCCTGTAAGCTCATTTTCGTGACAAATTTTGATCAATACTGGTTTGTTCCAGTATCTCAAATCTAAGCACTATAAAAGTTACATGGAAGAAGGTGACTGTGTTTAAGGGACTTTAATTAAAAAATGCTTACAAGAAGAGGGGAAAAAAAGTATTTCACAGGTTTCCATTTGGTTTCTCATTTTTTTTGGGATTATGTTCAAGTTCAAGGTTCCTCACAATATTCTCATCGGTAAACTGGACTTAAATTCTGCAACATGACCCTTGCGTGGCTCTTTCTGCAGCAGACTCAGGTAAATTATAAACCAGAAGATTTTAATTAATCAAGTTTGAAAATAATATTCCAATCAGTGCGCTGTCTTTTGTGGTGATTTGACATAAAAATAAAATCTCCTAATTTCTTTAAATTCTTAAATCTGTTGCAGACTTTGGTTATGATTAGATTTGGTTAGTGATTGTGCGTTGCCTTTGAATGGTGGTCTTGGTTGCTCTTTGGCAGACACCTAGGAAGTAGTTGCACCTCTCATAGAGCCATGCTGTATTGCGTGTAATAGTACTGAAAAAGTCCGTGCTTTAGTGTAGAGGGTGTAAACTTCCTATTATGCCATTATGGGAGAGATAGTAAATGTTCTGCTTTATGTGCTATAATGTAGCATCTCAAGTTCTCATTCTAGGTTGTCAGGGTATTTTGTGTGTCACTTTTCAGGTTCAAATGATTTTTTGTTTCTTATATTACTTAAAATTCAGTGATTATGGACACAGTCAAGAATGTTCCTATATCTTAATAAGGAATCAACTTCTGGCACATGTTTCCAAAAGGAGTAGATTAATAGGAGTCAGGTAGTCAGACTGTTACCACTTAGGTTTACTTGGCAAAAAATATTTTAGTGTGTGTATCCTGTTCCTCTCTTGAATTTGGAATCTACTTTCATTGCCTCATTTTGTTTGTTGACCACATTGAAGTGTTGAGTTTGTCCCTGGATTTCAGCATCACGTTTCCTAACAGCCATCAGGTCATTTGAAAGGTAAATAGCTTCTGTCAGTGGACAGAAGCTCCTAATTGCATATTTGTAGAATGCAGTCAAGAATGTAAAATTTATTGTGGGCTTCAAAGACAATTAGAACTTGAGAGGTTTTGCAACTTCATTGCAGTTCCAGTCTGCTGCTGTGGCTACTGCATTCAGTGAGAGGACTTTGTGGATCTTGTTTCTATCAGTTTTAGTCTTTGTAGATCCTGTTTAAACTTCAGTCATACAATCATTAGGTTGGAAAAGATCCTTAAGATCATAGAATCCAACCATAAACTGCCAAGTCCACCAGTAAGTCATGTCCCAGTACCGCATCTACATGGCTCTGCACACCACAGAGATGGTGACTTAATCATGTCCTGGGTAGCCTGTTAAAATGTTTGATAACCCTTTTTGATAAAGAGATGTTTCCTGATACCCAGTCTAAACTCTTCCTGGCAAAACTTGAAGATATTTTCTCTTGTCTCATCTCCTGTTACCTGTGAGAAGAAGCTGACATCCATCTGGCTACACCCTCCTTTCAGGGAATTATAAAGAGTGATAAGGTCACCTCAGAGCCTACTTTTCTCCAGGCTAAAGAACTCCAGCTCCCTCAGCTGCTTCTCTGTCCTAGGAAACAGTGCCCTGCTTCTATTATCTAAATTATTTTCTTAAATACTTGAACAGTAATTGATGGTAATCTTTAGCAGTTGCTTTCAGCAAAGTCTTCTTTCTTGGTATGAATTTCACCTGTAAAACCAACGGGCTTTTTTACAATTTTAAACACACTATTTTCAGAGACTTGATGCAAATGGATTTTTGCTGGGAATGGAGCAATACTCAGTACTAGAGAAATGTGACATTATTCTGTACAGCAGGAGGTACTTAAGTGGTGCCATTGGTTATTTGAGTGAACAGAAGCTACCTTTGTATAGCAGTGAAGTCATCACAGAGAAATGTGAATTTTGCCAGATACTGTTAGAATGACATTCATTTGTAAAAACTGGGAGGGGGGAGGGGGCGACAGAGGATGACAAGAACAAAAATGAAAGCACTAAGAGGAATAATTAATGAGAAAAATAACAAATTAAGCTTTTATGGGTTGGGAATAAAGGATGATATTCAGCAGTAGCGGGTTTTGGTTTGGAAGAAGCGGTTTATCTCTGCAGAAAGTAGATTACTAGGATACTTCAAGAGAAGAAGGGAGGAAATTAATGTTTCAACTTCTGGATGCAAAGATAATACCAAGATAAACAAGTATCTAAAATCATTCATGCTGTAGAATCTGATTTAAAGCTTGTCCAAGACAATGTTATATTTTTCATAAATTTAAATGGGTTCTATGAATTAATAAAAATCTGTGATCACATCTGGAAGTCTGATCATAAGGGCCTCTTGCATAACTTTCATGATTCTAAATTTAACTGTGGGTAAATAGATCTAATTATATCTTTCTTTTGTGTGATTCTTCTGTGATCACCCACTTTATGATCATTTCTTTGTAAAATATTCCCTTGTATTCCTCCTTCTTGTCAAATAGGTAAGCAACCTGAAGAAAATTTTAAAAGGAATACTGGATTACAACCATGAGGTAAGAAGGCCTTCTTACTGTATCTGCTTGCCTTTTGAGTTCTGTATTTAAGTTAAGCTCTTGTAAATAAGTTGTACTCTGCAGGTTAAATTCTGATATTTTCTTGCAAACATTTTGACATATATAGTGATTCATGACCTATTCCCTAGTCTTGGCCTTCTTTAAAACTTCTCACCTGCTTTATTGAATACTCAGGAGTTCCATGGAAGACTGATACACAAATTTTCTCATGTAAAGAGTAGATGGCTTTACTGACTATAGTCTGATGATGGACTTTGTGTCTGAGGTACTGTAATATATCTGTGATTTTTTTCTTTCCTCTGCAACTGAAATGCTCTTCTTTCCCTACTTTTCTCTTGAGGAGAGTGAGTAAAGAGCATTTCTAGCCTTTTCCCACATTAAGATTTTAAACAAAATATTTTAATTCTGGGGTATTGGACTCAGCCCTTGTCATTCTCTTGTATTTTGGGCAAACGCAGCACTTAATTATTCCAGAGGAGACAGTACTTTTTCTTTTAGTGGTGAATATTCAGCTGAAATACGTTTTCAGTGATGTTTGAGACAAATTGATCTGAACAGGGGGCAACACAAAATCCGTAATATGCATGTTCTAAACGTTGCTTGTTTAAAAATATTGTCTTCTCATAAATACTACAGAGATGAAGTTATTTATTAATAAATTGAAGTATTTTAGAAAGAAAAATTTAGTCTTAGGATGTCATCTTCAGTAACTGATTAGGTATCCATCTTTAAATAAATGTGGAAAACTGATGATTAAGCAAGCTGGTCATGACTGGAAACACTGAAAAGAAACAGATCAGGATTTTGTTATAGAAAATTAATATTACTAAGACCAAGTGATACAATTTTCTTTTTGATTGGTTAATATGTATGATAATTAAGTCTTTGGTGGAAAAACTTTACTATTAGGCAAGTTCTGAGTGGTTTCAATTTTTAATTTGTGTGAAGGTAGTGCACGCTTATAAATATGACTGGATTTTGGTTTAGCTTAGTATTTTTCCTGCTGAGGCAATGCTGGGGGTGATAGTAGAGGTAATCTGGATTCTACTTATGAATTCTGCTTATGTTTCCCTCAACATTCCCTCCTCCACTACAAAAATATAGATATGTAGGTGGATTTTACCTGATACAGCTAAAAGCCTTTGAAAAATATGTATGTTAATGTTGTTCATCCTCAGAAATTCAGAAATTTGTCTTGTGTTCAGAAGAACAATCAGTAAAAATGCTACATTTGCTGTCTTTGTCCATTAAAGTATAGATGAACAACAAGCTTAAGTTCACTATTTATAGCTTTTGTGCTTTGTTCTGCCACAGTTTCTTCTTGCAGACCTCTGCTGCTCTGGAACTGAAACTTTTAATTTCTTTGTAAATGTATAATATATTTTGTTTTTTGAAAATAGGTTAAATGCTCTTTTTCATCTCAAGATAGTTATGGTAGAGTCTATCCTTCATTTTCTTATTTCTTTCAGGGCTTTTGATGGGTTTTTTGTGGTTTTTTTTTTTTACTGAATTTTTTCTCTTGTTTATTTCAAACTCTGTTCACACCTTCATATCCTTGGCTTCTTCCTAGTGCCTGCCAATTTTACCTTTTCCCTTCAGCTTTCTTCAACAGGAGTTCTATTGTCAGTGACTATGAAGTCACTGTATTGTTAGCTTAAGCTCAGCATTGTATTTGAACAAAATTCAGGAACTACTGATCAATATATAAATGCATATGAGAATCAAAAAATATTGTATTTTCTATTTTTCGGTCTGTACATGATGGTAATGTTTTCCATTGTGGTTGATGCATTTACAGAATTCTTTTGACCTAAAGGAAGTCTTTTCCAAGAGTAAATCTGAGTCCTTTAAAGTACACAGAGATTTTTTTAGTAGTGTTGAAGTTAATTCTTTCAGGAAACTGCTTAAAAATCCTACGTTTCCACTACGCAAAACACATCATACATAATCAGACTAAAACCACAACACTTCCACGAAACCCAACCATACTAAACTTTAGAATGGCTTATTTCCTTTGTATTCTTCCTATACACTGTTTTTTGTAAATGCCTTAACCTGATTTATGGTTTTCTTGGGTATTGCACAAAAAAGAGCATGCAGCAAACACATGACTGATTCCCTGTATCTAGTCATTGTTTCCTTATTGCACCCTGTTTAAAAAGTTACAGTTTCTTTTTATCTGCAATTAATGTGTCAGATGTGTTTAATTCCAAATTTCATATTCATATTTTCAAAAACCTCTGTTCAGTAAAGAGCAATTTAGCAGAATTGTCTAGTTCCTTCTACTGACAATCATTAATCCTTAATGATCTTTAATGATAAATCAGATAACACTAATTGCAAGTCACATGGCTTTTGTTTTGTGGGATTTTTTCTTTCTTTCTGCATGTGGGCTGTTTAATTACATATCATTGTACTACTACCTCAGATTCTCTTCCATGGAACAGTTTTCTTAGCTGTAAGACTTGCCAGATATCCTTAAATTTGCTAGAAGTGTGAGATCTAGTGATGCGAGTTTTTTGCTGTCTTGTATTTGTCACCTGCCAGTGTTAGATATATGTATTGTATAGGGGAAACATTTAATTTTCGTACTTTGTAGTTGTAAGAAATGTCAGATTTGTGTGTAATATCTTCTGCTACAGGAGGAATTAGTTAAAAAAATTAATTGCCCATGTGATGGCCTGCTTTTGTTAGCTTTTTTATCTGAAGAGAAAGAATCTTGCTAAGTGCTTATCTAATAGGTACTGTGAATTGAGACAGTCAGGTTTGTCTTTTCCCAAGTACTATTTGTCTCAAACAGAACGATTTTATGGTGAGATGTTAGGCAATTTAGTTTGTTTTGAAGGTGTAATCAAAACTGTAAGAGTGAATTGCTGCTGTTGACTCTGAATCATCTTTGTATGAAATAAATGGATATGTGCAGTGATACAGTCAGGTATATGTATATTGTCTTTATGCAGATTCTAGGGCAACAGATAAATGACTTCACCCTTCCTGATGTTAACTTGATTGGAGAGCATGCTGATGCGGCAGAGCTTGGGAGAATGCTTCAGCTTATTTTGGGATGTGCTGTGAATTGTGAACAGAAGCAAGGTAATAAATTTTGAAAACAAGTTTTTTTTGTTATTGTACAACTACTAAGGAGAAAAATTATATTTCTTGGGTTTCTGTCAGAAAGAGATTGAGTTTTTTAAAATAATGAGGACATTTTTTACAGGTAGTAACTGTTTTTTGGTGTAAGCTTCACTACTTTTAGAGACTCATTCTGGAATTGAATTTACTTCCAACATGCATATTTTCAGTTTTGGTTTGCTGAGCTGAAAAGTCAGTCTGCAAAGAAAAAAATTATTGGGCACACCTTTTAACCATTTATGAGGTAGATCATGATAGTTAAGGATGGAAAAATGTGGTTACTGCATTATTCAGCGTGATTCTTGATTATAGAGATGCGTTCCAGGATCATCTTAGCTACATGGCCATCAGTATGACTGGTGCTTGGTCTGAAGATATGTCTGGTGTGATCTGGGATACTGTAGTTTCTGAGATGTTCTATGGGGTTGGCAAATAGGAAAAAGTAATGCTGGTTACCATGCCCTTCTGGGCAGCAGCTGAAGATGGAGCACAATAAGGTCATCCAAAAAATCAATTCAGGCCAATTGTCAGACAATTGAGTCACACTTCAGCAGTCCTTGAAGAAGACTCCTGCCTCTCTACCCCTGTGGACCTGACTGTAATTCTGCACAAATACAGTAGAGAACCATTCACCTTTCTTGAAGATGCCAGAGAGGATGTGATGAGCAATGGAGGTATTTTTTAAAATGTGCTACATCTCATGTTCTAAACTGGCCTTGGTTGCAGGCTCTTTATTGTTACCCCGTTACCTTAAATTACACTTAATTTGAGCCTGATGAAGGTAACAGCAAATACAAACATTTATTCTAAGTACTTAAAAAAGGAAAAAATAGATGTGAAAAAAAATAGACTTTTTTTTACTGTATTTGTGTTGGAGTTGCATCAAATAAGAGTGTCTTCCAGATTTAGCTCATTTTGGGTTTGATGGCTGCCAAGATTTCAGGCCTTTTGTCTTCCTCTTGCTTGGTGCATCTTAACTTTACAGCTAGTTTCTCCTTTCCAGTTTTCTTAGGTGACTAAATCACTTGAGTTTCTCCTTCTGAAATTACTTCTATTCTCTTAAGCAGGAAGTGGTCTGGCTATTCTAGTAATTAAAATAGAAGTAATGTTCTTTCACAAGTACATAAATAACTCTGGTTTATTGAACCTTCTGTCATCTCTGTTTTATATACAATTATCTTCCTTTTGGTGACTATTTGTCATTTTCAAGTGGGAAGTATATCTTATTCTGTGTCACCCTTGCTCTTTCAGTCCGGACATTAAAAATGCACATTTGAAATACCAGAATACTCTAATTTCATGTACTTTGAGTGAGATTCAGCATGAGCAAATTACCCACTTGAAGGTGACTTTTTTCCAGCATCTTTCTCTTAATGATATCTTTTAAAAGAGTAAAGGTGATGTTTGACTGGAAACCGTATTATACTGGGCAAGTCATTTACTCCTTGACTTAGTCTAAATGTCAGAATTTGTTCTTCTGACCTCCTGTATCATCTTACAAGGTACCTCTTGTGTAGCTCACATGTACACATAGCTGAGAACTTAAAAAGTGGAGGGGTCTTAATTTGTGATGTAGTAGAGAAATAAGAACAGACACCAAAAATGAACATGAAAATGCTTTGAAATGAGGATGCTGTAGGAAGGCAGGCTGTTATTGTTACACTTACAGAAAAGGACAACTTATCTATGTATGGATCATGTACTTCAAGAGCCTGAACAGTTCGGGAACAAAGTGAGAAAAGGATAAAAGTAGTTATTTCAGAAGTGAGATGACAGGGGAAGAAAAAAGTTAATCATGTACTTTTTTCATTGTTGTAGAGTTCAAATAAGCCTGGATTTGTGTCTGAACAGGTTTGTGATATTGTGAAATTTGTTGGGGTGGAACTTGACTCGTGATTATACATTTCAGTGTCATCCGTGGCATCTAATCATTTTGTAGGAAGGATGCAGCTTCTGATCTTACCTTCTATGACTTGAGTTTCAACATTGACATTTCAGAATGCTTTTATTTTCAGAATACATCCAGACCATAATGATGATGGAAGAATCAGTTCAACATGTTGTCATGACAGCCATTCAGGAGGTATGCTGGGATACCCGTAGTGTGAAAAAGCTCAGTCTTACATTATTTTACAGTAGTATGCTTTTTCGCACTTAGGAAAAAATTAGTTGGAAGTAAAGAAAATAAAGGGGCATAGATTTTGCCTTTTTACATTGAAAAATTTCTTAATTTTCCTTAGAAAAAATCTTGCTTTATGTCAAGGAACTCTGGTTGAATGTCCCACTTTTCTTTAAATCTAGAAGACTGAAACTTCTAGATATTTTTGATACTTGGTTCCCTTTCCTTTTCTTTTCCTACCCTGTGAATCCTGAAGTGCACTAGATTGATTTTATATGGATAACCAATTACTGTAGAATTTTGTCAAAATTTGTACATTGAAGCTGCAAAATTTCATAAACTGTTAATATTTTTAATGTTGAGTAGGCAATTAAAAAAGAAGAATTGGGTAACAGTGTTGTCTTGTCAGCTGTAGTGCTATGAATGGGGTAATGGTATGTAAAATGAGCATATATGAATAATACAATAGGCTGGTATGTTTTTAAAAGTCAGTGAGTATACTGCAGTACATTTTGTAGAAGTGCTCTTCTGTGGTGAATGAAAACCACAGTGTTAGCCACCGAAGTCCCCCTTTAAGTTACAAGAAGTCCAAAGTGCTTAGAGGATAAATGCCTGCCACTCTATAGATATTTACCACAGGGCCGGCCACTATCTAGGAAGGGCAGGAAACCACTAGTAATCTAGTTTCTTCTGAACCTGAACAAGAGAAACTAAATTGCACATTGAGCTTTAGAGCAGTTTCTCATCTCTGTAATGTCTGAATAGAGAAAGAAATATCTGTGAGCCTAGAAGGGGATCTGTCCACAGTCATTACTTTGACCAGTGCTATATCCATGCAGTCATACATTCAGTTGTCTGTGTGTGGACTGCTGTCTATAACATAGCAGAGAGGACTTTTGAAATGAGCATGAAAAGAATCATTGTCTAAATCATCTTCCAGTAATGCTGCCAAGCACCAGTTTGCTGGAGTTTTGGCATATTTTACTTTCTTGTAAGTTTTGTAACTGTAATATACAGTGTTTTGGTGGATTTTTCTAGTGTTTTTTATTAAACCCAAATTGCAACGTCACTGTCTTCTGCACCACCTTGAAATAGAAAACATTCTTTTATCTTCCTTCTTCGTGCTGAAAATCCATTTGATTTTTATAAAAGTTTCCTTCATTTGATAAAATAGCTAGACTTGAAGCAGCCCACAATTTTCGGCATTTGATGAGTAAACTTTGAATGTGTTCAGTGCTTGTGCCCTTTCTCTGAGATGATGAATAGAAGTAGGAAGAAATCACAGGGTAAGGGTATGTTCTTCTGGAACAGATTTTTAAAATTCAGTTAATTGAAAAGCTTGCTCTTCAGCTACTGGCACAGTTCTGAGTGATTTTAATGCTACTTTCTAAGCTGCTTAGAAATGGGAGGCATTTCAGGACCAAATAAGGAGGATCTCAAGTGCTTAATAAAGACGCAAAAAAAGTCAGACTTTGAGAGTAAGGCCTCTCTCTGTTATTTTTCAATGGGCTTGGAGTTTGGAGAGGTCCCAGTCAGCTGGAAACTAGCAAATACTATTCCAGTTTTTGAGAAAGAAGGAGGATGCTGTCAGTTATAGGCCTGTCTCACTTCAGAGCCTGGCAAAATTGTGGAGAAGGTTATTCTGGAGGTTAGATCATAGCCAACACAGATTGATATGGGAAGTCTTTAAAGGGGGGAAACTTCATGGTATTTTGTAAGGAGGTTTTTCTATTTCTTAGACTCATAGCAGCTCTTAGAGTTCAAGCGACTTAGAAAAAGCAGCATGTAGGAAATTAGCTATATATGCATATTTGAAAAGTTGGTATGTCACCTAATCCAAACATTTCAAAGCATTTGACATTGCACGTAGTCTTCAAAATTAGGTATGTCAGAAGATCTCTTTAAGCTTTACTGACGTGTTATGTAATTCAATTTTCTGTTTCAGCTGAGCATGTACAAATTTTTTTGATGCTTCTTTGGTTATTGTAAATCATCTTACTCATGAAAGTATTTCACGAGGCACAGTAGAACAAGCTCTCAATTTTTTTTATGAAAAAGCTGATTTTTCAGTCGAAGAAGTAGCATTTTACATGCTAAATTTATTCAGTTCTTTCATTTTTTATTAACCTGTGGTTCTTCATAATTTGTTTTCTTCACTTATTTAAATGTTTAAAATATGCCTTGTGCTTCATAAATGTTTTATAAATGAAACAGTGATTTTCTATTAGTTTTTAACTGTAGTCATATTGATCTGGTGTGTTGTCACCACTTAGAATCTGAGATGCTAATCTTCAGATGTAGGTATCAAAATGGAGGTTGTGCACAAGATACAAGATTGAATCTGTCAGTATGTGTAATGTAACAGTTTCTTTATTTCATGGCTTTCAGGTTTTTTAAAGGCCCAAAATATTTTCTTACAGAAATTATTTCCCCTGTTATTTATTTCCCTTTCCCCTTTCCCACCCCCCCCTTCCCCCCCACCCCTTTTCCCCCAAGGAGGGAGTAGGAAAAGGTGCTTACTGTCTGGGGTAACATCAATGATGTTATTTCCACTTCTTGGCTTTCTGGGGGTTTTCCCTCCTCTATTTGTTCCTGGTTGTTTAAAGATTTATCTTGCCAAAAGTAAAATTACTTTTTGAATAGTTTGGAAATGATATAAAAGTATTTTATTGGGTCTATCAACAGATAGACTGTAGGTAGACTGAGTATCAATTGGAGGAAGAAGAAAGTCCTGCAGCCGTAAAGGATATAGAGTGTCAAACATAGCCATGACTCTGAAAGACTGATAAAAAGATGTTCTAAGAAAAAGAACTTGAGTACGGAAGCTAGATTTTGACATTGCTTTGTGGGCACTTAAGTGAGCTTATACAGTATTACTAACCGTATAAAAAGCATTTCAGATAAAGCAAGTGTTTTGGATTTCACAATCATCAAGTAAATAGAGCAACTGTGTTTGCAAAATCCTGTGTAGGGGACAAAAGCTTTCATAATTCAGGTAATTCATGCAGGTTTTGTGATAGTTTCATCCCTTCCCTAATCTTCATGTATCCATGACAACACAGCTTGTTCACATTTTACAGTGAAAGCGGTTAAAAAGTGAAGGTTTTAATAATATAGGATTAGCAGACCTACAAGTGTTATGTAAGATATCATACCAAAGCTATGAGCATGAAAAATAATAGATGTAAAGGATTAACTGGGAGTGACAGCTGCTTCTTATAAAACGACACAAATAACTGTAAGAATTCTCATGCTGTCCATGTTTAAATGCACCATTTAAAATTCAGACTGACCTCTATGCAAAATAAACCAGAAAAAGAACAAGCCTGTAAATGCTAATTTCTAGTTTATTTCACTCTGGGAAGCTCTTAAGCAGGCTTTTCTTTCTCAAGTAGAAGCCTAGTGCAAGTGCTTGAATTTGCAAGCACATTTTTAATGTCTGATTTTTATAGTCTCTGCACATCATCCTCCATTAAAGTTGTATGTGAAAATAGGTGATTGTACTATACTTACACTAAATGATGGGTTTGGAAATGAAAGCCAGTTCCAGTGCTGCAAAATTGTGAAGGTAAACCTTTATTCTCTTTGTAGTCTGGTCCTGAAGAAAACTTACAGCTGTGAAGGGAAAACGAGAAGGCCACTTCCTTCTGTTTTTTATTCTCTTGACTCATTTGAAATACAAATGAAATAAAGTTTGCCCCTCTAAACTCCAAAGTATTGCCATTGATCCCCACCTCTCAAGACCACATACTGTAATATCATGCTTCAAGGTTGCATGTGGAAAACCTGTGTCAGAATTTTTTTCTGACTTTGAGCTTTTAAGTAAAGGAAATATATAGATATATGGAAATTAGCTATAAAAATTATTAACAACCTACAAGTATTGTAAGATTATTAATAAATAATGCAGAAAGAGCTGATGTGCCATTGAGCAGGTAATGAATTAAATGAGCATTTTGCAACTGTAAATTTCAGTAATATCAGAGAATGCTGATTGACCGGGAACAAAGTCAAGAATAGGGAAAACTAGGTGAGCCTCTTACCTTTAATTTTTTAGGTGGATGCAAGGTATAGTGTGAGGTATTAAAGGTATTAAAACTCCCTTAAATTTCATATTGAACTTTTCCACTATACAGACCACAGACGGTCCAATTACAAGGTGCTTTCTATTGCACACGAGTCATGTGAGATATACATCTATCTGCACATACATCTGTGGCTCTTGGCCTTGGTGCCTTGTTCACATTTCCCCATGATGTTCTTAATGTATCCCAAGGAGTGAAATTCATGTATGCAGCGTGCATTCATGATACACCCAGACTATGTATCTCCAGTACCTAATCCTACTACTACTCCAGAAAGTGTCCATGCCTGGACATTTCTGCTAAGGGTTCTCAAGGACAGGATGTTTTGGGAGAGATGGCAAAACTTGCTGAAGAAAATAGGGATTACATTATTAGCCGTGGCCTGCCTTATGGCAAGTCACAGAAAGCAGTGACACCACAGTGGCCTCTGGTGGGTTGTGTGGTCACCTGTATTCCTTGAAGTCTTGGACAGGCCTAGTGAGCTGGTTTTTCAAAGAGGAATTTGTGTGAGGGCCAGAAAGGGGTGGTGGCTGTTAGGGACATGTTGTACACCCTTGCAGGCTGCATGCAGCCTGGGACCTGCCTGTTGGCAAGTGCTGACTTTGCAGGTGGCACTTACTTGTGTCCATGTGTGAGTACGTGTGTCTGAAATGTGTTTGTGAACAGCATTGTAGAATATAAAATATAGAGAAGAGTTCAGTATTTGGCTAATATGGAATATGCCTGTTAGTCATCTGGAAAAGCGGTGAAATTCAGGATTCAAAGTGTGTATGAACATCACAGAGCAGGGAGAGATTGGGAAGTTCTGTTTAAATGATAATCAGCTTAGAAAACAGGGTCCTAAATTGAAGACGAGTTTGTAATGCCATTATATTTGGTAATGAAAAAGACGAGACTTCATTTTTCAGGGGACAGCTCTGAGGCTAGAGACTTTCTAATTGTTGCATAGAATGTGGGCTTGATATAATGCTTCTTTGTAGTTTGTCATTGTAAAGATGTAGTGGAAAATAGAAGAAATTTGGAAATATTATCAAGGTCTGAGGAGGACTGCTGAGGGGAGATAGATTAATCTAAATTATGCAGGTGAGTCCAGTTAAGGAAATGGGGAAAGTGAAAGAAATATAAGTGTATGTATTTGAATGATGTAAATGGCAAACAGATTTTTCACTTGTACATGGTGGTATAAACAGACAGGATTGAAAAATGAAGGCTTTGTGCAATGCATCCCAAAAGACCTTGCTAAGGAAAACAGTGCAAAAGCACTAATTTCTAGAAGGAATAAAGGAAGTACTGTTTCTGGAGAGAGTTACCAGGCTAGAGAGGAGATTCCAAGAGATTCCATCTTGTCCTGATTTTGGTTGGGTTAGGACCTTTTTAATTGTAACTTTCATGAATCGTGTCAGTGGAGAGCTCTTAGAATTTTTTGTGTTTGGACAGAAACCAGCAATGCCCTTCTGTAAGGAAGCCTTTTGAATTGGTTACAGTGTATTTCTCATTTGTGAGACTGTTCCTGTTTTTGTCTTACAACTTTTAGTAAGAATATTCCCTTCCTATGTTTGCTCGAGCTGTGTGGGAGGAGGTTGCTGCACTATGACTTTTGCTACATTTGATTTCACTTTTATCCACAGGTGCAGCTGATCATTAGGTTACTATCAAAACTTATTTAGCAGCTTTTTTCTTTCTTTTGATCAGTACCTCAATCAGTTTTGTAGGATTTAATTTGAGGGTTTGTATTGAGGGTTTGGCTGGAGTTGTTTTTGATTTGTTTTGTTGTGTTGTTTTTTTGAATGTTCTGTGTGGAAACCACTATCAGTTATTCCTGCACTGAAGTAGTACACAAGGAATACTCATTTCAGGAGTGCACTCTACTGAATTACTTTTTAAGGCTGAAAATTACAGACAACTCCAGAACAGAATTTTGATCATGTTTGTTTTGCACTATTAGTTGAGAAAGATATGTCCTGGAGTTGTGTGAAATAAAAAAATAAATTTTTGTTAATATCCAGGTAATGGAACTATGAAAAAGCCTCTCACTAGCAGAGAAAAATTAAAGATAGGTCTTGGATGGTTTGCTGATATCTACTGTCATTCCAATGCCACTGCAGTAAAATCTTTAGTGGGATGTTCTGTAGGCTTATCATAGACAAAGAATGTGCATTGTCAAAAGAAAGAGGTGATGTAAGTTTTTTTTTTTATAGCGCTCTAAATAATTATGAAGATATTTTCTCATTCTTGTTTCTGAATATGTCATATATAAAAATGAAGTTAAAAACTTTAATATTAATTCAGATTAAAGCTCCCAAAAGTGAAAATCAGCTTGGTATTTCATTGAAACTTAGATTTTAATATAAAAGTAAATTTTTGCTGTTTCTAATCCAGTGTAATCTAATTGCAGTTGATGAGTAAAGAGTCTCCAGTCTCTGTTGGAAATGATGCTTACGTTGACCTTGATCGGCAGGTATCTAAGACTAGATGTTTCTTTTACTTCAATCATAGCATGTCAGTGGCCATATTAAGAACTCAGTCTTTTTTTTCCTTTATTCATTAAAGGGTGTTGTGGAAAAGTAAAATAAGAAGTGAAAACCTTAATTTTAGTATTTCAAGTACTTTAGCTTTATAAATTGAGTTTATATTTTATTGAGCTCCTATTGTGTATTTAAAGGATGTAGACTAGTTGGTTTGAAAAACCAGTCTAGCTGTATGACATAAAGCAAAACAGCAGATTGATACAAATCTTTAGGCATGGAGAAAGAAAGAAAGGAAGGTCAAAAAGGTGTACTGTTTGAATAAATGTTTTTATCTGAGTTCCTCCTTCCAAAGTCTGTTAAAAAAAAACCCAAAAAACTGCTTCTATGGGAATCCTGGAACTGCTGCAAAATAGAAAAGAAGTTTTTTAATACAATCCTTCCTGGTGTGATATATTTAAAAATACGCAAACCATTTTTTTTTCCCACTAGCTTATCCTCATGCTAACACTGTCCTATTTCCTCGGTTTTTTTTTCTAATTGAAAAGAAGAGTAGTACAGTGGTTCTCACTGTATTTGTCCATTATGCTTTCTCTACAGAAATATGTAAATTATTGCAGATGAAGTAAATTAGTCGTATGTAAACAGGTCCATTAGAAATAAACTTGCAAATGCAAGGTATTATGATGTTGTTTGAGAAAGCATTTAAACTTCATCATATATAATAGTATTTATATATCTGTATCTATATACACAACATACATGCACGTATTTTATCAGACCAGTTTTCTTGTAGCTATGTTTTCTGTTATCCTAACTGCCTTCATTTGCAAGCCAGTGAGATGCATATCTTTAAGCATTAAGCCTTTGAAGGGGAGCATTGGAATATTCCCCAGTACTTATAAGGTTCAGTGTCCTTTTTTACAAGAGTAGGCTTATCTGTCACATATTAGTTTTGTTCCTGTTGTGCACTAGAAGTAGCTCCCAGAGTAGAGGGATTTTACCCTAATTGTCCATTCCCTGTATCCCACCTTTTAGTCCTTTCTGTATTTCAAACATAGATTGAGAATTGAAATTACACACTCTTTGTGTCTGTAAAGAAAAGTGGTATTGACAGTTCTTTTCAGTATAGAGATCTGGTGAGTTCTTCAGACCTAATTTCTCCTGGAGTTTTTGACTCAATTTATAGAGTAGATGTGATAATTCTAATCTAAGAGCAAATACTACTTTTAGGTACATTTACTTTTTACTGATATGCAAACTAAACAGTATTCACATCTGCTTCTTTTTTTCTTTATGTAAGCAGAATTGCTCAGTTTTTCAGAAAATTAATATATTACCTAAATGTAAAAATAGTTTTACAGCCACGTAGTTCAGAATATTTTTAAATCACAGAGAATGATGAAAATGTAAACATTTCTTGTTTATGGTAGCTGAAGAAAACTACAGAAGAATTAAATGAAGCCCTTGCAACAAAAGAAGAAATTGCCCAGAGATGCCATGAGTTAGATATGCAGGTAAGTTTGCTATAGAGTCCATATCAATTTTGATGTGGAGAAAAGATGTGGTAACTTCTAGGTGGCTGACAATAAGTGCTAGCATATTGAAACATTTTTAGAAGGAGGTTGAAAATGGCACAGTAGTTGTTTTGTTTTTCACTTGTGCTAGCAGAATGAATGTCATTGTTTCATCTTGTTTCCGTGTTGTCAATATTATGATTCATACTAGCAAAATTTCTTTTCATTCAGTTAGGAAGGGTTTGAGCTGTGTGGTAAAACTTTTGCCATAGAGAACTAATACAAGTTCTGCTGCTATAATAGTTCCAGTTAATAGTTAAATCCCAGTCAGAAGTTGCTGTAGACCATTAAAAGTGTACAGATTTAGACTAAGCCTTACTGTAAGTAAATCAATACTCATCTGGAAGACATGAGAAATGTGAAGGGGGAGCCCTGAAAGGTATTGCTATTGCAACCCTACTTTGAAATATTAATTCAGGTTTCTTGTAGTTCAGTAACTGTTGGAATTAATAAAGCTGATCTTTGCTTGCCATGGTTAGTATATGAACCCACATGTCAGGTCTTGGAGAACTTTGGGTTCTTTGCACTACCACCTGTTTTCACTGTTAGTGGAAACTGAGCCGTCTTCGGGACTGTGTTCCTCTTTCAGTCCTGCTTGCAGATGGCCTATACTGTGGAGAGCTAGTTTTATTTGTAGGGAAAGTGTGAAGATTTTATTACAATGAAGTTACCTTCTGCCTTAACAGACTTTTTTTTAAGTGCTTGTGTGACATATGTAGAAGAACTATTATGTTTCCTGAGTTGGAACTATGTCCCTAATGTTGCAGTATGTTGGTTACATCACATAGTAATTGAATAGCTATTAAATGACACAGTGTGTACTTGTGAACTGTGATTAGTGAAGCCTTTGTGTTTCTGTTTGTGGGCTCTATTGATACTTCATTAGGATTATGAAAAAATTCTGCTTTTTATACCTGGGTATGTTAATGATTTCTGTTCATACTTTTATTATAACAGGTTGCAGCCCTCCAAGAGGAGAAGAGCAGCCTGCTTGCTGAGAACCAGATTCTGATGGAACGTTTAAATCAATCTGATTCTATTGAAGATCCCAACAGTCCTGCAGGTCGTAGACACCTGCAGCTGCAGACACAGCTAGAACAGCTCCAAGAGGAAACATTCAGGTAGAAGAACTACATTTGGTTGGGTTGTTTGTTTGTATCTGGCAATAGTGGTGACTCAGATACTTCTGTTTCTGCTGCAGATATGAATAAGGATAATGGATGGTGCATAACCACAGTAGTATAGTTTTTAAAGTGATATATACATTATAATTTTGCTCTTTACAAGATTCAGCATTAAAAAAAGCACAGTTTCTTAATGCTGAAGTGCTTTTTACATCACTCTCCTCTGAGTTACTTTGAATTGCTTGTGTGCTGTTATCTCACCCATGTCTTGCAAAGTCAGGGAGAATTAAAAGTAGCATTCTTTTCTATATCCAAATTATTCTAACTGTATTTTGAAGGTCTACTAATTCCTAGATGAAAGTTTACTACAGGCTGTACTGCTGGTGGCATTATATACATAGCAAAATATGTCCCTCTCTAAATTTGAAAACAAATTTCAGAGACGATGAAAGATAGAGATTATCCATGTATGAGTTGTGCACTTTATTTACATTTCCCCAGTGTGTGAAAATACAGTTCCTCTTTGAACATCCTTCCTGGTCCTCTTGATTGTCGCTTTCAGGCTGTATAAGCCTAATTCTACTGAAAAAAGCTGGTTCACTTCACTGTAACCTTTTCATTCTCTTTGTCATACTTCTCCTTTTTTGAGTGAAATTACGCTATTTCTTTCTTTACACTGCCAGCTTTTCTTTTGCTGTATTCTTCTCACTGGCTTTTTCCAATTCTTACAATATATATGCCATGCTACTTTTCTTTTTTTGTCTGTTTTGCCGTTTTTCCAATTCCTCTTGCTAAGCCTCCTTTCTTGCTTATTCTGAGATATCTCCCATCAGTTCCTTGAAAAACATTCAGTGCTTCTCTTTCACAACTAGTGCCTGGTTTTCCTCTTTTTAGATGTCTACCATGTAAAGGAATAAAATAATTACATTGTCCCCTCTCCATGCTCTGCAGTGATTCCTACCTGAGTCTGGTATCAATTACTGTATGAACAGATTTTATCCCTCTGTTCAATATCTGTACTGCTTGTTACTGTAATTCCAGGTTCAGAAAGTCTTTTGAAGTCATTTTCATATGTAAGACTGACTCATTCCTGGTCTCCTTTACCTCTTTCCCCTGTCTTCTAATGCCAATTTGTATGTGTTGCTTCCAGCTCTACCTGATTAAGCAGGACATATGTACAGCTTAGCTGGTGCCTAGTGCAGTACATCATTTTACCTCCTAGTGCATCCTTGTGCTTTGACTATTATGGTCTGTCATGATCCAAATCTTGATTGCTTCTGTTTTGGATGACTTAAAGATTTTCTTTTGCCTCCATTCTTGTATAATGTTTTTGGATTCTTTGACTTTTTCTTTCCCTCATGCCCTTATTTATCTCCTATCCTGGATTTTTTTTTTTTTTTAATTTCAGAGCAAAATCACAGTAGGACTTTATGTTCTGGTTTGTGTGGAAGCTTCCACTGGTCTCAGCCCAGATGTTGAGACCGGTGGTTTCACGTGATTTGGTGTCTTGGGGCAGAAAGACAGACTGTAGCCCAATTGTCTGAAACGGAAAGCTTTAGTAATACCAAAACAGCAAACACTAAACTGCACAGGGTATATGGAGTGAACTAGGGGGAGTTCAGAGAGGATTAGTGCATGCACTATCCCTGGGTCTAGGGTCTGATAGGGGCATGTGTAAACTTGGATAAGGGGAGGAGTTTAAGGGAAGGATCCAGTAGAGCAGGGCAATTAGGAATATTAAAATTTCTGCTGCAAAACATAGCCTACCATAATTGATAGAGAGCAAAGGACTTTCTAGCTAGATCAGCATAACAGAAACAGGAGGAATTATGGGGGCAAAACTTACTCACTCTCACATAGAGGGATTTTTCCATGGCCTTAGGCTGTCCTCTAGCATCTCTTTATTACATTCAACCCCAATATTGTATCCTCTTCCATTCATTCAAAATACTTTGAAAAAGTTTCTATTACTTAGTCCCTTTGTTCACTGCCAGAGCTTTACCTATGGATAGTGTATGCAAGCAGTTTAGCAACTTTGGTCAGAGTTCTTTACTTGCTAACTAGATAGTCCAGTTCTCCAGATGTACTGAGCATGCATTGCTTCTTTAGGAGTTGATATTACAGCCACTTCAATGAGAGATCTATGGCATTTATGGTCTATGGCCACAATAACCCCCTGCAGTGCCATAGGCTGGGGACAGAGTGGCCTGACAGTGCCCAGGCAGAAAGGGACCTGGGGGTACAGGTGACGGACAACTGAACATGAGCCAGCAGTGTGCCCTGGTGGCCAAGAAGACCAAAGGCATCCTGGCCTGGATCAAGAGTGGTGTGGCCAGCAGGAGCAGGGAGGTCATTCTCCCCCTGTACTTGGCACTGATGAGGCCACACCTGGAGTGTTGTGTCCCCTCAGTTCAGGAAGGACGTTGAGAGGCTTGAGCATGTCCAGAGGAGGGCAACAAGGCTGGTGAGGGGCTTGGAACACGAGCCCTGTGAGGAACAGCTGAGGGAGCTGGGGTTGTTTATCGTGGAGAGAAGTAGACTCAGAGGTGACCTTATCACTCTGCACAATTTCTTGGAAGATGTTTGTAGGCAGGAGGGGGTCAGTCTCTTTCTCCAGGCAACAACTGACAGGAGGAGAGGACACAGTCTCAAGGTGTGCCAGGGGAAATATAGGCTGAATATTGGGAAAAGTTTTTTATGGCAAGAGTGATAAAGTACTGGAATTGTCTAACTGGGGAGGTGGTGGAGTCACCACCCCTGGATGTATTTAAAAACAGACTGGATGTGGCACTCAGTGCCATGGTTTAGTTTAGGTGTTAGGGCATGGGTTGGACTCGATGATCTTTAAGGTCTCTTCCAACCTTGTGATTCTGTGATTTCTAACATCTAACAATCAGGCCAATATTGTTGGAGGTAGATGAGTTGGACAGCTGAACAGAATCTTCGAATAAAGATGTTATGTTCAAACTCTGGATGTCCAAAGATGAAAAAAGATGAAAATTTCTCAAGCTTCCCTTGTGAAAAACTACTGCTGTAGAAGGAAACCTTAGGTTTTGTCTTTATGAGAACATACGTTTCCTTGTGAATTTTCAAATAGAAAGACTGATACTAAATTGGGAGCATTGATAAAGTCAATCTGCTATCACATTTTGAATAGGCACATTGGGTTGTTGTTTTCCTTCACTGCAGCAGGAGGCCATTTCATGGGTTCTTAGAAAGATGATGATGAGGAAAGGCAACTGTTGCTCAGGGTAAGAAATTATTTCCTGGGTTTTTTTTTCATTCCTACAGATTAGAAGCTGCTAAAGATGACTATCGAATACGCTGTGAAGAACTAGAAAAGGAAATTGCGGAATTGAGACAACAAACAGAAGAGCTTACTACACTGGCAGAGGAGGCTCAGTCTTTGAAAGATGAGATAGATGTACTCCGGTAAATTTCGTTCCATTAACTCTTTTTTAACTACTACCTTTTAATCTATATAATTTGTGTACTTAATTAACATTATCTTTCGTTTAAATAATTTAATATTAAACACTTCCAATGCCAAGATTCTTTGGATCCTCCAGTTTAGGTACACAGACTGACACACAATTCTGCTTTAGTAAAATAGTTGTTTATTTTGTATCTAATCAATAACTATTAATAATCTTAGTAGTTCTGTGCCAATTTAATTCATGGTTATAACAGGGCACTCACTGGTCTCTTTCAGTGTGCAGTATTCATCTTCATTGTGTCTCAGGCATCTGTTCTCATCAGAAAACTAGGCTGTTTCCTTTCCTGGGTTTGCATTGCTTGGACTTTGGGTGGTGCTTTTGGTTTATCATGTAATATTAATATGAAAAATATCTGTTCCAGCTCTCATTCCCATTGGAATTTAGCAACAAAAGTTGTCATGATTTGATGATACTAGGGGTTTATAGGGTGGGAAAGCCCTTTTTACTATGGAGCATATTCCTTCAGTATTGGCATCTATTGCCATGGGTTATTCAAGAGTAATTACCCATTCTCTCCAGAAGGGCTTATATACTACTGCTATTCCTGATTCACCAGCAGCCTTCTACCAAAGCTATCTGTCTGTATCCCTTCTGTCATTAGTACAAGGAACGAACCCATCAGGCTGCATAAACTGTGTGGATGGTGGCATGGGTTCAAAAAGCAATTCCTTGTTCCAAGAGAGAGGCCCTGCACCTGGCTGAGGATTAAACAGAGCTGGCCTGCCTCCATGTTCTATAAACTGAGCCATTAATTCAGTGGGAGATTTCCTGGATTTCACAGGAAGTTTGGTCTGTAAATTGGTTCATTCTGAAATGAAACTGGGAACAGTAATAGCAGAGGTTGCTGGGGGAAGTGAGGTCTGCTGTAATCTTGGCAATGCAGCAGGTGGATTGCTAAAACTTTCAAAAGCTGAAGCCTGGTGTTTTTTTAATGTTTTTATTTTTGAAGAAAGAATCAAGTTTCAAAATTGTTATGGTGCTTTTGTGCCACCAAGTACAATTTGCCAGAGGGATCTTTATGATTTTATTCCTAGTTATAAGTAAAACCAATTGGATGGCAGAAACTTTTCTTCTTTACCCTTGAAAAAATTAGGACAGAAGACAATTTAGGATTGAAAGGAAATTGGTGGGAGTGAGGTTATTTTTAGCTATTATGTTAGAATTGGAAACAGATAAGAAAGTTGTGTTAGGAAGAAGGATAGGGTCTAAAGGAACCTTCCAGCAACTCTTGTAGTTGATAAATAGTTGTGGGAAGAAAACAGACAATTTACTAGGAGGATATGATTGCCTTATTATTCTCCACATGGTGCCTCAGAATGTCTACTGCATTAAGAACAAATAGTGAAGAAGCATTTAAAATTCTGTTAGTTTTCAGAGTTCAAATTTGATACAAATCTGTCTCTTCAGGCATTCTTCTGATAAAGTAGCCAAGTTAGAAAGCCAGGTAGAGTCATACAAAAAGAAATTGGAGGACCTGGGTGATTTGCGGCGTCAAGTGAAGCTTTTAGAAGAGAAGAATACAATGTACATGCAAAATACCGTGAGCCTGGAGGAAGAGCTAAGGAAGGCCAATGCAGCACGCAGTCAGCTGGAAACATACAAGAGACAGGTGAGAACAGGCATCATTAGTGCAATACTACTCTATATTGTTCAGCACTTTGTCTTCATAACATGGCTAATACCTCAAAAAAAAAAAAAAAACTAGGAAGAAAACAACTCCTTTTTAGAAGGCTTCCATATTTTGTACGTGCTTGCAACCTTTGTTCTCCTTTCCTGCAATTCTTGTCATTACTACAAGTTTGTTACTATGTCAAAAAGCAGTATTTCTTGCATTTAAAAACTCAACAGATGTTTTGTTTTCTTTTCTAAAATGATTCCAAATTCATATTCAGTAGCAGGGCTTGAATTAGAGGTTTTCCTTTCACAAAAAGTATCTACTTTTCACTTAAAATTTTCCAGCAGTGAGGAACACACACACCACAGCTGAGGTAAGTTGTTCCTGTGGTTAAATAAGCAATTTTTTAAAGGTTTTAATTTGTCTGATACATCTGAATTTTTCCACTTAAAAGGAGAGAAGCTCACATATCATCCTTGTTGTTTATATGCCCCTAGGGGAATATGAAATATGTCACCAGCACATTCTGTGGAGTGATAGGCATCTGTTTATCCTCCTGCTTATCCAAGTGCCATGCAATGCTGTTTCTGTAAAGGTGGAAGATGTGCTTAATCTTCTTTCTGCTTCTATACTCCAGGGACACGATATCATTCTGGTATTCTTGTTACAGGGCTAGACAGCATGGTTGATTAAAGCAGTAGTGCCTGCTCTGTATTTCTGCCTGATCGAATGATCACAGCACAGGGGTCCCTGTATGTCAGTTTACTGTAGAATAAAGTATAGAAACAAGCGCTAATAATGTTGAAAGCCCAGGAGCAGTGTGTCTGCCTAAGACTTGATAGACTTTTTCCCTGTGCTTAGCCATCTCAGTATTTAAAACAACTAGTTTCAGCCTATGTGGGCTAATTTTAAATACAGCCCAAATGATATTACCAGAAAAATGATCTTGGACAAGAAAAATGTCCAAGAGGGCAAAGAGAAAAGTAAATGTAGAAAGGAATGGTCTTCCACACATGAGTAGTGAGTATCAAGTTTACAGGCAACCCAATCTTTTGCTCCATGAAATAGCTGAGCATGTGATATTGTTACGTAACCTCAACATCTGCATTTGATTCCTCTTATTTCACCAACCAAAAGGATTTTGGAAGGGCCAGTCCCATCATTTATGCTGCTAAAGTACTCCTTTTCTTCATTATTCCCTGTATTTTATGGGTAGGATTTCCTGTATAAGGAGCTGTTGTTTGGTGCAAAACTGTTTACTGGCTGGGACTGGAATAAACCTCAGGTGTCCTGTGGCAGATGTGTTTTCTTCACCTAAAACAGCAGTGTCTCAAAATGAACACTCTGTGGTTGTCTTCAGTGTCTGTAAGACTGGGCTCCTGTTGAGACCTGTCTGTGACTCATAAGCCACAATTTTTTTTTCTGGGAATCCTATATTGTGCTTTCAGAATTAAGCCAGATATAAGGTTCATGATGTTATGTCACTGCTGAGTACTAGTGTGCTCCTGTAATGGAATATGTCTTGTCTGGTGTTTCAAGGATCCAACCCCACTCATGAGGATGCCATTAGAGAGTTAATTCTTTGGCTTAGAATCAATGTGCTATGCAGATCAAATTCCTATAGTAATCTGCAAGGAAACTACATCTCCACTGCACAGAGCAGTTTCTGTGAGGTGAGATTGAGTGGTGTTTTGTTTTCACTCTTCTGAGAGCAAGCACAAGCCTTTTCTAAGAAACTTTATTTCAGCATAAAGAATTGAAATGTGAAGACTGCAGGATAATATATGTAATTTTAATTCAGCCCCTTTGTGCATGTGCATTCTGATACATAGTTAACAGTATGTTTTGCTTTTCTTTGTTGCAAGATTCCTGCTTTATTCATTCCACACACAGATAATGCTTATTAAATGTGATGGCAGTTCATTTTTTTTTTTAGTCTTCTGCATTGCCATGAAACTGTATGTTTTTCTATACACTCACAAGTCCTATTCAACACAAATTTATTTCCTGCAGTGTTTTTCTACATACCATTACCTTAGCATGATTGATTACAAGCAGAAATGCATTTGTTTTCATTTGAGGTGAAAATACTCATATTTTGCAAGTGGTGGCACTGTCACTGGTGAAGGCTTGCAGTTTTTTTGTTATACCTTCAGTTATTCTGATAGCCCCAGTGATAGATGTCACATTTGAAAAATGAAATATTTTCATATCTAGCTTGTTCATTTATTTAATCTCAGAAAATGCAGGCCTGTGCTGGTTTTGTAGTCTTTAATTTAAGAACAGCAGCAAAGTCCTTCTCTAGGACTTAAGACATTGCATATTTTAGGCCTTGTAGTTATTTTGATATAGTTGTACACATTGAAAATAAAAGGCCATCAGAACCACTGGGGAAGCTTGATGTATATATGGGCACTGCTTAATCACTTCCTTTGCAATCTAAAGGCCATGAAAAACACTTCTTATAAATTGCTTCAGAAGAAACTGTAGGTCTTTAACGGAGTCTTCATTCAGCTTTTGTATTTGCAGGTCAGTCTTTATTTAGCTTATTTGCTTCCATGCTCTACGCATTGTGAGCTTTACTAGTGTTCTGGGAATTAATCTTTGCTAGTAAAGGCTGAAAGTTTTGAAAAGGGAAGACTTCAGTGATTTACCTTCTGTTGTGCTCAGCTTTCATATTTCTGCTCACTTAATTTTAGGAGCTCTCTACTGATCTGTAGTTGAAAGCATACGTGAGGCAGTGTTTTTTGCTGAAATAAAGAAAACCGTTTGGATCCTGTGGCTGAGTCTTAGTGTATTAAAATTTATTAGGACATTTCAGTTTAGGGAACATTACCTGACTGCATAAATTAGTAGTTGAATTTTGAGTGAGGTTCATGAAATAAAGTTAGCAAAAGGTATAGATAATTTGTTTTCATCAGAGTCTTTTCTTTTTACTAGGCTTTTCAGAATGCAGAAAGATTTTTCTGCTGTTCTGAAGCTTTTTGATCCCTAGAACTACACAGCTTTTTTTCTGTAAACCTTGCTTGAGCTTAAATTCTTGTTTTCAGATGTACTGAAAATACTTCCCATCTTTTCTATCTTTTGCTTGCACTAAGACCTAATATTTGAATGCTTTTTATTTTGCTGAAACACAGAACATCGGATGAAAGAAGTTTTAGTATGTCCTATAAGTAACTATTTCACTTGTTTTACGACATGACTTGTGGTGCATTGTAATTGGCTACTTTGTCTTGTGTATTTTGTTTAACATTTGCAGACACATTATTGATTCTTGTCCTCACAGGCAGTTGAACTACAAAACAGGTTATCTGAAGAATCCAAGAAAGCTGATAAATTAGATTATGAATGCAAACGACTGAAAGAAAAAGTAGACAGCCTCCAAAAAGAAAAAGATGTAAGTGCCAAGGTGTTACTTTTTGTTAGTAACTATAGCAACTTTGTATCTTTATAACACAGAGATATGGTAATTATAGTTGGCCATCTTTTTAAATTAGGAAGTCTTTTTTCCTCTAAAGTTTTTCTGATGTTTGTGTACAAGATACTTTTAAACCTAAGAATTGTACAGCAAGGACTCAACTGACTGTCCAAAAACTTATGCAACTTATTTTTAAGAGGAAAAGCCTTCATATTTGGCATTTGAAGTTGTTTCCTGACCGTTTACCATGAGAAAGTTAATAAATACCCAGGGTAATTGTTATGTATTCTGGAAAGCTCTTTACAACAGTGTTTTTGCCGTACCATCCTAGAACTAAATTCCCATTGCTTTTTTTCCTAAGGCATTCTTTGAGGTACCGTCAGCATGCTTCTCTTTGTGGAGTCACCACTAGTGTAGCAAGAGACTTAGTAGTTGTGTAGAGGGAAATGTCCTTTGTGACAATCTCACCTTTTATGACAGCTCCTTGTTGTACTGCCAGTGTGGAACACACAGGGTAGATAGTAGTCTATGCCCTTCCTCTTGTGCCATTTTCTGCTAGTGATTCTGCAATTAGTTGCTCTGTATTCTCTTGCTGAGATTGATCCTTCAGACTTCTCTTACACACTGTCATTTCTCAACAGTTAATTTCAGCTTGTTTCTTTGGAATGTATATGCAGGTGCCTCAAACTAACTAAAATCAAGGTCAGCAGTTGACGCTAGCAGTTTCTTAGGGATATTTTAATTATAAATCCATTGATCCAACTGCCAGAAACTCTGTCAATTTTTTCTCAATAGTCGCATTTCAGGTCTACGTTATTGCCAAGATTTCTAAGCCCAGCACTTTCATATCATTTGAACTGAAAATTTTCAGTTACTTTATGTTTATAGGGCATTGATTTCCATTTTTTATTAAATTTTCAAGCTCTGGTGGACACTTGACCTTCACACCACTTCCATCTGCCCTTCAAATCAGGCTGGAATGCTCATAAGTGTATTGGTATTGTGCTTTGGCTTTCTTTCCTGCTTTTTATTTTTAAATTGTTTTTTTTTTTTCCAATTCTTTTATGTTGAACAATAGTAAAGTTGTTTCTGTGGCTTATCCATTGCTCAGTGGACCATTCCATCTTGCACAAAGGATCTGAATTGCAGGCCATTGTTACATAGTTTTCTGTTTTACCCCCAGGGAAAATAGCATTTTTTTGAGCTGGATGTTGTTTTTAAATACATTCTTTTGAATGGATATGCACTTGTGAGAAGTAAATTACAGCTAGAAGTCCGTCATCATGTGGGTTTGGTGATTCACTGTCTGTATTACCTACTCTTTCTGTTCTCTGTTTTCAATATGTATCAGTAAAGTAGCCCACCACAGGTCACAAACTATGGTGGTTTATGACAAGATACAAGTGGTATCTTGTCAACTATCTTTTGGAAATAGTTGCTGAAATTGATTTTATCGTTTTCCTTATGATCTGGCAAAGCATGGTAGTGTGTGATATCTTCATCACAGTAGCTTGAAATTTTACCTCTGTGGTGTGTTACTATTACTAAATAATTATTGAGCTGTGTGTACCAGTGAAGCCCTAGAGCTTTTTCTGGGCACTAAAATATTCTGTCATTTGGCAATCAGCTGTTAGTAAAATGAAATGCTGTCAGCCAACACAACTCCATACCTACACAAAGGCAAGGTGTGTTCTGGACCATTTAGTAATACTGAACATGTCTGATTTTGGAGCAAACTACAACTTGTGTCGTTGCACAGTAGCCAGTTTCTTTCCTTTTTTTTTGACTCTTGGCAACCTTCTGGACAAAAACTTGGCTGTCTGTAGATTCTCATTTTTTTTTGCCAGAAAGGTACTTGTGCCAAATGGAAAGAGTATTTGCCTGATGCTATGAATAGCACATCTGTCTGGATCCCAAGGCAATCCAGTCCTGTTCTTCAGTTCTCTTTGGACCGAGTCCTAAGCAACTAGTTTTCTTTCATAGCCAAGGTGCTGTGAATGACAAGTCCAGCTGACATACAGGAGGAATGCAATATGGAAATGCTGCTCATACTTTTCAGTAGTGAAAGACAAAGTGAAGTAAAAGCAGTTTGTTTGGCACATTGACTGTGTACTTAATTGCTTGTTATTTCACTCCTGGCTGAATCTTGGATTCATGGTGAGGGAAAAATCTGTGGTCTCTCAACTGACTTCTATTTCCCTTGGAATCAACCCTAATGAAAGGAGAAGGAAAACAGCTGAGTGGCCCCAGTGGATACTGTTTACTACCTGATTCCACAACTTTGCGTCACTAATATCTTGATTTTGTAAGCTTATACCCTTGCTGATTTTAGTCCAATAAGATCAGCAGCCCTTCTCCCAAAAACACCCAAATCAAGCTGTTCCTGTGGAATATGTAATACTTACATTTTTTATTCTGTTATGAAATGGACTGAGATACCTTAATTTGAAATTAATTTCTGGAGTTGCATTAAATTATTTTTAAAATTTTGAAGGCTATTAGAGATGGATTTGTACTGCCAAGACTGATACTCATTCTCTTTCCAATTATACAGAGATTAAGAACAGAAAGGGATTCTTTGAAAGAAACTATTGAAGAACTTAGATGTGTACAAGCTCAGGAGGGTCAACTCACTACTACAGGTAAAGGACAAATAAGGAGATTAAATGCCTCTTTCCTAAAGTGTACAGGAGTTTTCTGTAGAGTACTGAATGTGCTTTTGTTTAGCACAAAATAAATTTAAGATCTTAAAAAATCAGCAGTGAAAAACTTCAACTATTCATAGCTTCATAAGTAAGCAAAAGCTTTGAATGTTATTTCAATCAATCAGAAATGTTAGTCTTTTCTCCAGTGGGATATTTTTATAAGGTATAACGGAATTCTGTGTAGTTACATCATTTTCTTTAGAGGGATACTTTCTCATGATGTTTCCTGTGTTATAGTTCATTTGTATGTGTAATCTTGTAAACCTTTGTAGTTCTTAGATAAGATGAGCAGAAAATAAACTGCAATGTTATTTCTTCAGAATGGATAAAATAAGACCTAATGGTTCACCAAATGAAATGGTACTTGTCTGTCAGTCTTACTGTAGCCTGACTTCATGTCATTTTACATTGTCTAGCAGTAGTCTAAAACTTCTAGAACAATGTCTATTTCTTGTCATATCAGAAAGTAAGTGGTGTGCTTTTCCTTTCTTAGGACTGATGCCTCTGGGAAGACAAGAGCCTTCAGACAGTTTAGCAGCAGAAATCATTACTCCTGAAATAAAGTAAGCTAATGCGTGCTTTGTTTACTAACCCATACAATTATCAATGGCAAGCTGAACATTAGTCAGCAGTGCCCTGGAATCCAGGAGCCAGCTGTGTCCTTGAGAGCATCAGGCACAGCATTGCCAGGCAAGGGAGGAGATTTTCCCGCTCTGCTCAGCTCTGGAGCTGAGTCCTGTGTGCAGTTTTGGGTGCCACAATATGAGAAGGATATAAAGCTCTTAGCATCCAGAGGAGGGACACAAGGATGGTGAAGGGCCTTGAGGGGAAACTGTATTATGAACAGCTGAGGTCACTTGATCTGTTGAGCCTGGAGAGGAGGAGACTGAGCAGAGATCTTACAGTGGTCTCCACCTTCCTCACGAGAGGAAGAGGAGGGACAGACACTCCTCTCTTCTCTGTTGTGACCAGTGACAGGACCCAAGGGAATGGTCTGAATTTGTGTCAGGGAAGGTTTAGGTTGGATATTAGAAAAATGTTCTTGTTGTTGCTTTGTTTTATTTGTTTGGAGCTTAATGATGGTTCCAAAAGAACTGAGTATTTATGAGGAAGAATTGAGGGGAAGGCCGCAAGGCAGGACCTCTGGTGGGTGTTTTATAGACCACTTATTGAGGATGCAGATCTTGAGATTGCTGGCCCTTCTTCTTCTGGAGGACTTCAGCTTACCAGATGGCTGCTGCAAATGCAGCACAGCAGAAAGGGATCAGTCTAGGAAGTTCTTGAACTGTGTGGAAGATAACTTTGTAACACAGCTGCTGAGCGAGCCAGCTAAGGAGGATATGGACTCACTGTTTGTGAATAGGAAAGGACTGGTGGATGAATTGATGATCAGAGGCCATCTTGGGCACAACAGCCACTGAATGAGAGAGTTTTTGATTCACAGAGAATTAAGAGAGGCCAGCATAACCTCCACTTTGGACTTTTATAGGGCAAACTTTATGCCCATTGGCCCCTCTTAGTTGACAGAGTTGCTTGGAAGTCAGTCCTGAAGGGCAAAGGAGTCTGGGAGGGCAAGAAGGAGCAGTTAAGCTGTAGGAGCAGGCTGTTTCCATGTGTGAAACAGTGAGCCATCAGGAAGACTGGCTTGGTTGCACAGAGAGCTTGGGCCAGAACTAGGAGTAAAAAAGTTTGTATCATATATGGAAGAAGGGCCAAAGCCACTCAGGAGGACTACAGAGATCTTGTGCCATTATGCAGGGAGAAAAGTAGATGGGCCAAAGCCTAACTAGATCATATTCTGTCTACTGCCAGTAAAAGACAATAAAAAAGTATTTCTAGAAGTACCTTCACAATTAAATGAGCGTTAAGGAGAATCTCAAACCCTTACTGATTGCAAGGAGAACCATACCAGTAAAGGGCAAGGAAAAGGCTGATCTACTTAAAACCTTCTTTGCTAGTAAGACCACTGATCTGGAACACAGATGCAAGAAGCTGAGTAAAGCCTCCACAATACAGGGGGAAACAGTTCATGACCTGCTATACTACTTAGACGCCAGCAAGTCCATGGTGGGTGGGATCCACTGAAGGGTACTGAGGGAATGGCTGCAGACAGGTGTTGCAAAATTCACTCTGAAACAGTTTTTGATTGTGAACTAGAGCTTCTTGACTTGCTACTGTAGCAAGTAGAGGCAAGAAAGAACCAAGAGGCAGGCCAAGTGTGCGGAGGGTGACTCTGCCCCAGTGCTTCAACTCTTCAAGAGCCCAGGGCATCCCCCCAATCCCTGCCCCACCATTCTATTTTCCAGCTGTGGGAAGAGGGTAACAATTTTAGGCACAGCTAGATGACTCAATCTTCTCGAGTGTGGCCCAGCTAGCTCAGTGATGAGGTTTCTCTTCACTCGAGTTTCAAGCCAGCATATGTTTGTGGGGTTCACTGATTTTCTTCAAGAATCCAAGTCTGTAGAGCGAGTAAAGAAATCAGGGGGGAGACTCTCTCTCTGGTTTGCATTCCACAGTTTATTTCTGTGAAGAGGAATCCAAAGGACGAGAGAACCCCGGGTTTGGGGTCTGGGGGTCTCTTTTAACAGTGATTCTTGGAGGGAGGGAACATCAGAGAGAGAACCAATTATTTTTCTCAGTTAGTACATCTTACAAACTTTCTACAAATCAAGGTTACACACACCAAGATAAGAAATAACAGACATCAACTTCTTCAAATGCCCACAAAGGTGTAGGAGTATTCTCCGCAGAGGGGGAGAGAGGGGGGGCTTGGTTTCCTGGCAACACAGGGGGGAAAGAAAGGGAAGGCAAGGTAAGCATGCCTTCTCAGTTTCCATAGCTCAGAGGCATTCTGGGACAGGAAAAACAGAGTTACAAACTTCTGTGTTGGAAAGAAAATTTGAAAAATTTGTCTGGTCTCCTGGGCTAAAGAAATTTCAAGCATCTGGAAATGCCAGTAGGGTCCTCTCTTTACTCTATCCGGCCTCTCACCGTTGGGGCTGAGGAGAGAAACTTCAGTAACCATGGTAACTTGGTTAAGTAAGCCAGGTAAACAGTTAGGAGAAAGAGAAGCTGGGGGGGGGGGAAATCACAACTAAAAGATGGGGAAAGATACATTTCAAGCTATCAGCTACAACATCTCCCCCTAATTTTTTCCGAAAGAAGGAAGGGAACTCGGTTTTACTTCTTCAGACCAAGGGGAACGGGTTTGGGGTGTGTTGGGATTTGGGAATTCCACAGCATTTATCTGAGGTGCAGGAGAAATTAACTTGGTGGTGGTGGTAACACACCAACGTTGCAAAACAGAAGACATAATCAGAACAACTACGATTGCAAAAAACCCTAAAACAGTCTGGAAAACAGAAGACAGCCATCCCGAAAATCTCTATCCTGAGAAAATGTCCACAAAACTGTCATGCTGGGGATGGTTTCTTCCTAAAATACAGGTTAACAAGGAACAAAAAATTTCAACTGAATTCATCAATAAACAGATTCAACAGAGGAAAGTCAGGGTAGAATGGAGAATCTGATTTCCTTCTCCACCCAAATACCTGTTTGTTCTTTGAACTTCTGCTACTGAAATATCGGGGGGTCTTGTGGGATGTTTTTCAATGTACGGTTTTACCCACCTCTGTGGGACCCACCGCAAACCCAGGGGTGTTGATACACAAGCGTATCCTCTTCTCCATGTCACTAATTTGTAAGGACCTTCATTTTTCCACTCTCAGGGTCTCTCTTCAACACTGGTGGATGTTCCTTGAGCTTATGTTTGCCCTGAGGGGAGAAATGCTTAACCACTGGGGGGTTTTGATCTTCCATAGAACAGTTTAAAAAATTGAGAGTGAACAGGGCTTTGCATAATCTTTCCTGTGGTGTTAACTTTACTTTGTCTTTCCATTGATTTTTCAAAACTCTTTTGAGTGACTGGTGTGCTCTCTCTACTATTGCTTGACCTGTTGGAGAGTGGGGGATTCCTGTCTTGTGTCTCACTCCCCATTCCTGCAAAAATTCCTTAAACACTTTGGAAATATATGCTGGTCCATTATCTGTTTTAATTTCTTTAGGGAAATTTCCTAGCACAGAAAAAGCTTGCAACACGTGCTTTGTGGCATGCACACCTTTTTCTCCTGCATGGGCCGAGGCAAAAATTGCTCCCGAGAAGGTATCAATGGACACATGTACATATTTTACCTGTCCAAATTCAGGGATGTGTGTTACATCAGTTTGCCATACTTCACAGCTTCCAAGTTCCCTTGGATTGACTCCAGCACCCAGGGATGGCAGAGCTGTGCGCTGACAGTGGGGACATGTGGCCACAATGGCTTTGGCTTGATCTCGTTTCAGATTAAACTGTCGGATCAAACCTGGTACATTTTGATGAAACATTTCATGGCTTAATTTTGCCTGTTGAAACAGGTCAGGAAGTATGGCCAGCCCAACAGGGGCAGCAGCCAGGGAATCAGCTCTGTCATTCCCTTCCGCTATGAAACCAGGTAATTCCGTGTGCAACCGGGTATTCATAACAAAATAGGGATGCTCTCGATGGGACACTGCATAAATCAATTTTGAGAGCAATTCAAACAAAGTTCTGTTTGAGGACCTTGAGGACTGCATTTTCTGCTCTGGAAACGACTCCTGCTACATAAGCTGAATTAGTGACCAAATAGAATGGTTCTGAAAATCTCTCAAATGCTCTAACCACTGCTGCTAACTCAGCAATTTGAGGGGATCCTTCCACATAATCAACATCTGTTTCCCACTGCTGAGTCTGAGGATCCTTCCAGGTCATTACTGACCTTTGGGATGCTCCAGAAGCATCAGTAAAAACAGTCAAGGCCTCAAGGGGCTTCTGACTCCTCTTATCTTTTGGTACCAAATTAAATTTTGAATTAAACAATTTGTGTGCAGGGGCATGAACTGAAATCTGCCCAGTAAAATTCTCCAGAGCAATTTGCAGGGTCTCTTGATTCCTCAAGAGGTGCTCAAACATTTCCCTGGTCATCTTCACTGAGGAGGTTTCTTCCTCAGAGAGGCTTAGGGGCAAATGTATACATGAAAAATCACAGCCAGCAAGTTCTCTCATTCTCAGCCTGGCCTTTCCAACCAGCTGGGCCATCAATTTCTGTGGCCTTGTAATATTTTTGGACTAATAGTGACTGAGAAAGACCCACTCAATGATTATCAAATGGTCTTTCTGGTCCTTGTCCCACTGAAAAATCAACCCCTGAAGGTGTGGCAATTTCCCCATTACAATAAATTTGAAAGGCAGCTCTGGATGGCTTCTATGTGCCTGTCTCTTCTCCATCATGCTGCTTACCTTCTCTAAAGCATCCCTGGCTTCTGGAGTCAGAATCCTTGGAGCACTCAGCTCATCTCCCCCTTTCAATAAATTGAAAAGAGGGGCTAGGTCATCAGTGGCAATGCCTAGCCAAGGCCTAACCCAATTCAATGTTCCACACAGAGAATGCAAGTTGGCTAAGGTTCTGGGATTGCTGTTAAAAGCCAGTTTCTGAGGAACAATTATTTTTGCAGTGATTTCCAGACCTAGGTATTTCCAAGGAGGCGTCTTTTGTACTTTTTCCTCCTGAAGGGTGAGTCCTGCAGTTGTTAAAACTTCGGTCACCCGGTCCAGTGTGGACTGGAGCAATTTTTCCTGTGGGGCACACACTAGCACATCATCCATATAATGCAGGATGATGGCTTCCCCCACCTTAGCTCGCACAGGGGATGACAAGGCGGCAACATACCACTGACAAATCACAGGTGAATTTTTCACCCCTTGAGGGAGGGATTTCCAATGAAACCTTTTCATTGTGGCTTCTCTGCTGAGGGAAGGCACAGAAAAAGCAAATCTGGGGGCATCTATAGGGTCTAGAGGAATTTTGAAAAAGCAATCTTTGATGTCAATCACAGCCAATTCCCAATCTTGAGGAAGTATGGCAGGAGATGGCATCCTTGGTTGAAGAGGTCCCATGTCCACAATGACTTTGTTAATTTCTCTCTGATCATGAACCAGTCTCCACTTGTCTTTCCCCGGCTTTTTAATGACAAACACTGGGGAGTTCCAAGGGCTAAAAATAGGTTCAATATTATCTTGGGCTAATTGCTCGTCCACTAACTCGTTTAGTGCCTTTAATTTCTCTTTACTCAGTGGCCACTGGGGTATCCAAATTGGGGAATCTGTGGTCCATTCTAGTTTTTGGGTCTGGCGCTTCTCAGTGGCTGCAATCAAAATTCCCAAGGTGTTTTCGGAATTTCAATGCGGACTCCCCATTGGGACATGACATCTCTTCCCCACAGGGGAACCTGGAAATCAGTGACAGTGGGGCGAATAGGTGCTATTTGCCCATCAGGTCCTCTAATCTGAATGGGTTCCTTTGATATCTTGGCCAATTGGGCTCCCCCTATACCTTGGGTGTGGCTAACCATTGGTTGCAGTTCCCATTCCAGTGGCCATCTCCTTTCAGGCATGACAGTCACATCTGCTCCTGTGTCTATCATGCCTGTCATTCCCATGCCTTCACTACCTTTTTTCAAATGGCATGAGATGATGGGTTTGTTTTCTCCCACTGCTTGAGCCCAGTAGATCTGAGGTGCTACATCGTCTACTGGGATCCCTGAATACTGGGAATGGGAATAGCTTGAGCAATTACCTGCCCTTGTGCCAGGTAGAATGGTGGGTTGATGCACCGTGCCAAAGGATGAGTGCATCCCAATCAGCTGAAAGAGTGACAGGAGAAATTTCAGTCTCTGGGGGTGTGTTTTTTGTGTCCTCAATAACAAGAAACTTACAATTCAAGTCGGGGGTCAGTTTTTCCCTCAGTGGGTCAACGGAAACAACCGTCCAGTGACGAGACCTAAAAAATTGATCTTTCACAGTAAACAATTTGTGAGGTAATTTTGGCTTCCAAACCTCACAACCCTTGGTGTTATTTCGGTGGCAGAAGTCAGACCTGTGAGAAATGTCACATTTAAGAGTGTTATCACATTCAATTTTCCCTCCCCCTGCGACTTCTATTCCACTTGTGTCTCTGCGCAGAATAGACTCGCGCTGCGTATCTAGTTTTTTTGGTTCTGAGGACCCCCTCCCTTTTCCCGGTTTCCCTGCCCTTGCTTGTTAGGATATGGCACTTGGCAGAACTTTGCAAAATGTCCTGGCTGTCCACACTGATGACAGGTGAACGCTCCCTTCGGCTTGGCTGGTGATGGCAGAGTAGGTACAGTTGTGGCTGCAATCCTTCCTGGGGTTCTTTGGGAATCCTCAGTCCTTGGCACTGAAGTGCTGATTACATCCGTACACATCTCAGTCAAAGTTGTCAAGGTCGGTGGTGGATCCTTCGGCGGCACCCGAATCAGTGCTTTGCAGGCTTCATTCGCATTCACTCGAGCCATTTCCAACAGCAAGTCAGAGTGGCAGGGTGGTATTCTGCACTTGTCTTTCAATCTGTACCTTTAATCTATTCACAAAATCTACAAATCTTTCATCAGAACATTGTTTAACTTGAGCATAGGGAACAACAGATTCAGAAAGAGGAATATTGAAAAATGCTTTCTCTGCAGCCTTCTGTATTTTCTCTCTAACTCCTTTTGGCAAATTTTGGGCCTGGTCAATAGGTTCGCTCCAATCACCTTCACCACATAAATGATTCATGGTAATTATTTTACCCCTTTCATCTAAAGCTTCAAAATCACTGCTCAGTAATTCTCCCGAAAGGGTTCTCAGCAATCTTTTCCAAGCCCTTTCCCAGAGCAAATATTCTCCTGGGGATAGAAGGCAGGAAAACAAATCCTTCAAATCATGTGGGACCAATTGGTTGGAGGAGAGGGTTGCCTTTAAAAGACTTTTAAAAAATTAACTTTCCTTTCCAAACTCCTTTGCTGCTTTGCATAATTCCATTTTCAATCAAAATGACATTGCATTCCATTCTGGTAATGTTCCTCCCCTCCCATAAGTTACAGGTGCTGCAAAGAAGGCAGGCCTCTGTTCCTGGATTGTCCCTTCACCCCCTCCCTTCTCCACACTGTGTGAGCTGGAGGGAGTGACCTGGGAGCCAGCAGCAGAGAGAGGGCAGGCGGGGTTGCAGGGGGGGTAGGAGGGGTCAGGGGCGGGGTGCCTTGGGAGGGAGACACCCCTGAGGGGTGGGGCGGAGGCAGAGGAGGGAGGGTCTGGAGGACCAGGAGGGGGGAGGTCTTGGGGGAGGAAAGGGTTGAGGGGGGGAGGGGCAACAAAGGGAAGAAGAAGCAACCTGGGGGTTGACCATGTGCTCGCCATCATTTTGAAGTTCCTGGGCCCTTTGTGTAACACTTGGGGGGAGGCTCACCATGTGGTCTCCTCCATTTTGTGTACCCAAAAGACCACCAGGAACAAGAGGAGAGGGATATTGAGGGTAAAGAGGGGTAGGAGAGGGAGCTGGGATGGGTTTTAGGGAAAGGTTTCAAACAGCTTGGCCAGAGCTCCTGGAACAGGGGTGCTGAGAGGACTCCCCCAGCTTAGGGTGACAGGGTTGAGGAAAAGAAACAGGGTTATCAGGGTTAGGATTGAGTAATCTTTTTTCTTCTTTTTCAATAAGGGTTAGTCTAATCAAAACAAACAAAGGGATTACATTCGCTGCTGAACTATCTCCAGCATTCACAGATTCAGTCAGTTTTGTCCCCACACTGTTCCAAAAGGAAACAGAAGTTACATCTGCAGAAGACACTTGAGGAAAATTTAAAAAAACCCAATTCACTAATTTTTTCACTTTTTTCTTAGAAAACGGTTTCTGTCCAATTTGCAAAATGCCAATCACTTGATTAAAAATCCCCCTTTGTGCTACAGACAGTCTTGCACCCATCTCTGTGATCTCACCTGTCCGTCGCAGCTATTTCACCAACGGCTCCAAACTGCTCTGCATCCAGAAGTTTCACCTGGGATGGGACTCTTCTCTCACCCACTCCCTCTTCACCACTTCCCCCCTTTGGGGAATTCAGTCTTCTGAATGCTCGTGCCGTTGTCTCGCTCTCAAAAGCAGCCCCTCGGTGCACAGGGGTTCTTGCTTTTCTCCCCAACACGTCTTCCACTTAGAACAGCGAAGAGACGCTTCTGGGGTAGATGTCGTCCCAGCGGTGGTCTGAATCTCACCTTCCGTGGTTCTTCTGTCCCCTTTATTGAGGGACAGGCCAGCCCCACGTTCTGGGCGTCACCTGACTTGATCTTCTTGAGTGTGATGAGGTTTCTCTTCACTCGGGTTTCAAGCCAGCATATGTTTGTGGGGTTCACTGATTTTCTTCAAGAATCCAAGTCTATAGAGCGAGTAAAGAAATCAGGGGGGGACTCTCTCTCTGGTTTGCATTCCACAGTTTATTTCTGTGAAGGGGAATCCAAAGGACGGGAGAACCCTGGGTTTGGGGTCTGGGGGTCTCTTTTAACAGCGATTCTTGGAGGGAGGGAACATCAGAGAAAGAACCAATTATTTTTCTCAGTTAGTACATCTTACAAACTTTCTACAAATCAAGGTTACACACACCAAGATAAGAAATAACAGACATCAACTTCTTCAAATGCCCACAAAGGTGTAGGAGTATTCTCCGCAGAGGGGGAGAGAGGGGGGAGGCTGGTTTCCTGGCAACACAGGGGGGAAAGAAAGGGAAGGCAAGGTAAGCATGCTCTCTCAGATTCCATAGCTCAGAGGCATTCTGGGACAGGAAAACCAGAATTACAAACTTCTGTGTTGGAAAGAAGGGTCTCCTGGGCTAAAGAAATTTCAAGCATCTGGAAATGCCAGCAGGGTCCTCTCTTTACTCTATCCGGCCTCTGACCGTGGGGCTGAGGAGAGAAACTTCAGTAACCATGGTAACTTGGTTAAGTAAGCCAGGTAAACAGTTAGGAGAAAGAGAAGCTGGTGGGGGGTGGAAATCACAACTAAAAGATGGGAAAAGATACATTTCAAGCTATCAACTACAACAGCTAGATGTGGAATACAGTACCATTTTGGGTTACTCAGGACTGTGTTGATCTGCTGGAGGGTCAGAAGGCTCTGCAGGGGAATCTGAACAGGTTGTGTCAGTGGGCGGAGGACAATTGTTTGAAGTTCAACATGGCCAAGGGCTAGGTCCTACTCTTGGGTCACAACAACCTGTACAGTGCTACAGTTTGTAGAAGAGTGACTGAAAAGATGGACAGTGGGAAGTAATTGTAGAGTCACAGAACAACTTGGATTGGAAGGGACCTTAAAGATCATCTTGTTCCACTTCCACTGCCATGGGCGGGGACACTTTCCAGTAGACCAGGTTGCTCAAATCCCTATCCAACCTAGCCCAGAACACTGCCAGGTATGGAGCATCCAGAATTCCCTTTGCCATTGCCTCCAAGCCTTTAAAGTAAATAATTTCTGCTTAATATCTAATCTAAACTACCCTTTTTCCGTTTAACGCGACTCTGCTTTGTCTTGTCTCTCCATGCTCTTGTAAAAAATCCTTTTCCAGCTCCCTTGTTCAGTCTTTCAGGTACTGTAAGGCTGCTCTAAGGTATCCTGGAGTCTGATCTATAACTCCAGCTCTGTCAGCCTGTTTTCATAGGTGGTCCATCCCTGTGATCACCTTACCGGGTTCCTCTGGACACACTTCCATTAGTTGACATACTTCCTGTGCTGGGACCCCAGAGCTGGATGCAGGGTTCCAGGTGGGATCTCACCAGAGCAGAGCAGAGGGACAGAATCCCCTCCCTCCCCTGCTGCCCACACTGCTTTGGATGCAGCCCAGGACACGTTTGGCTCTCTGGGCTGGGAGTGCCCATGGCTGGGTCATGTCCAGCCTCTCACCCACCAACACCCCCAATGCCTTCTCACAGGGCTGCTCTCTGTCTCTTCATCCCTCAGCCTGGACTGATACCAGGGGTTGCCATAGGCCAAGTGCAGGACCTTGCAGTTGGCCGTGTTGAATCTTAAGAGGTTTTCATGGCCCCACCAGTTCAGTTTTGGCAGGTCCCTGTGGATAGCACCTGTTGTTCTGGTGTGGGTTTGGTGGTGTTTGTTGACAGCAGCTAAACATAAACCATTGAATGCCCAGATGGCCAAGAAGGTCAATGGCATCCTGACCTGTATCAGCACTTGAGTGGCCAGCAGGACTAGGGCAGGGATTGTCCCCCTGTACTTGGCACTGGTGAGGCCACACCTCAAGTTCTGTGTCCAGTGTTGCACCCCCTCACTAGGGGAGACACTGAGGGGCTGGAGTGTGTCTGGAGCAGGCCAATAGAGCTGGAGAAGGGCCTAGAGAGTTAAGTACTATGAGGAGCAAGAGGCTGTTTATCCTGGAGAAAGACTCAGGAGTGACCTTATCATTCTCTACAACTACCTGAAAGGAAGTTGTAACAAGGTGGGGGGGTGGTCGTTTTTCCTGAAGCTGTGCTGGGGAGGTTTAGATTGGATATTAGGAACCATTTCTTCACTGGGAGGGGTTATCAAGCATTGCACCCAGGGAAGTGATGAAGTTGTTGTCCCTGGTTATTGCTGTGTAAAAACTAGCTTGCAGTGAGAGACTTCTCTCGGATCGAGCTGTTCAAGTATAAGCAATTTATTATAAGGGTAAAGAGAGGGGAGACCTGTGTCTTCCACCAGCCTCGGCGTCCATGTGGTCAGGGGAAGGGGAGAGAGAGTGTGGAGAGCAGGGAGGAGAGGTTGGAAAAGGGGAGGGAGGGCATAAGAACAACAGAGGGAAAGAGGGAAAAACCAGGGAGGCTTATGAGAGGGGGAAGACAAGAGAGGAATAAGAGGGGAAAAACCAAGAGGGTAAGAGTAAGAGAGGGAAAGAGTGGAAGAGGTAAGAGAGTGGGAGAGGGGAGCTGAGAGAGGGGTAAAGGGGTAAGAGAGAAGAGCCAAGAGATATGAGAGAGGTTAAGAGAGAAAAGCTAAGAGAGCGAAGTTCTTGTTACAATCCAATGTATCTTTTTCTATAGTGAATATTAGTGAATAATAATGAATAACCAATCACTATGAGACACACCCACTACAGAATTTACATACAGCCTATGCGCTTCCCTATATTAACATAGAGTGTTGCATTTTAGACTCTACAAAGCTTTACAAGTTCTTTCCTTGCTTCTTGACCTCGGGACTTTCTATCAACAGAAGGACGTTGTTTTATCAACAGGGATTCTCCTCTAGCTGGCTAGGCTATTGTTCTTTGGTTAACCAGTACTCACTATCCTATGACTCAAAGCAGGCTTTCATTTGTACTTTGATTTTAGCCTTCATATTTTCAGAATCTTCTGCCAAACAATCACATTCATAAGGTTTCCCTGTTTCACCCTCCCCAACACCTGGTGGTGTTTAAAAGATGTGTAGATGTGATGCTTATGGTACATGGTTCTATGGTCCACTTGGCAGTGCTGGGCTTATGTTGGATCTTGCTGAAGAGTCTTTTCAACCCAAATGATGCTGTGATTCTGTGTAAACAGATTCTGTGTAAGCACTGAAGTGGCTTGCTCAGGTTTATGCAGTAGTTCAGTGACAGCTGAGCTTACACCTTTCAGATTACAGTCTTTCTTCACACTTGGTATTAAGTTTTGCATTCTCTGTTCTTCCTATAAATCTGTTGAGCTGTACTGTGAAATCTGATGGGGCCACTGAGGTAATTTCCTTGTGTTCTGCATTCTGCAATTACAACTCCTTAAATTTGGTTTATATTTTGGGGCTTGAAGATATGATTGTTGTTGCAGCATCTCCCTTAAAAAGATGATATTCATATTACTATTTTACTTCCTGTGGTAAGCTGTTTACTTTGTTATAGATATCGGCATTCTTTTTTTCACGCAACTGTGTTCTCCCTAATTGCATTTAGGGAGAAACTCATCCGCCTTCAGCATGAGAACAAGATGTTAAAATTGAACCAAGAAGGTTCTGACAATGAGAAGATTGCCTTGTTGCAGAGCCTTCTTGATGATGCAAACTTACGGAAGAATGAACTGGAGACAGAAAACAGGTAATAAATTTTGTCCTCTGCTTCAGCTGACTTTCCTACAGGCATCCCCAGGAGAAGAATGACATGATTTAATGGAATCAGTCCTGTGAAAGGTCATAAGGATGTGATTACAGGACTGCAGAGTCTTTTGTATGAGTAAAGTCTGAGGGATAGAGACTATGTAGCCTGGAAAAGAGAAGGCTTAGGTTAGATCTTGTCACTGTATCTTACCAAAATGTATGATGGGAGGGTCTAAAGAAGGTGGAGATAGACTCTTGTCAGTAATACGCAGTAACAGGGCAAGAGGCTGTGGGCAGAGTTTAAAACACACAGTATTTCATCCAGATGTAAGAACATACTTTTTTTTCACTGTGAGGGTTGCTGAGCTCTGTAGCATGTTGCCCAGAGAGGTTGTCTCCATCCTTGTAGATATTTAAAACTCAGCAGGACATATTCCTCAACAGCTTTCTCTAGCTGACCCTGCTGGATTGAGCCAATCAGCATATGGACATCATCATAAGGACCAGACAGAGTGCATCAGAGCATGCCGCAGCATTTGGCTGATAGTGACGGGAAGCTGCTTTCTCTCTTATCTTCAAATCTGTTCTTTATCTAATCTTCCCCTATCTTCCCCTTCAACCGGGGGAGTTGCCTTAAACCTGAAAGAAAGTAAATACTGCACTCACCTTCAAGAAGAGCAAGAAAAAGAGCATGAGGAGTTACAGGGATTGGTGAGCCACAGCTTGCTTTCTGGAAATTTCAGAAAGCAAATCCATTTGCAATTGGTTTCCAGCCATATGAGGGATAGGAAAGTAATTGACAAATGTCAACATGAATTTACTCAGAGCAGATCATGCCTAATTAATTGAATTGTCTTGACAATGAGATGACTGCACATGTGAAGAAAGGTGAAACAGGGGACAGTACTTAGCTTTAGTGAAGCTTTTGATAAAGTGTCCCATGGTATCCTTATGTTCAGAATGGCTAGATATAAACTAAATAAGTGGACAGTAAAGTGAGCAAAAAAAACTTGGACAGTGATCAGACATCTGAGCCTAAGGTAGTATTATTGTCAGTGAGGTGAAACCCAGCTGGCAACCAGTTCCTTAGTCATCAGTACCAGTATCCGCACTGCTCATCACTTTTATTAACAGCTTCACTGATGAGAAGGGCAACACTCAGCAAGTTTGAGAGTGGTACCACTTTGGGATGTCCTGAAAGCGAAAGCTGTTCTTCAGAGGCGCTCAACAGTTCAGAGAAATGAACTGGTTGGACCCCTGTCCCTGGCGGTGAAGCAGCTCTATTGCAGAAGCCTTGGCATCCTAGTGGGTGGCAAAGGAGGATGTGTTATGTGGGGACCTTGAAGATGTCTGTGATTTGGACTGTCCTCACTGAGGTGCAGGCAATCAGTCTGGGAAAATAATTGTTTGCCTCTCATCAACTTATGCTGTCACATCTGGACAGAGCATGTAATTTTGGATTCCCTAGTACCAGAGAGATGTGGATGTGTAGAAGTTCAGCAGAATACTACTAGGGTGAGAGACACTGGAGTGTATGATAGGTGGGATAAAACGGAGAACTGGTTTTGTCCAGGCCAAAGGATAGGTGACATAGAGGAGAGTGCATTGTGAACTGCATCTGTCTGATGGGAAGGTAGAAAGAAGGCAGATTTGGACTGTTCTCAAGAGATTATTAGTGTAAGGACAAGAGGCAACAGACAAAATATGGAGTATGGGTTCTGAGCTCTCAAAGAGAAGCCCAAAGAGACTGTTAGACCTCTGTCCTTACAAGTATTCAAACCTGGTACTGGATATGGTTCTAGCAATCTGCTGTAAGCGCACCTGCTTTATGGAGGAGGTTGGATCTAGGCAACATCCCTTCCAACCTACAGGTTTATGGGGTTCTGTAGCAGTGTAAAAGCATAAGCTAGCTGCTCACACAGTAAAACTGACAGTTAAAAGTTCTTCTTTCATGTATATAGAACTGATTTTTGCATGCATTTATGTTGGCCTTGAGAATATGAGAATGTTCTGGATGAACATCTGAATGTTATAATCTCTGGAACTGCTGTAAGCTCTATCTACTGCTGTAATTTTTTCTTGAGTAACTTACAGTATTGCATTTTTTGGTATAGATAATCTGAAAGCACTGGATGCTAAAAATCTGAGACTTCCTCTTGCATTTTGTTTTTTTTTTCTGAAAAACAAATATTATCACTTTTCTAGATTGGTAAATCAGAGACTTCTGGAAGTACAGTCCCAGGTTGAAGAGCTACAAAAATCTTTGCAGGATCAAGGTTCAAAAGCTGAAGATGTAAGTAGAAATGTACCGCAAACTTACATTCAAGTAGCTACTGTTTTTTAACCTTTCACGTTTTTATTAAAAAAAAAGTAAAAGAATTATACAAACTGAGATTAGTAGTTTTTTGTATTTGCCAGTAAACTGTGCTTCTTTAACTGGAATGCAAGACAATCGTCTAGAATAGAAAACCATCCCATGTAGAGAAGGTGTCATACATGTTTTATTTGAATAATTGTGTCTGTTGCAATAGAAAACTCAACATTAGAATTACTTAATTAGAATAGAGAACTTTGCAGGGAATTGAGGAAATGTTGATTCTCCATGAATAAAGCATCTGAGCTTGTTTTGGGTTTAGTTTTCTTAATGAAAGTTAAGGTCTTTCCAGGCACTGGAAGGTCTGTAATTCTTCATGTAAATGTATCTCAGAATGAAAAAAGACAGGCAGACCAAAACTAATAAAAAAGTCAAATAATTTGGCCCTCAACACACTGCAGCATTTTCTGTTTGTGTACAGAGTTAACTTTATTTTAGATGTAAGAATACAGTTTGTAACTGAGTTAGTGTGGAAAACAACTTTCAGTCTTCCACTCAAAAATTGTTTATTGTCTCCTGTATTCAAAAAAGAAGCTCTAGAACTTTCTTGAAAGCAGCAATTTGTTGAACTGTACATGCGTAGTGTATGCTCACAATCTCAGTGTATCATGTGGCTAATTGACAACAAACTGTAATGTGCTGCTTTCTATTTTTGTGGGTTTGTTTTATCTAATTTATATAAAATAGTGAAAGTCTTTTTACTAGATGCTTATGTTCATTTAAGAGTGTGTTAAATTTAGTTTACTCTTTTCATTTTCAGAATAAACGATATGAATGTTCAACACCTAGTTGATTTCCAACAAGATTATTTTCCTGAGTAACTTAGAAAGCATTTTAGAATACATGTTAAAATAGGTATATTCTGAGATGTTCTTTGCTGTCTTGATCACTGCCCAAAATCTTTTCAGGGTGAGCAAGAATATGAAAGAATTATTTTCAGATACTGTGTATTTGATCCCTGTCAAATTGTATTTGGCTTTATTTACTGCAATTTTAATTGTGCCCCTTTTGAGGCTCTGGCTGGGGTGTGTCTGCATTCATGACTTCTGTGTTGGTCTGACCATAGCAGCGGTGATTTATAGACACTGATCCCATGGCCTGTTTTGCTAAGTTTGATTTCATTTACTCTTAAGGAAGCAAAAGAGTGAGTGTAGATTCAGGGAAGCATTGAGTATGAAGAATCTCTAACATTGTGGTCTCCTCATGCCATCTCCCTTGTAAAGCAGAGCAAATCTCAGAAGTTAAACCCCAGCTGCTGAAGGAGATACAAGTTGTGCTGAGACTACCTGAGTGATCTGTAGAATAGCCATACAAAAAGAGGGATTCTTCAGAAACATACGAAAAAGCAATAGGAGAGACATGGCATACTGTTCACCACTACATAATTTTCAACTCATTTCCTCTGTTTTTTGCTATTTTTCTGCAACCATGCACTGAAATTTGTATTTTTACAAACTTATACTATAAATGTGCTCAAACCAGAAAATTGGCACTTCATTTTAATTGAGTCCAGAAATGCATGGTGAGAGTTCAGGTTTGTTTTATGTTGTGTTTTTGGTTTTTTTTCTTTTAAGTATTGTTTGGTTTTAAAGATGAAGATTTTTTCAAACATGCCCAAAAATATTTAGAAGCAGTGTTGTAACCCTGGCAAGCGTCCTTGCAGCGTTACATGCTGCGTGCCAAGGCCTACTGCGGCAAGCAGTTCTGGTTTTGTATTGAAGTGCAGTGGAAGGCAGCTCTGTGTCATTGGGCCTGTAATGGGCACTGACACATTCTGTTGGGATGCATGATTAGTCCATCCTGAGTGTTACCTTGCTAGCCAGGCAATGGCCTCCTTACCCTCATCTTTCAGACTACAGAATCAACTCACGTGTGTCTGCTGTGTTCGGAATAGACTTGATTTATTGTCCTCCAGAATGCAGTAGTCATGTGGGGCTACTCAGCAGTTACCTGAACAGCTTCGGCTACACCATTTGCATGTCTTCTCACTGTCTTTTATCGTCATTGTTCTCCTGTTCTCTGCCCTAATCTCTTCCTATATAAACACCCTGCCTTTTGTTAATTCTGCCCCACTTGTTAAATCCATCCCACGCCTAATGTTTTTCATAATGTAACATATGCAGTCTTGGCCTTACATGCTGTTACTGATACAACAACCGAGAACTCTGTTACCTCTGCACTTACCCATGAAGTTGAGGCACTCTTTCATTTGGTGAGACACTGGAACAAGTTGCCCAGCGAAGCTGTAGATGCCTCATCCACGGAATATTCAAGGCCAGGTTGGACAGGGATCTGAGCAACCTGATCTGAAGGTGTCCCTGCTTGTTTCAGGGGGTTGAACTTTAAAAGTCCCTTCCAACCCAAACTGTTCTATCATTACTCTCAGCATCCTTGAAGTCTGACCGTCCGTCATGGTGCTGTTTTGTGACTTTGATCACCTCACAGTGTTAGTGATCTTATCCAGCAGTCTTATGAAGTGACCCATAGTTTCCCACACTCTGCGAAATTGGCTTAACCTCAGGCCAGAACCTAGCCATCTGCCCCTAAAACTGAACCAAATTTTGCCCTGAGAAAGGGGACAGACTTGTTCCTTTGACTTGTTTAAGCATGAAAGGAACTTCAAGCAAAAAGACTTTTATTTCTGTAGTGTTTAGGAGACTCATCTTCCTAGGAGAGAACAACAGTTATAGTAATTACATTTTAAATTTGTATGAGGTTTAAAGCTTACTGATACTGCCGAAATCCCAGAAGTAATGTTTGCCTATTTTTAGAGTGATCTGTTTGAATTTATCTGCCAAGTATATACAGGATCTTTGGGTGCCTAGAGTGGCACATTGAGTGTTTTAGTCTCCTTCCTAGTCGTGTGTCTTGAGTAAATTAAAGTGGGTAAACTAATTACTGCTTCTTTTAATTGTTTGGGCTGTTTATCACACTTAGTTTCTTGCTTGTGAAAACGTTATCTTGTTGGGGGAGGGGTTATTCCCTCAGTAGTGCACGTACTAGCTAAGTAGTGCACCAGTGGAATCAGTGTTGACTAATAGTTGTATCTGTTTCAAGATAAACCCGAGTGCAATACAAGGATCAAAAAAAACCAACAAACTGAGTTCAGTTTTGATTTTGTGACCTTAGGGAAGTGGGCACTGCTTCCAACTTTTTCCCTTTCTTGTTCCAGGCAGCCAGTATATATGATCAGATATAAGTGATGAGGAGAGTTCAAGTGATTTGTGACTGATAAAGAGGAATACAAATATTTAGAAAAGGTAGTGCTGCTGCAGTTGTTCAGAGGACTGGAAAATGAAAAAAACATTTGGTCAAAACCTGCAGATCCTTAGCTGCTGCAAATTTCTGACTCTGAAATCAGTAGAGCCATATGGACTTGTTTTTGTGGCTCCCCACCTTTCATGTCATGCAATAAGAAAATCTCTTTTGTAATAATGAAAAAACATGCCCCAGAAACGTGATCAAAGACAATATATTGAAGTATAACCAAACTAAAAAGCTTTCTGAGTGCACACGGTAATTTTTTTCTGCTAGCAAGATGACTAAATCTTTTTTGAAGGAACATTGGTGGAAAAACAATGAAGTAATTTTGTTGATTATTTTAGCTTACATTTTGATGGTGTTGTGGACCATCAGTCACATGCTAACCCTTCCATGTGATCAAAACAGTATAAATACAAGCTAAAAAAACAGTTGCAGATTTAAATATGTTACATTTGCTTTGTATTCAATCAGTGTGGCAATAACGCAATTCAGCATCACACCACAAAAACACCTGCATTTATTAGTTCTGGTTGTAGCCCAACAGACTGGCTATTTTCCTTGGTTTTATTAGTTATATGACTTTTGTTTTAAAATTACTTTCCAAAATAGCAGTTGATTTCCTTTAGAATTATGATTTAAGCACAATGATTTGTAAATGTGCATCTTTGTTATTTTTATATTTTTGGGTTTAGTGACATGTTTTAGAAAATGTTACAAGATGAAATTGTTCGTGAGAACAGAGGAAGAAATTGCACATGTGTGAAAAATACATAGCTTTAACTTTCTCTGTTCATGACTTTCTAAATAGTTTCTTCTGTTGGCTGCTGTTTTGCTTTATACTAATGTCATCTCTGTTTCTTGGCATGGGCTTCTGCTCAAGGCTATTGTGAGTATGGCTTTCTATTTACTTAACACTACTTTCAGTTCATAAACATTTATTGCGTTTGGGTTTTTTTTCCTTTTGAGAGATACTCACTGTGTATGAAGTGAGTTTAAAATTTAAAAATTACTTCAAAGTTTTTATTCAAATAGCCTATCTAAATATGATATAACCAGAAAGTGGAACACTGTAAGTTGTACGGTGATTTTCATGTGTCTGTAATCCATAAAGATAAGAAACACCAAAAATGTGACATTTATGCTACACTGCAGTTAGAAATACTCTGCTCCTTCTAGTTTCTGTGGGGATGGGAATTTACTTTCAACTAATTTGCTACATGTCTTCATGCAAGTTGCAATGCAATATTGGCAGGACAGCGCTTGCAAATTTTGCTGCACTTTCCAATACAAAGTACTGAACAAATTAAAACAACTGCCTTAAGAATTCTGTCATTTATGGATATTGCTTTTATTGATTTAGTTCTTGGGACAAGATTTGTAAAGTTCTAAAGGGTTCTAGTTTTACTGAAGTCATAAATCTGAAGAGAAAGGTTGCTACCACAGAGGCTTTACAGTTGTGATCTAAAACTGAAGTTAAAAAGTTGGTTTTTGATTAGAATGTCAAAACTGCATGTTTTAAAATAATTTTTAAAATGTTAGCTTTAACATCTTTTATATTTTCACAATACATTAAAATAAAACATTTAACTTTCTATTTTAGTCAGTTCTTCTGAAAAAGAAACTTGAAGAACATCTGTAAGTATTATTGTTTGCTTATTTTGTATGTAGTTGGAAATTATGTGTTTTTCCATATAATGAGGAAGGCAGACAGTCATTAATCATGGATCTGTAAAATATACAACTCAGAGAGATTAGATAACACAGGAATATTTGGGAGTCTACTGTTCAGGTTCTGTTTTTTTCCCATAGAATACCATTGTGAAAGTAAGAGCAATGAGGGAACCATCATTTTGTGTTGGGTAGAAAACTTTGCATAACATTGTGCAAATCTTTGCTCAAGAGGACTGAGTAATTTTTTTCTGAGGAAAGCATGTTAATATAAACAAAATTAGTTTATTTTCTCTTTGCTATACATTATGACATAGAAGGTAATACTTTAGGAGGTGCTATAATTTTGTTGTGCTATTTTTGCATATCTTTTACTTCCCTAAAGAATATTTGCTTTTTGAGTGTCTTGCAAAAAGAAGTTTCTCTTGCCCTTGGGTTTGGCTGTTCTTTCCTCAATGTAATATCAGTTATAAATAAGTATTCATTTTAGGCCCTCATTGTACAGTGAATTTATACTAAATTAAGTACAGTTACTGACAGAGTTTGCTGTTGGAGTTCTCCATACAGGACAATGTTTTTTCATCTTATCTAGTAAATATTTCTACAGTGATATTGTCACTCGTCCTCATGCTCTGCAGGAAAAAAAAAAATCAGTCATGCCCTTAGAAATAATCTCTCTATGAGGATTTTCTGTACTGCTTAGTACTCATTTCAAGCACAGTAATAGACTGGGAAACAATATATGCCTCTGTGGTTTGTAACAGTGAGAAGCTCCATGAAGCTAACAATGAGCTACAGAAGAAACGAGCTATTATTGAAGATTTGGAACCAATATGCAACAACAGTTGTGAGTTACCTGTGCAGTCCATTTATTTCCTTTGTAAATTATTTCATGTGCAACATCTTTAATTATAGTACCTAAAGAAGGTGTCAGGTAAGCAAAATGTACATCTTTAATGGAAGTGACACACGTATGTTGTTCATGTCTCTGGAAACTAGGGTGACCAAAAAGATGCTTTTAACACTTTATATACATGGGAATCACATTTTAGGAACACTGTAGTAAGAAATCATAGAACCATAAAATGCTAAGATTGTTAGAATGAGCCTTAAAGATCATCTAGTCCAAACCACAATTCGTTTTCCATAGAAATACCAGCTCACTGCCATACCTGGTGTCGAACTTCAGCTCTCCAGAACTGTCATGTCTCATAAGACCCTAATGTCTTGCTGTTGTCACAGACTCATTTTTACTTCCATTGTATATTCCTTCAATGTGTTTTCAAAAACGTGTTGTAATTTGAGAAAACTTTCCATTACTGGTAAAAGAAGAATGTAAGATAGATACCATATTTGCTCAGAGGGTATGCAGAACCCGGCATCTAGTTGGTTTTTAGCTACGTTTTTTCCAGAGAAGTAATAAGGGAGGTAGTCTGGATTTTTCGAAAGACTAGTTACTATAGAACAAGGCAGAAGATTGTAACCCATGGCAGCTGCTCTAGTTTGTAGTAAAATTATTTTGTTCATAATGAGATGGAGGAAAAAATATGATTTTGTTTTCTGAGAAGAGAGAGAGAGATCTGAGAAGTTGTATAGAAGATGTAGAAGTAATAGTGGCATGACATTCTTACACCAACACAAGAAAAATATGTGCAGTTAAATTGTCCTACTGATCTCAATTGCTGCTTAAGAAAGTGTGAGGGGGAAATTAAATTAGTATGTTCATGTTACAGTTTAGTAGATTTAAGCAGGAGTTGTGCCTCTTAGGAATTATTCCTCTTACATAAAATAAGAAAAATCATATTTGCCTGTATGACATGCCAAGATATTATAGTAGCTGTAAGTCATTAGTAGACCCATTTTCTAAATGTGTTCAGTGACATGATTACTTTATAATTCCATTTCTCTTTATTTGTCATAATTTTAAAAAGCAAAACTATGTCCCAGAAATCCATTTTATGAGATTTTATAGGAGTACATATTTTTAATGTGTTTCTGAGTTGTACACTAATTAGATCTGTGATATGTACCACATTAGATTTCTTATGTCAGATTTTCTTAACTGACATATATTTTAGCTGTGTCTTAAGTGCCTGTTGTAAAACATGAAAATATGCATAATGTAATGAAGTTGTTTTCCAATGTGTGCATCTCCTGACATAAAGCACTTAAAATTGAGGAATTACAAGAAGCACTACGGAAAAAGGAGGAGGAAATGAAGCAAATGGAAGAACGATACAAAAAGTACTTGGAAAAGGCCAAAAGTGTAAGTAGATGTGTTCCACATTAATTATCGCTGTCTGACAGAGACTGTATTACGTGTCCACTCTGTGGGAATAAAAACGAAGGAGGTATCTGTATACACACTAATAAGTTAAAGAGAAGGAAGCTTCATTGTTTCAGTATTTAATATGGATTAATTGTGCAGAAGATTGCCCCAGTTTTGAGACTCTTTTATTGATGCCTTTTTGCAGTAAAGTGATTTTTTTGACTGGATCACCTTCAATAGTTGTTAGATTTCTCTGATGATGTTTGGCATTCTCTTTTGCCTTTATTGCTTAATATATGCTTGTCAAGAAGGTGACTAATATTTAAGTATTGACAACATAACTAGTAGTATGGTTATACTACTAGCTTTGAAATGGTAATATGGTGGTCTTAATCATAGTCCCATTTCTTCTCTTACTATACATTGCTCTTTTGAGTTTCTTAAAAGCATATCAGTGTCCTTAAATGCGTATCATTACATTGGAATCCATGAGTAGGTTCCTAATTTGGCAAAACTTTATGCTTTCTTCCTTTATGTCTGTGGAGTTTCCTGAATGACTTTGTGTGAAATGTCTTCAGGAAGTCTAAAAAAATTTCTCCTCTGTCCCCCTGCCCTGCCATTTTATATTGGTTGTTGTGTCTTAGAGTATATTCCTCTGAAAGACTTCACCCTTTTCTGTAAGATTCGCTTATTGGTATGTACTGTGTTACTAAAGGGTATTTTATGCACCAGTAGCATTAATTAATTAGGTTAACTTTTTGTAATATTTCTGTTTGGTTTGGTTTTTTTTTTGTTGTTGTTGTTTGTTTCTTTTTCTTTTTGTGGTTTTGATGGGTTTTGCTGCAGGTTTTTTTTTTTTTTTTTGTAGAATCATTATAGTCTTCTGCTATGGAAGCTGTATCCAGGTCTAATGAGTATTTTCTTAGAAAAATAACATGCTTTCTTAGAGTAGAATTGTAGAACTATTTAGGTTGGAAGAGATCTCCAGGATCATTAAGTGAGCTTTCTACTGATCACAACCGTGTTAACAAAATCATGGCACTAGGTGCCACATCCAGTTCCTTGAACGTCTCCAGGGATGGTGACTACACAACCTCCCTAGGCAGCCCATTCCTATGCTTAACAATCCAACCTAAACCTTCCCTGGCGCAGCTTGAGGCCCTGTTGTCTCATCCTGTCACTGGTTGCCTGGGAGAAGAGGCCACAACCCCCACCTGGCTACAACCTCCTTTTAAGTAGACAGTGATGAGGGCTCCCAGAGCTGTCTTTTCTCCAGGCTGAACACTCCCAGCTCCCTCAACCACTCCTCATAGCATCATGTTTACCATAGAGTAAAAATGTCTCACTAAAATTTAAAGCATTGTTTTATTTCAGCATCCTATACACAGCTCTGAAATAGGTAGAAAGATAAGAGATGAGAAGTCTATTTCTCTGTAGCCAGAGGTTGTTAAAGAGTTTCAAGCTATTTTCTATTAAAGGCTTAATAATTCAGGCATTTTTCTGAATTTGTTCTTGGTTTAGCTCTGTTTACTAGCACTCTTGGGTGACACGTACAAATGTACCCGGTGTCCCTTCATCTTTTTAGTAGCATAACAATTACGTATGTCCCACAGAGTGCTTTTTGGCTTAATAGAGCGACCTAGAAGTTACAGCACCTGGTACCCCAGGTAGGTGAATCCTGGCAAATATCCATAAGGACAGAAGCAGTCCTTCCTCAAGCAGGTGAAACTGACAGGCAGGAAAATCACAACCATAAAGAGAACCTTATAGAAGTTGTTTCTGTCACCATGGCCCCAAGGTAATGTAGCCTGGGTTAGGAACTGCAAATGTCAGTCTGGGATACTGAACCTTTTAGGTTTCACTTTTTCTTGTCAGTAGTTTTGTTTCCCAGTCCTGTAAAGGTGACCCTGGTTCAGGTGCTCTAATATGTCACAGTTGATGAGAGAGGTAGACATATTTTAAGTTACTTTTTTTTTTAATTTCTTAACCTGACTTGAAAGGTTTTTATTCCTTAACACAATTGCTTTTGCAGGATTTAATAAAAAACAAACTGGTTTTCTCTTACAGGTCATCCGCACATTAGATCCTAAACAGAACCAGGGTGCTGCTCCTGAGATTCAGGCACTGAAAAACCAGTTGCAGGAGCGAGACAGAAAGTTTCATTCCCTGGAGGTAGTAATCCTTACATTTTGTGGTAAAAACTCATTGGTTTTTAGTTAGAGACTAATATTTCTATTATACTTTGGCTTTAAATATATGGATTTTTGTTTTATAGAAAGAATATGAGAAAACAAAAAGTCAAAGAGAAATGGAGGAGAAATTTATCGTTAGTGCCTGGTACAACATGGTAAGAATCTCACAAACCTTTTAATTGAGAAGAAAATGAAAAGAAAGAAACTGTTAATATTGTTTGTTTCTAGTAGGTTTATAACATCATTCATTCATTTACATGAATTTACATGCTTTTTTTGTTTGAAAAGCATTTTCCAATACACGAATACAGAAGCAAATACTTTCTAGTATAATCTTAAGTTATCTCTATGTTTAAGTATGTTCCTATCATAACCTTGTGAAAAATAAAAAAAGAAGTTTGTAATTTTCAAGTTTTAAAATCAGAAATGGCCCAGATTACTATTTTGTAATCCCAGCCCTTCACTTACACAAATTATAGTGCTCAAATTTACTTTGATTCACCACTTTCCAGTAATGAAGGGACACAATCAAAGCAACTCATCTTACTTGCAATTCAGGTGAAGTGCTCTGGGAAGTGATCCCTTTAACTTGGGTGCAAATTTAGCCCCATAGAAAGAGTGAGGGCATCAGCAAGACCCTCACTTAAATTGTTCAAAATGTAAGTTTGGATAGAAGGTGGAGTCTGTGCAGCCATACAGCGTTTGCTGGGCCTGTGTACCAGGGGAGTTGTCACCCACATCAGATGTGTTCAAGACTTCCCCTTTGGCAGACCAGTTGGATTGAGACTGCTCTTCATCTGTTACTTGACATCTGCTCTTGTCATCTGTAACTTTAATGTTTCATTTTGCTCCATCATAGAATTCAAATTCCTCCTCTCTATATTTCTTTGGAAGAGTTTACTTCTTGCTCTTCTACATCCTTCTTGTGTTCATGAATAGCAAGTCTAAATTCAAGCAGTGTTTGAATTGTTTGCATATTGAAGGTATTTTTAAGTGACCAGTGTCCTTTGCCAATTTTATAACATTAGTCCCACTAAAAAGTAGAAGACAAACCTGAGGTAAGACCCCCACAGTTAAATGACCTATCATGAACACTAAGGTGATCACTGATAGCAGTGTCTGTGTCATTCTTTAATTAGCCTCTGCTTTTATATACAACTGCACAAGCCACCACAGCTCTCTTCATTTCCTTGTTGAGTTTTAGCCTGATGAGAACATCCTGTCTCCCAAGATGTGCTTCTGACATATGAGCTGGTGTTTCCACAGAGGATGACAATACCTAAACTTTTTTCAGAAGAAACATACTGAAAGGAGCTAGGAACTGGGGTGGGGGGGGAGGAGGGGGGGAGAGCGCTCTTTAGAAAGGAATTGTCCAATTGCCATGAGAAGCATAATACCGAGTTCTTAGGTGGTTACTCTGAACCTGGAGAATGACTGCAGGAAAGGGGAAGAGTTCCACACAAAGTACTAGGAAGAATATCTTATTTACCTTTGTCCTTGAAAATATGATGCTTTGCGCATGGAATTCAAAATAGTTTCGTTAGTGTGAAGACAGAAATAATGAATAAAATGTAAATGAATAAAATTGTTCAGTGTTTTATGTTGGTATTGACTGAGAAATTATCTCTGTCCATAGGGGATGACTCTGCATAAAAAAGCAGCAGAAGACAGACTGGCTAGTACAGGCTCAGGACAGTCCTTCCTGGCTAGACAAAGGCAAGCCACGAGCACAAGGAGATCTTATCCTGGTCATGTCCAGCCAGCAACAGCAAGGTAGAGAAGCCTTGGCCTTAGAAAGAAAACTGCCCTGTGATCCAGGCCACTTCTATTGCAAGTGACAACATTCAAGGAAAATAAACCAGCATCCTTTCTCTTTCTCCCTTGTTACTGCTATTATTTTACAGTTCAGGAAAAGGTTTTATTATGTCTTCTTATTGCTCTGTAATGCCCTTTGCTTATATTTTTTGGAGTTCATTTCTCTCTGCATTTTCTGAATGTGCCAAAACTTTGAAAATATCTAGGGGAGTGCTGTATAATAACAGTCTTATTTATATGAAGCCTGGTCTGTTACAAAAAACCTCATGTGGATCATGTGACAGTGGAGATATCCTGTCACAGTTGGTACTTTGGTGCCTGTAAGGCTTTATGCTTTATAAGACTGTTTCTGTTCAAAGGGAATTAGCTTTTCATCTCCTGTTGATTCAGAAAAATGCTGAAATCTCATTACAGAAATGCAAAGTTGGATTATAATATTATTGTGAAATATATTTCATACTAAAAAAATCACCAATGCAAAAAGAAAGATTGGGGGTTTTTTTTAATCTCCTAAGTGCAAAGTTTGCTCTTATTCTTGGCATTTAGGGAAGCAGGATGATATTTTTCCAGGTTTTTCTTTATCAACTGGTTTTACCTCTTTTGCTGGTAGAAATTAATATTTTCAAATGGTTTATTCCACTCTTCTTTGTCAAGTGTATGCCTAAATACATATTCTAAAAAGTTGGAGAAGTATTTAGCATGTGCTAACCTGCTACTCTATCATCCATTTAAAAAGGACATTTGTTCTAAAATTTTATGATTGTGGATGAACAATACGTAATGGATCAAGGCCCCAGTTAATATTGTTAATGTATTCCAGTGGTCATCCCTACTACAAGACTTGCTTTTACTATATTGATTCAGGGTATAATTTTATCTGTTGCCTTACTAATGGTATCAGTGCCTTCAGGTGAGTTTATTGCTGACTTTGTTGGAAACAGGCTGTGATTTGTTGTACTGCCTTTTTAGTATATAGCTGATTAATAGTTGTAACACCTTCTTGTTGATCAGTGGATGGAGGCTTCTCTTATTTAGGTTCTGTTCTTACAAAATTGTGCTTTTTCCCTGACTAGTTCTATGCATTCCCTGTCATTTTTGTCAAAGAGTTGATGGACACGGAGAACCTGAGTATTGGCTGGAAGTTTCATATTCATGCGTCTTATTGTGATTCAGTTTCAAATTTAGAGGCTGGCTTTAAATTTAGGTTTTTATTTAGAGGGTGTTTGGACTCTAATGCACATGTAGTTGGTTTATAAATTCATTCTTTCACCTGATTTTAATGCCCTTTTAAGTGGAGATGTTTATTTTTCCATAAATCCCTTTAGAGAAAAGATACTAGCATTTATCAGTCATCTGAATGTCTGTTTCAATTCACAACTTGAGTAGAATGAGCAGTGGATAATTAAAACAGGCACACCTAGATTAAAGGGTAATGAACAGGTGAATGACATTTTTAGGTACTGTTGTTCTATCCTCAAGTGCATCATCTGTTTTAATCCAGGCTAAGAAATGCTTTCAGTTACGTGTCTGAAAAATATTTTCAGCTGCAGTTACACCACCACCCCACACCCCCAAGACCCCCACTTCCCAGAGAACAGATACTGAATTCTACATATAGTTTTGTCTTTTAATCCTCACATTAGGGAAAAAACGTTTTTTTAAAAATTTTCTGCACTTATGCAGTGTATTACTGATTCGGGCTGTGCTTGCAAAAATTAGATGAGATATTTCAAGTTTCTTATGTGCAGAAAGATAACAATGCAGAGGAAGTTGTGGATAATTTCTGTAGTTCAGTAAGGTGATATACTCAATCTGTTGTCTCTCACTGAGATACAAAATGCTCTGTATACAAAAGGCTATCTGTAATTATCTAGACAATTACAGTTTGTCTGGGATATCTTTTACTTACCTTGTGCAATGGATTTTAATAATTTGAAGAACTCTTTACCACATGCTATGTGTGAACAGGAGCAAGACCATTCCTCTGAGGGAATTCGATGTTCCTATTTGAGGTTACAGCATTTTATATCACCCAGAGCCTAAGAATACCGAAAGCTCCATTTTTATTTTAATTTTAATCTAGCTAACTTTTTCTGTTACTAAACTGCCAAGGGCTATTTGTGCAAGAAAGGGATGGAAGCTTAATGGGAAGTATTATCTCTTAATTTTGTCTAGTAATTTAATTACTTCTTGCTCTTAATTAGGTGCAGTTCTAAAATAACTTGAACACAATCAGCATGCTAGAATTAAAGTAATTGCTTTTATGATGTTAGTATTTGTTTTACTGTTTTGCCTCCAAAGTTTTGATGACAGGCTGAGAGTTAGGAGATGAACAGATGCTGGTTGGAAGCTTTGTCTTACGCTTTTACTTTCTTGTCTCTCTCATAGTTTCTTTTAGTTCTTGGTTGTTAGCTTTTCTGTTCTTTGTGATTCTGTCTTTCCTTTTTCCATGAAGATAAGACACTGAAGTGTTTTCTGTAGTTGTTTTCAAAAACAGATAGCATGATTATATAGCATCAAAGATCAGCACAAGACTCATACTGAATATGAGTTTTACTCTTGCTTCTTAGGCAAGTGAACAATCATTTTATCTTAGAGAATTTACAAACTTGCAGAAATTCTGGTATTTCCCAGAATTAATATTGAATATAAAAACCTAAAAATGTACTGCACTCTTACAGATATATTCTCAGTTGCTGTCAGATTCTAGTAAGTTATTTTTTATGTCTTCTTTTAGTAATTAAGAGGAGTCCAATTCTTTCTTCTTCACTGCTTTACTACTTTAATTTTCTGCATACATCCATTCTTAATCTTTGTGTGTGGATGAATGCAAGAGCTGAACATTAAACCTTCTCTTTCACAGCAATGGCTTCTTTATTCAGAGGGGTCAGCTTCGTTATTTCACTTGCTTGTGTATCTTTGTAAGCAGTGTGTATTAAGAAAAAGAGGGAGCTCAGACTGTGACTCCAGGGAAAGGAACAATAAACACATATGTAGGGGAGCTACCAGTGTGTGTTCCCTATTTGTCTTACATTGAGTAATAAAAAAAAATATAAGCAAAAGCCCCAATCTATGGAACAGAATTCTGTTAGTACATTAGATAGTTCAGAGAATGTATTTTTGGGAATACTTTTTTCCCCTGAGGCAAGAAAGACTGTTTACATCAAAACTGCAGTGGCAATTACTAAGCCAATGCTATATCCTGTCCAGTTCACTACAGAAAAAAACCTTACAACTGAGCTTAAAGAAAAGAGGTTCTCCAGGTCAGAGATAAAACAGTTGAGGTGTTCATGAGAGTACTTGCAGGGCACTGTGCTGAGGATCTGCCCAGAATAATCTTTCTGACAGATTTTAATTGATGCCAATAAAAGATAACAGATAAATAGATAAATATTTTCATTGTTTAGAGCTGAAGCTTAGTTTCTGACCTAAAAGGATGTGTTCAGATGTGCAGTCCAGTTCACGTACTTCTGTGGAGGGTTGAGTTTTTTAGCATATCTGATCAGACATTACAGAAAAAAAAAAAAAATTCAAGTTCCCTGTTTTCTTGATAGCAACACCTAACCAGATCATAACATGCATTTTCTAAGTGCTTTGAAAACTGAAGTACTCTGATTTAAAGGTTGTGTGTTCCACCCACAGTGCAAAGGTAAATACATGTCCAGAATATACAACCTTGTATATTGCAAAATGAAATAAATATGTAATGGCTACAAGATGCCTTTCATTCTGTTTGGAAGAAATCAAACGGCAATCTTGTCCTGTTGAAGTGTCACTCGTGTTAGCAGTAATGCTTCTGCAAGTGTTTTGTGGCTCTTTGTTCTGTAAGGAGCGCTGACATTTTTATATATGTATGAAAGAATTAACAATGACTATTCCTATTACTGCTTTATTATGATCTCAAATAGTAAGTGGTATGTGTAAGCTGTCAAGAAAATTTAAAAGTTTTTTGGCAATTTTAAAGTCTTTGGTATTTTGACATGTGCAAGTAGCTTTTGCTTTTCCTGTCTCTAGTATATGAGACTATACACTTAACAGATTTTCTTCTTGTTAGTGGCTTGGAGAAAGACTATGCTGAATGTGGCTTGCTTTCCTTTTTCCTATAAAGTAAAGCAGTATTTCAGTTTTACTTACTGTATAGAAATTTTTTTATTTGTGCCCAACATATTGACTTTTTGCAAGGATTGATGAGGGAGGTATTTTTGCACTCAGCTATGCTATGCTGATTTTGCACATGTGTTTTAGGTAGAATGTGAACTCTGTGTTTTGCAGTAAGATAGTGTTGATAAACTTCAGTATCTCCTAACCAAATTTAGCAGGCATTTTCCTCACCTGGCATTGCATAAATAAACAGCTAAATGGATTTATCAGGCTGTACTTCCAAGTGGTGAGGTTTTTGGAGTGAATGTCATATTCTAGGTAGGATCCTAGCCATGCCTCCAGTTTGTCACTCCTAAGGAATCAAAAATATGTCCTGACATGGCTGATTGGATTGCCTTACTTCTGTAACCTTACTCAGCCACTGCAACCTCAGACTTCTTGTATCTGGTACAGTGAAACCCTGTAAATTTTGACTGTGATGCCAGCTCCATTGTACCATTTGGTGATGCTGAGGACTTAGCTAGCTTCGTCCTCTGTTTTTCTTTGATTTTATTTTTGTGTATTCATTGACATGTTGGGACATAAAGTTTATTTTTAAAATGCATTAGCTCACTGAATTAGGCAATGAATGAATGTTGATTGGGGGGCTTGTCAAGGAAACTTGACAAATCATACCGTCCCATGGGGCATTGAAACAGCACCTGACAGTTTAGCCACAGCTTCCCAGACAGATTGTCCTGATGTCAGATTGTAGTCAGTGGATCAGTAGGAACTTGTGCTGACTGCTGTACTTGAAGTCCTCATCTGCTGGGGATGGTCTTGCTGTCAGCTTTTCTGTGGTCCAGATTCTACCTTCACCTTTGGGCCTTGCCAAGGTAGTGCAGGAGTATCCTGAAATGTATTTCTGCATCATTTGGCTCTGGTGGCAAATCATGAGTTTGCTCTGCTGCTGTTTGCTGTGCATGTAAAGTCGTTTGGAAAATTGCATATCCTTCTGTCCCCTTTGCATATGGTGTCATTTCCAGGCTGAAAATAGATTGCATTTGGCAGATAAAAAATTTCTTGCAGCTATGTCTTGCTGCTATGGGTCTCAGAGAATGATTCATACAACATGAAAAATACTCCTAGCAGAGGGAAATACAGGTCATTTGGGCAGCCTTTCCTTTCTTGTGCTGATTTTATTAATTGCTTTGCATTAGAGAGGTCCTTTGTGATCAGATGCAGTGATTTCAGAAAGAGGAACGTGTTTGTTTCAATTGTTTGTCAGCACTTTGAAGGACTGCTGACTATTGTAGCATGGCATAGATCTGAAATACTGCAAAAGCAAGTATTTCCACAGGTATAGAGTAGTATATTCTGGAAATGGAAATTGAATCCCTAATGATTATACCTAACTTGAAGAGAAGAGAGCTAACAAAGTCCAGTAATTACTGTTAGCACGCTCATGTTGTTAGCCTGATCATGAAAGTGGATGGAATTTTAAGAGAAAATCCCCAGTGGTGTAGTATTTATAAAGTTATAAAATAGTTGTAATAAGACCATCAGACTTTTGATTCGAATTTGAATATAACATCAGTTATATAATTTAAAATATTGTGAAGTAGAGGTTATTGTTCACAGCCACAAAAGGTTAGTAAGCTGGAGAGTAAACTTCTTTCTTGGAGGCATCAGTGGTTTTGAAAGAGACTTTAAGCTTTTGTTTAGCAGTATCAGTAATGTCTTGAAATAATTATAAGCATTACATTATAAGGCCACCATTTTTAAAATTTATAATCTGCTTTGTATTCTCTTTGTCACTCCTTAGACATACTGTCAGCTGCATAAACTGTGTCTTTCTAAAGATGCTGCAGATGCAGTGACAGGTTATGCTCAGTCAGTTTACCCTCACATCTTGCATCTCTCTATGTGTTGCTGCCTCAGCAGGTGGCTTTAAAATAGAGAAATTGACAGACAGCTATTTTTAGAACATGATAAGAATTTCTAGTCATGAAAGGGCACTAACAGATGAATTTTTACATACTTGAAAGATAATAGTGTCCTGAGTTTACAAGACCTTTCAAAAGTACTATTGACTCAAATAGAAGCCTGAAGTGTCTCTTCTATGTATGTCCAACATACACTTGAAGGACACTTCAAGTGCTACTAAATAATAAGTTTGAGCTAAGCAATAGCCAGGTGAGACTAAAGGATTATATTCATTTGTACACAGTAGAATAGGTACATGCTTATGTAGCTTTAACTTTTTATTTTTTATAGAATTTTTATAGAATAACTACAGTGATCTTCATATTAATCCTGAACTGTGTAACCTTATGCACCAAGCAGTGCCAAGCAAGCTTAAAAGACAATGATTGCTCAAAATATACACCCTCAAGGTCTTTGAATATTTTGAATGTGTTAAATTTTTTATTCCATTTGATATGTGTTTCTGTGTAGTTTTCAGTTATGGTTAGTTAGTATTCTGGGTGGGTGAATGAGAAGGAAAAAAGAGGGATATGTAAGCTACAGGACTTGTAGCATAAATACTCTTTTTTATCTATTTAACCTGGATTGCCCCATCACAAGAAGCGTTCTTAGAATGAATTTTGACCAGTGCAATACAGGGGAGAAGGAAGTGGGGAAACAGGCTCTAATTTCAGTCTGGTGAAGCCAAGTTGCTCTTTGCAATATGAAAACAAAAATGCCCATTTAGTGCTGTGCCAGTGCTGTGTAGGGACATCTGTGTTACCTGGGCAAAGTGGAAGCACCGTAGCTGTGTCAGTAAGGCATTCCATTCCAGTTACACTGGCCAGGAAAAAGGGTGCATCAGTGACGATGGAGAAGTGTGCCAACCTCTCCGATTCTCTTGCGAACTTAGATTCCCTTCTGCAGCAGTGGGGTGCTCTCTTTACTGCTTGGTGACTCCGACTCAGCTTACTTTAACAAGAACACGTATCATTTTCTGGCAATTCAAACCTGTATTTTCATGCAAGGGGTAGAACTTGCCAGTGCAGTGGGGCAGTGATGTTGAGCCTCATGCACAGGATGAGATCTGATGAAATTTAAATGCCTTTAGTGGTGCCCAAGATTTCAAGACAGTCGTTGTGACTCTGATTATCTTTTAGCATGTAAACACATGCAGAATTGGGTGGGCACCTTTCACATTACCTTGCTTTACCAATTACACTCACAGACAGCATGAATGCCTGAGAATTGCTCATTGCTGTGTAAACTTATTTTCCATGGCTTTATTAGTTAAAGAATGGTTCCCTGAAGAATTTTACTCAGAAGTGTGTGAAGTTTAATTACAGCTAAACTTAGATATTGACCAAGGCTATTTTGTTGCTTTTTCCAACTACTGGCCTGTAACCTTCCTGTTAATTTGAACAGTTGCTTGGCAAAGGTATTTTCTCTGTGAATTTGCACAACTCTTAAGTAGAGGTGGCCTTACTAAACTGCTTTTAAAAGGACCTGTTCTGTTCTCTGTTTGTTTTGTTGGGTTTTTTTTTCAACAGTAATATGTTATCTGCTTTTTAACTTTCTTCTTTATTCTTTTATTTGCAGTGATGTGGTTGCATGACCTGCAGCATTATTATAACAGGGACTGTTCAGTGCATGACTTGCTTTTCTGTCCAGACTGCATAACCAAAACTTAACCAGTTCTACACTTAAGACTCATGGCCATCTGGTTTCAAAGGGGGATCTACTTGCAGAGAAGCTTACCATCCTGGGGAGTGGCTTTCCCATTTCCCACTTCCACTTACTCTTTCTCTTCACAAAAAGTCTCCTATGAGGCTAGAAGAGAGGAAATCCTGTACTCACAACTCAACAGGAGGCGTTCTGCAACTGACAGAGCACTGTCAGCTCTCCATCTTACTTCCGCCTGTCCACTTTATTTAATTCTGATTAACAGTATTAACATACAGACTTCCTGCAACATTTTCATATACCGAACTATAAAAATCTGGTCTTAATGAATTCCTAAAAAAGTCCTTTTGGTTACTGTTCAAATTTCAAAGCACCTGCACCCTTAAAGGATCCACTTTGAATCTTTAAAGAAATTAAGTAAAGCGAAGGAGGTGTTTTACCAGGAGAAATGCCTAATGAATTGCTGCTTGGCGATCCCATCTTCCATAGAAAACCAAGCAAGTTTCATCTGATAATCTCCGAGCCAGGCAAACTACAGGGTGGTATTTTGTTCACAGGCACTGCCTGCTTCCTTAATATGTATATATACACAGTAGTTTGTGGCTGTTGTATTTTTCTCTCTACATTTGAGCTGTGTTGTTGGTTTCTTTCAGAAACTTTTTTTTCCAGTCTGTGTACAATTGTTAAAACAATCTGAGGAAAGACCATGAATGGAGATAAGTACGAAAGTCATCTACACTTTCAGTATTATGCAGACTGTCCTTGCCAGTTTATGATTTGGATTGTTTATCTTTCACCTGTACTGTTTTTTTACTTTCTTTTTTTCTTTCTCTTGTCACAGTCTTAGCTATTTAATTTCCAATTGCACTAGCTTGGCTGTTTCTTTGTATTTTGAAGTTTAGCTATAAGATTTGCCATATGTAGACAGCGTAACTCAAAATGCTTTGTACTGCCTATATTAATTTAAAAAGCTGCTTATTTAATATTCCTAAATATCTGCACATTTGTACTACTGTATCTTTGTTTTGTATTGGACATCCAGTACTGGCAAGATTCAGAAGACGAGGGAGTGCTGTAGTATTGTAAGTTAAGAGGTTTATTGTATAGGAATTAGTACATAACAAACAGGGAAAGGGGCTTTCAAGCCATAGGATTTGCTGGAAAAACTGAAAAGTCTGAATGCTGAGTACCTTAAGCGGTTTGATTTAAATCCAGTTCTAGAGAAACTCCATTCTTGCTCACCTGGATCTTAATCCTGGCAGAAATATTGATATGAACTCTGCTGCTTCCAGGAATAGTTTTGCTTATTTGGGCAGTAGAAGAACCTCCAGCCTTGTTTGCCATGGGGGCACCCCCACGCTGAGGAAGCGTTGTGTCCTCTTGTCTCTGCAGTCTCTTCTGGTCACACACACAGTGCCTGCCTCGTCCCTGGCCCGTTGGGTGGGCTCTGACAGAGCCACACCTCGTACGCAGAGACGCCCGCTTGTGTCCAGTCCTCAGGGATCCTGATCCCACGGTGTCCGTGGCCTTGTGCAGAATGGCATGGAGAAAGGACAAACGTGTGCCCCACCAGGGCGGGGTGGTCTGTGCTGCCTGGCAAAGGGATGGGCAGGTAGAAATGGGCTCCAAGCAGGCCAGGCAGCAGAGTGAAGGCTAAAACTAGGATCCCAGTGAGAACTGTGGTGTTTTCCCTTCTGGATACTGTATCAGGTACTGTGGCTACCAGGTGCTCTGGCTGACAGCTGTCCGTAAAGGCTTCAGATGGGGATATATGTCTTTCCTGGTCCACCAGGGCCAGGGGCAGTGAAGTCTGACGTGACCTGCAGCCAGGATCTGGGGTTTGGTCATAAAGAGTCAAATACTTGTGCAGTAGAGGCAGCATCATTTCATCAGACTGAGTCCAGCAGAGAGCTGAAGGATTTGTGTCTTTCCAGATCCTAGCCATTGATCCCTTGTTGTGTGTCAGGGCAAGCCTTACTTAGGAAAACTTCTTTTAGTTGGGTGTTAAAGGCATGGTATGTTTTTCATTTGCAAGTGCTGCTTCGGCTGGGACCACACCCTGCTCCAAGCCAGGCTGGGTGCAGGATCCCTAAAATCAGGGCACTGTGCTGGGCAGGAGGGGATTGCTTTTTTTGTGCACCTGCCTCCACAGGCGTCCCAAAGTGATGCCGAGCAGTACCTCATTTTTCTAAGTGGTCTGTGCAGATTAGAGACTAAGTATCAGTTGTTCTTGAGCCTTGATGACATTTGTATGTAAGTGTGTTTAGCTTGACAAAAGTTCTTTGAGTTTACTAATGCAACAGAGATGCCAGGTGGAGCTAGTCAAGGAGCTGGGTACTTTAATTAGATTAGCCTGGCATCTCTATCATGAAGTGGTTGTGAGCTCTCAACTTAGAGCTGATCTCCAGCATGTCTCTGATATACTAACTTCATTTGTGCTGCATAGAAAACTCTCTTACCTTCTTAATAGCAGCTTGTTTGACAGTCCTCAATTAAATGTTGATCAATTATCAAAGTAATAACTGTTTGTGAAGTTGCCAGTGATATATTTTCTGTAAAAGAATGAATTCTTAGAGTGTCAAAACATTAATTTCCCATTTCAGTTCATCTGCAAATCGTGTAACTACCAGATTGTTATGGTAGCAATATTAATATACATACCTGTATATAGACAAAAAAAACCTCATTAATGATAATTGGAATCAAAAAGTTTAATATTTTTTCCCAGTCAAATACACTAATGCTTCCAAGGTGATAGAAGAATGTACAGTTGTTAAACAAGTTGTAAATAAACGCTTATATAAAATGTAAATGCTTGTCTCTTCTTTATTTGGTACTTGGTTGTGAACTGCATTTCCTGGGGCTCTGCAGAGGAGGGTGAGTGGCGGGTGGGCAGCACCAGTGCATCAGAAAGCACAACATCCTCGCTTCTGCTGGGACACATCCCATCCTGCTGCTTGAGGTGCATGCCATGGTTTGCTTCTCCAAGGGTCAAGGCTAAATGACCGAAGTAAGAAAATTTCCCCTTGCCATTGGAAGCTTCAAAACAGATGTCACAAATGGTGGGGAAAAGAGACACTTCTAATGTGGACAGAAACAACTGTCCTTCCATCCTGCACTGATGAGCAGCTCTGGCATCTGGGGAAGGAGGAGGCCTGGGTTGGTCTCAGAACGGGAAAATGCTGATCTTTGTGTAAGAGAAGGCAACAGCCTCGAGGAGATACTGAGCCCATGAGTGTTGTGTGTGGTGCTGAGGTTTAGAGTGACGCGCAAAGACCCTGGCACAGCCTTTCAGGGGCTGCTCTGTAAAAGGAATAGGATCAGAAAGGGGAGGGTGCCCTGGTGGCAGCGCTGCCAGCCTGATAGGGCTGAAGTGTTTGCTGTCTGGGAAGAGTGGAGAGCCCTAGAGGTGGTGGCCAGTTTCCTCCTGCACCACAGGCAGTCGACGGTGGAAGCAGAAAAGCTGCCAGAGCCTCACTTCTAGCTGCTTGTGATTCACTGTGGTCCTCTGCCCTCCTCAGTCCCACCTGTCACTCCATCTTTGGCATGATTTGGCATGCCTCTGATTATTCCCTGTCCCTTTGTTTGCCTCACTCCTACCCTCTCCTAACTTTTGCTATACATCTTTTTCCTTTCTCAGCTGAGACCCACGTTGGTATCCCTCATGCTGGCCTCCATGGCCCACTCTCTGCTGTGCTCAGTGACAACTCTTTCAAGGCCATGATTTGTGCTCCACATGGTGTTGGGGGATTGTGCCCCTGGCTCCCTGCTTCACACTGCCCCTCCACAGGTGCTGGCCTAGCATGGAGGATGCAGCTCTGTGGATTCTCTTCCAGTGGTACCCCTCCTCCACACACACACAGCTGCAGGGCCCTCCTTTTACCACCCTCCCACAAGTGTGATTTTGTTGTATTAGATGTTGCAGGAGGTGGCAGCCAGTACCAAGTTAAAAAGTGTGGTGGAAACACTCCAGAGGCTGCACCATTCCCTGCTACAATTTCCCTTTTCTACTCTTTTTGTCCACAGATAACTTTAGAGCACCTATATACTGTGCATGTTAATAAACACTGCAAATAAATCCTTATGCCTACTGGCTTGTCTCAAGACACTTTGCTCTTCCTTGGGAGCTAAAACAAGTGAACAGCCCCAAAACAGCAAAGTACCCATGTGGCAAAACAGGCTGACCAGACGTGAAGGTCAGCTGTGGCAGGGAAAAGAAGATTAAGTGATGTAACTAGAAAACCTTTACACAGTGAACGCACACACTGCTTCCCTGGTTTAGGGCTGAGAGTCCCAAGAGGCAGTGGAGCCTTTCTGCCTCCTGGGACTTCCTGTTGGTAGCAGGAAATGGCCTTTAGTCCTCCACAACAGTCAAATGTCTCAAAGCTGCAGCTGTGCACACATCTGGATGTTCGGATTCTGCACCAGACTGTGCTGCCCACAAACTTAACAGGGACCACAACTCCATGCCAAGATGGAAGCCCAAGCTGAGCAAAGGGCAAAGAATGGAAATTCCCCCAAACCCCAATGCCAGGGAATTGATCAAGGCAGTCATAAGGAAAACACGAGGTGGATGTGTTTTCACTGTATTACATGTACAAGAGCTGTTCTTTTTATTTGACACAGACATAAGAGAGGTTCCAAAAACCAACCAGGCCTCTTATTAAAGCAGAAGTTACAGAAAGATCACACTGATATTCTAAAAAGCTTTCCAGGGACTCCAGTGTTTCCACATTTTCCCAACTACTTTAAAATACAAAATACTGGAATGGGATATATGGGTATAGCTTCCTGTCTGCCCCAGTCCCAACAACGGCTCTGAGGCAGCCCTCAGCAGAATGGAACCTGGCAGTGTCCGAGCTGCCCACGCAGCAAAGGACACAGCAGGCTGGGGAGCACAATCAGTGATAACGGGTGTACAGCTGACAGGACAGCACACACAGAGCACAGAGTACATACACAGCACACACACACACAGCACACACACACAGAGCACACACACAGGCACCCACACACACAGAGAACACACACAGCACACACACACAGAGCACACATACACACACACTAACACACACATAGAGCACAGAGCTCACACACAAACACACACGGAGCACACACACACACAGAGCACGCATACACACACAGTAACTTACACAGAGCACACACACACACAGTGCACACAGAGCGCACACATCACACACAGAGCATGCACACAGAGCACACAGAATGCACACACAGCACATCAACTCTGACCTGGCTGTGGTGGGGCATGTCTTCACCCTGCATGTGCACAGTTATGGTCTCCTTGAGCTTCTCGGTAACACTCCCTGTTCCCAGGAATTTGTTGCCCAACAAACTTATTTTCAAATGAATAGCCTTGGAAACTTGGTTTTTGTCTGAATCACAGCTGGAGTGAAACAACATCGTTACTGGACTTTTGAGGAAGATTACTGACCTGGATTGAGTCCAGGATGGGAGACTAAAGCGAGCATCTCACCACACTCTGAATGGGGTCCCACGGGAGGCCCTCTGAGGTCCCAGGTCCCCAGAGGCTGTGCCAGCACCTCCCTTGGAGCAGGATGTGCCTCTGGGTGCTCATCAACCCACAGGTTTGGGAACCCAGAGGAGTTTTGTCAAAAACTGTCAGTGGGGCCTGGGCTGGTACCCCCTCCTTGAGGCTGAAGCCTTTGCCCACTGATAGATGCAAAGGCATCCAGTGTGTGAATTTCACCCAACTCCAGGGCAGCTTTCAAGAGGTGCTTTGTAGGCATGCACACACACGAATATTTGAATATAGACATGGCTTTGTCAACCTTCAACACTTTGTGGCAAGTGTATCATCAATGTAGATTCAAAATTTAGTTACTCTTGTGGTATTGGAGAACCTTACAGAGCCATTCTGTAAGAGTTAAATCAGTCAATGATTAAGTGCTGCCAAATCCTTGAGACATAAATCACTGAGCAATTCCAAGGGTAGGTTTGGCAAGGGGTCCAATGTGAACCTTGTGACTCAGTGTAGGGGGTGTCCCTTCCCCCTCTGCACCCTAACGTTCTCCATCCTCACCCTTTGCATCCCCAGTCTGTGTTGTGTGGCACTCCAGACCGATTCTAATCCAGTTCTCCTTTGTGTGCTTTATCTGTGTGGTAACAGAGTAAAACTCGCCCTAGAACTGAAGTAATGCCTTCACAAATTTGTGAAAAACTTCTTTTGCTGATACTGTTGGAAGTGTTTCTTCATATGACCTTGACCACTCAGTCACAGGTGTCCCTGCACTCCCAGAACTGTGCAAGTGCAGAGCACTAAGGGTCCTGTTCTAGGAAGGCGGTTGTCCACACTGAGTGTTGGGATGTGGTCTTAGGGTGATTTTTTTTTCCCTTTCTCACATGGAAAAGGCAGTAACCGCCTATGGGATTCCCCTTCAAACTGAAGCAGGCTGTAGCCATTGCAGCCCAATGCACCCTGAAAATAAATGTTCTGGAAATATCCCCAAAATACTACCTTGGCAAAGCTTCCTCTAATAAGGAAAAACACTCCATTGCAAATAGGACTTTGGCAGACTACTGGAACACCTTCCTAGTAGCCATTTCATGTTCTTTCCATTCCTAAATAATAATAAAAAAAAAGGTCAAACATCCTCCCAAACCACTGAAGACTTGTACAAGTTAACATGATGCCCAAGGATACTTTTCCAAGAACTTTTAAATCCAAGCCAGCATGTATTCAGCCTCTAAACAAACCAGCATAGCATTACTTTGCACCCATTCCAGTCAAGTGTGGTGGTGTCTGGAATTTGGGCAATGTAAGAGACCAGCCTTAACCAATACAAAACAAGAGTACACTGAGAAGAGCCTGTTTTAAATGCACCTTGGTCTATGGAGCCTTCAATTCACCTACCTGTGAAGAGTTTAGGATTACGTACTTCATTACCTGCAAAGCATTTGGTTTCAAAAGATATTTATATAAACCACCCAGGATGTCTACACAAACTGAGTTTGTGTTGGATGATACTCTTAGAATTAAAGGCAGATGCAGCAATTTCTGGAACAAAACTGTCTGGAAAATACATTAAAGCCAAAGAGAATCAACTGAACAACAGTCTTGAAAATGCTTTATTGAACCGTGTGTCTTATTGTAATGTGCAGAAGATGTGTTTGAAAAACTACAGCTTGAAAAATTTTTGAAAGTCTTCAACAATCAATAAAAAAAGTCCCCTAGTGGGGGGTAACTCTCAGGGTAACCAGAGGCTGCATGTAAAGTTTTCTGTTGCAGAGACTTAAAAAAAAAAAAAAAAAAAAAAAAAAAAAAGAGAGAAAAAAAAACCCCAAACAAAGCTAATGCTGCTCTATGTGAAAACAATCAAGATGTGATGATTTAAAAAAAAAAAAAAAAAAAAAAGAGAGGAAGGAACTTAAACTTCAGGCCATGGGGTTGTTTTTGTCCTGCTGTTATTTTGGATTAGCATACATATAACAGTTCTGTAGAGAACACCACATGGTGTCCACGTCATTACATTTACTCTACAATGCTGCTAAGATGAGAGGATACAGAGAAAGAGAGAGGGGGTGAGGTGAGAGATCTGGAAAGACATCATTATGATATAAGCCTAGTTTAAATTTTCATCAGAAGCTGTGTGCACTTTTGTTTTTATAATCTAACTTTACATTCAAAAAAATCCTACCAAAAAAACCCAACCAACCAAAAATCCCAAACAACAACCAAAAACCAAACCCACTAAAAGAAAAAAAAAAAAAGAAAGAAAACCAAAACTAAGACCAAATATACCCCTTCTGTCCTTGCTTTAGGGCTATTATAAATTTCTATGCACAAGAACACCAAACTCTTTTTTCTTCCAAACCAGCTGAATTAACAGTATAGGCATGTAGGTGGCATGATTCAACTAAAAGGCTTTTTTCCAATTTTTTTTTATATCAGCAAAAAATAACTGAAAGAAACAATAAATAAAAGGTGCTAAAGTCAGCATTAAGAATTTCTTGTAATATATTGACAGTCTGGGAATCCAAATCCTCAAGCTCTCCTGATACTGCCAGGTCTCTGCAAACTATCAAGCAAATACATAAATAACTCAAAATATGACTGAGGCTGTGAAAGGCTTTTAAACTAAGACAATAGGATCTAGGTTAACTTTTTTTTTTTAAAGGAACACAGTGAATATATGAATTGTCTACACCTGAATAAAACATATTTAACAATTAAAAAATTTTAACAACCACAACAAAGAAAAACTTGAAACAAAAGTGAACATCATTTGATTCTAGGGTACACAAAAGCCCCTCTTGCAGTAGCTTCCAGCAGTGGCCTTACTGTTTTGTCTCCTACAGATGCATAAAATGAAGTTTAACTCCACATTGAGGTGACAGCTGAGAGGGCAAGATAATGGTCACATTCAGCAAAATGCCACACCCCGGTCTGGACAATGTATCCCACTGCAGAGTTTCCATCCTGTGCAGAAACAGCACATGAAGATGTAATTCTGTCACATATTATTAAAAAGCTACTTTGTGGCCACAAACTGCTACTCAGCACTAACCTTTTTCATCACCTAACCTTTGAATAATGGGAAAGCTTTGTGTTTTATAGAATTACTCCTTGTATTTAAGTTTTTAAATGACAAGGTCACTAAAACTCATGCACGCTGCAAAAAACGTCATGCAGTAGTTAAGGTAAACCATCCAAGCAGTTTTTATTCATTAATATTCATAAATACACACAGCAGCTTCATTAGAGATTTTTCATTTTTTTTCCTCTTCAGTTTGAATGTGGAGTATTAGGAGAGCCTTTTGCATGTCAAGGTACAGGACACAGAGCATTCTGCTCTGCAACCTACATTTACCTGCTAGAAGTAAAAATTAGTTAAGTGGAAATGATTATCATATATATCTTTTCTCTCTTTCTTTTGAATGTACACAATGTAACAAGAGTGACAGACCTGAAATTACAATCACCAAAACAAACCCAAGATAGTTGTTGTCCACTTTCATTGGCAAATACAGCACAGAGGACATTGTCTGCAAAGTGGGATGTCATCAAAGAGGAGGTGGAGGAGGCTCATTTCCTTTATTACTCTCTTTTAAATTTAGGTTTTCTAAAGCAACATCTAGAGGCATAATATCTACACAGCCCATAGCACCAAAATCTGCAATCTCCCCCCGCTCATCCTCATCTGAGGAGGAACTTTCTTCCTGCATCAAGGTGGACAGTAGAAGCTCCTGAACAAACAGGCTGCAGTCTGCCCGTTCGCTCTCCATTGACTGACGCTCTGCTTCTGACATCTTCGGATCATTCAACCTGTGCAGCAGCAAGGGAAGAGAAGACAGAGTTGCTGAAAGCTCATTTCACTGGGGACACCACCGACAGGCTGAGATGTGCTCAGAAACTGCTCCTTCAGGATAGACTTACCTGCCCTTCAACACATCCAGTGCTTCAGTACAACAGGCATGCATTTAACAACCCACCCCTTCCCTGCTGCTGCAACAGCATTCACAGCAGAGCCCAACATCAAAAGAACATCAAAAACTGTTCATGAGGTTTCCTGCTATTCAAGGAGTCTCTTAGGGAGGGCTGGTGCCATCTCCTGGATGTGCAATTATATGCCTCCTTTGTTTCCACATCAACTTCTAAGTTTGCACTGGCCACAAAACACATCACTGCATGTATAAAGCCTATGCATGGATTACAGAAAGTAATTCCACTTCTCCTAAGGTACAATGCATGTCCTGATAGCGGCAAGGGATTTGCTTACTCCAACTCTGAAAGTTACAGTCTGTGACACTTGTGGGTGCTTTGGTTCTCAAGTGAACCTGTGACTGAAAGGCATCACACGGCATTATTATTTTGAACTTAGATAAAAATGGATTTGATTCAAATTCGGGCACAGGAGCTGTTAAAATTACCACACTCTTTCACAAGACCAGACAAACAAAAGTATGCTTGCAGACGGTGTGGCAAGGGAGATGTGGAAAATATTTTTATGTCAGGTCCATGATCAGTGTTATAGAAGAAATGAGGTGACACAGGAGGTGAATCCTCTTTTAAATAATCCTGGGGTCCAACTATAATTTCTAAACTAGGTAAGTACTCTTTTAATTAATGCCATCCTAAATACCTGACTCTAAACATATAAGCTTCATCAAGCTCTCTATCTCTGCTAGAACCAAGGTACATTTATAAGAGGTAAATACAACTAAATGCACAGAACAAATTACCTTGTCAGAAGGAACTGGGAATTCTGGATAGTCTGCTGACTGTTTTCTGTGTTAGATGTGTTGGTTGTTGTTGTAGATTGTGTCATAGTGGTGTTGACATTGATCGTGTTGGTGCGTCTGGTTGCATTGCGTGCAGTCTCCAGTTGCTGTCTTGCTGCCTGTGCATGTTGTCGTTCCAGCTGCAGTTGCATCTGCAGCTGCTGTAATTGAGAAGCAGAAGGGCCAGAGGAGTTGAGCTGTCCTCCTGCAGAACGCCTCACACCTGATAGCTGGGATAAAAGCTCTGCCAGAGAAGAGAAAGCTTCTATGACTTAAGATATTAAAAGAGCATTACACAGTAGAATAAACACACCCTGAATTCCAGTTGCATCAATTCAGTTTTTTTCAACTAACATCAAAGCCCACAAATCCTCACAGAAGACTGTGAAGCTTAATGCTCATCGAGATTAAGACTAATTGATGTAGATTTAGTCCAAATAACAAGACGAGCTTTAAAGTCTCAACAATAACAGGAGAGCCAATCTACAGGCAGCCTGGCAGAAGTTGTGCTCCGCAGCCATTCTGAAACTTGAAGTCAAGATAGCCACTGACTAAGAAACTTTATTTTGGCTTTATATGGTTACTTTTTTTCCCTTTCAACAAGTGCTTCCTCAAAACACAAGCTTCATCTTCCCAATTATCCCAGAGGGAAGCTGTGCTGCAGCAAAGAGAGAAATACTGTACCATTGCTTCAAACATTTAATAAAAGAAATTTAGTTAAGAAAACATATCAAATCACTGCTTCACATCAAAAGCATTCTGTATGAATTCTTATTTCTGCCACAAGCATGGAGAAGGCCTAGCAACTGAAAACCCCCTTTAAGTCTCCCAACTCAGAAGGATGGAATGCTCCTTGCAAATTTTATCCACAAAGATTTTTTTAAAATAATTAATAGCAGTGAGTTACTGCTCAGTGCATCACTGCAGAATCTCTGATACCCTGTGCAGGAGGTACTTCTTATCTCAGAGAGCTGCTGCAGTTGATGCAATGGCAGAGGAAGTCTGCAGAGGACACTCCTGGCTCCTGCCCCTCTCCTCCACATTACAAAGTTACTCTGCATTACAAAAGTCATGACAGTTTTTCTTCCATTGCATTAACAAAACAATCATTCTAAAGCAAGCTGTTTTTGAAGGAACAAAGCAAAATATGAACTAGAGAGGTCAAGTAATTTTCACCAACACTGAGCAGCACCAAAATTAAGTAAACTTTAATTACTAGAGAATGCCACAGGGAGGGAAAAAACGTTTAAGCAAAGTAACTGATGCTATAAACTTCAAATAGAAAAATTATTGTGGTCTTTCCTATCAATTACGCCAGTAAGAAGGCATATATGTTAAACTCACTGGCAAGATTAAGATATATTTATTCTCGCTGTAAGCTAAAGCTTGGAATATAGGGAAGCAGTATTTTGGAAAGAGGTGTGAACTCAAAACAGTCCTGAAACAAGACAGACACCTAGCTCAGTCTGCTGTAAATGCAGAAACACATCTTCCACCAAAAGAGAATAGATGCAGAAGAATAACATTTTATCCCACATTCAATTCTGCTAAGTGGGAAGGTCCTGAAATGCTGAAAACAAACTTCAGCAGTCACCTCATATTTTAAATGAGCTGAGGCAGCTGCCCTGGCAAAAGAAAGAGGATGTCCTGCACTGGAAGCTTCAAGAACCTCCTCCCTCCTCTTGGAACAAACTCACCTGTGACTTCTCGTTTTTTTCTCTTTTGATGGGCTACTTCTTCATAGCTAATTTAATGAGTTACATCAGGTCACACCAGGCCAGCAGAGCACCAGAGCCGGCCGAAGGCAGGCAAAGGGAATCATGATTAAGGAAGGCTGTGGATCCACAGCTCCCCTTCCAGGGGCAATGCCTCATTAAGCCAGATGGCTGGCTACCTCCCCCTGAAGTCACAGCTTGATAGTAGCAAGCTCCAGTTGGAGCACTGTGTCTCCTTTGCATCTAAAGCGAAGGTGGATGTGTGGCAGACATTCTGAGGCTTTCCTGACATATTGGTATGGTCAAAGACCATGGCATTAAGATGTTTAGATATCCCCCTAGACCAAACTGTATTTGTTTTCAGAACTGTCTTCAGTCTCTATTTATTCTTCCTTGTAAAAAAAGGTTATTTACACATCAAAAGCTAAAAATAGAACAAACAAGTTATTTCAGGGAATCCTAAAAACACAGCCCATTTTCTGATGTTCACAGTAAGAACACCCTTTCCCTCTTCAGCTGCTCTGTGGGATGTCATGCCTGTACATGCAGCTTCACACCAACACAGGGCAGGGCAACTCCTATCATCTTGCATTCTCCTTCCTCTGTGGAAGGAGGAGAGTGGGGTAAAATTTCTGGTTATAGCTCTTACCAGCTATAGGATCCATGGCTTCTCTATTGCTTGGAGAATACGAACTCTGAGAAGACGAAAGCCCACCAGGGGAACTGGTAGTAAAGTGCATGTTTGATCTACGAGCACGGGGCCCTCCCAAACCCCGGCCTGGGTGGAACATCCTACGTACATGCCGAACGCCACTGGATTCATCGTAGACAAGAAGTTAAGAAATCAGAACTGTTTGGCATTGAGTGTTAAACGACCATTAAAGGACATTCCATGGGTCAAATACTCAGGTGTACTGAGCACAGTACACTTTGATTCATAACATCTGAATTAACATTGATTCATTAACAACTGTTAATGAATTAACAATTCAATTTCTGAAGCAAAGCTAAGGTACACTGCAGCTATGCTAGAGGTCAGACTTACTGACCTGGTAACCTTTTTTTTTTAAATCAATTTTTTCTATAAAACCCACTCAAATCCATGTTCAGCCAAGTTTACTATTGAGGCAGATTTCAGTTCTCCCTTTCCAATTCTTACATTAAATATCAAATACAATAAAAATGTTTACTGCAACAGTTATTTTTCCCATCAGAATAATTACCAACTTCCTTTTGACTTCTATACTTCATGCTTTTATCCAAGAAATTTCATCACTTCAGTCCCTACGAAACTGCAGATTTCTCGAGTATTCAGCACATCCAGCACACCCTTTTGTTTCACCTTTCTTCCTACAGCCCAAGAAATATCACCAATTCCAGAAGGACAATGATGCCTTTAATTTTCTCCCACTTCCTGCTCTCAGAAGCTTGTATTTTGTGCCATTTTTTCAACAGAGTCTCATATAAATTCTGAAGTAAATCAACAAATTTAAAGATTATTTTTGTCACAAATTTGTTAACATTCATTCTTCCAAAACAGTCCAGATGCGGCTTCTTAAAAATCAATCACTAGCAAGACTCACTGGTGAAAAATGAAATAGCATAGGCTTTAATATTTTATTTTAGTGTTACTATAATTTAGCTTAGATCTCCATCTCCTATGTTTTTCATTTTTATAGTAGTATGGTTACCACTCATATGGTATCAATTTCTGTGTAAGGGTAGCATCCAATGTACTTTTCATAAATCACAGTTAGGAGGCAGAAACTTGTGATGTCATGGTGATAAAGAACTTAAGACTGAAAGGAATTGCTTGACTTCCCATGGCAAGTGAGAGCTTCTAGCCATTACGAGAAGACTTTACAGAACATTTGCTTCTTTCAAAACTGTTAGTTATGCTACAGTGTAAAACTTAACATCTAGAGTGTAAGAGGAAAACCTCCCCAGCACAGAACACACTTTGCTTAGTACAAGAGCATCTTGCACTTCTGAGCATGCAAATTCTGGATGCTGCTGGAGATGAGCTGCTAAATTAGATGGACTAGTGACCCTATGTAGTTTGGCAAGCTTTTCATAACTAAACATGTTGGAACAGGACAGTATCTGGGGATTTTTCAGAGACACAGGACTCTGGGGTAACTTTCCCAATTGCAATTAAAGTGTTTTGAGGTATTTCTGTACTTGAAATATTCCTATATTTGAAATAATCCAATAACAAGGATGAAAAAGTCCCAATCGTTCCAGCTCTTCAGCCATCAAGCATAGATAAATGTCCATAACTGGCTGCTAAGGTAACTGAAGGACAACATCTGATTTCCCAGAAAATCTGAAATTTTTCTGAGTTGTATTACAAAATGTCAGTAACACTACAAAACTACGTTATTATAAGATTGTGTTAAAAGTAGTTAAGTAAGTTTACAATCTTTTGTTACAAGCAGCTATGCTTGAGTCATCTTGATGTCATAAATATATACAGCAGTGAATCTTCACACATGAAACATGAAGCACTGAGAGTAATTACGAGGCAGGATAAAACATAGTACAAGTAGGAAAAAACCTCACTATGTCAAAATCCTTTAAATGTTTCTGCTGTTAGAGCAAAAAACACTCTCAAGTATACCTACCAGTCTGTGCACAGTCTGACAACCGCATTTTTTTAAATGAGCAGATGAACGTTTTTATTTTTGACATACATATCTTTAGCAACCTAAGTTCCAGGAACTCCAGAATATGACCCTTTCACTATAAAAATCAAACCAAGTCACCATGACTACTATGTAAAACAGTCTAGCCTCTTTGCCTCAAATTGGAAAGGATATTAAATCTCTAGGAGCTCTGTGTTCCAGTGTAAGATGAGCTGCAAAGTCATCTGTTACGTGATTCGGATCCCCTCCAGGTAATGCTGCACATATTGGACAAATCTGAAACGACAAAGCAAGGAAAAACCCAACTTTCTAAGTATTACAAGAAATAGAACTTGTATCAAGTAAATCATTAGCTATTGGTTCTTGTGCTTTAAAATCACATTTCGGTATTCACGAACACCTGGATACCAGTGTATTCAATAAATTCAGAAAACTTACTGAAGTGCAGACATTCATTTAGTTATCTTTTACTTTATGAATTTCAGAAATCTATGAAAACCAGAGCTAGGGTTCTCAAAATCAATTTGCAAGGTCTTGAAAATTAGTATTTTTTCATGCTGATTCTGTCACAGACAGTAGAGTCAAATCATACAGGAATATTATTTGCCTGCTTGACACTCATCCCAGCAGAGGAATCAGAATGAAACTGCCCTTATTTGCTAAGTATCAAGCTGAGACCATCCCACCCAGGCAGTGCACATTTGGCAGAGAAGGGCTGGTCTTCATACCGTATCCACAACAGTATTGTGAGAACAGGTGCTGAGGTTTCTCTTTGGTTTTGGATTTTTTTTCCCCCGACTTCAGTTTTTGCCTGGTGGGTTTTGTTTGTTAAACCAAAATACAGTTAACAAAGCAGGCAAACATTACCACTACTATTGCCATAATTATGACTTGTTCTTTGAATGACTCCACCAACAGCCATCTTCCAGTGTTCTTTCATTTTTCCTGTGTATGCTTAAGCTGTTGAATAAAGACCATGAGCATTAAGAACATCTGTATAAAAGAGCACACATCTGTTGTACTCTCATGGAGGTGAGAACAAGGTCTCTAAATAAATTTACTGTAAAATCTCAACTGCTTTTGACAGGAACTGCTGCATCTCATTCATCTTTAATTTCACTAGCCAGTTCTGAAAAGAAAACCAGGCATTTTAAAAGCTTTTTGCTACAACTCCTTCCCTCTTATTTTCAATCTTCAACATTTCTCTCCACAGATTTTTCACCACTACAGAAGCCAAGCAAGTTTACTATAGGGCAACGTATCACAACATAATCTAATAAATACTCGGCTATGCCAGCATTATCATATAGCTACCCTGTAGGGTTATAGAAACGGATGTGTATTAGACAGATGGTTTTGAATTCCCTAAACTTCATTACAATGGCTTAATTTTCACATACCAAGAGAACACAATACTTTCAAAGCAATCTTCTTTCATTTAAGCTACTCTGAGGAAGCAGAAACCCAGCCTAAGAAGAACAACCAACTCCTGAAAGCAGGAAATCACCAGAAAGTTCTTTGTTAAGGTGACAAAGGTGTTACAAACTGCATATATTTGTGAATATAAATATACTCAGACCTCAGAAAAACATCGGTTAAGAAAAGGTTATAACAAACATTGAGTAAGAAGGAATCCAAGTATCGCAACCCTATGTATCAACTAAACTTTCAAGCACTCCCAGCTAGGGAAAGTTACTTAAGTACTGTTATGCACAAACAACAATTTAGTTAAGCTCAAGCTCTGACAGAGTCACAACAAAGACTGCTGGATCCCTGATTAAGTGTGACACAGCTAAAAATCATTGTTAATTATAACATGCATGAACAAATGGTGCAGACAAAAGGCAAATGTCGTCAGCACCTTCTCTTGAATTTATGAGCATTTGTATTAAGAAATTACCATGCAACCCTGAATGATGACTCTAAAGGCCTAAGTCAATCCCATTCACAGAACATTTGCCAGTTTCCAGAACTGTGCTTATATTATCACTACTTCCCCACTTACACACAAAGTAACCACTTTAAGTGACAGCACTCCTGTAACCTCAACAAGAGTCACTGGGATTTTAGAGGATGAACACTGAGACATTGAGACTGTCTCAGATTGTCCATTTCATTGCTGCAAGAAAAAGCTCTCCCCAGTTTTATCATTGAAGTATTGACAACCTAGTTTCATCTACAACCTACAATTAGCCTACAATGAGCCTAGTTACTGCCTTCCCAAAGGTGAGAAAGCTGCTGCAGTGCAATGTAGTAGCAGAAAATTTACATCCCTGTTATGAAACAAGACTGAAGAGATGGTATTTTATGAAGTTTCCTATATCTTTTTGTATCTTACTGTGCTAGTAGACTTCTATTTGAACACTGCATTTTATCTGGACCAGTCCAACCAACCTGAAACCTCAGCACCAACAAAAACAATCTTACACTGATTCCCAGATTCCTCTGCCTTCCAACTCTAACCATTGTCCCTGGACGTTGTATGGGTAAAGAAATACTCGCCCACTAGAAGAGGAAGAGGGCTCTTTCAACAGGAAGGAAGGCTTGTCCTTTAAGTGAGAGAGCAGCTGGGGTTCATTAAAAGCACTATCTGGATGGAAGATGACCTGATGGAGATCTTACATGCTGGAATTAGGAAGAAAACGGGATGTTACAGGAGCAGTCTACTATAAGCCATCTGACTATGAGGAACAAACAGATCAGGCACTCTAGAGACATAGACCAGCTGCCTCACACTTGCAGGACCTGATCCTCATGGAGCTCTTCCACCACGCCAGTATCTGCTGGAGGGACATACAGTGTGACTGCAATCCAAGAGGCTCTTGGAGTGCAGTCAGGGTAACTTCCTTCTCCAAGTGACAAAGGAGCACACGAGGGGAGGTGCTATGTGGGACTTCATAATTATCAACAAGGAGGGGCTCAGTTGGGATGTGAAGGTCAAAGAAAGCCTTGACTGCAGTGACCTTGACATGGTGCAGTTCAAGATCCTGAGGGCAGGAAAGAAGAGATGAAAAACAAGCTCATGGCCCTGGACCTTAGCAAAGCAAACTTCAGCCTCTTAAAATACCTGCTTGGAGGAGTCCCATGGTGTATGAACCTGGAGAGTAAAGGGGCTTCAAGAAAATCTCTTGATACTGAAAGACCACTTCCCCACAAACTCGAGAGTTCTCCATCCCAATGAATATGAAGTTAGGCAAAAATTCCAGGAGGCCTACGTGGATGATCAAGATACTCCTGGACATACTCAAATACAAAAAGAAAACATACATAGCCTCACATAAGCATTATCTGAGCATCACAGGGCAACGTAAGCAAAGCTGAAGCCCAAACGGAACTGAATCAGGCAAGTTAATGTTCAAGGTTACAAGAAGGTCTTCTAGAAGTGAATAGGAAATAAAGAGTTAACTAGGAAAGATGTGGGCCGATTGCTCAAAAGATGTGAGGCCTAGTTACACAGGACACAGAAGAGGCTGAAGTACTGAATACTTCCTTTGCTATGGTCTTTACTGGAAAGACTGGTCTTTAGCAACTCCAGGCCCAAGAGAGCAGGGGTAATGTCCGGAGTAGTAACAACAATCCCCTGCGGGAAGAGGATTACTCTGCAGAATACTTTCATGAACTGGAATGCTTAAACTCACAGGCTGTGATGGGTGTGATGCACCAAGAGGTGCTGAGAGAGCTGGCAGATACTACTGTGAGCCTCCTCTCAACCTTTCAACAATCATGGTGACTGCATGAGGTGCCTGAGGACTGGAGTAAAGCAAATTTCACTCCTATCTTAAAGACAGGCAAGAGGAGGACCTAGAGAACTACAGGCCGGTCAACTTCCTTTGATCCCTGGGAAAGTGAGGAAACTATTGTTAACTATTTTTAGGCACTATTAAAGACAAGAAAAATCATCAACAGTAGTCAGCACTGGCGTCACAAAGGGGAAGACATGCTTGACCAGCTTCATAAACCTCAACACTGAAGTGTGTGGCATGGTAAATGACTGGAGAGTAGGGGAATTGCCTACCTGAACTTCAAGTAACACCACTGACACTGCCTCTCACAGGCTGCTGAAAGGTAAGTTGCTGATGCTCATGGATAAGTGGAGAATGGGGTGGAGTGAAAATTGTCTCAGTGGACGGGCTCAGAGGGTGGTGATCAGTGGTAATTCTGCTGATTACACAAAACTAGGAGGAGCGGCTGATATGCTAGGGGGCTGTGCTGCCATTTAGAGTGACCTTAAAAAACTGATGAGACAATAGGAACAGCAAAAAGGTGAAGTACAAAGTCTTGCACCTGGGCAGCAATTGCCCCAGGAACCAGCACACACTGGAGTCCAGTCATACGGAACAGAGCTTTGCAGCAAAGGACCTGGGGTCCTGGTGGACCATGGGCCAGCAGCGTGCTTGTGTCAAAGAAAGCCAGTGGTGTTCTGGGCTACACTGAACAGAAAGCTGCCAGCATGTCAAGGGTTGTGATCCTTCACCTTCACCCAGCACCAGAGTGCCCAGCTCTCAGCTCCAAACACACAAAGACACACACACACACTTCAAAGAGCTCAGTAAAAGGTTACAAAGAGGAATGGAGGAAAGGCTGAGAAAGATGGAGCTGTTCAGCCTGGAGAAGGGTAGGGTAACAGGGGATGGATCTTAGGAATGTCCATGAATGCCTAAAGGGAACCTGAAAGGATGATGGAGCCATGCAGTGACAGGATAAGAGACAGTGGGCACAAATTCAAACACAGGAGTTTCCTCATAAACATAAGGAAACACAAACATTTTTCACTGAGAGGATAGCTGAGCAAAAGTTAACCAGAGAGTTAACTGTGGAGTCACTACTAAAGAACTGTCTGGACATCGTCCTGAGCAACCAGCTGCACGTGATTCTGCTCAAGATGACCTCCAGAGGGCCCCTTCAACCTCATTCAGCCTGTGATTCCTGCCTGCAGATACCTAACATTATTGTACTTACCAATGCCTGTACTTGACAAAAATCAGCAGAAAGTAAACTTATCTGCATCACTCTGAATAAAAAAATGGCAAAATTAAACAGATGAATTTTTTTTGCTTATTCTTTGAAAAACTGGAGGCAAATATATAAATTTATAAATAGTTTAAAATAAAAATTATTCTGTCCCTGTAAAGCTCCCTTACATCCCTAAAAATACATGTCTAAAATAAAACACCTCTTTTGAAGGAGATACTCAAATGACTACAAGCTCAGTATCTAAACATAAGTAATTGTCTGAAAGCCTATAACCACAAACATTTAGGATCCATAGTATTTCCCTCTTTACTAGGCTTGTAGCCCTTCACTATCCCAGTAAGGGTAGAGTACCTAAACAATTTTATGTGCATGCATACTAAACATTTATCACAAATGCCAGATTCACAACTTAGCACAAACAGTAACAATCATATTCAAGGATTAAAATATTGTCCTTTATCATTGTTTGGAACAACAATATAGCAACGTTGCAGACTGATGCATAAAAAGAAAAGCTCCGTGGGGTTTTTTTTCTACACGTGTAACTCTTTCAGGATTCACCAGAGTAGCAGCTGTCAAGAATCACAAATTCAGGCCTTACATGTGGGGTTCTAGAAGTCACAACTGTAAGCAAGGGCATGTCAAGTTTAAAAACCCAGGATCTGTGAACACTGTGTTAGGAACATATCACTGACATCAAGTGGTGCAAATCAGAATTGCAATACCAAACCACCAAACAAAATAAAGTCATCTAAACACAGAACTTTCAATGGTTGATGCTGTGTTTGAAAGTTGCAAAGTTTAAGAAAAACTCAGATTATAAAAATTGCAGCACATCATTGAGTTAAATAGTATATCACAGTGCAACGGATTGCAAACACTTCCTGTGTTTTTAAGACAGATCATAATACCTCTGAGTTCCCAAAAAGGTGAACAAACACCCTTCTGTACCACCCCTTCACCCAAGTTCCTTATTAGGTCTGAAAAGTCATTCATTTTCTTCCACAGAATTCTTTGAAAAGTAAGAAAACTGAAAGATTAGAATAGAGAACCTATTTATAACTAATTTCACATAATGTATTAGTGATGAGTAATCCACTTCAAGCATTACTTTTTTCCAAGGGGTCTAGGGTAAAACAGTTAACCACAGAACAGCACCCTCCATGTCATTCTACTAAACTGCTAACCCAGTTTTTCCTGCCCCCAAGGTCAATCAAGATAGTGGGAGTTAACTCCAAATAGGGTATTTGTGTTGAAACTTCTTTAAGAACTGCAATTTAAATCATATTTAGTGTCCTAATGGTTAGGGATGGGGGGAAAGCCCCTGATTTTTACAGGATAGTTTTTAAATAATTCTAGAATCCCACTGTATAAGAGGTCCATTAAAAAGCTATTAGAAAACAAACTATCTGCATGCATTCCTCTCTTACAGTTATAAAAGACCATCATAGCTGTAAGCTTGAAGAACAATTACACACTAATTTTGAAAAGGGAGACACAACTAGACTGAATAATTGTGAGAACTTTCTAAATTTTGTCTTGTAGTATAACAATCTCCTAAACATGGCAGCCTTTGTATCAGGACAAAAAACAAAAACTCTAAAAGAAGGAAGCAAGCACATTATATTATGATACCCATAAATCATAAAAGAATTTTGATGTCATTTTCAAATGCAGGTACTTTCTCTTTTGACAAAGCATTTAAATGAATCCATGCTTCAAGAAAGAACAGAAAGACAATTTTTCAGGAATGAGACAATTTAAAGTATTTCCACCATGAATGCAAGTTCTGAGGCTTCTTACCACTTCTGTTGATGTTTCTGCATGCTCAGAAGTAACATGTTCTTGAAGAGATGTTTCCGTATAACCCATTTTCCCACAATAAGGACAAGTGAAAGACTGTGGCTGCTCTACAGAGAAAGCTTCTCCACCATAGTACAAGTCTGAAACAGGAAGAGATTAAATAGAGGTTACTTTAAAGCAGTATCACCATTAATTTTGTTCACATCAACCTCTGTTTATAAATGTACTTCACTGTAATCACTGCTAAATGAATCTGTTTTTTCATTGAAATGGCTATATTTAGGAGGACTTCAGTTCCTGGTGAAAAAAAACAGAGACTACATTTAACTTTCATTAGCACACGTAACTTAGTTTTCTAATGTTTACTGGGAAAAAAAGACTTTCATCATGATGCTGCTGATACTGCCAAGCTTTCACTTTTCCACCACTGTTCTTATCCCACATACAGGGTCAACTATGGTATTTTTCAATCATAAAATGAAATTTTAGAAGATGAACTCTTGACAAAACCTCAAATTTCAGGCAAAATTTAGAAGTCCTCGGTGACACCAAATGTGAGTATTTCTGCCATAGTTGAACCACTGCTTTGCAGTAAGTAGTTATGTCTCAAATATATAACATAAAAGCTTGATAGTGAAAAAGGAATCTGAGTATCTGTTACACACTGGCTTCACCTTTTAGGTTGAATGTGAATACTTCTGCACCACAGATAAAAAGTAGGCACTTTTTAAGTTGCCAACATAGAAGTTGCCCAAACTCAGGATGAAAATTTATCAAACCATGCAAGAAGAGAACATCATTCTCTCTCATTCTCTGCAGGTATTTTGTATTTTACAGGAAACATGAATAAACTTCTCATTCATATCAATATACAAAAACAACAACAAAAAAAACCCTAAAAAAACCAACCAAATAAAAAACCTCTTAAATATCAGACTGCTTAAAAACCTCTACCTATTAAACTCACTGAGAATGAATGAATGTATTTTCAAGTAAGGCAACAGCACCAACCAACTGCACAGCTCAGCAAAAGGCCCAGGGTCACAACCCATCTGGAGAGAGTTGTAAATAGATAAGCACACACATAGAGGTATCTTTTACTTAGATACACTGTTAGCTCAATCCAGATAGCAAGAATTTTAGCAGTACGCACAGTTCTATCACAGAGGGGGAAGGTTTGACAAGACTGTCAAATCCCGTGTTGTCCCTTGTTTTCAAAGAATACAAAACATTTATTCACTAATAAAATTAAAATTTGAGTTCTTTGCAGACTCCTGATTATACCCTCTGGCGTGTTCTCCCACTCACACCTACTTCCACATCCGTCCCATAATATACAACAAACATACATGAGAATGCCAAACAAATATGCCTTCTTCTGGAAAAAGAAATATTTAAAAAAACGTATAAGTTAAAACTGGCAAATCTAGATATTTTTCCCTTGTAAGTTTGTACCTCCTTTCTTTTTTCCTCTTCAACTTTAATCTCTCTTACAATCAAAATATTTTTTTCTAACGTGAAATACAGATAACCAGATAAATTATTCTTTAAATTAAAATCTAAGTTAAAAAAACAAAGTGGGTAACCAAGTGGTCTCATGAATCTTTGTGTCAGATTTTAGCACTGAAGGCACTGAATGGGTATTTCTCCATCTGTTTTTTTTTCTTTACAAGCACATAAAAAATCCTAAAATTATGAACAACCATGTCTTTGACTACCAAGGGGTCCTTTGCTAATGAAGTTAATGAAGAATTAGAGAAAATATGGGAAGAAACAAAAACACCATGCCTCCATGTCTGCAGAAATGAAGCAGCCTACAACTGTATTGCTCTTTTAATTTATAAGTCTATCAGTTCATAATGCAATGTTCCCATGACCAAAGATTTGTCTCTTCTGACCACAAAGATAGCTTTCAGGTATTAAAATTTTGGTTCATTTCAAAGACAAAAGCAAGAGTCCATAATTCTTCAAACTCTTCTAGACCTTTAAAGCCCTCTGTTCAAGATGTCTAGGAAGACAAGTATAAGTATCTAGTAAAAAGTAAAACCAGATTCAGTTGCATACTCCTCTAGGGTAAGACTCATGACCCATATTCCTTATCAGTTAGGGCAAGAATACAAAGGAGTAGAAGGATCAGGACACTCTGATGAGGACCCCCCAATAGTCATTTATGAAGCCAGTTTTCAAGCACAACAGTGTTTACATATTACAGCTTTTCCTTGGTAGGGAAAAAAAACAATCCAAGAAACAACCTAAATTAAATGTGGAAATGCAACCAAAAATAGCAGCAGTTTTGCTTTTTTATCCATCTATAGCTACAAAAGTTCAATGTATACTTCATATTAAAATCTAGCACATTCTTAAGATTGGTAGGAGGTTAGTGACAAAACAGAGGTTTTACAGAATTCTTCAGATAAAAATCAATCTTTCAAAGAGACATTTTCTAACAGCTTGTAGTTTTTTTGTTAAGACATAATTCTTTACAAGGGTACACAGCAGTATGGAATTTTAGTTTCACTTTTCTTCATGTAAGTAATGTAATTTCAATGCACTATATACATACAGATAAAAATGTTGGTATGATACAAGTTGTAGAGCACTTATTTAATCTTCTTCAATGCTTGAAGAAGCCAAATGGTGGCAACACACCACTTAACAAAACCAAGTATACAAGTTCCTGTATCACTTATCAAGCAGCCATATTACCCTCAAAGCTGGTCCTGAGTCCTGTTCCAAACAAACTATGATGCTCATGACTTAGCATGATACACATTTAGGACATATATCTTGTTCGAGTCTGTGAAAAAAAATCAAAATCAAACCAAAAACCCACAAAAGTCTCAAGCTGAACTTTGGTGAATCCAGTCAATCCCACACTACACATTATTACGGTACCCATTACCTAACCAGTTTCTCTGCCTAGAACTGGGCACAAAAGGTGGCAGGATCTTCTGTCACACAACCACCTCAGCTGACAAGTGAAGGCACTTTGAACCAAGCTAGGTTCTGTACTTTGATGGAAGTAACACAATATGATTTCGGTAGGGAATCCTACGAACAATTTGTATTACTGTCTTGGTCAGTATAGCCAGTTTAAAACCATGTGGTAATGGGCAAGCCACATGCTTAGACCCTAAAGCATCCTAACAGTTTAAAATGTTTTTTTAGAAAAAAAGGAAACTAGGAAATTTGCTGTGAAGTTCTCCACTGTCCTGACAAACTGATCTACAAAGACCACAAAAGTACAGTGGCTGCCTGGTAAGCACATTCCTGCTCTTTAAACAGGCCTATTATAATTCTACTTTTTGACCCCTCTGAAATAAACTAATGGGATTTGTGCATGAAAGGCCACTTCTCATTACATATGAGACTTCATACTTTATTTTAAGCTCTATCCCTCTTACAGCAGCACATCACTCTTGGTGTGCGTTGAAGCGTTTTTCCGGGTATCTCTTGTGGGGGCTGAGGAACAACAGCACTGCCATTGTTCTGAAGTCCACCTTGCTTCCAAATTAATATGTATAGGTTATTTACTGACTCCTGAAAGATAAATATGGCAACCAGATGGTGCTAGAGTGAACATGCACAGCCAGAAACCACTAGAGTTTTTACTTGTTTTCAGTGTTCTCATACTGGCTCCTATGTCTGAATCTCAGGGGAAAAAAAGAATCATGTGTCAAGCTGACAATAAAAGCTCTTTCAGAGTACCCGAAAATGTCCATCTTCTTCCAGTATATTCTGCAACATTATTACAGTACCTAGGAATTCTAAAAACTGAGCGTAACTTTCATGGAGGTAAACAATATGTGACTTTCTCTATGCTGAAAGGATCATCCACGTTGTCAGCTGTCTACCACAAACAACTTGGTTGCACCTTCAGGCAGAGTACTTCAGCAAACTCCACAGATGCCCACATCTAGACAGTCCTGGCTAGAGTGGTGGTTGGATTTAATGGCACAGGGTCCTTATCAGTAGCAGATGGATTTTGGGCAAATGATTTCCTGATCCCCCCCATGTGCACTTTTGAAATAAGAAAAATGACAGTGACTTCCTCTGAAGTGCTTGCATCAGTTTTGCAGCAGCAGGATTCCCCACTCTGCTTCCTCTTCCTTGATAAAATACTCATTTTTCAGTGGCTGTCCACTTTCCTCCGTATCATAAGCAAAAACTCTTAAGTTTACTCCTATTAAAATTCATACTTTTGAAACAAACCTGTCTACAGATAACAGTACTGAACTTTGTTAATAGCCAAGCAAACAACAATTCACACACCTAGTTACACTAACAGCCTTCCAGTTTGTTTCTGGTGATATCTTGCTAACTTAAGAAAATTCTGTTGTACATTACAAACACTCATTTGACTTCCCACATCACCAGGAAACTACTGAAGACTTTATTAGTTCTGTGCTTGCACTGGCTTCAGCTGGGATAGAGTTCATTTTCTTCACAGTGTGAAGTACAGGGCTATCTTTTGGATTTGTGTTGAATACAGGGCTGATAATATCAAGATGTTTTTGCTATTGCTGAGCAGGGTTTACAGAGAGTCAAGGCCTTTTCTGCTTTTTGCACTGCTACAACAGTGAGGAAGTTGGGATGCATGGGAGACTTGGAGGAAACACAGCCAGCACAGGTCACCCCAACCGACCAAAGGGAAATTCTGGACCATGCTCAGGATATAAAGCGTATGAAGTAGGGAAGAAAGAGGGGACATTTGGGGTGACGTTATCTTCCCAAGTCATCACAAGGCATAATAATGGGGCCTTGCTCTCCAGGGATGTCTGACCACCTGCATGGCTCTAGGAAGCACTGAATTAATTCCTTGTTTTGCTCTGCTTGTGTGCATGGTTTTTACTTTCCCTATTAAAATGTCTTGTCTTGAAGACAAGAGTTTTCAGCTTTTACGCTTCCAATGATCTCCCTGATTCTGTGGGTGGGGAGTGAGCAAATGTTTGTGTGAGGCTTGGCTGCTGGCTGGGAATAAACCACAACACCACTTAGTTGCCAATTTTACCCTTGAGGTTATTTTCTTCTCAGACATTAACACCCAGCCTTGGTGATTTTAATATCCACTAATACAACTATCCGACAACCCTGAATCAGGTAATTTTGGACTACTTCTACCATTTACTATTGATTTTCTAACTAAATTTACCATTTTTTAGTGCCTAATTTTTTGCATGGTCTTTAAAGTCACATGGTCTCCTTGGCCACACAAGGCTCTTCGAAAAGTCACCAGTTTCTTTACAGCATCTGTACAATACTGTAATGTACATACCTTTATGTGTTTTCTACAGGGAGCTCTAAAACCAAAACATTTTAGGAATGATGTCACAGATCTTCCTGAACACTAAGGAATATGTAATTTATCAATTTTCCCAATTCATTCTCCACTCCATAAGCTTACAAGATCAGTAGTAATTCAATGCCACCACTGTGCTGTGGCTCACAATTTGGTGATATTACTGTTCTGCAGAGTTAAGCAAACTGGAATTCTTACTGTAGAGCTGAGCTGCAGTATTTTCTTTCTTGATACTGTGGGAGCAATGCTTGGATATCAAGTCATATGAAATTTACAGACCTTGTTTTCTTAGTCTCATTTAGAGAATAAACAGCATATACACCAAGCAATATAGAAGCTGCTCTTCCAATCCTATTACCCATCTCAATACTTCTCTGTGAACCTTCTTCATGCATACTTCAATAGCAAAAAATAACTCCCCTGTGTCTCTACAACATACACGCATAAAAGGCATTAAGCCAAAGGTACAATTATCAAAGACCTCCAAAAGAGAAGTACCCAAGTTTCAAGAAGCAAAACATAATTCTTAGTCATTCTCAGTTTCTGATTATAGGCATTTTGAAAAAAAGTATAATTTAGAACAAGTTCTCATTGCAATACACAGAAATCTTTGACATTTAATGTTAGTATGTTTCTTACCCTTGTGATTAGCACTTAGTACTTACAGCAATGCTGTCCTTTTAGCCCATGTTTAATATCCAAAAATAACTGTTGCTAACAGATTAGGAAGTTTCACTGTGCATTTGAAACAGTGACCTCAATCCCCAATACTGTACACAGATGAAAAAAGAAAAGCCTGACAAGGAAGATGTAAGTAAAAATAGGTGCATGTATTTTTGATAATGCACTAAATTATTTCCTTTCAAACTACAGACTCCCATCTGAATTTCTGATGACCAGGCAGTATCAGGGCAAGAACAGCCCTGAGAATTGAAAGAAAACTTAAGACAACTTCATATAAAGGTTGTTTTAAGAAACTGCATGTTTCTATACAGAGCTACTCTCTAAACTTTAGGCCAATAAAGTATACATTTTACTTCTGTTCTAATCAAAAGGGTAAAGAAGTTAAGCCTTCAGCTTTTGAGAAAACATCATATTTAAAAGAATTCAAAAAACGAAGACTACAGCTGCACTCACTAGCAAATACTGAAATGCTAGTCCCATGTGTTTGACATCAAAAGAAAATACATGTCCAGCATCAGGAACGTTGCAGAGCAGTGGATTGTCACAAAATCATTTCTCACAAGTTACAACCTGTTTCAACTACAATGCAATAGAAAAAAACTGGAAAGGACAGAAGAACAATTAATATTTATTTTAAATATCCACAGGGCTTTACAGTTAGAAATAACTTTTGGATTAGGAGAGCTACAAAGGAATGCCAGAAAGACTACATGCTAGTCCTTACCATTAATCTCTCATATTCACTGCAGCCCATCACTATGTTTCCTATACTTACAGTCCCACAAAAACCACAAATGAACTACCTTCCTACAAAATCTCACCAGGATTTTCTTCTGCCTGTTGACTTGTGGCACTTTTAACAGTATTCACTGTTATGAAGTATATTTATTCACCTGATAATCTGCTGTAATCAGACGAAAATAAAAATGTCAGAAATACATATGCAGCAGTTAAAAAAAATGACCAGCTCTTCTATCAAATAAAACATGCCTGCTTATTAGAACTCAAGAATTTGGCCCTTATTTTTTGTGCACTAATGGGGAAAGTGATTAATAATTAGAAACATGAAAATCAGCATTATGTTTGTGGACACAATATAGCAACAAATTACTGGAGCTTGAAATTATCACTTACCAAAATCTACTCTTGTTAGTATGCACTGCATTGGATGGTCAGTTGTATGCCTTGTTGTCGTTGCACCACTTTCATAACAAGTTGCACACAGATCGTAATCGTAGCAAATTAAACACTTGTACCGGCGACCTCGAAAATTTCCTTTTAAACATGCATCACAGCTGACACCTGTAAACAAATAAAATTACTTTAAGACAGCAACAAATGCACTTGTTTTTTAGAAGGAAGATTTGTTGCTATTGCTTCTCAATAACTTAAAAGAGCCAACCATATCTGACATGTACAGCTGATATGAGACTCAATTTTTAAATGCATTTGTGTCTTTAAAAGACACCACTGTCCCACAATTAGGATCTTGAATTCTTGAAGTAAAGCAGACTCAAGCACCCGAAATAGTAACAAGTTAAGTTATAAAAGCTCTTTGGCTTCCTCTTCCTACAGACACCTTTACCTCTTAGTATTGACTGATATTTTGACTGTTCAGTCAGGAATTGTACCACTTTTAAAAGGTAAACTGTAAAATGGCTAACAGAGGAAAGAAAAATAACAACCAAATCAAACACTGCCAAAAACATACTAGCTTTCCAGCCTTTAATTCAACACTTTCTAAATTTTAATTCTGAATAACACTATAGCCAGACATTTGAAGAGGTGTAGAAATTAGGACTTTTTCCCATGTTTTTTAAATTTAGCCTCCTTCAACTCTCTTCGTTCTATTTCTCCCTTAAGCTCATTCTTTGCAATGTAAAGAAGTCATGCTGCGTATCTGAGAAAGGCTTTACAGCTTCAAAAAGTTTTCATTTTTCTCTGTATGGTTTCATTTCTCTCTGGGTTTCCTGGTTAAGACAGAAGTGGCAGAAGTGACATTGTCTTGTAATCTGCAAAGGCTAACACAAATGTCTTTCAACTGTAGCAGCAAATTAACGGCCTTCATGAAAGAAGGCAAGTGTGTACAACCAAGGCAGGATTTGGATCAACACACCTTCTTTTGGCATCACTTAAGATTTCTTCTTCATAGTTTGGTAAAAGCAAACTGCCAGAACAAAAGAGTCACATTAGCCATATCCCTATTTTTTTTAAGCCTAGTTGTCAGAGGTCTGGTGTGAGTTACAGAATTTTGTTGGCTTTTTTTTATTACTCCACTCTAGCATAAAATATAAGCTTTACCATAAGTAATTCAGGAACACATCAATGAGCAATTTCTTTTAAATCTCCCCAACTTATTCAAACAATTTCATCATTACATTTAGGGGAACAATGAGCAAAATTATTTTATCACTTTTGCCTTTAGTTTCTTCACCTATTGCGACAGCTTGAGGCACTAATAGATTCTAAAGTCTAAGCATGGTGCGCACATGAATAATGAACCTATTTTTTATTCACCTATTCTGCAAGAATAGATGAATATTTTCTACATGGAACAGCATATTAAAAGAAACCATCTCCAGCATTTTTGTTAATAGCTCAACTGTGTTTTGAGGATAGCATGTTACCATCTTTAAAGTTGGTTCGGTTCACTTAAAGAAAAAAAAAGGTCCTTCTCTCTTAATTTTCTTTCCCCTGAAAGAAAACAAACTCTGAAGGATTTTTAACAATGCGATGACAGCAGGCTAACTTCTGAGAGCACTTGCTTGCTTACTCTATAGTCTGAATTTCACTGCTTCACTTGGTTTGCTTTTTCCTCCCACACAGAGACCCACAAAACTCTACCTAGGCAGCACGCGCATCTCCCCAACAATGGATGCTGTACACACAACACTTAGCAGCTACTGGCAGCACGGAGAGTCCTTTTGTTGCCTTTTTGTTTCTAGAAAACAGCTGATCAGCAAGTTAGATGTCACACTGAAATAAGCAGACTAGTTTAACCTAGAGTCTATGTCAGACACTAAGAGCTTTCCAACTGAAGTACTAACCCATGCTTCTCCAGAAAGTAGTGTTTTTCCCACTCTTTTAATTTAAGCTTGGAATAACTGATTTAATAAAGATGTAAGCCTCTTTGCAACAAACTCCTGTCATGTGTTCTCTCAAATATTTACATCACCCCTGCTTGAAGACATACATTTTTAAGAAGCTCTCATTTACATGTTTTCGTCATGTCAATACTTCTCCACATTATTCCAAACTGCAATCTCCATATATGATGTGACACCAACTTTGGGAAAATTCAGCTATAAACATAAACCACAACAATGTTTGTATTTAGAACTTTAGAACATTTGCAGTGAGGATTTATCAGTCTTCCAATAACAGACCAACTTTGTTACTTATGGTCAATTATTAGAACATCTACAATCTGCTTCAAACAGAAAAACTAATATTAGCATAACGAATCCCTATGGCTGGTGAAGTCAGACCAAGAGAATAGCAATGTTCTAGAGACAGCGTTCTTTCTGCATCTCTCAAAGCTGGTATTTTACAACAACCACCACATCCTCTGCTCTAAAGAACAGGCTGGCAGCAAGGGATGTACCAGGTCACGCTTATAATCCTCACCTGTAGCACAGAATGCAAACTGCAGAAGGGAAGATAATTACATTGAAATTTAGGAGTTAAAGACATGGTTAAATCCCCAGACCTCCCACTGAACCCAGCAGGATCTCTTTTCCAGAAATGATATTACTTTTTTTTCCCTTCTTATAACAGTCTGAGCCAAGTCAGGCCTGACAGTTCTTCCTGATCCTCTTCAAGCCTGTTACTTGGCTGCCAAAATCTTGACTACCTATTCAACATGCAATCTAGAAACTGAAATAACCGAATAATTTCCTCCCACCTTATTCTTTCTACTACAACAACAGCTTTTGATTTTAACCTTTTACACTTTAATCCATGCATCAACTTAAATTTCAGAAGTTCCTTCTGCACAAACCTCAAACCCTCAAAGGTAACATTTTATTTAGCATAGCACGTCTTACAGTATGTGTCTATCCAATATTTCTCTGCATTTATCTTACATTTCCAAGTATGGCAGGTAAGTAATGGATTCAAGACTGACAGATTAAACAGGATGCATACACATTAATCACTGGTTTTGTGAAAAAAAACCCAAAAAACCCCAACAAAACATTCTAGAGAAGTTCGCTTTAAAGCAGGGAACAAAAGCACGGAACCAGCCTGAAGAAAAACATGAACAATCTGTGACAATTATTTAGATACACTTCTGACTTGCAAGAACTGTTACTATTGGCTTCTAGAAGAATCACAGAATGAAATCCTATCAATCCCAAACAACTTGCTGCTCAACGAGAACTTCTGATTCATCTTATGGAAAATATTGGCTTGGAATGGTAAAAGTAAGAAATATCCATTTTAGTTACAGATTACATTACATCATAGATGATACTGGAGGCATCCTCCAATTTTGTTCTACTTTGTTAGTGCTCTAAGTGACCAACATACACAGCAAAACATAGATCGTATCTAATTAAAACCTTGTTGTTAAGTATAAAATGCTCTTTTAATGCAACACTATTCCACCAGAGGACAGCATTGTGCTAAAAGCCTAAGGAAGGCTAGTTCACTTTTAACTATCAAACACCAGGTTCTGAAAGTTTCTTCAGAAGTATTCCCTTGCAGTATCAACTCAGTCTCTCTAGCTTCACACTCTGAATGGAGTTGAGACATACCTAACAATCCCATTAATAAAGTATGTTTTACCCCTTCACTGCACAAATCTTACATTTATTAAGATTACATCAAGCCCACATTTTCTTTTCATCCAGGTCAATTACTTCAGCATTTTACATGAAGGCTGTTGAATGGTTATTTGAGTGAATCTAGAAACAAAGTTAAAAAAATGCTCTTCCCCAACACCTTCCATATTTTAATCCTGATAGCCAAACATAACTAGATCTTATGAAACGGAACTGTTTCTGCTAAAAATTAACTAAAATGAATGTAAGTGGTCCTGGGTTTTATAGATACACCAAAGAGAGCACATAATCTGAATTAAAAATGTAGAGAACACTGAAAAAAACCACGTGGTTCAAATACTATATACATACATACACACACATATATATATTTATATAAGTTCAAGCAAAGCCATGAGATAACATCAACTAACATGTCTGTAATGTCCCAAGCCATTACTGCCTTGGATAGACACACATTTGTAAAAAAGTAAAGGTTTTCTCCCATATCAGCTGTCCTCAGAAACTAAGGGCAATCAAAATAATAATGATATTAAAATCCCAATAATAGGACCCAGATAAAAAATTATGAGAGAAACTGCAGAAAATTCAGTATTTTTTTTCTTGTAAAGAACATATGGTCAAAGATGAGTAATAAAAAGATGCTGAAATAGGTTCCAGCCTCGACATGAGGACTTAAACTACATTAATACTTTGAATGTGTTTAATTTTCAGAAATTTCAGAGAAAATACCAGTCATTAGAAAACATTTTAAACACATATGAAGCCAACATCTGAAGTATTCAAACAGTGAAAATAAAAATTAGCTCCAGATAAAAGTACTTAGTCATTCTACTGTTTCTGAGAATTAAATTCCTTTCTCTTGGGAATACACTGGAAGACACTAGTTTTACAGGTAGTTATCAGCATTTAGCATTCCTGTCAGCAGCTGAATATCCAAAACTTCTAGCCAATTCAGTTACTGTTTTTCGTTCATCAGTGCTCAGAGTGAGAATCACCGTATTTCATTCATGTACAACACAAATACAAAATTAGCCCATCAATGGTTTCTTCTCCAGAAAGAAAATGCCAGTTACTTAAGAATTTCTTCCTAACTTACATGAAGTACTGAAAGGGTTCTAAAGACTAAAAGTATTACATGCAAGAGTACCACTCAGTTCCAAGGGACTGGGCAAACTTTAAGGTTTCTACCTTTCAAAAACCCCAACTTCAAGCATGCAAATGAAAATTAAGAAGTCACACTGCCTCTTTAGTGGTACAAAGGGTTGCAACCTGTATATTGCATTTTATTTACATATTACGAAGATCATACATAACACTACTTTTAAAATATATCTGGTAAGTTTTAGTGTAAAAAAGTGTTTTAAAGGATTGTTCTGGATTTGTTCAATTTTAAATAAATTTACTTAACATTAACTATCTCATCTGTAGTCTTCATGCCACACAGCAAGTCAAAACCTTAAGACATTCTACTTAAGCAGTTCAATTGTTTCCAAGACTGAAGAGAGGAAAACATGTCATTTGATAGTTAAGAAAGAAATGCCAATTGTTTCTTACTTTAAGAGATTAATTTCTTAATGCAGACTACTGCCTAGATTGGGAGGTCAAATTCTCAGAACTTCTGTTTCTGTCAGCATTTCACCAGAAAAATTACTGAAAACACAGAACATTAATTTTCGTTTACTTTTCCTCATGCTTACTAAAGCAAACTGTGAAAATAAACATTAAAGACACATACAAAACAGAACCTACTTCATCACCCTCGCAGCTACGAGTACTGAAAAGAAAATTCGCACACTATACCCTTGAAGTAACAAAAAATACTCTGTTCCCTCACACAGCCTGTGTGCAACATGGCTGAACATGGAGGGTTTTTGTACAGCAAAGTGGAAGAAGTAACCAGAATAAAAAGAACTTATAGGACTAAAGTTGCAGGCAGAGATGTTGTTGACCTGGAAAAAAAAAAAAAAAGAAGGTAAGAGGAAAGGGGGGGAATTGGGCCTACAAAAGGCATTTGTTTTCTTCACTGCACTCCTTCCTCTCTGGAGTCTGGAGCAGAAACAGACACCCGAATCTGCTCACCTCTCTGCTGTCAACAATCTTCATGAAGCCCACTTGCACAGTGCCTGATACTTCGAATCGCAGAATCATCAAGCTGGAAAAGACCTTTACAGCCATCAAATCCAACTGTCCACCCAGCAATACTGTAATCCCTTAATAACTAAACCAATACCATGCAGTGGCAGATCCAGATGCATCTTGGATACCTGGCTCCCCTAACCCCCTGAACAAACTATTCCAATTCCTGACTACCCGAATTTTTTTTTTTTTCCCTAATATCTAAGCTGAATCTTCCCTGTCTCAGTAGCAGGACATTTCCTCTTGTCCTCTCATTGCATGCACATTGGAAAAGACAGACCCCCATCTCATTACAACATCCTTTCAGGTAGTTGAAGAGAGTAATGAGGTTCCCCCTGAGCCTCCTCAAGACTAAACAAACACAGCTCCCTCAGCCATTCCATACATTCTGGATGTGTCAAAGCCTTGTTGCCCTCCTATGCAAACACCTCAATGTCCTTTTAAAGTGAAGACAACTGAACATACTACTTGAGGCACGGCCTCAGCAATGCTGAGGACAGAGGGACAACCATTTCCCTGGTATAAAAACAAAGAATCTAACAGTACAGCTGGTCCAGCAAGTACCAGCCTTGACACATGAGCATCAGCCAGCTGCTGCAAAAAGATGTTTTTCCATTTTTGCTTTCACATCCCAGGTTGTGGAAGTTATACACACAACCATTGTGGTTATCTTGGGTATCAGGAGCAAGTGATTAGTAAGCACTTGAAAAACATGCCCAACTCTGTACAGGAATCACTCAGGATTTCTGATCAAGCCAATCTGCATTTCCAATTTAGTAATTTATTTCATACTATCTCACATGTCTCTTATAATTCAATTAATATAATTTAATTTGACCATCAAAACCATCACAACACAAAAGCCTGCTAAAGTACTGTAAATACATTAAAAATAAATAGATTGCAATGGAGCACAAGAAGTTTGTAGCACGGCAGCAAAAGAACTGACACCAGACATGATTTTATTTAACAACTCCATTAACCTAGAAAATGGTAAACAGCATGTGAACTTTATTAACAGAAAAATACTTCAACTGAGATAGCTACCAACAGCTCCAGGGCAAGAAAATAAAGAGTAACAGCACTAAGCTGCATCCCCTAGCTAGTAAAATCAATGGCAAAGTTTCTCACTCAATAGGACATGTTCCTGAGTTTGTTTCAGGATGAAACAACAGAAATACACTGCTCAGGCAAGCACCAGCTCAAAGAAAATTGGGCTGGGGGAAAGTATACCACACACAAATGAGTTTTACAGGCATAAGAGACAAGAAAAAAACTAAAATCCTAAAAAGAAATAAGTAAAACGGTACTTCTTTGTGGAGCCCTAGAAAAATTAAGATAGCATTTTCAGAAAATAAACCTTCATACATTTTGGATTGCTGTTATTTAGGTAGAGTGGCATAAAAAGGTAAAAACACACAAGGAGAATAAGACATGTCCAATCAAGCTTAGGAGACAACTGAGAAATACAAACCAGCTAAACAGAGAAGTAAACATGCTTGAAGAATGCTTTTTCTAGGAGCCACTGTTCCAGGCAGATAAGGAAAAAAAATCCCACAACTGGTAGAGACTAAGAGCAGCTTAGCCAAAATTAACTACTTAGGTACACCTTAGACGTAGCTCCAGTGTAAGGAATACACACTCAGTTTTACCTCCTTTTGCACTATTAAATTCACTCCTGATCCTTTTAAACATTACCCAAATAGGCAAACATAGCAAGCTTTTCCTGCCCTGTGGGATGGGGAAAAGGCAAGATTCATCACAGGTAACAATGCAGAAAGTAGGCAATACTGGCTGGGAAACCAAAGAGCTAGAAGTGAAAGACAGAAAAAGTCTGCATGCAGCAAGTGCTCCAGCTTTAGTAGTAACACTTTGTGATTACATGTCTCGTAATAGCTCAGACTTAAAAGACTTGCACCAAGTGGTCTGGAAATACACACTTTCCAGGTCATGAAAACACATCTATAAAGCAGTTGGAACAGGGAGAAAAATAAAAGCAAGTGGTTCTTTTCGTCATTAAAGAAAGCAATACCTAACACAAGGCAGTCACACCTGGATTCCTCCCAGTCAACTCAGGTCATAGAGAGGAGCACAAAAGTTAAAGACTACTTTCAAAATCATGATTTTGAATTGCATCACATTATCATAAAAGGAATTTATCTTTCCTTAACGCAACAAGAGACCTTATAACTTGTTAAAATAATTAAGTCTCTGAATACAACGAAGAGGGGAAAAGAGGAGGCTAAATCCTACAATTTATTCTTCTAAGTAGTTGCAATATTCTATCCTGGGCTTTCTCAGAGCATTTTTTTTTAATCTGAACATAAACAGAGTGTCTTGGCAATGTTTCCTCTCACTCTTACACAGAACTGCTTCTCAAGTCCTTAATATGTCTCCAGAAACAATTGCTTATGATAGGAAGGCTATACCAGAAGAGCACTGTGGGAAATACAGTAACCTAAAGCAAAAAAGATTTAGTCTTGTTCCATCAGGCTTTGAGCTGGTTCCATTCCTCCCTCCTCCTTTTTCCAGTTCTTCATGGCATAGACTTCCTTCCTAATTCAATCACAGAATGGTCTGAGTTGGGCAGGCCTTAAAGATCACCTAGATCCAAAATCCCTGTTGCAGGCAGGGACACCTTTCACTAGACCAGGTTACTCCAAGCCCCATCTAAACTGGCCATAAACATTTCCAGGGATGGGGCATCCACAGCTTCTCTGGGCAACCTGCTCTAGTGCCTCATCATCTCCAAAAGCATGTTTTTTTAATGTCTAATCTAAACCTGTCCTCTTTCAGTTTGAAGCCACTCTCTCTTGTAGAAAGTTCATCCCCAACATTTTTGGAGGCTCCCTTCAGGTACTAGAAGGCCACATTTAGGGTACCCCTAAAGCCTCCTCTTTTCCAGGCTGAACAATTCCAGTTCTGTTGGCCTTCCCTCATAGAGGAGGTGCTCCATCCCCCATATCAATCTGGTGGCCTCCTCTGGACTCACTGCAACAGTTCTATGTCCTTTCTGTGCTGGGACCCCAGAGCTGGATGCAGGGTTCCAGGTGTGGTGTCACCAGAGCAGAGGGGCAGAATCCCCTCCCTCCCCTGCTGCTCACACTGCTTTGGATGCAGCCCAGGAAACAACTGGCTTTCTGGGCTCTTTGATCATGTCCAGCCTCTCATCCACCAGCATCCTCAAGCTCTTCTCAGCAGGGCTTCTTATATGTTGCTCTTATGTTCCCTGTGTTGGCAACACAACCATTTGTCAGCCATAACAAATGCCTTACCTTTCCTCTTGTTTTTCTTACTAGGAGGAGTTTCATTGAGCTTTATTACCTATAGTTTTGTTTTTCTTGTCCCCTTAAACTACACATGCATAAAAACCAAAGATGATCGAAGTACTATGTTCTGGAACATTTCCCTGATAACTCTGATCATCTCGTATATGTATCCAACTTACTTTTAAGAATAGTTTACTAACCACTCTATTTGAAAATAACATGCCACAGAATTTTTCTAAAGAGCTTCTGATCTGTCACTAAACACTAAAACCCATCACTAAATTGCAGATCACAGCTCGACTCTTCAGTACTTAAGTGTTTCTAATGTAATTAGCTCATTTTCTTACACAAGACACAGATGTTTTGCTTTATTTACTGAACCACAAAATAAACCAGGTGTCAATAATATAGCATTTTGTCAAAACAGATAAAACATATCTCACTTCATGATTCAAGAAAAAAGGAGAGGGATAATCAAACACACAGACCCTTTAGGTCTCAGTTACTTACTACAGGCTCAGGTGCCATGCTACAGTTATAAAATGTATGAAACAGTATGATTAAGTGTAGCAAACAAATCTGACAGATTGTCATTGAAAAGTTCTTAAACAATTTATTATAAAAAAAAAATCTATAATACAAAGATACTAGTGAGGAAAACACAGATAATAAAGCAGGAGAAAGCAGACATATGAGAGGTATTTTAGCTGTTTTACCTCAATTTCTACCTCTTGGAAGCACAACGTTTTCCATTACATTTTCAGACTAACTTACAAGCTCTGTTCTCCACTGCCCACTGCTTGAATTCCACACAGAAAGGTGGCTTTAACGCACTAAAGGCTGAGCTTCTTCAAGTTCTGAAATGTTTACAAGCAGAATTACTCATCCTCAAATTTGCATCTTCTGCAATTAATACTTACTTTAAAGATGTACATTGTTTCTTAAGACTGCCTCACGGCACACTGTGCTGGATTCTAAAGTTTGATGTCAAACATGCTACTACAAATAGAGTAATTCTCCTACTTTACACAACTGTAAACTAAGGTTGGGTATGAGCCTAATAACCCTTCCATTTCCCTTGACAGTCTTCCAGGTGATGTCGCTGGGATGCATGGATGAAGAGACACCTTCAGCTGAACAGGATGTCTAAAGTCCTGGTAAAGCTTCAAGACAGCTGTTACTTTTACAGATTTTCTGAGTTCCCTCTGACTGTTGCAACACAGCTATTGTCAGCTATTACAAGACAGTAAGTATTACCTATTTTCCTTCCAGGTTCTTCCGCATGTGCTGGAGTTAGTAGCTACCTAACTTCCCCAATACAGCTCTCAGCAGTCAAACTCAGAAGCAACTCAGGACTTCTTACCTTCACAAAGTTAATGGTTCTGTCAGACTATAAAATTTTTCAGGATGAAAGAGGTACGCCCAATGCACCTGAAATCCCATCCACATAAAATATATTTTACAGCTAAGAGGTCTGTAAGGGTTTTTTTGATTTCCAGACATCTTTCAGTACAGGTAATAGACCCAAATTTTGTAACTTACAGCCTATGGTACAGACAATAGTGAGTCCATTTTTATTGTGTACAATTAGAGGATGCCCACACTTATTGCAGGATTAAATTAAATTAAAGCCAGGAAAACAGAAGGACAATTATTTACACACAACCTGTTTCGTCTTCTTTAATCCTAAGGCCTGTTCAATCCTGAATATAGGCCATCAGATTTCCCCTACAGTTTCTAATTTCTGAGATACTCCCGAGTCCAGCAGCTTCTCTCGAGTTTCTCAATTAACTAGAACAAACTACAGTATGAACTTTTAAATTTGCTATACACTGCCAAGATTTCCAAATGCTTTGCACTGTGAAGGAACATGCAAGCAATGTCATCTTACTGATTAGGGACATTTAATGCCATGTCCTATTATATCGGCTAAGAAAGTGTCTGCTTTCTTGAAAAGTGACAATTTTTGAAGAAGGACATTTAGAAGGAAGGAATAATAGGTTTGGAAGCTCAACACAACATTTAATGTAAGCATGAAAAGATTGCTCATCAGCAGATGACATGAAATATTTCCTCTGAAGAGATACATCACAATACTTCTCAAAGTTAGAGCCTGGAGTCCTGCACCTCATTCAATTATCACCTTGAAGTTCTTCAGTCTTAGCTAAATAAAAGTATTCTGGCATGGAATTCCCAACAATCTATTCCTTCACTTTCTGGTCGTTTTCCTTTAATCCCTAATGCTTCTAGGAACAAGATATTAGCTGAGCTTTGAGACACAGTAAGAATGATGCCTCTCAGTAACTGGTTCCAATACTTAGCAGCTGGATAATATTCTAATAAACTATGAGATAACCCAAAACTTCATAATATCCTCCATTTATACTTATTTTTTTTAATGTGACATAAGTTAAACTTGAGAGTTTGTATCTTGCAGATTCTCTGCTTCTTAAACTTTAGACAGCAACCTGCAACAGCCCATAATCAATAGCAACATCTACCAGTAGAAATTTTACTAATAACAGTCAATTATTCAATTATCTGCATTACAAAGACAAGTTTATATTCTAATGAATCTTTATTTGTATATCTTAATTTACAAAGCCATTCTTCTACAGCAAAATCTCAAGCTGTTTTCTCAACTCACCACAAGTGTCTTTCAGAATAAGGAGCACTGTATGTTGTCAGATCCTACCTGGCATTTCACAGGCCTCATGGCAAAGAACCTTGGAAAAGATATCTGCAGATCACAGTACCCATTCTTTCTGAATTCAGGGAGACAAACAGGCTTTTATTTGTCTTTGGAATTTTCTAAAATTGAAGATAACCAAGGGAGAAGAGAGCTGGAAAATGTGCCTGACCTACTCCTGAGTCAAGACACTTGCAGTTTCTACTTCATCTTCTTAAACCTGCAAGGTATCTAATTAATGTTATCAACAGGTCATGGTTTACAGTAGAAGTAACTGACTTCCATCTGCACAGTCTGAGATCAAACTACACTTACTGACACTGTCATTTTATCAGAACAGCACAAATGATAGCAGGAAACAGGTATGGAATTAAAATCATCTGAGCTATCTTATGCACATCTAGACTGAAAAGGGCTTAGTCATTACATAGAAAGCTCTGAATTCTCTACACTTTACTTATGTGAAACTTAGATGTCTTTCTTTAAGGGCACTCTTAATCTCTTTCCCAAACTTACTTCCACTGCCACAACTAGTTTCAAAGAGTCTACTTTGGACAAGTGAAAAGTAATACTAGCAATAATTCAGGGGCTGAAGTTAGTGACCTTAATTTACTCTCAGAAAGTAATGACAGAGGAAACTTTGGGAGGTGCAGTGGCACAATTATGTCAGTCCAGATGTGACCTTTGCTCCAACACTGTTGCTCTTGGTAAAGTTGCTCTCCCAGACCCACTTCATCAGTGGATCATAAGCTGCTTCTCACTACAGAGATTTTCCACTTGCAGAGATAACCCACAATTCAGCTTGCATGTTGAAATACACATAACAGCTACACATTAAACACCATTTGTGTTAGGCACATCTCAGCATTCCTGCCAACATTAAAAGCACATGCAAATATGCAATAATTCAAACATTTACTTTGTTGAGTAGAAGTGTTGTGATGGTATCCTGAGCACAGAGAAGTCCTTGTGCCCAAACCACAGATTTCTCCAGAGTTAATTCCATTCTATCATGAAAGTCCAGCTGCCAAGGGTTTACATTCAAAACTCATGGCAGTTTAAAATTAATTCCAGGTGAACAATGATTTCTGAGAATGTACAGCTAACATACACACACACAGAGAGGTAAATATCCAAAAACACATTTCCAGTAAAAACTGAGTGTCAGTTCTTACCAGAACCATTTATTTGCAGATAAAGACAAAAATTATTGACAATCACACAAGATGTCCTTACATGACTGTATACTAATGAATTTGTGACCTTGAAAATCATGTATGATCTATTGTTGCTGGAGCTAGGACACTTGAGACACCTATCAGGTGCCCAGAGTATCACCTGTTTAACAGCTCACAGCACTGCTCTCCAACCAGGCACCTCCAGAATGCCGCTATTCATCTGCTAAGTAATTCTAATGTTGTTCTAGGCACACACCCAGGTGTTTATTTCCAGAAGCTGCCATGAAGTTCCTCCCATAACATCAAGCATCTAGAAAACAACTCTGTTGGTCTGAAAACTGTTCTGGGAATTTGTTTTAAATTACAACCATAATATGAATATTTTTATCTGTCACATTAATTTATGCTGATTTCTACACTGTTTGTACATAGACTTCACCTAATTCCTTCAAATTTTTAAGTAAATACAGTCTCATAGAAGGAGCCATTAGAAATCACCTTCAGTCAAGAACATTGGCTGCTTTAGTATCAATAAGCTAATAGCAAATAGCATTTACACTAGGAATCAACTGTTTTTTGTAAACAGTGACTCTGCTCAAGAAATAATTAAAGACCACATCAGCCATAACCTAGTAAAACTTTCACTACTAAAGGTACCTCATCTTATCAGCCAGCAAAAAACAAAACACAAATCCATCTCAGTATCCAGCTGCCTAAAACCTTTCCAGCAACAGTTTTTTTCCGAAACAAGCAAGGGCACGTTGTGCACCAAGAAACACCAGAACTCTGCTTTTCAAAGAGGCTTAGAGAGGTAGGCACTAAATTTCTATTGCACTTGCACCCAACAGGGGTCTACAGCTTCCCAAGAGGTTGTTGAAAATCCCACACCAGAGCACTCAAAGGAGGAAATTAGCAAAGTGAGAGCACAGCCAAGGGGAAGAAAGAATAGTGACAACAAAGAGGGTAAAGGATAAGAAATCAAAGGCAAAAAGAAAGAAAGCAAAGATAATTTATCCTACCAGAGACAGCACCTCTTGTCAGTCAAGACAAGAAACATTGCCTCCCAAAAAGAATCTGGCACCAGGAAGTGGCAGAAGGGGAAAGATCAAATCTGACCTGAGGTAAGAAAAAAAAATGCAGTTATAATTTTTCTTTTAGAACAATGTCTGTTGTTTTATCTAACTTTTGCAGTATATTCTTTAAACATTTTTAAATTATTTTTCTTCATCTGCATTTTGTCAGTGATGATAGTGGGATGGTACAAATCAAATGCAGCACAGGATCAATAGTATTTTAGTAAAAATATAAGTAGTGTTTTGGTAAAAATTAAAGACAAATTTTAAGTACTATGGGGACTTAATATGAAGTGATAGCTACAAACAATATATACTAGTGAAATGTCCCAAGGAATAAAAAAACTGGAATGGCCTTACATCTATAAAACTCACTGCAATGGAGTACAATACCACTAATTTTTACCTGTAGGAGACTTTGCTGACTGCCTATTGGCAAGACAAATCTACGCCAGATATCCCTTGTGCACATGGGAGAAACATCACAGTCCCTTGTGTCCAGGTTCCAAGTTTATTGCAACAAAAAAGTTGTACCCAGGTCTCCAACTGAAAATGGGGTGATTTTTAGAGACAGTCTCTAGAAGCTCCAAATAAAGTAATCGCAACAGAAAGAACTAGCACAAACAGAAATTCACTGCAGGGTGATGAGCAATAAAAAGGAACACTCATAAAAAGCAAATCATAGATGACACCTAAAATTTTTTTACAAATATTTAAACATTAAAAACAAAAGAAAACAGAAATTCCATCAAGTAAATGCATCTATCCTCACCTTATCAACTTATTCAAACTACATTATCAGAACAAATCTGGCAGGTAAGGTGGAATCATTTTTTCCTAACATGTCAGAGGCTCCACCAATTTCTTCTAGTCATACTTAAAAATTAATTCAAAACTAGAACAATTAATTTCAAGTGGTAGAAATAAACCCATTACCTGCACATGCCTCTGATACACAATTCCAAGGCTTCTGTGATGCTGCCTCACAATTTTTACTCAGCACAGATCTCATGTCTAAACTTAGTAAATGGTAATAAGCCACACTAAACTTTTCAAGTAGATCTGAACTGAAACGTTGGGTTTATACATATTTTCTGAAACAGTGAAACTAATGAGCTTGTCTCTATGCCTCACACTGAATTCCAAATGCTCTTACTTTACTGTGTCAAAATGCTACGCAAAGAAAAAAATGTGGATAAGCATTAGGACTAGATATATGGAAAACTGTTGGAGTAAGTTCAAACCAGACACTCAAGTGAAAGGGAGCTAAGATTTAAGATCCTTGATAGTCACATTTGTATTGAAGTAGTTAAAATACCTGGAACAGAAAGTTTAAGATCAAATTTAAAGCTTTAACTGTTGAATCTGGATATAAGGTAGCTGCAAGAACAATAAATAAAAACCTCCATAATCTCATCACACAGTGTACAAAAAAGCAGTTCAATTTTATTTCTCCCCTAGAATTCATGAGATTTCTTCTTGTATTTGAAAAGGGAGATCACAGATTACCTTTTATGCAGTAATGCCTTTCTTTCAGATTCTCTACTAGCCTTCTTTTTGACACAAACACCTTTTCAATTTCTGTCCATGCAGTAATTCCCCTCACACATCCTTACATCCTGATTCATTAACAGCACTCAGTTTTCTGAACTGCTCACAGTACCTCAATAATGTTGTTTCTGTATAGGTGAGCAACACTTCTGCCTATAGCTAAAGTTTTGTATATTCCTTCTCTATTACGTCTCCATTTTCAGAACCTAAATCTGCTCATCTATTCTATGTCCTGTAGAGGGGAAGAACACATTGCATGTGGAGGGTTTAGCCCAAATGATTCCAGGAACAAAAACCATGCATGCTCACTACCTTACACAAAAATATACGTATCCCTACTATCAATCTACGGTCAGAATTTATCAGATGTCATTTAACACAATTATATTCCTTAAAAAATACCACCTTAATCAGTGCACCAGCATGTACAATGTTAGCAAACAAACATGAAAGTCCCCGTTTGTTTTGTCTTCCTTAGTCAGCCTGAGCCCTTAGTTATCACAGAGTTCAAAAAAATTTGCACTGAGTATCTGTAAGCATTTTATCTACAGCATTTCAGTGCAGCCCAAACATCAATGAATTAACTTCAACAACACTTCTAAGCAAGATCTCACTTCTCTTGAAATAGAAGGAAACCACAGGATGTAAAAAATAAAATTCCAAGTCTACTGAACTCAATCACCCAATCTGAGATGCCAAACTATGGATTTTTAATAATTCTTGATTTTCTACAACTAAGTGTTTTTCCAAAGCTCACTGCTCAGTTAATACAGTTGAAGGTGTGAATGCTCAGATCCCAAAATCCCAGATCAGGTCTTCATAAGGAACAAACAGCTAACAGCTACCTGTGAATTCCTGACAAAGTAACTCACCTAGCAGTTCACATGAACTGCAACAGAGAACAGGACAGTTGATCCAGCTTTCCACAATAAAGCTCCACTGTCAACACCTTGGCCATCCTTTCTTTCTGCAATGTCTCTATCTACTCATTTGCTGTACGGTCACAAACATTGAGTGGTGGTCGAACATAGAGAACCCTCCTGCACACTCTAAAGAATGCAAGGTGGTGTGGAGTAGACAATAAGCAGCTGTGTACAAAGTAAAGATACTCAAATGAGGTTGAGTTATTGGTGTCTCTGCAACTTGTCTCTGTTATATCCCAATTCTCGAGCAACATTCTTCAAATACGCTGCTGTGCCCAGCAGCTTCTTGAATTTACTAACACAGCAGCTGCTGCTTTGGTTTCGTATTTAACAGTAACAGAAATAATATAACAATGATGATACAACAATTAACAGCAGGTGACACCAACAACTCTCCCTCAAATGTTATCAGTAAAGTATCAAAAGTATTTGAAAAGCTTTCTTTTTACTTAACATGTATGAATTTTATTTGTCCAGTACCACTCAAGCAATTTTCATGGTTCCACAAATTTCCCCGAATCCCTTCTTGTTCAAATCAACATTTGGAAGAGCTTTTCCACTGTTTGTCTTCTCTCTTCAACCCCACCTAATAATGTTAAAAGAATTACAGCTCTGTTCCAGTTTTCCCGCTTAAGATAGAGGCTATCAGCCTTTCAACATTGATAATTTAAATCTACTATTTTTCTCCCATTTCCCATGATGTTGTCATTAGTTTTTATGAGGTCCTGAGAGAAAAAACAGTCTCCCTTTACAAACATTTTGGAGGACCTTGTTCAGACTCTGCAGGAACAGTGGAAGCTTGGTTCACACAGGTTCCTAAACCAGAACCAGAACCCTTGTTTTAAAATCTAGCTTCCATAAAGCCAGAAAGTATCTTGCCAGTTAAAATATGACTTCTTTTTCCAGCTTTTTATCATTAAAGGGTGATTCAGTTTCCTACTGAAATCAAACAAGTTTAATAAAAAAGCAAATGGTGTTCAAATAGTTCCAATCACATTTGAAGCTGTTTACATTTAATGTTAACATTTTTTGTGCCTAAACACATCTCTTGCTAGTCAAATTGTCATACTAACTAATTTTCAAATACTACACTACATCTGCAATTAGATGCATTAATATGCTACCATAGAATAAAACTAACAAGAGTATGAAACGCTTTGCATATACAGTTAGAAAATGCTTTGGCAGACTCAAATACTAGTACAAATTAAAAAAAACCTCACTGTTTTATGTTACATGTACAACTTAATCTGGACTTTCTACAAAATACATCTCAGTGGCAGCAACATATGAAAGAAATTATTATTCTGTATTGTGAAATAGCAAACTCCTTGTTTGGAGAAGATGCAAGCAAAGTAAGCATTGGAAGGCAGCAAGTTGTAACTGGTCTCACAGATGCACATTTCATTACTACATGTCATACTTCACCAACACTGTCTCTTGACTACTTTGTACGAAAAATATGTAGTCTTGTTAAGAGAATTAGAAGTTTTACATGCAAAAAATATATTAATTCTGCAAATTGTGTGGCACCTTTGTAACTGACACTATAGGAAGTATTAAGTTATGCATCAACTGATGAGCATTATTATACGCTGAGCATTATTGTGATGGGAGTTTATAGTACCCTTCTATAGCAGCTCAAGTATGACACAACTATTGCATCATTACAAAGGGCAGAAATTACTCTTGCTATTAATGCTTTCAAAAAGTTTGTTTCAGATCAAGTTTTATGTTTTGTATTATGACCTTATAGAAAACATCATTAACCAGACTCCCAATCTTTTCACTGTACAGCTAGTGGACTGGAGCTAACATTACCTTTATACTAATGGTTTTCAAGTGGTTGGTATGTATTAAACTGCAACTATGATTTCCTCATTTTCAATTTCTTTTTTAAGATTTACTTATCTACCTTTCTACTACAGATAAGCACTTGATTTCAGTATCTCTTCAACACATTTATGTATACACACAAAGAAATGAAGCACAGAAACACTGGCTCCCTCTGCTAAAAGGATCTCAAAGACAGAGGAGAATATCTGGAAAGGCCATGTGATCCTGACAGTCACTGCCGTCCCTTCCTAGCCATTACCTCGCCTTACCATCATCCATTCACAATTTACTTCACGTGGGACTAGGATCTGCAGGTGGGACTGCAGACTTTTGCTGATTCATAAGAAATGCTGACAAATGGGGACCAGCAAAAAACCCCAGCACTTGCATTGCTGACAGCTCTTTGAAGCTTTAAGACTACCTCCTTTAGTGAGAACAAGCAGAAAAGGATGGAACTGGGTCTGGGAGTGAGGCACAGAGCAGGAGAGATGGAGAACTAAGTGATGCAGGTGATATGGAACTGGGAGCCCTCTGGAGATGCCAGCTGTAGGGAATCTGAACCCAGGCCAGTTAATGCTGTTGCGACCTAGTTCCACAAAACAAGTTGCAAAAATGGTCTTGTAATGATATTCCTGGAATCTGCAATTCTTGATTTTTCTGCTGTCCTGGGTGGTGGCTACTGCCAAATAAGAGAATCATTGCCAGATACATGTTCACAAAAAGACATAACCTGTAATAAGAAAAATACCTTCTGGTAAACTTTCCAGAGCGTAAAAAAAAATTACCTACCTGTTCCTTGTAGACTGCCAAACATTACACCACCATATATTCCTCCACAGAGGGCCTAACTCAGAGAAACACAGCATATTGTTCCTATAAAGGGAACAACATGAAATCCAAGACCAGGGAATGACCTCATGTTTCATTCTACAAAACCAAAGGCAAAGCTTTTAACTAGCCTATTAACAACAAATCACAGAACAAAAATGGTTTTGAAAAATTAGAAGAGCGTAGTAATACTGAGAGATAAATAAATATTTAACTTTTGACAGCATTACCAAGGAAGTCTCTTGAACACTGAATAAACACATCCAAAAAAAGTAACAAATTCAAATTCTAGTTGGTGTCCATTTTCCTGGATTTAGGAGAAACAGGAGTCTGCACCTCATGTTGAAATGAGAGCACAGTGATAAGGCAGGCAACGGTGAAACTCTTTGTGAAGGATAACAAAATCTCACTTTTAAAAAAACAACAGAACCAACTAACCAAAGTACCACAAACAATTGTTTTGCGGAGATTATTATACCAAAGAAGCAGTCAAGAAAGCCAAATGGAAAGTAAGGATAAATCTCCATCAGATGCTTTACAGCCTACTTTAAGTCCTAAGCTTTTAGAATTCTAACCTCTCCCGCATTTACAAATCCAGATGCACACTTTTCCACCATAAAACTAGTACAGCATCCCGATTCTGTCAAGAAATATCAATAAATCTTGTTTGTAACTTTGTGTACGAACCATTTTAAATAAAGTACACAGAAAAAAAATTTCACATAAACATGATTAAAGTTTGGTTTTTCCCTATAACTATATTCTTCCAAGGCAGCCATCCCCAAATTGCTCATACTGGATCAAAAACTGTCACCTGTGAATAACCTTTCACTGTTTTGAAGCAAAAATTGCCTTTCTTATTGAATATATGGTTTCTATGGATTTCCAGAGTTCTACCAAAATCAAGGCCCCAAACCTCTTCTCCATAAAGTTGGAAAACCATCCCTCCCATACTAATATGTGTTATTCTATCCCTGTAACTAAAGTTGCTTAAAATAACATATCTGAAGTGTGAACTAAGAGGAGAATCATTGAGAAATTAAGACACAGACTAGCTAAAAAATAAAAAATCACAAGGATACACTGATTGTCATTTTTAATCTCACAGTGTTCTCATGGTTTCAGGAATCATTATTTGTTCACACATACACCTGAGAAGTCTACATCCAGGATCCAAAACTATCAAAACTCACACTTGCTTACCAATTAGGTAATTAAGCAATTATCTCTTTTTTTCTAACTAGGTGTGTCTAAATTAATCTGCTTTGTAAAGAGAATATTAAGCCCAGTTTCATTAACAGTCACTCCTTCAAAAACACCAATAACTGTCAAAGACAGGAAATGTAATTTTCCCTGCTACAAACATCTAACAGGAAAATTCAATCTATAGTCTCCATAAGAAAAAATACAAGAAAACCTACTTTCAAATTCTATTTTAACAAAAAGACAAAGCTGACACACTTTTTAACACACATCACATAATTCACTGCACTTGTCACTGAAAACTACTAAAGAACAACATGTATCACTTGTCACTTTGATAAAACTTCCGTAATTTTGACCCATTCAAGTTAGAAAAGCCTGTATTCCACTACTGTACATTAAAGAGAGTATTATGAATACATGCATGACAGCGGATACTTACAGACTGCATAATCCTACCACATCACCACCAATAGCAACTTTGTGATGATCATTTCATTTTAGTTAAAAACAACATCTTTAACCATAAAGAAATCCATCTCCACCCTCCTGGGAAACCATGAATGCGGGGGGGTGAGGGAGGGGAGAAAAAGCAGCTGTCATACTAAGCTTTAAAAAGTAAATAATCGAAAAAAGTTAGTGGATTTGGGGAAGACAATTCTTTGATAGAGATGCACACACACCTGCACAAACAAGAAGTCTGCAAAGTACTGCGACACACACCAAAAACCCACCACATGTACAACACTGCCTAAAATCAAGCTACTAACTAGAAGCCAGCAGTATGAGCCACAAATACCGAATTCTCCTATGTTTCTGTCAAAATGTTTTAAGATTAGATGAAACGGAGAAATGATAAATTAGATACGAGAAAACGAAGACAATATTGAATTAAGTTCCTAACATTGCAGAATGCTGCCTTTTCAGATGACAACCCCTGGTTTTCTAGAATACTAGTCCAAACACTTTACCGGCCGGTAAACTAGCGCGGAAAAGCCGAGCAACTTTCTCACCTTGTTTCATACTCCCATCTTCTTCCTGCAGGAATTCCTTTCTTAGCTTCCATCTCTTCCTCCACCCTGCTCCTTCTGACTAACTACCCACTGAACTCCTCCACGGCGGTAAACACAACAGGACCAGAGGCAAGCAGCACACAGAACACGTTTCTCCGGCGGCCTCAAAACATGCCACTACTACACCAGCACCGGCCTCCTCGGCCGCAAGGCAAAACCGAGAGTAAAACTTGCAGATCCCGGGGCCGCCAGAACACAAACCACCCCTCGTCAGGGCCAGGCAGGCTGCCCGCACACTCCCGCCCCGGGCCCCGCTTCCCCGCACCCAGGGGGGCCCTGGGGTGCGGAGCCCGGCCGGACCCGCCGCGGCGGCGGCCGACACGTCGGCAGGGCCGCCCCGCGCCACCGCCCACCCACAGCGGCCGGGCCCGCCGGGGGCGCCGCACCTCGCTCCGCCCGTCCTTCGGGCGCAGGAGCGGGGCTGCTCGGCCCCCCCCGCCGGCCGTACCTGCGACTCCGGCCCCACCCGGCGGAGGCCGCGCGGTGAACGGGCCGTACCGGCCTCCCCCGCTATGACACTGCAGAGCGCGGCCCGCCCGACGGGGCCTCTCCTTCCTTCCGCCACCGGGCCCCGGGCCCTGCTCCCGGCGGCGCCATGATGATGATCGGCCGCCCAGGCCGCCGGGCCGGGCCCCGCCGCCGCCGCCGCGGGCGGGCTGGGCGGCCCGCGCCGCTCACCCTCATGTCGGGACATCCTCCACCAGAGACGGCGGCCCAGGCCCGCCCCGGGGCCCCCGCGGGCAGCTCGGGCGCCGCTGCGGCCTCGCCCCCCGCCGCCGCCCCGGTGCGAGAGGAGAGGGGCTGGGGCTGGGCCGGGAAGGGGGCGAAAACACAAGAGGCGGCGAGGAGCCGGCCTCCCTTCTCCTCCTCCTGCCTCCTCGCTCGCCCTGCGGGGGGCGGATCCGGCGGCAACGGCTTCCCGGGCGCCGTGACACGGTGGCTCCGGGCCCCGCCGGCCGCTGGGGCCGCCCCCCGCCCCGCTCCGCCCCTGCCGCACCAGCGACGGCGGCGGCCGCGCTGGAGCCTTCCCGGCCCCGGCCCCTATCCCTTCCCCTTCCTCCTCCCGCCCCGGCCGAGCTGCTGGAGGAAGAGGAAACTCCCCGGCAGGGCGGCGGCCCTCCCGCGCGGGCTGCCGGGCCAGGGCCGCCCGGGGCAAGGAAGCGACCAAGGTAACGGAACCTAGCATCGGCCTGATCCGAAGGACATGCATTAATCAGCTCTTTTACGTAAAAGGAGCGGAGAAAGAGGGGCAGAGAATAGCTGGGCGCATGTCCTAAGCCGGCGTTCCATCACTGATCGCGTTACTCATTCTCTACCAGATTTGGGGAGCTGAGACTTCAGACACAGGGCTGGAGTCTCTCCGTGTTTTTTTTTTTTTCCGCGTCCCGCCTTTATCAGGCCTGCATAGGACTGCCAGAAGTGTCCTTCAGTTCAGCTCTAGCTCTGTAAAGATGATGCCCACGGAATGCTGTGTTCTGTCCCACTCACAGAATCACAGCGTAGCTTGAGTTGGAAGGAACGTGACAAGGATCGTCAAGTCAAGCTTCTGGCCCTGCATAGGACAGCCCTATGAATGGGCACCATGTGCCTGAGAGCGTTTTCCAGCGCTTCTTGAACTCTCTCGGACCTGGTGCTGTGACCATTGCCCTGGGGAACTTGTTCCAATGCCCTCTAGGTTAGGAAACTCTAATGTCCAGCCTAAACCTCCCCCAACAAAACCTCATGCTGTGCCTTCAGCTATAGTCATTGGTCATAACAGATAAAGAGATCAGTGTCTGCTCCCCCTCTTCCTCTCATGAGGAGGTTGTAGACAGCAACGAGGTCTCCCCTCAGTCTCATCCAGGCTGAACAGACCCAGGGACCTCAGCCACTTCTCATATGGTTTCCCCTCGAGGTCCTGTACTCCAGACAAGTGTCTTGGTCTGTCCACACCATGAGGACTTTTCATCATGTCATCACTGGCTTCCTGCCACTCCATGGAAGCCAGTCTTGAAAGGAGTGAAAGACCTGCAACATGGCTATGTTCCTTCCCTAGTTCACATGCACAGAGGACATACGTCATGCATTTTGTTTCTGCCTCTCTTACTATGACTTCCTGGCCTTTCCCTAGATTCCATCCATGGTAATCGCAGCATCTTTCTTGCATTCTCCCACCTGCTTTTGTTTTCTCTAAGTTATCCATCTACTGTGCACATGGCATTCCTTCATCTTTTCCCTTTGCCAATCCAACACTTCTATTTTCTCCACTGTCTTAGAGCACAGCTTCCATATGTTTGCCTCAGCACCAAAATTCTTAAATGCTTATGTTGGTGAAATACCTTCTCAGTTGGTTTGAAGGCCATGAGAGTCCACACCAGAGCACCTTAAGTATCAAGGTGCTGGGAAAGGCAGGAATGAACCAGAAGGTATTGAAACGAGGAAGTGCCGACCTCATTCCTGCCACCACCTCACTCCCACGCCAATTGCATTATTTTTCTGCTTATAATTGCATTATACATATCTATTTCTGCTTATAATTGCATTATACAGCCTCTGCTTGACACTTTACATGCACGTGCACCCTTTGTTCCCAGTACAAAGGCGTTCGATTCTGACCACCTGGGTCACATCCAGCTCTCCTTTAGCTACATGCAGTTTCATAAACAGTGCCTACTGGGAAGATAACCTGGATCCAAAAGTCTAAAATTCCAGTGGCAACAAGCAATACCTGTGAATTGGATAAGCTGTAGGAGAAAATGGAGATAATTTTGAGGACCATTTTGATAGGAGCAAATGACCTCACTGCTTGTGAAAGCAGGCGGGACATCAATGACCATGCAAAAAGGTTGTAAGTATACCACAGATGACAAAAACCTGAAGAGCACCTTGCAGTTGTCATAATACTCACTACCATACTATGAAAGCATGTCTTTGAGTGTTCACAGCAGTCTAGTTCTGGTGGCAGAGTTGTACCTATCCTGCCAGCATTTCACAGCAACAGTGCACACACTGGAGCAGTGAGTAATGTGTGTTTTACTACTTTATTTTTTCACCAACAATTTTAAATGCAAATGGCAATTATTTCACCCATATGCAAAATACAGACCACGAGTTGCTCCCTTTCAGTTCCTAGAAGAGCAAGCTAGTAACTTGGCTGGCTAGAAATATTTCATTTCTGTGTGAGACTGTGGTTCCTCCTGAGGATAATTGTCCTCACTCTGAGCACTATGATGTTGTGCTAGGTTTTATCCTCTTAGACAAGAGTGACCTGCTACAGGAGCTTCTCCCCATGCATCTGATAAAATACAGATTGCACGTTGGGTATTTCAGTGGGACCTGGAAGATTCTATGCTTAATCATGGAAATCCTTGATCTAATCTTGTTTCACCACACTTCAGTTAAAAAACAGCTCAATAAACTTTTTTCTATTAAGCATTACTCAGACAAATGTCCCTTGAGTGCACACGGTGCCTTTTGTGTGGTGTCTTCTCCACCTTTGTAGACTTGAAGGGCAAAATTAAAACTGTAATCCTGTTATTTCCTGCTTTCTTGCATTAAGGCCTGTATCTTAAGGCCAAGGGCACAATATATGACAACACATGCCTTGAGCTGGTATTGATGCCAAAGAAGGTTCCAAGCATCAGCCTCTTGTTATCTAAAAGCTCTCATACCTGTTCTTTGTAATCTTCCCACAGGCAGCTCCATGTGGCACCGGCTCTTTCCTTCCTTCTTCTCTCTTCCTTTTGCAGGATGAGCTAACTCCTTCCTGTCCCTAGCACAGCTACCAGACCCTATCTATCCTTGTACAGCATCTTACCCTTTCAGTCCCTTACGTGGCTGCCTGACCCTTCCCCCTTCACAGCACAGCCAGCAGACTCCAACTGCCTCTCAACTAGTTAATCCACTCTTTTATAACTCCCATCCTTATTGGACATAGCTGTGAGGCCAAGGCTGTTCCCACTCTTTGGTGATTAACACAGCTGCAATTTATCAGGGGCAAGATCACTTTCAGCACAATCCATCCTCCCACAAGTATAGATAAAAGCCTTGGTACTTTTGGAATTATTCTAGAATATGCCTGCATGTGTTGCAGTGTGTAGCCGTGTGTAGAAAACATCTGTATTATATATGTATAAAGATGGGAATTTTGCTGATTGTCTCCTCTGCAAATATATCAAATACTGCAAATGTAAGATGATCAGGCTCTCAGTGGTTAGGATGTGGCAACTCTGTCTGTATGTGCAAAGAGATATATAACAGAATTTGAATGTCCTTTACAAGGTCATGACCACCAGTAGAAAATATTATTTTCTTAGTATTATCTTGATAATTAACAACTTATACTGTCCCAGTTTTGAACAATACTGTTTCTCAAACCCACATGCTGTTATTCCACAGGCAGAATGAGAAAGAAAAATTTGTTAGGTTTATAAGGTTTTGGGGTGAATTAATCTTTCTGTCTCTAAGGATGGAGCCTGTTGTAATTTGGTTTCTTATTCTTTCTCTCCCATACACCAGAAGAATTCATAGGTGATACTTCCTTTAAAGCCAGAAACAAAAAAATTTCAACATTAGTATCTTCCTGATGGATAAAAACAAGCTGAGAAATAAAATTTTTTTTACCCAAAGTCATTCAAGGTCAGAGCCAGACAAGGGATTAGAGACCCAGTTCTCACAGCTAATTAGGCCGTTGGATAAGCCACAGTGATAAACAGAAAAATTGATTAATTTTCTGAACATATAATAATAATAATAATGTGATAAAATTTGTGTCTGAAAGTCTTGAAATCCTCTGAAATAGGGAAGAGATGGTTGTGTGGCCTCATGCAGTTCTTTTCTCTACCATTGTAAAAAAGGTGTCTGGAACAGACAGGAGAAGTTTGACTTCTTGACTGAAATTTGAATTGATCAGTGACATCCTAAAGCAGAACTAGTGAGTGAGTGTTGAAACTGCTACATCAGGAGAAACTTAATTGCAATTAATGCCCTCAGAATTTTTCACTCTTTGGCAAATTACTGAAAACCCACTGAGACTGTGTTTTTAACATGTTTCAGTGCTTCCTAACAGGCTTCATCCATTTGAGGAATGTTTTACTTGGCTTGAACAAGTCATTACCAAGGCTGGGGAACCCACTACATGCCACAGTAGCTGCTTGCAGGTTTGGTTCAGGCTCACACTTTGAACTAAAGCACTACAGTTGGTGTAAAATTCACATACATCAGTTGCTTGCTCATCAGTTGACACATATGGAACTTTGATGCATACATACTCAAATAATAAATTTGTACACTGGTACATGTCAGGGCTTTCCACTACACTTTCTTTACTGTTGTTTTTCTGCCTCCTTTTGCTCAGTAGTGGTTCAGCATGATACAGAGTTGCTTACTGGCTGTGTTCAGCATGATATGTAAATAAAGCTCTTAAAATCAAACAGAGAAAGACAATCTTGCTGCTTTCTAATTTATGAGGAAAGACCCAAAATAACTTAACTTCTTCTTACCTTCTATTTTACTTTGCATGACAAGGATGCCTGGTTTGCCATGATAATGGACCAGAAAACGCAAGGACCTTGTGATTCCTGTGGCTGGATTCTAGAAAGGAAATGGTATTTCTACATAAATACTTCTGATGAACTGAATTTTTTTATGTCCCCAGGCCTGCTTATGATGTCTCACAATCTACCTTGAAGTATCCAAAGCACTGAGGAACTGTACTAGTGAAACTGTAAGAATCAGGAATATCAGATGTTTTTGCTTAGTGAGTCCCATTTGGAGCTTTTGCAATGGAATACAAACATCTCACTGGATGAGAGTGGACTTGATTTTTTAGCAGATTTTTTTATTCACATGGAAACTGTATTTGGCCTTAGAGCTATACTGCAGTAAGCACAACTAAATATACTATAAAATGCTCATTGTCAGTTTAAACTTTTAGTAGAAATATTCATTTTGAGTGCTGGACACCACTAGGATGTGCAATGGAAATGCTATGCTGTTATGCCCACATTTATTTACAGTTGCAAAAGCTGTTTCATTTTTTCAGACCTACAGTCCAGGAGTAAATTTCACATTTGCCTTCTTTCCTTAACTGAGGTGATGCCTTTTTTTTGGTCCTAAAATTGAGAGCCAGACACGGTTAAGGGATAAAGGATTTTTATCTCAGTAGTTTATAAGGATTTTTATGGTGCAACACTTTGCCATGATGGAGCATGCCAAAATGTACACTCCCGATAGATTGAGTATTTTTATAGACTTTGCAAATTAGCAAATCTGATAAAGATGCCCTAATGAGGGTCTTGAATAAATAGCGTGATATCATCCCATCCTGAAGAATTCCCTGGATGGGCTTAATCCTTAGTTTACAGTCTGTATTTTAGAGAGGACCTTGGTTTCTGAAGAGAGTATAGGACTTTCTGGCCTCCAATTGCAAGGCCTCTAGGATGTTTGGTTTTCTGGCCTAACAGGACTATGATAAGTTATCAGATTTAAGGGATTACAAGTATGCATGTTAAGAGCACTGAGGATACACGGATGTAATAAAAAAGGTATAGAAAAGAAAAGGTAAAAAATCATCATGGCATCAGTGGCATCGTCATATTCACCTGCAGATACCCTGAAATCATGGCTACTCCCAAGCCCTCTGTAACAGATTTTGCATGATCCCAGATTTTCTTTTGTGAGTTGGACAGGTGGCATTGAGAGGTTAAGCTCATGAGTACTTGTACACAACCAGACATATGTGTGCAGGCACTGCACAAAATTCTAATATACTGCCTTCTATCAGCAAGTGTATCTGCACTTCAGCAAAATGAGGAATTGCCTTGTTTATCTCCTCCATTTTGGAATCTGCATTCAGAGGCTACCCCAGATCGGTCCTTCACTACTGAGAGCTTTCATCTTCTCCGCAGTCAGTTTTTTCTTGATGCTGGTTAAGATACCAAGATACAGATGTTGATAGAAAGTTTAAAGTGCCCCAGCTAACTTCTTTGACTTTTCTGACCAAACCTTTATGAAGAATTTAAGCCAAAACAAATACTGAAAATTCATCAAATCATTCTGTCGTCCTACAAAAATAGTCAAAACTGACCATGTACCCTTGTAATGGCATGGTTCCAGTAGGCACACTGTTCTTACAGGATCTAAAGTCACAGCACACTAGGAAACAGAAACAGCTTTTAAAAATTCTCCAGATTCCAGCTCTGCTCTCTGTTAGAAGAGGACGAAGAAAAAAAGGATTTAGCCTTTCTTGAAATTGTTTTTGCCATTCTTTTGGAGGTTAGTGATGAACAAAACAATAATCCTCTACTTGATAACCACAAATGTTGCCATTTTGACTCCAGTCCATGTGAATGAATCAGAAACACAGTGTCCCAAGCTGTTCCCGCAAGGAGGAGATATCAGGGATGTATCCTGTGTTCTTACAAAGCCTTTTTTTTGTGAACAGGAGGAAGCAATTAAAACATTATCTGCTTATCACCATAAAAACTCCTCTGCTGCCCAGATGTGTTTTTTGGACGTTATTTCTCAGAGTCCTTCTGCAATATTGGTTCAGACTATGAGCTAAATTTTCATTACCCTCTGGTAATGAATGTTTTTTGGCCCTTTTCTTCTCTTCCTATCCCTACTCTCTTTCAAATCAACACCTGCACTTATTCATAAGGAATTCCCTTATTCAAAGGGAATTCAAATAATTGAGTGATTATATTTGACCATTTTGAGTGCAGCTCTGTGCCTGTTTTTATAACTACTGGACAATGACATACAGGAGACCAGCTACTCTTTGCAAAACTTGGTGGTTAATCTTTGGATCTGTGCACCTCTGTTTCAGAATAATTCAAGTTTGGTGCCTTATGGCTAGACTTCTCAACTCACCTGCTGGAATCATATGATGTGTGAGATGCCGTGATGGGGTGATACAATGCCAGTCTCCAAAATTTGCCTCAGACTTGAGAAGGTAGCAAGGGACCTTCACAGCTGGCTCCTTTTCGATGAGGACCCTTGTGAGCAAAGGGGCACTCTAGAACTCACTTCCAAATCTCATTGATTCCAAGACTACCCAGGTTAAATGCAGCATGGCAAAGCCTGGGGAAGCATTTGTCTGCATTGCTTGTGTCTGCTTTGCAGGCACAGTGCTGAGGAAAAGCAGGCTGTAATTCCCACAGTGTCAGTGACTACTAGCACTTGTTGGAATGAGGGGCATCTCTGTGTACACCAGGAATTTTCAAGCATATGAAGGCATGTAATTTCTGTTGTAAAAACCTGTACCATAAACAGACAGCTGAAAACTGGCATTGTGGGATACAAACCCCAGGTTTATATGGGTCTTGTCTTGGCCATGGGTGCTGAGTAGCAATCCTGCAGTAAAATCAGTTATATCTCATTGTTCTCTTCTTCTCTCCCTAGAAATTTTAGCCTGCATGGCTGAGACAAGCATGTATCTGACAGTGTACAAGCACTTTAAAAATGAAATGAGAAAGTCAATACACTTATCTTGGAGGGAAAAGACTGCTCTTAGTTGAAATGCACAAAATTGCTGTGTGTGCCAGGTGGCTCTGTCTGGTTCTGCAGTAGGCACCTATAACTGAAATAATTTGCTATAATATTCTTAGCTATTAGTAATGCATGACTAATGATTTTGGCTTGCCCTTTCCCAGTCATCCCTCATTTTGCAATGAAACTAGAGAAAATTTGAGCTCCAAATGCGACTTAGCTATGTCTGGGGCACTGCTAAATGACAAACAGATCTCATCAAGCTTTTGGGTTTTTTTCCACACATGCCTTCTAGCAGTAAATTAGGTCTTGCCTAAGGCATATCTCCTCACATATTTTCCCTCTGAATGTCAGAAGCCAAGCAGTTTTCTATCCTCACTTTACAAGTTTTAAATTTTTCAGTTAAGGAATCATTTGATTGAAAAATTGAAAATTGATAATTTGAAAATGTTCTTCTAAAACCAGATGTTTCTCATTTTCAGTAGTCCATGTGAAACTGTAGGCGTCAGGAACATCAGACGTTTTTACTCAACACTCTCGCTTTCATTGTAGCCTTCAGCTCAATGCAGGGTCTTTGCAGGTCAGACCTCATGGCAGTACCACTCAGCTGGTATCAGAGTGCTGGAACGGTGCTCAGGAACCCTCCACACCTGCTCTGTAGGTACCTGCAAATAGTCATTTGGACTCACTTTGCAGAAGAGAAACTGTTAATGCAAGAGACACCCAGCAAAGCCAGTCAGCACCATATGCTATTGTATACAGGGATAGTGTGCTCTCACTGTCCTTTAGTAAAACTGGGAATAAAACTCATATTCATTGTGTGTCTGCAAGCTGGAGCAGGGGCAGATGTGTGCAAGCACCTGGCAAGAAAAGAAGGTTATCTACCTGCCACCTTCTTATCCTGGTAAGTAGGCTTTGGCAGAAGAAGGAGCACAGGGAATGTACATCAAGGATAAAAAACATGGTTCCTTTTTTTCCTTTTCCTCCTTCTGAAGTTTCTTTGTAGCAACACAAGCACTTACTCAGCTGGCTTTGGATCTGCTGGAGATGATTTGGGAAACAGTCAGGGCACATCAGAAAATCAATGAAGTAAATAACCAAATAGACCTACCCAAAGCAACCCAAACCCAAAAGAATGAGAATCCTAAATACAGCAAGACGTCTTCTGCAGTTTCAAGATCACTGCTCATGAGCAGTACCGGGATAGCAGCATTGCACCTGTCACCCAACTGTTTCAGGTGTGGACAGAGATATCACAGTGCTTGTGGGAGGGGGTAATGGTAGCATGTCCTGGGACCTCAGTGCATACACACATAACAAGCAGCTGCACCTGAGTCACTCTGAATGCTTAAGCAGGCTTGGCTGAAGTGACATAAGGCATCTCTTCATTCACTTAAACTCTCTGCATTGTGGTGACAACCCACAAGACTCAGTGTTGACAAACCTGTGCATGAGAAAGAGAAGTCTGTATTTGACCTTCTTTAGCAAAGTTTTCAGTCCTGCTTACCAGAAAGCAAGGAAACTGCTTTCAGATCTGCAACAGCATGCTTGACTTCCTCAGTTTGGCCCAAGTCCTCCCCTGAGTTCCAAGAAGCGGGAGTAGGTCATCTTGTCCTTCAATCTATATTCCCAGAAACAACCAGCAATGGGCAGCATTTCATTACAGGGAGACCAGATAAATTTGTCATAACAAGGCTGGCTCTAGGGGACCGAAACATTCCAGCTGGTGAAGGCGTAGGAGTGTAGCACTCCGATTGCAGTCATGTCTCCAGAAGATGTAAACGGGCCACAAACCCCAAGTTCTGAGCAGAGGGGTTTAGTCACGGCGTTATTTTTAGAACATCAGGACTAAACAGCGTCCAAATCTGTACAAGGTGTCCAGTGTCAGAGGAGACATCATCTCTATTAACAAGAAATTGCTCTCCAATTAACACCAACATGGAGATGACCATTTAGCCCCTCCCAGAATACTTGTGCTTGATGCTTGTGTGGCGCTATGCATTGAATTACCAAGCAGCTGCTCTTCCGTGTTTAATTAGCAGGAGTAAAAGTAGTGATGTTGCACGGAGGAGATGGTGACGTCTTTTTCCTGCACATCAGCGGCGCCGGTGGGCTTGGGGGCGCGTGTCACAGCGTCATCTAGCGGCCAGTGTCCACCTTCTCGGCTGGGCGACAGCAGCAGCAGCGTACAGCAACGATTCTAACCCCCCCGGGCTGGAATGGTGTGTAAGTTTTCAGTTCTTCTTCGGAGACAGTGATGGTGATGCACCTCGTGGAGCACAGTCCTAGTCCCAAGCGGTTTCATTAGACAGATGATGTAGGCCTCAAGGCATCCTGAGTTAGGGTTTAGCTAAATTTGGTGAAGCTTCTAATACCTTATCAAGGCACATGCTTAGAGAAATGTAAATAAGTGTGTGCACCCTCAGTTTTGGGTGTCCCATCACTCTGTAAGTCCCTCATCACCATAGCACTGCATTAATTGGCAGCTAGAACCTCGATGAAGGTGTTTCATGTGGAAGGAATTATTAGAAACCTTCCTGCTTCCTTACTGAAGAATATTGCCCCTACAGAAGGTCCAACTGAATGGCACACTCCTAATCTGCCTCAGCACAACCAGACAGCATCTGATAGAAGCACTTTGTGCTAGCAGAGGTGGTTTTGTACTGAAGAGATTAGGAAGGACTTGCACACTGTTTTGTCAGCTAAGTTCCAAAGGTGGAAAGTCAAGAATGGCTTAGTAAGACAGACAGACTTACACCAAGACAAGAACATCAGCCTCTGATGAAAGCAAGCATAAGATATGATTTCACACTTTACTAATGCTCTATACTCCACTGAATGTTCCAGTTACACTGATTTACAAGGGAGAGTTTTATCAGTAGTTTTCCATTTAGGCACAGCTCTTCAGTAATAAAATTGTACACAAGAGTCACATCATTACACACAGTAATAACAACTGTTAATTTTCTTGTACAGATGAACCTATTGGGACAAAAATCTTCATGATGTTTGCCCTGATCAAAGGCAGTCAGTACCAATGCCTACAGGTTAATGTCATCTGTAGCTTCCTACCCTAAGACCCTTCTCTCTACAGCTTTGTGAAGCTCCTTCTTCCACCAGAAACAATTTGTCTTCTATGCATTAAAATTCAAGGTTTGGTAGCTGCACCTGCAACCTGGCTGGGCAGCCATAATTTTTCCAGTTCTAACAGCACAGTATTTTTTTGTATGGTTGACCAGCACAAAACTGAAGTACCTTTGCAAGAGAATTTGAAAGCTTCCTTGCAATCCAAATGACAGTAAACATAAACATTTGAAAGAAGGAACACTTCTGTTACAACAGAATGACTTTTCTTTTGGTTCCTGTTGTTTAAGCAGAACTCCAGGTCCAGCACATTTTTTTCTTGGGATTTGCATGGTTTGGTTACATTTACTCTTCATAAGACTAGGTATTTTTTCCATTAGCAATATGTATCATTGGTAAATGGAACTCAGAAGCGCTATCATCTTTCCATGTACCACTATGCTTGCATAACAAGTATAAAACCCTACCAACTCTGTTAGAATCTTATTCATTCCTTCTAGACCCATCATTTTCAAGAATGAGGTTAACCATATCCCCAAAAAAGGTTTTGTCAGAGGCATCCTACCTATTCTTGCCCCTAGGAAGTCTGTATGGCTAAAGCTAAGCTCTTCCCTCAGCCCTCAAGTGACTGAGATCACATCTCAAAATACACCGTGCCTGTGGACACTCTTCATCAATCCTTGTGATGACTTACTGCTGAAATTTATGCTAGTGTCTATAAAGAATAGTCTGCTTTATTCCAAGTGTCCTCTGCATTTTGTGAAAGATGCAGGAATGTATTAACTCCATATGCAGAGGAAAAATTCTGCTCCCTCTTAATTGATGATGTTTATTTTAAGAATTGTATTTGACCATTTCACCTTTCTGAGCTTTCTTGACTGTTAGTGGAAAATACATTACTTTGTCCTGAAGACCTTGAACACCCTGGCTGTTCAGTACTCCATATTTAGTACAGTTTCAATTAGGAACAACTCATGGGGTAGAAACAGACTTTTTGCTTTGTACTGGAGTTTCAAATGTGTTAAAAAAAAACCCAACATAAAAAAAAAAAGAAAGAAAAAATAGCACCCCCCAGGTAAACTCTCTCAAAGTTTGAAGTCCATGTCTGTTTTAAATGTTCGTGTCACTACAAAAATGTTTACCACTGAGAAAGGAGCAAAGCCACTATAAAATAACACAGCTTTTGTATATCAATTTCACTTCCTGTGAGTTGTTTTGAATTTCAAGAGTGAAAGAGAATTAAAGAATTTCAAGTGTTAAAAAATAGTCTCCACTACTGTTTAATCACAGTTAAGACCTTTTAATGTTTAGTGTCAGAAAGACTGCATATTATGGAATAAACACCAGCATTTGTTTGTTTCCTCTAGTTTCCAATGACTGTTTCCAATAAAATATTTCCAATCAGACAAGCACTTCATAAGAACACAGTTTACAATAGCCATTTACTGAAAATAGGGTAGATGCATTTTTCTGGTGCAGGTATACACATCCCCCAGGGTCCTCAAAGCATTTTTCCTGTGCAGGTAAGAATTCAGGGCTCCACTGAATATATCCAGTGTACTGAAAGTTTCTGGGATAAGAATACTTCAATGCAAAAGACATCTCAATGCAATAGTATCCAATACTTATATGAAGGGTTATTTTATCTCTATTAGCATCTGAAAAGAACAAACTATGTACTTACAAGGACCAAAAGAAACACATTTAAAAAATTCAGACAAATGCTCTATTTTTATTACAAAATTACACTTGGTGTCAGTTGCATAAAACAGCATAGGCTGACAGGGTCACACAGCTGCTCCCACATAAGGCCACAGCTGCAGTGCCTACTTGCACTAACCAGGTTACTTTATATCCCCTATAGCTAAGTTACCTGCAGTCACTACTGCAGCATCTGATGAGAGAGTGTTAGGAACCACAAGTGGGTAAGCCAGGACATGAGAAATGGTTTTAGTGCTTCACAGAATCATAGAGTAACTTGTGTTTGAAAAAATCTCTATGATCAAGGCCAACCATTAAGTGAGCACTGCCAATATATAACAGGTGTAGCTTTATGTTTTTTTTGTTAGGAGCTAAAACCTTTACTTGGTACATTTCAATAATTAAGCCTTAATACATTTCTTAACTGCACCTAGAGCTATCACCAGCAGCAGCAGCAACTCAGAGCTATACAGCAATCTGCATTCCTCTTTCATTGCAATACCTACCAATGGACTTTAAACTTGTTGACAACCCTACTTAGTACAGCTTTAGTACATCTTGAAAGCTTAATACTGTTTTCTTCCATCTTCAATTACTGTTCTTTATCCGTCAATGTGCTGCTCTGTTCAGTGCCTGAACTGTGCTTGCTCTTAAGGGACCTTCCAATGTATCTCCAGTACTCTTTTCGGATGGTGTCTTTTTCTTTAGCCAGAATTTCACACAACTATGAAAGAAAAATGAGAGACTGGAGTGTTAAACCAGAAAGCTTACAGAATCCTTAACTATAAAATGCATACAACATGTATTTCAGACAGTATTAGAAATACATTTCTCTGCTACATCTGTTTTATTCGTGGGATTTGTAACTGTTTAATGACATCAAACTGATGACAAACCCAGTTGGTAGCCAACCAATCCGACACTACACAAAGATCCCTCCAGCCCCATTTCAGTTGTAGGAGTTTTCCTTTGACTCACCTCCATACCTACCATTCATCATTCATGCCAGCCTGATCCTGTAGTAAAGCACAGTATATTTCCTAAGAACCTTGAATGTCTTTTAGTCATCCAGGCTGTAAACCACTTAATTCCAAACACTGGAGGATCATCCTTTTCTTGAATCATCAATACTTTTGATGGACTGACAGGGGATCATTTATTTCTCTTTTTTTCCTCAACAGACTGTTCCAAAAAGGATCTCCATGCAAGTCAGTAACCTTCCCTCATGCTACATTAAGAGCTGGTACAGATACTTCTACATGTTTGGGTTTTTTAAAATTTTGGTCTGGGTAAGCAGCACAATAGAAGTTGATTCTACTTACAGACAAGCTATATAAATTTTACACAGTATGAACACTACAAATATTTTAGTAAATTCCCTTTTATTATGCAGATGTCATTGACTTACTCAGTGAAATGGAGTTAAGAAATTAGCTTTGATGCCTAAATAGAGAAGTCAAAATCAGTGAAATAGTATGAAGGGGGCATGAGTCTAGGAGGTACAACTGCACTTACTTACAATCTGGTCTGGAACACAACAATGGAAAAGTGCTGAGAAAGAACAATGTTGGAATACAAAGACTCCAGGCAAAACTACAGCTCTGATTACATCAAGTTCCAGTCAGTCCCACAATGAATGGAAAGTGTTCTTATAAAAACTACACTAAAAACTGCACCAAGGAGCAGGCAAGTATGAAGCTCTGGGAGACACACAGCATTGCCAGAAGCAATGTATGCTCTGTAGGAAGTGGTGCCTGACATTTCTTACTGATACCCCAACGCCTGCTGACCATAAGCTAATTCTGTCAACTTTCTTAGAGCTAAGAAGGGCCAAACGAGCACAAGTGAGGCTGTTTGGACATGGACATTCTAAGAAAATTAATTTATTTACAGAGAAGAGAGCGACTTACTGCTACAAAGTTAACATCGCAAACTCTGCAATTGTTCAAACATCTTTCTTCTGCAGGTAGAATTAGAGACCTTCCTTCACTACCAGGTGAAGAAAATTTAGGAGGCATTTCATAACTGAAAAATTACATTTAAATTAATGAGATCCTTGTGACTGTCCAACTTTTGTGTTAAACTTTTCATAGACCTGTCATGATTAACAAGTAACCCGTTCTATTTACGAAAATCAATCTCATTTTGTCAAGCTATAAAACCAGACAGGAATAGACAACATCCCTGAGAAGAAAAACCAAGCTCTCAAAATATACCTCCAATGCCTTGTTCAGTGTTTCTTCCTTGTTATCGCACTGGTTTTCTAGCATATCTTCATATATGTCCACAAGAAAGGCAATCAGATAGGGTGAGCTGTGACTGGGTTGTAAATTCAGCAGTTCCTCCAGCAGATTTGGATATTTAGAAAGACCACGATCCTGAAGAATCCTAGAAAAGAGGTTAATAGGCTTGACACATAACAATGGGAAATCTGGTCTGAAAAACTGCATTTTTGTTATGATTCCTTTACTTGGAGATAATTTTGAAATCAGTCTGTAAGTACAAGTCAGTCAGAAAGTAAGCAGCATGCGGCACTAGTACAGCCTCATGTTGTAGTAAGCTGGTATAGCTTTTGTTCAACTGAACAGAAATTAGACTGAAAGCATGTTTGTTATTTCCTATCTATGCTTTTTAACAGAGTATCATTACAGGTCAAGTTTTTAAAAGCATGAGAAGCACCTGTAGCTCTTCCACAAGAACTACAGGGCCAGAAGCTTAGTGAAAAGTTACAGAGAAATTAAGTTAGAATATAATAACCATGTGACAGAAACACTACACTAGAACAAAAAGCAACAAGCTATTTTCAGTTAAGAAGTAGGCATCAGACACCTTCCACAGATATTCTCTTTGCCTCACGGAGAAATATGCCTCACCCTTTTAAGTAGTTCCAAGCACTCTCATTATGTGGCACTGCTGTGATCATCTCAAGAGTGTACCTGCAAGAAAAGGGTAACAGGTCATGAAAGCAACCAATAACAATATAGTTAGGGATTACCTGAATGTGCTCAGAACCTTCCAAATGCATCTCTCTAGCTTTCACTCTTTTTGCAGATCATCTCACCTGGGCAGAACAAAAATGGCTTACGATATAACCAGCAGGAGTCTCAAAAAGGCACTATGTTTTAAGTGTTCAGTTTCCTGGAGTTTATACAATAATGAATCCATTCTCAAAATTATTATTAAAGCCACTGAGAAACAACACAATATACTCTCCTGGTATGCTAAAGGAGTAACTTGTATCCTGGTGCTCAGAAATGGGAAGGGGCTGAAAGTCAGAGTAACTGAGCTCTGTTAATATGACTGCAAGTGGTATGTTCTGTACCTATTTGCAAAACTTGTTTTACAAGGCTGCACTCAAACAAACCCACGGAAAGGCAGAGCTTGAGTTTTCAGCTCACACAGCCTTCTGCAGCATTTGTGTGAAAGCAGCAGTGAAGCAACTGCAGTAAAAAAAGCTGTCAAAATCTGCACCTCTGATACAGCCACAAAGCCACATTTATCTACACGAAACAGATTTGTCTTCTGGCTTTTCCTAGCATAAACAGGCATTCTGATGGTTCTCAGAGGCTGCAGATACTGATAAAAAGTTGCATCAGGAATACTAAAAAAATACTTGCAACTGTAACAATTTTTTAACATCCTGCAGTCAGAATGTTAATATGACAAAGACGGAGTTTATAAACCAACAATGAGTTCTATAATGACATCTGTGAAGTATTCATCTTAGCCAGTCTGGTTCTTAAGATGGTACCCAATTATCTTGAGATCAAGAGAGGATGCCCAATCTAAACTCTGGAACGAAAAAGCTGAAGATATTCAAGTATAAGTCATGGAAATGGTTCAGATTCACTGACCTACAAGAAGGTTGTAAACTGGAAGTAAAACTTCCAGAAAGTTGCAAAGACAACCATGGAAGATGGTGAGTCTCTGTGAATAACGTACCAAAGGACATACTCAGAGATTCTGTCTTTCTTCTGAATAATAATTCTATAAAAAATAGTATATGGTTCAATTCTTAATTGCTTCTTCATTTTGACAAATATTTTCTCATAACCATCAACCTTAATCAGCAGTCTGAGATTTAAAAATCATATGAAGAAGCTTGTGTTACCACCATGGGTAGTAAAACACATGTAGAAGCCCAGTTTGCCTTCAGTTAAACATGCAACCTAGAAACAGTGAGCACAAAACTCTTTTTCCTGAAAACTAGCCATCTCACAGAGGTAATTCTCTTTGTGCCAACCACATACTCCTGAAAGCTTTATTTTTCCAGCTGCATCAAATTCCTCACAAAAGGCAACTTCTCTTCCTACAATCCAAGCCCATGTTATTGGGTTTGCATGGCCTGTTTTTTGATAGTGGGGGGTGGCTACAGGGGTAGCTTCTGTGAGAAGCTTCTTCCATGTTCATTAGAGCCAGTAGCTCCAAAGAGCCATTAGTCTAGCTGGGCCTATTAGAAATGATGGTAATGCCTCTGTGGTAACATATTTAAGGGAGAAAAACAAAGGTGGTTGCACAGGTTTATTTGTGGCTAAAGAAGAGCAAAGTGAGAAGACATGAGAGGAACACGCTGTAGACACTGAAGTCAGTGAGGAAGGAAGAGGGAGGAGGTGCTCTAGGCACCAGTCTAGGCAAAGACTGCCTCTCTTGCCAAACTTTCTAGAAGTAGAATGCTAATGAATGACACAAGAGTATCACAGATTTTCTGCAGCTTGTCCTGCTACAACCAGTTCACCATAAACCCCAAACTTTTGTCTGCACAATAAACAGCAGGTCAGGAAAACAGATTCATGAAAGTAGCTTGCTCAGAGTAAGCTGAACTTGCTTCAGTTTAACACTTAAACTGCTAACTATGAGTGTTAGTCCCAGAAGTAAATAAAAATCAGGAAACAACGCCCACCACGACTGTGAAAGTATTCTTTTGCTTTCATGTAATGGAGACTGTTTAATGTGAGCCTGAATAGCATTACTAACCGGACTTCTCTGTCTAGGACTGCTGGGTCATCATAGCCGGTGGTGTTGAAAATTACAAAGTGCCGTTGGTTCCAAACAGAGTTGTTTCTCACATCTTCTCTCAGAAGCTGGTCTACATAGTCCAGTTCATTGTCCCATAATTTGAACTCCTGTGGAATGGAAAGAAGAGAGAGTATCACAAACAAAAGGTATTATTTATTTAAAATATATGCTTGTTCCTAAGTTGCCTGAACATTGGATAGAACCTTTCTGAAGAAATCAACAGAAAGTTAGGAAAAAAAAAAAAAAGGACAGGTGAACTAGGAACGTGCTACACTATTCAGTGGTGCACAATCATATTAGCTCATGATTAAATTCACACACACAACAGTAAGTAGAAAACAATCCAATTTTTTCAGCTCATTTCCTGAAAGACAAGTTTATAGCTAACCTCTGCTACACATTTAAAATGCAGGTTATTTAAAGAATCAAGAGTTCTGTGAATACAATACCTGAATAACCCATTGTCTGTGTTGCCAGGCATGGTAATTTTTGGCATCTTGGTTAAGAATGTCGGCTATGAACTCAAGCTCTCGGGACGGATCCTGCAGCCACTCAACCAGCACCCGCCTGTGATGCCTAATGATCAGAGGAACAAAGTCTGAATTATTTTTGTGAGTGTGTGGTCTGTATAAAAGTGCACCACTTGAAAAAAAGAACTTGCTAGTTAAATATTTAAAATTAAGCATACCAGAACATTTCACTTGGCTCTGAGAAATGCATGATGCATATTTATGTTATTAAAAATTCTAACCACACATACACAACGGCCAATCATCTCATTTTAGACAAGTAATGTTCATCTGAAACAAGGTACTTCCACACTCATGGTCAAAGCTTTCAGGAGAGTAAAGTTTTCTAGTACTACATAATTTCTCAAGCATTATCAATACTGCTCTTTTGCCTATTCCCATTCATTATGGAAAAAAACCCAACGACAGGTCTATTTGTCGTCTTAGTTGGCTTTTCACAAGTCTTGTTTTTTGTTTTTTTTTTTTTGCCTGTCAGACTTATTTTGGCAGTCTAAAAATTCAAATTAACAAGAAAACAAGACCTGCTTAGCATGTCATAATCATACACTTAGAACAAATATCTGAAAGGAACTTTGACATGGTGCAACTCCATTTAACTCCTCCACCACAACTGGACAATTTACAAAACAAATATTATCTGCAAAAATATTAAGAACAGAAAAGAAATCATGATTTTACCAGACTTGGTAGTTCTTTGGCTGATCTTCGATGATAGCTGTAATGTACTTAAGTTCCTCATGGAGATCCTTTCCCAAAGACTGCAGGAGGACTCTCCGGAAATGCCTGTATAAAAGTCAAGCATTTGTACACTGCAAAAGGACTTTCCTACAATTCACAGAGAAAAACACAGAATCACCTTTGTTCACAGTTCTTGTGAATGACATCCAATTAAAACTAGTGCAAAGAGCTAAAACTAATGCAAAATCCTTAACCACATATCTAGTTTTGTTAAAGGGCATTCACTTATGAACAGTGGAAAACTAGAATATGACTGATTGCAACAGTACATTATTTAAGATGGTATCAATCATGTTCAAATTAATCTGTACCCATGCTAGTTTTCTGTCACAGCAACTAAGACTTCTGTGCTTGAAACAATGTAAACTTTCTGATTATATGGAAATTAGTGGAATGAAGATGTACAAGAGGTACTTGTTAGCCTTTGTGAGTTAGAAGGCCCTACTCTGAGTATCAGAAATTCACTGTTTATTTATTACCTATCTGAATAGTAACCCAACAGATCTTTTAAAATGCACTATTTAGTAAATACACAAATTATTTGTCGTCATGTTTTTATGCCTCTTCTTGAAATCAACTGAGGGCATCTTCAGCATTTTGCCATGGACACATTATCAAGTAAGTGATCTAATTTTAAACAGAAAAGTCCTTTTTGTGGCTAACCCTGACCTTGACTGATAATATCCTTAAAGCAAAATGAATGAAAACCACTGAATTAAAATGAGGCATGGAAATACTGAACAAGGGCTTTCTTTGGAAGCTCACTGGAAAGCTACACTACTCCTCTGTGCAAATTCAACTAGGCATGCCCTGATTCAATTAACAGAACATTAAAGACTTAAAAGGCAAGCAGTCAAATGACCACAGCAATAATCCCAAGATTACTACATACCATACTGTGTAGTTTGCAGCATTTAACTCAATGGCATCTGCTGTTAACTTGAAAGCTCTTTCGCTCCTCTCATCCCGCTGCAGAACAGCCCGGACGTAATCATAGACATCTCGGACTAGACAGAGAATAGCATCTTAGCCAATGGCCTGATCAGGGGGTACAGTTAATAATCCTTTGAAATTGCTTCCTATTTAATGAGCTCTAAATACATCTCTGTAAAATGACAGATACCTATTGATCTGACAGCATTTTCAACTGAGACCTGTGCATGATATCAGCACACGACAAAGTTGCACAAGGAAGTCAGAAACACACCATCAGAATAACAGTCAAAACAATCATAAAGCATCTGTGCTGCTTAATCACACTACTTCACCATCTGCAAGAGCTTCATGTTTTGTTTTGCTTCTGCTTGTGGGAGTGCTTTGTGACATGAACCACACTGTCTGCTGTATCCCCTCTTAAGCCATAGGATTTAAAAAGAGAGCCTTGGCTATTAACATCTCAGGAGAAGATTCAGCTTCAGAGGTGCTTGGTGAAAACACCGCACACATTAATGAACACAATTAATTAAATTAATTTCTTCACAGTATCACTCTAGAAAATGTTAACCAAAACATGAAGTCTTGTTTCAACAATGGTTAAGGGCAGAATATATTTAAGACTTACATTTTTCACTGTAGATGATCTGAACAACAGGATTTGGCCCATCATTTTGAGGAACAGGTTCAATATCAGCCCATTCCTTCCTGTCCCTGTAAATACATGTTTTTGAGTTTTCAATGCTTCTAAAAAGCACTAAATGCTACTCAAACTATGACATGCACAAACCTGTGTCCAGTAACACATCCTTCCTCTGCACAGTCCCTACTACCTTAGCTACATTATTATCTGTAACACAGACCACATTATTATGCTGTAACACAGCATATAAATAGGTAAAGTTGTAGCATAAGAAGGACATGGAGCCATTGGAGCAAGTCCAGAGCAGGGTCACGATGTTGAAGAGGACTGGACCACCTTTACAAAGACAGACTGAGAGGCTGTCCACCCTTCAGAAGAGAAGGCTGTGTGGAGACCTCAGAGCAGCCTTCCAGTATATAAAGGGGGCCTACAGGGAAGCAGGAGAGGGATTTTCCATCAGAAGCTGTCATGATGGGACAAAGAGTAATAGTACAAACTGAGAGAGAAGAAGCTTAGGTTAGATATTGGGAAGAAACTATTTGACTGTAAAGGTGGTGAGACACTGGACCAGGCTGCCCAGAGAAGCTGTGTAAGCACCAGCTCTTGCAGTGTTCTAAGCCATGCTGGATAAGGCCTTGAGCAACCCGGTCTAGTGAAAAGGAGTGTCTGCCACCTCCCAGGTCCTCAGGTCCCTGCCCCTCCCAGCAGCTCCCTACTCCTCCGGCCCCAGCTCCGCCACCCCGCGCCCCCCACCCCGTGATGTGCCGCGACGCGAGGGTCCGGCCCTCGCCGGGGGACCTCGCCGCCGCGGCCGCACCTATACAGTACATAGCCGGCATCTTCCCCGTCCTCCTCCTCCTCCAGCAGCTGCCCGAAGCCGCCCTCCGGCTCGCTACTGCCGCCCTCCGCGTCCCCCTCCGGCTGCAGCTCCGCCGCCGCCGCCGCCGCCGCCGCCCTCCCGTCCGCCGCCATCGCTCCTCCGCTGCTTCCGGGGCCGCTGCACCACCACGGCGGGGCGGAGCGGCCGCGCGGCTCCACAGCGCCGCCCCTGGCGCGGAGAGCGCATCGCGGCTGAGGGCCGGGGAGCTGCCCGCCTTCCCTCCGGGCTTCCTCACGGAGAGTTCACACAGGGGAGGGAAAACACGCGTGGCGCCATCTTAGGTTCAGGCGATCTGACAGGACAAGGCGGAGGAATCTGGCCACTGTAAAAGGTGAAACTGGAGAAGGTTTTGGAGCAGCCGCTTCTAATCAGTGGGTGAAATTGGAGAAGGCAGCAGAAGGCAGCAGGCCCAGCAGGGGCTGGGGTTGGTTTGCCTGGAGAAAAGGAGGCTCAGGGTGTCCTTATCACTCTTCAGCTATCCGAAAGGTTGTAGCCGCGTGGGAATCGCCCTCTTCTCTCAGGCAACCAGTGACAGGCAGCAGGCTCGAGCTGCACCAGGAGAGGTTCAGGGCGGACATCAGGAGGAATTTCTTCACAGGAAATGTGGTTAGACATTGACGTGGACTACCCAGAGTAGGTTGGGCCATGGTGTTCTGTCATAATTTGGACTCGATGATCTCAGAGGTGTTTTCCAGCCTAAATGATTCTGTAATCCCCTGATGTGATGTTGGTCAGCAGGACAAAGAGTCAGAACTGAAGAGAGTCCTTGGAGAGGACAGCCGATCCAGCGTAGGGGTTCGTAATCTGGGGCATATTGAGGTGCATTAGGATGGAGAGGATTAAAGACAGGCTGAGCATGTGCAATAGCAAGGGCTGTGCATACATCTGCATCTGTATTGTGTTCTCAGGGAGGTGGGAAATCATTCTATATGTGGTGGAAATGGCTAAAATCTTTAATTTTGAGCTGCTCAAGTTGAAAGGGCTGTTGCGTGTGTCATATTTTTTGCAGTGATTTTATGGAAGGAAGAATGGTGCCACAGTGACAATGAGGGAGTGTAAATGCACAGCTACAAATCAAGACACTAGATCCAGGACAAGGAAGAATCAGGCCCACAGGTGGTTCTTGTGTCACTGAGCAGCTCTTGTCTCCTTTGGGAAGTCACTTGAACTCTGTGCTTTCCTCGTCTCCCTGCCTTTTCTTCTGCTCTGTTTTATTCTGAGGACTTTGTTCCTGCTAGGATGTTCATACAGTGACTCTTTGGAGTGTATAGTGTGGTTGCTACTTCTGGGTGTTGCAGTAATATAGACTATACTGATGTAATGGAGGATAAAACACAGAGAAATCTACTGAAAGGCTACTTTGAATAATGGGACTATGAATACAACAGAAAGGAAATGGGCATACCTAGAGACAGAGAGGATACCCATCAGGACTTAAGTGAAAGACAAATGGTCTAAAATGCAGAATTATAATAAAAAAAAAGAGAGATCAAAGGAAATGTGTACATATGAATGAGAGAAACCTCAAATGCAGTAAATCCTGTTTGTAAGAGATGGAGGAGAAAGAAAACCTGCTGTTCCTTACCCATGGAAAGACAAGTTGCATTGTGAGTTTGTTAGATACCAACAGCTCTCCATGGACAGGGGGCCACCATGAGATGCAGATCTTTAAGAAATATGGTTTATTACCTCTGCTATTTGATCAACAGTTGTGGTTTTTTTTGGGTAGTTTTCATCCAGAATTCCTATGTGATGATCTGGCCCTGCCATTTCTTATGATAGTATCATCTTTACCAGCTATTTAACATGGATTACAGAGAAGCCAGATCCTGCAATAAGAGCTTATTTCCTCAGAGTGGCATAACAGGACAAGAAAAGTGAGCCTTTCTGATGCCAGCCACTGGATTGAGTTTGTCCAAGAACAGCTTGCTTATGGCATGGGAGGGACAGCAGATCATACAGCTTTCCCTCAGGATTGCCCTCAGGACTTAGTTCTGCATTTTCAGTCTGAAACTGTGGGTTATTGTGTCTGTGGAGTGCTTCTAAAGGTTTGAGGGGCAGTAACTGAGAAAAGTCAATCCTGTTGCAGGAAGCTTAAGCATTTTACAATTAAGTTTTGTCCTCATGAGAGCAATTTAGGAGTCTGCTAGCTGAGGAAATGGGAAAGCCAGGAATATAACTAAGTTTAAAATTAAGGACTAGACCCAAACCCAGGATCACAGGAAGTCCTTCCATGAACCATACCAAGTCTCTGATCCATTTCCAACCACTCAGTTTAATTTACTGAACTACACACTCATAGTGCCATGCTAACTTCAGTCCTCTATGCACTCTGAATTAGGCCTGCAAAAGCAGGATTCTGCTTTCGCAGGAATCTGCTTTGCAAAATAGTATTTGGAGATTCTTGCTGCATCCCTCATGTCTCTAAAGTGAGTGGAGATGCTTCATGTTCCAGGTCAAGTATCTGTAAACACTTCAGAGATAATATTAATAGCCAGCCTGAAAGGTTCTACTTAGAAATATGACTCCAGCAGCTAAAGCCTTTGTGAAGAAGCAACAAATAGGACAAGAACTGGGATTAATTGAGGACTAGAGCATAAGTAAATCTGTATGTCCCAACATTGTAGTGTCAGTTGCTAGTTTTCATCTTAGGAGGAGACTGGTAGTTCAGAGAGAAATCTGATTTTTATTTTGATAATAAAAATTTTTTATTATAGATAAATGTGTATCTATAGCATATACGAATTACATATACAAAAACGGGTAGTTCCTAGGTCTGTATCAGGTGGGTAAGTACGGTCTCTGCTCTAAGCTAGGAGTAAACGTCTGCAAAGAGCAAGAGGCGCACGAAGTGTTCCCCGGCTTCAGGAAGCCCCGAGCGGGCAGACTGGACTGTTCCCTGATCAGTACACACGGCTCCGTACGGACGTCTCGCTAAGGCTGGAAGCAAGTCACGATCTCAGCTGCGGGATGCCTGCCGCAGCTCCGCGCCAGAGGGACGAGGGATGCGGCCACTCGGCGAGCCTCCCAGCTCCTCGGGGTTCCCAGCTGCTGTGACGCATTTCTCTTTCTGACTGCCCGCTGGCCTCATGCAGTCAATGTAGTCTCCGTCAGGATAACACCAGCACAGTTGTAAAAAAAAAAAAAAAAAAGCCTTAAAGCCGCAAAGCGCGCTATTATGCAATAGGAATCAGTGTCAGGGGCGGATTTATTTTTGGGAAGTGGGTGAGGTCCTGCAGTGAGGGTTTGCAGAAGAGCAGTCGGGTGGGGTGGAAGTGATGGCGCTCTCGCAGCAATTAGTCCTCCGCGTTGCCTGTGCAGGCCTCGGGGACCCCAGTCAGAGCCGACCCCTTCCCCCGCCCCGCGGCTGGGCGGAGGGAGGCGCGCACCGCACCGCCCCCGCCCCGCGCCCGCCGCCCCTCCGCGCTCCAAGTGGGTGCACTCACTGAAAGTTAGAAAAAAGCAGCGAAACACCCCAAACCCCCTCCGATCCGGACACAGGGGGACGGCGGCGGTGAGGCGGGAGCGAGTTATCTCGGGGTGAGTACGGCGGCGGGCGCCCTGCCGGAGGATGCCCGACCCACGGCGGGAGCAGGGCCGGGGCTGCGGGATGCGTAGAGCCTCGGGAAGAGAAGGGGCAGCGTTTCGGGGAGCAGGACAAAATCCCTGTCTGGGATGCTGAGCCCAGAGAATTGCGGCGACACAGAGCTGGATGGAGAGGCGGCGGGGAGAACTGGCAGGAAGTTTGGAAGGATTTGCAGGGAACTGCTGCTCCCGCAGGGCAGCCTGGGGTGGCGATTTATCCTCCTTCCCTCGAATCCTCAGGGCCTCTGCGCAGCCTGACAGAGGTGGGAAAGCATTCCAAGGTCATCCTTGCCATTGGAGCTGGGACGGGACAGAGCCTTGCCTGGCCCAGTCCAAGTACGGTGACGATTACTACTATTTTACCAGGGCAGGGGTTAGGGTGGTATTCAGTAGATCATCAGAATCTTGCTTTTTGCCATGCACGGGCCTAGTAAGATATGGTGTTAAAAATACCAGCTCCAGGTGTGCCAGCACAGCAGTGGGCAGAATTCATCCCTTTCCCCTCTTGGTGCCCCTTTTTGGCTGTACTGCAGGAGGCACAGAAGGTGCAGAGGCTTTATAGAATATCCTGCCTGATCTGAGAAGTGCTTAACTGGCAGCCATGCACTTTCGCACCCACACAGACCTTCAAAAGCAGCTGGCCTGTGCAGAGCAGAACTGCACAGCAGGGTTTCATGTCAGCAGCTTTTGCTAAAGAGGCAACATTTCTGATGTTTGAGAGAAAGGGATGAACTCATGTGTCAGTGGGAGCGGAAAAAGGATAATTTTTTTGTTCCTTCTAGCTGTCAGCACCACCGTGATAGTACTACAGCAGGCTGTAGGTTTGGGACCCATCCTTCATTTTCAGGGCTTTAGAACTTTGTGATTAAGATGATGGGAAAGCTGGCAGGAAAATCAGCATAAATTTCAGTCATAACTCTGAAACAGAGGAGCTCTAAAATAGTAATTTATTAAACATTTTGTGCATGTGTTTCTGCTTTCTGAGCCTTCAGAACACCCACATTTTCAAACTTTACTTTTCTGTGTGGAGTGCTACAGTCCTATCTTTCTACCATCCTTTATTTTTAATTTTCAAGACATGGCTGGAATTTTACAACTTCTCCTGTTGCCAGGATTTTTGTACAGAGATGTCCATCATGCAAGAAAACTGTAGGGTTTTCTGAAAGCTAAAAAAAGTATTGAGGAAGGGAAAGTTGTTTGAGGAGATGCAGGCCAACACAGATGCAGATTACTCAAAAAGGGGAACTTGTCACATTTAACTGAGTTTAGGTCTGGACAGAGTTTGTGTGTGTATTGTGTGGTTGCTTTCTCCATGCATTGGACATAGACCATATTCCGTGAACATTGTTTAAGCTCGTGAAGAGAAGTCCCAGAAGACTGAAGTGTAGTAAGTCCAAAGCCAGGCAGTTGCGTGCCTTTTCCAGGAGCATTTTCAGAGATTGCCCAGCGAAGGAGAATCTTTCATTGCTTCCCTGTTTGTGAGTCTGCTGAAAAACAGCACAGAAACTCATGAAAGCAGTGGCCCTCCATACACTGTACTGAACCGGGGCCATCAGCATTCATTACACTGACTACAAGGGTGAGAGAATGTCTAGGATGACTGCAAGGAAAGTAGGTGCCTGGGGCTTTGTGAACAAGAGTGTTGTCTTGTGCAGGCTGATTTCTGTGTGCCTGCCTGAAAATACGGCTCTGGCACCTATAGAAGGCCATGGGTGTACATGAAACTAACCACTGAGCTTTGAAGGAGCTGTCTGTGTTGATGCTCTACTCTTTTTCAGCAGCAGTCACCATGAAGAGCAATAAGGATAAAGTGGGAAAGCCCAGCAGTGAAGAGTGAAGACTTTGGACAAGCTGACCTTCCTAATGCCTAGATGTAGCTGCTCTGACAGGCCTGGTAGTGCAGCATGATTAGGATGAGAAGGAAGATACTTTGGGCATCTTGCTTCTGCTTTGCAGCTGCCTTTTTCCTTGTGCTGACACTTCAGGTACAGGGGCAAGGGGGTGGGGTATGTGTGAGATTGCTGTCAAAGCAGGACACAATTCTATCAGATGAGAGAGGTGACAGACATTTTCCATTCTAGTCTGTGCTTCACCAGGAGTTACTCTGTTAGCAGCACTGGCCTTGTGGTGATAGCTGACTCTGGAAGTGACATAACCCAGAGTATACCTTCCTTGTATACATCTTTAGCTCCTGGAGGAGTTTCTCAGGAATGTTGCAACATACGGTGCTATATTGTGTATATCCAGCATTGCCTTCTCTTTCCACATGTTTGAACTCATTAGGCAGGGGGGCAAGGCTGGACCCATAGAAAACTTCATGGGATTTTTTAGCAGCTAATTTTCAGAAGAAACCTGGCTACTGAAGGGCTTTTCTCTGTCCTGTGCATTTTCCAGGGAGAAGGCAGAAGTTGTGTTGTTACATCACATGTGATGTGGCCATATCTCAGTACAGAAGTTTATTTTCTGCCTTCTCCTTACAATTTCAAATTAAAGCTTTTGCTGTTCTGACATAAGATGACCTGATGTCTGCAGTCAGTGAAATGCATCCAGTTTGATTGACAGAAACTTAACATACTGACTTAGTGCTTGATACTTAAATTCTGGTTTGCAAGCAGATGTCCTAGCTAGTGATAGTGACATGTTGTGATATGTATTTTATTTCCCTGAAGGTTATCACCGAACTGGGCAATTCAGAGAATAAGGTGTCAGTAATCTCCAGTGTACACAGCAGCCCATTAAAGCCTGGGGAGAGACATGCTTTTCAGTTTAAGAAGCAGGAGCTTCACAGCATCTTCAAGACAGAGTCTGATGTAAATCACTATCCTGTCCTGCTCTGGTGGTCTCCCCTCACTGGAGAGACAGGGAGATTCAGTCAGTGTGGAGAGGATATTTGCTTCTTTACTATCAACAAGACCTACCAGCACAATGAAATGACAAGAGCATTTCTGTTTTATGGTAAGAATCTATTTGTTTTTAAAGAAGTAGCTTTTTGTCCAGCTTAGTTCTTTCCCTGTAGAGATTAAATATTCTAGGTGGCAATGACTTAGAACAGGAAATTTATGCAGCTAATTGGGCTGAACTTTGCCTGGTGCTGAATACCATTATGAGTGCTCTGTAGAAGTACTCTGAAAAGTGAGTGTGCACATCTGTGGTATGACTGATGCCTTGTCTCATGCGGCTTCCCAATCACATGTACTCCCGGTTCATGGAAGAAAAGACAATTTCATGTCATTGCCAAGACATTTAAAGACAGTCTGAGATCAAGCCAACTTTTTCCAGTCTTCTGGCTTGTCACCCCAAGCAGAGGTTTTGCAAGGCCTTTGTTGCACTTGTGCAAGTCTTTTGTCTAAAAATAATGCACTCTCTGGTAACACTGCAAGTCCCCTGCCTCTTGTGCCAAGAAATTGCCAGCAGACTCTAAATGGAAAGTAGTGAAAGAAACCTATTGATTCCATACAGGGAGCAGCAGCTAGTGCAACCTTCTGAGCTGCTCTGACTCTGCCAGAGACTTCCCATTACATACACTGTAAAGTGAGTCTGCAAAACATGAAAGGTGCACCATTTAAAAGTAGACCTTACTTCTAACTAACTTTACTTTTAACTAACTTTGTTCTTTTTTCAAAACAGATGTTTTTGAAAGAAAACTTGAGTTTTAAGTGGAGAAATAAATTAAAATGCTTTTCTCTGACTGGTATGTTCGGATCTTTTGTCTGGAAATAAAATAAATCAGGATACTGAATCTTATTTGCTCAACCTGAATATAGATGAACTGGAAATATAGGAAAGAAGAGCCTTAAGCTTGACTGTTAGCAGTGAAACAAAAACTTTTCATCACTAATCTTTTTAGATATCCAAGTAGGTCAGCTTTGTCAGATAGTATAGTGGTTAAGCATGAAAGCAAAGGAATAACAGCAAAGGAATGAGAAGCTGACCCAATTAAAGACAAAGAAAGCTGCATTGCATCACAGGAAACCTGTAAAGTCTGGTGATTTTTGTCTCTGGTAGTAATTTACTTTGTCTTTTTCAGCATTAGAAGGATTGTTACTTTAACAGGCTTCTGGACATAGTGGACTCTCTTATTTTAAAAACACAATTTATACTGGACATAAGACTCTCTCTGTAGTGTTTTTTTTTTTTTTCTTTTTCTAGTGATGCTGGCTATGAACTTTGTAAAGACAAGTGTCAAAATATGCAAAATGGTTACTTCTTTTTAAACCACAGTAAATGATGTCACGATGCCAAAACAGAGAGAGAGAGAGAGAGAGAGAGTTTTTCTCTCATTCTCTCTTCCTCTTCATCTCTCCCCCCTGCCATAATGCAGTGAGTTGTGAGTCTGCAGAAAGATATATTTTACTTTTACTGATTTTCCCTCTAAAGAGCCTGCTGAGTGAAAATTTGAATATCTGAATTTCCATGTTAAGCTGGATCAGAGCACAGTTTAACCTTCCAAAGAAAATGGAATAATTTCGCCAGTGACCACTTGGTCAGTAAGCTAGTCAAGAGATGAATGATCCAAAGATTAAGAAAAGTACTGATCAAAAATACAGGGTGTAGATGTTTTCCAGCACAACTGCTTTGTAAGAAACACCAGTTTTTCTGCAGCTTTTCCCAACTCAATGTCCCAGCCTGGAGAGCCCCTCAGTGTAGATGATAACTTTGTCAAGTGTCGCCCTGTCTTCTGTTTTGAAATGAGGTGTGACATCCCCTTGCTAGACTTTGTCTCTACTTTTGGGAGGGATTCCCAACTCCACCTTTTCAATGTCACATAATTCAAAGAGTGTAGTATTTAGCATGAGCTGCCAATGTGACTGAGTAATCATAGTCTGGATCTGTCAGAGCCTCAGGGGTGTTGTTCCTAAGGCAGAAGGATGTCCAGCTGTTCTGTACTGGAGTACTGAGTCCTTGGAGTATGACTTCTGAATGAAAGATGTCTTCTAAAATGCATAACTTCTCCTAGCAGCATATATCTTTCTCTTCTGCATATCCAAGATTTCCAAATTAATAGTTAGGAAGGGAAATTCCTCGTAATTCTAGTCTTGTGGTGCTTTTTTTTTATTCCATCATATGCTTCCTTATTTCCTTCATCTCATGGGGTAGGGGGCATGCTAATTTTATCTGCCCTTTAATCCTTTTTGTCTTTTTGCTGGACTGAAATTGATTAAGTGTTACATAAAATTCAGACATTCTGATGCACTCTGATCTGTACTGTGTCCAGTTTTGGGCCCCTTATTTCAAGAAAGACATTGAGGTGCTGTAACATGTCCAGAGAAGGGGATCAAAGCTGGGAAAGGGTCTGGAGAGGAAGTCCAATGAAGAGTGGCTGAGGAAGCTGGGGTTGTTTAGCCTGGAGAAAAGGAGGCTTACTCTCTACAGCTCCCTGGCAAGAGGCTGTAGCCAGGTGATGGTTGGCATCTTTTCCGAGGCAACCAGTGACAGGATGAGAGGACACAGTTTCAAGCTACACCAGGGAAGGTTCAGGTTTGACATCAGGAGAATATTTTTCATGGAAAGGGTTGTTAAGCATTGGAATGGATTGCATTCCAATCCAGGAATCCAGAGTGATAGCGAAGTCACCATTCCTGGAGTTGTTCAAGAAACAGCTGGTCATGGGATTAAGTGCTGTTTAGCTGACAGTGTTGTCACTGTATTAAATGTTGTCTAGTTAACAACATGGTGATTGGTCAAAGGTTGGACTTGATGATCTTGGAGGACTTGATGATCTTGGAGGTCTTTTCCAACCTAAACGATTCTGAGACTCTGTGATTTTGTAGTGCATTTTTCTTCAAGTTTCTCTTTGCCTGACTTAACTGTCTCCTAGTTTAGTAAATTTTACATGTTGCCTTTTTGTCTTTCTCTCATTCTTGCCTGTATTTTCACCCCCTTTTCCCTGCAATACTACCTGAAAGAGGGAGCACCCATGTAAGAGACTGAGCTGCAGTGATGTTACTTCAATCCACAGTATTTCATTATTGTAGGTATGCATTGTTAATTCTCTTCTTGGCATCACTTAGAACAAAGTGTTTTCAAAGCCAGATATACTTTATGAATTCCTTCATGAGAATATGATTAACTTTTCATCACCTTCTTCTGTCACAAAATGACACATCAAAACCAAGATAATACATCAAAACCAGGAGAAGCAAATAGCATTTTTAATTGAGTGGCAGTCTTTCATCTTTTTAGTGCTGAGGATTTAGGACCTGAGTAGAAGACAGAAGGCTGATGTTTGGTGGCCTTAAGAAACCCCATCTGATGCTCCCCAAATATCTTGCTTTATAGGAGATTTTTATATTATTGACAGCTAATTTCTATCTCTGCTGCAGTAATGAAGCCTCATATTAGTTTTATAAGGTCAACCTTGGAGTAAATTTGCCAGGCTCATACAGCTGCAAGGACCACTGGGCATTTTTTAAAAATCTTCTTTATGTCTTAGTTTTTAGATCAGTATTCTGTGTAAGACTTCTGCTGGCACCCCCTTCTTTTTGCCATCAGTGGTTTGAGGTCAGGGGTAGAATGGAGAGTGAAAAGTTGTAAGTGTGGCTGAGATGGAGTTATGACCCACTGCTGAAGGGTGGTAACTGAGGTTCCAGTTCCCTTGGATGAATTATAGCGAAACAACTCTAATTCTGAATGACTGACTGGTGGGTATATATATATCAGCCAGGTTTATTTAAAAACAATTTAATTGCAGAGGAAAGGAAGTATGTGGCTCTTTGATTCTTTCCTACAAAAGTATAAAAATCTTGTGAAGAAAATATGTAAGAAATAGGAAGAGAGGGAGAAGAAGAAGGAAGGAAGTAGATAGTGAAAAGGAAAAATAGCACCTCTGATGGATCCAGTGATGATTCTTGATCATTGCAATGTTGATGTCCCTGATAGGAGTGATGGCTGCAGTCTTCATTTGTTGAGGGTAGGAGCCTGCAAAACAAAGAGTGTGCTGGGTTATATGCATTTAAATTGGCATGGGAACACCTAGGTCCCTTCCCAGGGCAGGAATATTTTATGTCTGACGCATCAGTACGAGGCATGTGCAGTCTTCTGATGGAGAGTTTCTGATAAGAATTGGGATGCTTTGTGGTTGGTTGTGATCCATGGCCCCCTTTAGAGATACGGGCATATTTGACACTGCTTCTTGTGACTGTGCATCTCTGTCTTATGGTGAAAGGGGAAAGCTGGCATGGAGAAAGCATTATCCTGCCTCCACATAATCTTCTGCTTACTGGCCATTCCCCTTAGTTGGTTTCAACACAACTTGTTTAAGACATTATATTCCCAATTGTGCTAGATGAAATCAGCCATGAAGTTTGCTGCACAAAGGGTGGGTTGCCACAAATGGTAGTTTATCTGAAGATAAGAATTTGTGATGTTTTCTAAACCAGCTCTTCAGTGTTAGTTTCAGTTTTTGAACTTGCCTTACAATATCAGCTAAAAGTTTTTTATGTTCATTGCCTTTTCTTAAGTAGAAAACAGATATGGTTCTAAGACAGGGAGGAAGTACCCTGACAGAAATGGGGCACGTTTGCATTCAATCTGCAGTGAGGCTGGTCGTAAGACTGGAGTGCAGTAGTAGTGAAGGGAGAGCAAGGGTTACATTAAAGAGTTGGTACTTTCAACTTAGTTTTGCACAGACCAGCCTTTGAGAAAACTCATCTACAATGAGAAAACTCATTGTTCTAAGGCTTCTACCAGTTTTCCCAATTTCTGCAGTTGACTGTTTTTAGAGTTTAGACATGATTCTTCTTCTTCTGTAGGCTTTACTTTGAGGAGATGTCTTCTGCCAGAAGCTACTTCTTTATGTATCTGGTAGGCAGCTGTGATACATCACCTCTTAATTTTCTCTTTGAAAAGTTAATAGTTTGGCTTCCTTAGTCTCTACAGTACAGTATCTTTTCAAGACTTGAAGTAATTATTTTTTCTCCTTGATCCTGTCCAGGATTTCAGCTTCCTTTTAGTTGTTTTATTACTAGAACCAAATTGAGTTCTGCAATAAACATTTTCCTCACATCACAGAGGTAATACCATCTGTTTCCCTATTTAGAGAACCAGGGAATTATTAAACATCTTACTAGTCTCATTTCAGTTCATTAAAATATGAAATTCCTAGTGATCCTTTGAAATGAGAGGCCTTTAAACTAATATGACACGAAAGGAAACCACTTCTAATACTAACTACTGATCCTACTTCTCTAGATTCTTCTGCTGTGAAATTCAGTTTTATCTATCATTATGCTCTCGTGCCTTTGCATTAAATGCATTCTTTGAAATAACTGCCTTAGAGTGTCAGAAATGTGATGGTTATAGCGCTGATACTAAATTAAAACTAGACTTCTGTGTCATTGTAGTTAGTGTTGTGACAGATAAGAGCAGGATGAACGCTGTTTGCTTTTGTCTAGGTACTGACTTCAGCATAGACAGTTTACCTCTCCCTCGTAAAGAATATCATGACTGGGCCCTTTTTCATGAAGAGTCACCAAAAAACAACTACAAACTCTTTCACGAAGCATCCATTACCTTATTCAACCACACAGCAACATTTAGCCGCCACTCTCACCTGCCACTGACCACTCAGTACCTTGAGGGTGTAGAGGTCCTGAAGTCATTGAGGTTCATGATCCCAGTGCAGATGAAAAACAGCCTGAGGAAAAGGCTTGCACCGGTTGTGTACGTGCAGTCGGACTGCAACCCGCCTTCTGACCGGGACAGCTACGTGCGTGAGTTGATGTGCCACATTGAAGTAGATTCTTATGGGGAATGTTTGCATAATAGAGACCTTCCTCAGCATCTCAGAAATCCATCTGCCATGGATGATGGAAACTTTTTAAAAATACTGGCACAGTACAAGTTCATTCTTGCTTTTGAAAATGCTGTTTGTGAAGATTACATCACTGAAAAACTCTGGCGGCCACTGAAGTTGGGAGTGGTGCCAGTGTACTTTGGGTCTCCCAGCATTGTAGACTGGCTTCCTAGTAACAAGAGTGCAATCTTGGTATCCAGTTTTTCTCACCCTCGGGATCTGGCCCGCTATATCAAAACACTGGATACAAATGATGAAGAATATGAGTCCTACCTACAGTGGAAACTGAAAGGGGACATTTCCAATCCAAGACTGCTTAGAGCAATGAAGGAACGCAAGTGGGGAGTGCAGGATGTCACTCAGGACAATTACATTGACACCTTTGAGTGCATGGTTTGTAACAGAGTGTGGGAAAACATCAGACGGAAAGAAAAGGTATGTGTGAATTTGTGTTTGTTTCTTAGAGAGGCTTTAAAATGGCACTAGGGTCAGGTTTGGTTCCCAGGAAGTTTGGTGACCAGATTTCAGGCTAGCTGACACAGTATTTCAGTGCCATTGGTTTATGCATCCTCATGTAAAGGTATTGGCAGAAGGTGCAGGTGCACAACCAGAACATGTGTTCCTCATAGTGCTGCAGTGCAGCATGTGAGCATAACATTGACCACTGAGCTGGTGGTCATTTTCAGCCAAAGGCTTAAGTTGCTCAGGGAGGAGACCTTTTCCATGTTGCAGAAAGTAGTCTAACATGTTGACCTTCTTCAGACAGCATTTGGAAAGAGGTTGCCCAGAAAGGTTGTGGGATCTCTGTCCTTGGAGGTGTTTTAAAACTATACTCAATTTTATCCAAGGCAGTTAGATATGATTACACCTGTTTGGAAGAGGAGATGGAACTAGAGATTCCTGTCTTCTGATCTGTCTTAAGCACTCTGACTGTCAGGTTCTATATATATGTGTGTATATATATATATATACATTCATACATAAACATGTAGTGACAACATGCCACTGTCTGCGGCCACATCTGGTGACCAAACACTGAAACAATTTTTAAGTCAGGTTGTATATTTGTGAGAAGCCATATTTTAGCTGATCTCCACCTGAGCAATACATTAAATGGTCAGCCAGTAGAAGGGAGATGAAGAAAATTTTTTAAGTTATTAAGGTGAGCTGAAGTGATGAGAATTACAGACTGGCAAACATTACACTTACTCAGATGTTGCTGTTTGAGACCGGTGCAAATCTGGACATATGTCCTCTGTTTGAGTTAGGAATGCAGCCATGGAGAGGTAGAGAATAGATAGAGATATTCCTTCCCTGTGCTTTTGTGGCTCTCTAGTCAATAAAATTATGAAGACCAGTTTACCCTCCTGGCCAGATTCATGGCTTGTTTTTTTCCTTTCGAAAAAGAATCTCAGTAAATGTGTGCATATTTAAGATGAAAACAAAATATAATGATTAAAATGTAACTCCTTGCCTTGTAATTTCATTTTGTGCAGTCTGGTGCTGCTCATTTGCAGCCAAACTTTATCTGAAACTCAGCATGACTCGTCAGCATGACTGATCTTGTCCCAGATACTTAGGGGAGGCCTTTCACAGGGACATGGGTAGAGCCTGCAGCAGGAAGAAAAATGTACTGATGGGATTTGACAGTTTACTGATGGTGTAGCACTTTTATTCTCTGTTTGCCTGGGTGCCTAAATAACCCCTTTTATTTGTCTTCATTGCCAGGGATGGCTGCCCCAGAGGTGGGAGGCTCAGGTTAATCATCTGAGTTGCCCCACACCAGAGGCATTCTGGTTCTCCTCCTCAAACCCTGGCTGGATTTCTCTCCAAAAGATGTGGATACCAAGCTTCGAGCAATCCAAGAAAGAAGCCTGGGCACTGAGGCATCTGGTGGAAAAGAACAAGAATTTTACAGCTGAAGAATTTTGGATGCTTGTATTCAAAGAGTAAACACGGTGGACCTGTGAAACAGAGTGAGCTCCTTAGAGGAGTTCTGTGGAATTTTCTTTTGCAGGTGACCTTATAATTTAGGATTAGTAACCATGGGAAGTAGACCCATGGGACTGAATTTAGTATGTTCAGTACTGAAGGGGCACTAAAAAGTGCTAAACAGTAAAATCATTCTGCCAGGTAATATATGCATATATATATATATGCATATATTTATATTTAGAATGATTTATATTAATTGTCATTTGTTCAAATGTTTGAACATTAAGACCCTGATTGTCAGGATTCTCAAAGCCCAGACTTAAGCGCCCAGCTAATTACCCTGAAGCAGATGGCTCTCCCTCCATATTTAGATACATACTTGCTTGGTCTCAAAACCCCTTTTTCCCCACTCCAGGACCCTCCTTTGCTATATTGATACCTACAGGGTACAGAGCAGCTGATGCCATTGCACAGGTACAGTGTCTTTGATGCTTTGGAGGTAGATTCAAAACTTGGGACTGTGTCTCTGGCTAGCTGTTTATTATCAAATTTCCTGGCATCAGCAGATTTAAGCTGGGACTTGGCGGGCTTTGTGTCCTGACACTGAGTGCCAATGTAACGTACATTAGTGGCTGGCACGAGGAAGCACCATCTGTTGGTGTCCGGGGACAGATTGAGTGAAAAACGGGCTGGCTCAGATTTACCCACCATCTTTTGCTAAAAATAAGCAGAGCACATGAATATCTCTACTCTCCAGAAATAGGGTTGGCTTTGATCTGACTTATCTTCTTGCCTTTCTGATGATGTATTTGTATTCTGATGATAGTATTTGTATCCTGTATAAACATGAAATTATATGATTAAAAGGGCAGGGATAATACAGAGTCTGTTGGTGCTGAAGTCTTCAGTAGGCCCAAGGAGAAGTAGGCAGCTTTCCTGTTTTAACACACAAAACCCAAAATTACTTAGGAAGAATAAAACTTGGTGGTCTTAGTCATCACTTGCCAAAGGACACACCTTTGCCTGGTATTTAGACTGCTGCAGTTTTCTTCCCAAGTTCTTTCAACCTCAGTCTGTGGAGGACTGAACTTTCACAGGATCTGAAAAATGGCAGTAATTATGGAGCCATTCAGATGAGTGACACTCATTCATGCACATGCCCACATATGATGAGACAGGGCAAATGGAATTCGTAATCCAGGGTTCTTCACATTGCTGGAAAGGCAGATTTTCACCTGATAATTTCCATGGAATTGTTTCTTGTTTAAAAATTTCTGTCAAACAGCTGGCTGTTTTCTGAAGGGGTATCCATATAGTGGCAATGAAGAAATTCAGCTGCGAAATTTACTTACATTGGAAAGGTTTCCTCACCAGAAATTTCCTCAACAAATAACTGGTGAATTTTTAATTATTTTTAAATCTGTCAAAGGAGAGATGAGTTTTGTGGCCATGAACAATAGAGTATTGGTAATTAGTATCAGTCAGTGTTTCTATGAGAATATATTTTCTGATTAAGCAAACTATTCCCACTGAAATTTCTCACCACTAGTGTTTTGCTAGTGTGACGCACAACGTCTGTTGGGCATATCTTAAACACTTTCCCCAGTGGTCTGCAGTGCAAGTGATGACTAGGCTCCACAAATGAAGCTCTTCAGGACAGTGACATTAACACTGGACTTACAGGCTTCCCTAGAGTAGGACTGAAAGCTAGACATAAACCCCAAAACATTTGCAAAGGGAACTGTTGAATGCCCATCTGTTGCCATGAATCTCTGTTTCACCTCCCAAGATGATAAAGAAACATGAAGGACTAAGTAAATTTTGTTGTTATTTTTGTTACTTTTTTTTTTTTGGTTGGTTTGGTTTGGTTTGGTTTGGTTTGGTTTGGTTTGGTTTGGTTTGGTTTTGTGATGTTCTGCTGTCCCTTTGGCCCAAAATCTCAAGCCATGTTTTTTAAAGACCTCAGAAACTACACAACTAGATGTTTTTTGATTTGTTTTCATGATAGAATCTGTCTGATCCTGACCATCTTGAGCAGTCTGGTAGATAGATATTATCCAAAGATATAAGACATATTTGTCTCAGTTTTTAGCATTTTATTATCCTCATTTTAATTTGATGGTGTATGAGGGTAAGAACATTTGAAACCCACATTCTGATATTTCAAGTGGTCAGCAGGCTGTGTTTCAGAAGAGGTAACATGTTCATCCACTGCTATACAGAGTAGAAAGATGAGTCTCCAGAGAAGTTGCCTAGAGGTGTACTGTGGTGTGATTGTCAGTCCTCCCACAGTGCATTCTTTTTACAGGGTAGACTTGGATTCCACCAGCTAGTTCAGAGCAGCCTCCATTTGGTTGCAATTTTTTAATCACCTTCTAGAATCTTTTTTTCCTGTGCTAGGTGGAGGGTTTGTGAACATCACTGCGGGAGATTTATGGCAAGAATTTGTGCAGGCTAATCAAGTGTAAGAAAGAATGACCATCATGAATTCTAGGTTGATCTCTCCCTCTACTGCTCTGAGAAGGAATAAGCAGAATTTTTTTTTTTAGCAGATTTGCTAGCCTTCCTGCCATGTGCAGGTTTGTAATTCTAGCTAACAGAAGGATCCACTTTGTTTTGCAGACACATCGTACAGTCCTTTCTTTTTTTGGTTTCTTTTTGCCCTAGAAAGACAATAGCAGAACAATTGAGAAAAACTCTACTTCCAAAAGCAAGAGCTGATTCTGCATGAATGTGTGTGTGCTTCTCAACCTCTTACACGGTGGTAACAATATGTGCTGATTTCCTATGATTTGGCATATAAGAAACAAAGACAATTCCTACTGGATTTGCATTTATTCCACTGAACCCATACCCATCAACTACCCCTAGAGTCATAAATATTTGTGGCCTCTGAGTCCACAGTGACCTTTGCATTTGAAGTACAAAACTTCAAGACTTTCAGAAGGTGCTTGTGTTCAACCTGGAGTTGTCTCAGAAATTTGCAGCATCTCCCTGGTGGATTGGGAAAGCCTGGGGAAAGAGGTGACCCTGGATGACAGCTTTAGAGGTGGTTCTTCTCCTTCTCACTGAGGAAAATGAGGACAGTGGCTCAGACAAATGAGAGTCCAGATTGCTTTTAACCTTCCCACTACTCTCTCTTATCCTCTACATCCAGCCTCTGCCTTCTACCAACTCCCTCTGATATACCTGTACCTCCTGTCCTTGTGCCATCTGGTTGTGTAGGGAAACAAAACACAAGGTTTTCCCTTGCAAACATTTGCTCACATTTCTTCACTTCATTTTCAGTGTGTTGGAGGCCTGAACCTCAAACTTGTCTTTCTTGGTTTATGGCTGTCTGTGCTGGAGACAAGCTCTGGGCTGGGGCAGTGGTATCTGGAATCAGGCTGCAGGAAAACAGCTAAGGTGACCATGAGAAGGAGCTGGCAGGAACCTCACCTGGGCCCTCCCCGTCATGTCTTTTGAGGTCCCAAGTCCCTGTCCGGGCTGTGCTGTGCCATGCCTGTGCCTGTTCCGTTCTTCTGTCTCAATCTTCATCTGTTTCATTCCTGCAGACCTGCGGGGCAATTGCTGGGCTGTCACTGACCCTGCCTTCCACTGCACTCCTGCCCTGTGTGTCCTGCCTGTGGTGCACCCCACCACATGTGGAAATACTGCCCATTTGGCTCCCAGTGGATTTTTTTATGCCCCAACACAGGGCCCTTCCAGAAGCTACTGCTAGTGGGGAATGTCCCTTGGTACACCTGGCCCTGCCATCTTGAAGCTTCCTCCAATTTCCTAAGAGTTGCTTCAGCTCTTGTTGAAGTTGTTTGCAGCAGATGTCTTCGTGCCACCCCTTGTATTTAGCCACTCCCTGTCCATTATCGCTGAGCCCTTAACAGTGCCCTGTCTCATGGCAGATTCCTGTGCAGCTGGGCTGTCCATTGCCTACAGCACTCTGCCTTCTCCATTCCTTCCTGCAGCACTCCAGTGATGGGGCTCTCTTGGCCCATTGCTTTGATCCCAAGTATGCACAGGATTGAGGTTTAAAATTTCTTTCTTCCTATGAACTCTGGTCACTTGACCTGCTTTTCCCATATTGGTTCAATTTTGCATATTTGTTAGCTTTTCAAAAATCTCCTTAACATTGACACTAGCCAATACTTTGGAAGGGCCTGGTGGGGTGGGGGTGTTAGCACAGCAGATCATATGAGATTGGTGTTCTTGGAATACATTAAAGGTGCAATGGAGTATTTGCCCTAGAAAATGAACAGCAATCTGAAGACTGAAGAAGCGATTAAAAAACATAAGGAAGACTTCAACTGTGTTCATTTCAGTGCAAGACAAACCTTGATCCCGTGCTGTGGGCGCACAACTGTGCATTGTGGTCTTCAGAGGTCAAATCCCAGCTTTCCTCCCTCATGCAGCATTTACAGAGAAATAAAGATGAATGCTTGTTTTTGGCAGACATTAAAGAAAAGCAAAGAGCTCGATGCTGGTAGTGCAGATTTGCAGAGCACGTGATGCTGTGTTTTGTCAGCAGCACAGCATCAGCCTGACATGAAATACAATGAGGGTGGCTGTGTGCTTCTGTAGAAACGTGTGTTGTTGCTGCTGTGCATGCATGAGGTGGCGGTGGGGAGGTCTCATATGACTGACACTGTAGTGCCATGCTGCACAACCCTGTGGGGACCGTTCACAAACCAGACCAGGGTTAAAGCCAGGTTCTGTAATTAATGCAGAGAGAGAGCTCATGAACTACCCTTCTCAGGTACACCTTCTCTAGAGCACAAGGGATGGAAGGCAAGGTGGGGTGGTGTGGACATACCCTGCTGTGTCCTGCTGGCTGACATTCCCCTTAAGTGTTTTTAAACCACAGTTATTGGAGCCTCATTTGCAGACCTTTAGTTTTTAGTTAGTCTTCTAAACTCAGGGTTAATGAATCAATTATTAAAAACTTACAGCCATTTGCTGATCTCTTTACTCTCTGGCCTTGGAAGAAGATAGGGTGTAGAGACATTATTTTGCAACTGATCAATCAAACGTCTTGAAATCAATCTTGTTTAATAAATGTACTCTGCAGGAAAAAAACTGACCTGAAGATTGCTTAAGGTTGCAAGGCAAAGCAGAATGAAAAACATTTGTGTAACTGGTCTTTTTAAACCCAGGATTTTTCCTCTGAAACATTAAGTTGGGGCATCATCAAGTCCATGAAACCCAGTTAATTTTGCTTTCCCAATTCCATACCAAAACTAAACACGCACACGAAGTTAATTACCTTCTCTTTCATGTGCTCTCCACCCTGAACTGGAGTGAAGTGAGAGTCTGGGAAAAGCACAATCAAAAGAGACTTAGCCAGAAGTTTTAACCTTCAGCCCAGGTGCAGGGCAAGAGTCTGGGAAGAGGCTGCATGTTCATTTCTGATGGTTTTCAACAGAGAGCAACCTTTCTGGGCTCTGTGTCTTCTGGATATGCAGAAATGTGGTTGCATGGCTCCCTGGCCTGGGAGGAGTGAGTGGGGCAGTAGGCTCAGAGGGCTGAACTGTGTTGGATACAGCATGTTTGGGGAGGCCTAAGGAAAGCCATTTGTGTTTGATGTTTTTTGTTGCAAGCTTGAGAGATTTTTCAGTCTCCTTTTCAATGCTGCATGTTGTCAGCAGAGAAGCCATCTCCTTCTAGCATGTATCTCCTGGATGGTGGTGTGTCCTCAAGCCTCCAATGGATATTGGCTGTGGGAGTCATTGGAGCAGGGCTGGATCTGAAGCAGCTTGAGGTGCAGCAACTGGAGAGACATTGCACCAGTTATTACTGGTTCAGAGATGCGAGGCTTGGAAGGTGGTTGTATGTTTTTTCCCTTTTGTTGGCAACCTTTCTAAATATTTTGCTGTGCACATTTTGGCATTCTGAGTATTTCTTTAGCCTGAGTAGGCCTCAGAAGACTTTTTTTTTTCTTTATGTGGGTAAGACTGGACTCCATAAGAGACATTGATATGTCGAGAAAGATATTGTGCAAACTGTATGCAGAAACTGGTGGAACCAAGAGTCCAGGCAGTCACAGGCTCTCTATAGATTTGTTATCCCTAGAATCATGTGTGCCTTTAGTAACTACACCACAAAACTCTCACTTTGCATAAATTAAACTTTCCATGGAATGTAAATTATTAATGCACTAAAATGTGCTGCTAACAGTTGTTTGCATTTGAAGCTATTACTCCCTGTCCTGACATGTACATTTGGTTGTTTACCATTTTCCCAGAGTCAGCAAAAATACATCCTTTCTCTTCATGCCATGTGTTTTGTACAAAGACCACAGAAACACAAGATGATTAATTCTGGGGGTGAGAGCACTACACACAAAAATCCAGTAATAATAAAATTAGATTCAGACTCTTCAAAATACTTAATCTTAGAATTAAAGGAAAATTTCTTTCCTGTCTGAGAGGTCAGAATTAGACTGTCTGGTCTGATGACTAAAATCAAAGCCTACAGTCAAGATGTGACCAGGAATCCAGGCAATAGGCAGCAGCCACAGGGACATCTTGATTGTCACAGTCGATTTTGAGTGATTCAGAGGGTAGTGTGACAGAGGGACTGTACTTCTACAGAATCACAGAATCAGCAAGTTGAGAAAGATCTCTTGAGTGCGTGAAGTCCAGCCTAAGACTGAACACCACCCTGTCAACCACACCTTGGCAGCAAGGGCCTTGTCCAGTCTTACCTTAAAGGTCTCTAGGGACGATCTCCACCAGCTCCCTGGGCAGCCCATTCTAATGTCTATTCACCCTTCCTGTGAAGAAATTCCTCCTAATGTCCAACCTGAACCTCTTCTGGTGCAGCTTGAGGCTGTGTCTTCAAACCTTAGTTTGGTTGAACAGCCTTACTCCAGTGTCTCTGCCACAGAGAATCTGGCCCCAGACCCTCGAGGCATTGAGGCATGGGGAACAGGTATGCAAGACAAGATGCTTTGCTGGGACCATTGTCACTGAGGGAGGGTTCCTGTCCATTCTCAGTAATTCTTGGTTGCTGGGCTGCACTCTTTCAAAGTAGGAAGCAAAGCCTTGAAATATCACCTGGGGCAGCCAGAACAGGGCCAAAAAAAGTAAGTCTCTGCCCCCTTGCTGTGGAACATTTTAATTGATAACCCACACCTCTGGCCCCCCCTCAGCCTCCTGGAGAAGCTTAATGTGTCCAACAGGATGCTCCTTGTGGTAGATAGGAAGTGCCATTATATAGATGACCTAAATGTAATTTTAGGGTATGAAAGAAGCAAATAGATGCAAGCACTTGAGAACAAACCTCATCTTTTTGAGGCTTGCCCAGCTCTGAGAGGGTGGAAGATGATGTCTACATGATTCGCTATTTATATTGGGTTATTAAGAATCCTTTTCAAAGAGAACGATTGGACTTTTCCTGCTACTGTAGGAAGAACTCTCAAAACTCTCTGGCATGGTGTAAATTGCTGCTGCCCCTTCGCACACTGACTGAACACATACTATCCCCCACTCTGGATGTAGTGTTACTTTATTCACGCAAATACAAAACTCAGTTTTGCTGTTGTGACCTGGGTTGTGTCATCTGCTCTAGGATTGCTAATCTAAACCGATTAAAGCTTCATCCAAAAGCAAATTTGTCCAATAACGTGGTGACAGAGAAGCAGCCATGAAGGAAACATGAGTCACTGGATCTTCTTTATACTACTGGGGCATTGCAAAGGGGCTTGTGCTAAGTGTAGTGTAATGCAGTCCTACTCAGGATTTTCCATACATTATCAGAATAGTATAAATGTAAATCCATGGTAAAGGCTTAATGCTTGGAACACCAGCCCACGGTGTGGGAGCTGGTGAGAGCTCCAGGACACAGAAGACTGTAGATAATGCAAATGCTGGGTGCCGTTGTGGGAGACTGGTGGTGGCTACAGAGCCACCCAGTCATATCAAGCAGGGTTACTGGGATATACCTATGACCACAAGCTGTAGCAGTTCCAGCACCCCCTTTCCCACCTGTCCAAAAGGAATGCCTCCAACCTGACATTAGCTCAAAAAATTAGTTTTCTGGTCCAGAAACCAACTCGGGTGGTGCTGGTGAGCACTACAGGGGCAGCACCAGTAGTGATTTGGGGCTATAGCAAGCTGCAAGACTGTAGAAATGTTTCTACGTGTGGAGAATCAAATACAGCTCTCTGAAACCAGACTAGGAGGTGTGCGTGACTCCTTGTCTCTCAAGCCTTCTAGGCTATATTTTGCCTTTTAAGTACACTTCATTTTCAATGGAGAGCAGCCAGAGGCTGTACTGTCCATACTCTGTGCCTTTTCAGAAGCTGCTATTTGAAAGTACTCCTACCTGTACTCTGGGAAAAAGCCATCAGAGAGATGTTTCTCATTTCTATGGAAGCGCTCAGCTTCCTGATGGCTTTTTCTCTGCCCATGACTGAATGTACTGCTAAGATGCCAGAGGATATTATCCTTGTCAGCATTTCTCTCCAGGCTCTTTGCAGACTCAGACAGTTATTCTGCTGGAGTATCCTTTGCTAGGGACGTCTTTTGAAGAGGCTAATTCAACACCTGGAATTATCTGAATACTCTTGCCACTTTACAAGTCCAGTTTTGAGAAACTGACTTCTTCTGTAAGGGGACCAAGTATTAGATTTCACCTGCAGATGTGTCCCCTGATATGTCCTTCTGTCCTCAGAGGAAGCCCTGAGATCTGCCCTGGCATGGGCTGGATGGCAGCAGTGGTGGATGAGTGATATCTGGGGTGAATGGGTGGAGATTGCCTAATTTGGGGAGATGAGGGGTCTGTCCTTTGGTCTGCCACAGGTATCAGGGACAACTGCGGGTACCCAAAATATTGTACATCAACATTCCCATGTCCCAGGCAGCAGCAGGACTGACTGTAAAGTTGTCCTAGACACACAGTAGCAGATGGGGCAAGATAACCTTGAGAGATGACAGGACTGACTCAGCCCTGCGGATGCATTTCACGGTCAATACATCCTGTGTCGATTAGCCTGAATTCACATCCATGATGCCTCAGCCAACCACATCCTCAGAATCAATATCAATATTTAACATCACCCATGCCCCGCTGCCCCCAGCCCCACCCTCCCCCGGCTACCCGAGCAGCAAAAAATATCCCGGCAAATACCCGCGGATGAGGAGCGTGCTCGGCGGGTGTAGGTGTCCTGCGGGGCCACCAGGTGCCACTGCAGGGCAGCCACTGTCCCTCTGTAGAGCGCCGCTGGCCCAGGGCAGGGCAGGCGCCGCTGTCCTGCTGCTGCCACCTGCCCCGCGGCTCTTCCTCTTGGTGCTGTTGGGCACTTCGGTAGCCCGCACTCTTCTCGGAAGGAGAAAAACTCTCTTAAAGCAATGTATGAGCTCTCATCATTTTTACATGTAAAGAGAGAGGAACCAGCCTTCACTTGTGTGGTATCTCAGCTGAGATCTTGGGCAGGGAAATTAAAATACATGGTCCTTCATATGAGAAACACCTGCCACACTCAGTTGTGGCTCCTGCCCTGTCAGTCCGGGGAATCCTTCATGACTGCTTGCATAAACCACAAGTGTTCTCTAGTATGCTTTGAAGGAGGTACTCAAAGCACAGTTTATTTTCCCATGACGTGTAGTCATGGGAATGATGTGCCCAAATACTTGAGAGGACAAGAGAGTTAACTGTTCAGATTTCTAGAAGAAGCAAGCTTAGGCAAATGTGAGCACAAGTGAATGGTTTTTAGTATGCTGTGTTTATGGACTGTTGTCTCTTCACAATCCTCTTTGTACAACAAAGGCAAAAACTGCTATTGTATTAGATTCAAGATAGCATGAATTGTAAGCTTATGAGCCATTTCATGGTTTATTTACAAATTCACACCAAACAGTGTGTTATTTAAATATTGTTTTAAAAGACAGATATGAAGAACCATTCCACAATACCACTCCTGTGGCTGACCATAGTCATGAGAAGACTTCCATGGCATGAGCCTTCCATAGATGTGGATGGCTCTGGCAAAACACAGTGAAACCTAACACCAAGCTTTAGACTGGGTTCAGAAGACAGTTCTCCCTTCAGGGCAGATTTGTGGAGAGATACTGATGCTCTTTCTGCTCTGTGCAATGAAGTGTGATCTGCTTTTGTGATCACCTGATACTGCTGTGTTTCTTGGATCCAGGACAGTACTCTGTGACTGTATAAATAGCCCATATGACCCTTGGGCTGTGCCAGGAAGCTTTTTGAGGCACATGGAGGGTAGCATGTGGCATAAGCAGTCTACTGTCCTGTCTGTGATGTACACCTACTGTGTTGCCTAATGCAACAGAGGACTGAGTTTAACAGTGCTTGTGGCATGCAAAATCCTATGAATGTAGCCTTCCCCTTACCATCCTGAAAAACATTATGCTCCAGGAGATAGCAACTAATGGAAATATTCCCTTTCAGTCCACTTCAGGTTCTTTGGGATGCAAGCATGATAAGCTAGCTGCAATATCAGTGACAGCCATGAAGCTCAAAAGGAGGAAAATGAAAACATTAAATCCATGAAACACAGGAACACATCTTATTGTGAGAAGCCATTTTTCCAAACATTTGGGTTCACTCTGGAGCAGTAGTTTCTGCAGTTTATTGACCATTTTAATAATACCCCATCAGTAGTTTTACTTAGGAATACTAAATTGATATCAATCTGTATATAATAATACAATTTATTTACACAAATTAAGAAAATGGGTAAGTGCTGTTTGGAAAGCATTTAATGTTGTGTGACTTCTCACAAGAAGAACCTGAAGGTCATTATTAATGTTCTCATATTCGGATTAATATTCCATCCAGGATCAAACTGAAAAGTGACTGACCCTTATTCAGCATTTCCAAACTTTAATTTGCAGTTAAAGTACTACCTACTGCAGCAGATAGGATAATACCATTAAACCAGTAAGTTCTGGCCCATCTTCCTTGACATCTGCAGGGAGTTCTGGTTTAGTATGATGTCCTGGTTTGTGAAAAAACTTTGGTTTCGCCTTCCCACAATCAATTCAGTCATTGAGTCTGGAAGTTGCTTGTCTGCCATTGTCACATGCACAGTTCTTACTGGCAATCACCCTTCTGCCCACCACTGTGTGTCTGATGCCACTGTGTGTGATAAAGAAGACTGTCGTGTACTAGGGATTCTTCATGTGGTTTTTCCTAGTTGTAATCTAAAAGCAGTAAAACCCCAGTATAATGGACCCTCAGCAAATAAAAGAAAATACCAGAAGCTGCATGAGAAAACAAACTAAAAAAATGGACCATTTGATATCACTAAAGGAAAGTGTTTTAGTAAAAAATTCCTCATCTGGTTTCTGACAGGTATGTATAAAGTCATTCAAAAGAATTACCTAAGATGACTGAAGCTCACTTTACAATGTTTATGAACATCTTGTCAGGAGAGCACTGTATGCAAATAAACAGGGTTGTGGAGGGGAAGGGCTTCCTGCAATGGCCCCTCAAGGCTCAGGGCAATATTGCATTAAGATAAATTCCTGTGGGTTTGGCAACACGCCTAGAGACAAAGGTAATGTGTGGGCGTGGCAGTGCCTCTACAGGCATTCCCACTTCAATGGAGAAGCAGGTTTTGTTGCTGCCATGCATCTGGGCCTGCGTCCGCAGATAAACGGATTGTATTGTGTAGTAAGCTGACTCTCTGTGCTCAGGTGTTGTGGTGCTCAAAATCAGGCAGAGAGGGTCAAGACACCCTTGACTGCTGAAGTGGCTATTGGAGAAAGCAAGTCTGCTTTCTCCCCAGCTCGCAAGGAGCTGACAGCCTTTGCTCAAACCAAGGGTGTGCAAAGTGGTGGTGACATGAACCGAGAGGCAGTTTTTCTCTCCTGCTGGGTAACTCTGGAAGTAACGATGCTGCACAGGGAATCTTCTGTGACAAGTCTATCTGAACAAATATATTGGGTATTGTTTGGTCTGAGCACCATGAAACAGAAACCTGAAAACAAGGCTGAGGGGGAGGACGTTTCACATAGACACAGATCCTAAAAGAAAATCGGGATCAGGGGAAAATCAGGGGAAATATGACCTTCATTTGCATTTGCTTGATAAGCATCTTTACCACATGCCCTGGGCAATCAATCTCTATTCTGCTTGCCATGATTTTAACTGCAGGTGGCGCTCCTTATGACAAAGAAGCTATGAATCTGTGATAATAACAGAGCAAATAGAAAAAAGTATAATTAAACGGAAAAAAGGGGGATGGAAAAGCAAGATTAAACTTTCCACCCTGCACCCCCGTGTTGACTAATAGCTGAGCCTTTCTGACGGAGAATTTAGATGTGTCAGTTTAACAAGGAGAGTCCTGCTAAGAGGGGAAGTTAATTTATCATGAAGATTTAAAGCATCATGTATAATAATGATTTAAATCAAAAAGCAGAGAGCTTGAGTTTAAATTATTGCTTACATTTTGCTATGTGTGGGCTTTCATTTTTTTTTTTTTTCTTAAAGACAGTCTGATTCTCATTTGCAGATAAAGTCCAGCATATCTTTTGGCTGAGCTAGGGATACACTCAGAACCCACAGCTATTCTTCACTCATTTGCGAGGTTTAACATGTTTATTCAGATTAAAAACTTTTACTTCTTTTATGATTCTGGAGGCTGATGAAGACCCATTTGCTTTTCCTAGTTAGTTGTTCTTGTGAGCTTGATTAAAGTTCTGGAAGATAACTGGGATTTAGTTAGCCTCCAAAGAGCGTCTTAGGTGGGGTTTTATATGTGTGAAGAAGGGTACCTAATGTCTTCTTTTTACTTTCATATTTTCATAGAGTGAATAATGCAAAAGGGGAGGTTTATCAAAACATGTCCAACATTTAAAACTAAGTAATTTATTAAACAAAAGTAATATGATCCTTGGTGAGTTATTTGAATTTAGCTCCTGGTCAGAATGACCTTAAAGATTTTAACAGTAATAAATCTCATTTTAAGTCTTGTTTGCATTCATAGATCAGAAGAGGAAAATTAAACTTTTCCGCCCTTCCTTTTGCCTTTCAGTTTTCAGCTCTGAACAGACAAATAAGTTATCCTGAATTAGAAAAATATTCTGTCTGTGCTTTTGGAAATGACTGCTCTCCCAAACTCACTTCACCTTTTCAAAACACCCCTTTCCCCAGGGCACAGTTAAGGATTTCTACTGGCTCAGAGCTCCCTTTTCTCTTCAAACATCAGCTCTGTTTTTTTAAACTAGACTAACCTAATTGGATATAAAGAGAAATCACTCATATTTTCATGTACATAAATGAAAAAAAAAGGGAAGTTGGTAAATTTTCTTCCTTGTGGTAAAGAGAAGGAAGGATTAGTGTTTCCTGCAACTGAGTTCTCCTGGATATGTTTTTCCTTTGAGCCCTTGTGTGACCCGAGCAATGACCAGCTGCTGCCCTCATGGCACAAGGGAAGTAGGCTGGGGCAATGACGGTGGCATGTAATGTGGAGGCAGCTTGGCCATGAGGAGCCCTCTGTGCTGTTGCCCCTAACAGCGCTGGACATGCTTCAAGTGAAGCAATCCCCATAAAAGGCAAACCTAATATGCTCCAAGTCATCAAAATGCTCTGACTGTGTGTGTGCTGGGCTTGAGAACTGCTGCAGGGCAGGTGATTTCCACAGCAGACACAGCCACAGCAGCATGGCAAGGACAGTGGCCATGGCTCTCTGAAGCCTAGGCGTTCGTTGTACTGCCCACAAGTAATATGCCTCTCTGTGCTTTTCTGGCAGAGATTGCACCTTCCTGGCCCAATCCTTAATGAAAATCTGAAACTTTAATGTGGAGTGGGAAGTAGTACTGATGGCCTACTGTACTGTTTCTAGGCTGATGGATGAGGAGTTAATAATCCAGCTCAGTACTGCCACAAGATGTGAGCCAATGCCTCAGCTTTTGGAGTCACAAGGTAAGAGTAGAATGCCAGTTTCTTTTGTTTATTTTTCTTCTTAAGGTTTTGAGAACATCCACTTGGAGAGGAAACCTGACCTCCCCTGTGGTATGGTCTTTCCTTCTCTCAGGCAGAGAAAACACACACACTGCATTTTGAGAAAAGCAGTGAGTTATTTTCAGCAGCTGAGGCTGAGAAAAGCAATTTCTCTACTTCCTTTAACAGAAACATTTAGCTTAACTTCAGCTGAGGGTCATGTAGAATATATAGGAAGCTTTTCACCAGTACTTCACTGCAGCAGCAATAACTGCTTTTAAATTTTAGTGGTCATATTTAAAGAACGTCAGACTGAAACAGAAAATGTTTATCTGGTGCCCAATGACCTAACTTTTCTCTTTTAAAAATTTGGATTATGAAACATCAGTTTATCAAAAGATAGTACAGATAATGACTTGGGTTGGAATTAACCTGAAAGACCATCTAGTTCTAACCCCTCTGCTATGGATGTGGACACCTTTCATTAGACCAGGTTGCTCAGAGCCCCATCCAACCTGGCCTTGAGACACTTCCAGGATGAAGCATCCACAACTTCTCTGGGCAACCTTCTTTCAGTGTGTCGCCACTTAAAGAATTTCTCCCCAGTCTCTAATCTAAATGTACTCTGTTTCAGTTTAAAGCCATTCCCCATTGTCCTGTCACAACGTGCCCTTGTAAAAAGTCTCTCTCCGACTTCCATTCTCCCTTCAGGTACTGGCAGGCCACAATTAGTTTACCCCTAAGCCTTTTGTTTTCCAGGCTGAATCCCAATTCTCTCAGCCTTTCCTCATAGCAGAGGTGCTCGATCCCTCCAATCATCTTTATGGCCTACTCTGGACTGACTCCAGCAGTTCCGTGTCCCTTCTGTGCTGAGGACCCCAGAGCTGGATGCAGGGTTCCAGGTGGGATCTCACAGAGCAGAGCAGAGGGACAGAATCCCCTCCCTCCCCTGCTGCCCACACTGCTTTGGATGCAGCCCAGGACACGTTTGGCTCTCTGGGCTGGGAGTGCCCATGGCTGGGTCATGTCCAGCCTCTCACCCACCAGCACTCCCAAGGCCTTCTCACAGAGCTGCTCTCAATCATCCCCCACCCTGTATTGGTACTGGGGCTTGCCAGGTAATAGGCCAGGTGTAACGTTGTACTTGTTAAAAATCATGAGGTTCTCATGGGTTCCCTTTTCTATCTTGTCCAGGTCTCTCTGTATGGCATCTCATCCTTCAGGTATCTCAGCTGCATCACTCATTTTGGTGTCATCTGCAAATTTGCTTAGGGTGCACTTGATCCCTTCCTCTGCGTCATTAATGAAGATACTAAATAGCACAGGTCCCCATATTTACCCCTGAGGGGACACTTGTCATTAACGTCCATCAGGACACTGAGCCATTGACCACTTTCCTCTGGATGTGACCATCCAGCCAATTTCTCATCCCCTGAACAGTCCATGCATCAAATATATCTCGCTGCAATTTAGAGGTAGAGAAGTTGTCAAAGGCTTTTCAGAAGTTCAGATAAATGACATCTCAACCCTCCCCTTGTCCACTAACAAGGTCACTCTGTCATTCAAGGCCACTGGGTTGGTCAGGCAGGACTCGTCCTTGGTGAAGCTGTGCTGGCTGTCTTGAATCACCTCCCTGCTCTCCATATGCCTGAACACAGCTTCTAGGAGGATCTGCACCATGATGTTCGCCGGCACGTGGTGAGGCTGGGAGGTACCTGGTTGCCATGGCTCTCCTTTCCACCCTTTTAAAAGATGTGTAGCATGTTTTCCCTCACCCAGTCACCTGGGACTTCACCAATACAATGGTGAATTCATGACTAGGGTGGCTTTACAAATACCATGGAGAGTGGCTTGACAACAACATCAGCCAATTCCCTCAGAAGTCTGGGATGCACCTCATTGGGTCTCACAGACTAATGTACATTCAGGTTCCTCAGATGGTCATAAACCTGATCTTTACAGAATTACAGTGGGAAGCACTTGACTTCCCTGGTTCCCCTCTTGCAGTTCATCCACTCAAAAAGTGTGGGAAGAGATGCTGTCATTGAAGACTGAGGCAAAAAAGTTACTGAGTACCTCAGGCTTCTCTTCATCCCTTATTACCAGTTTTCAGCACTGTTCATCAGGGAGGATACACATTCTTTGACACCTTCTTCCTTTTCTGGCTAGTATACATGTTTACGTGTTTTACATATACAGCCCTTCCCGTTATTTTTTGCATCCCTTGCCAGGTTCAGTTCAAGCTTTGCCTTGGCCTTCCTCACCTCATCCCTATACAACTAAAAGTCATCTCTACACTTATCTAAGGTTACCTATCCCTGTGGCTATTGTCTATAGATTGCCTTCTTTCCCTTTAGTTTAATCAACTTTTACCTCTCATCCCGGTCTCTTGCCTTCCTTGCTGGGTTTCTTGTCCCTCCTCATACTCTATGGAAGGTGTCTATAAAGATCTGCCAGCTCTGTTTTTCTCTCTTGTTTCTGCAAGGGACAGACTCCCAGGTGGTCCCATTGGTTGTATCTCTGAAGAGTTAGAAGTTTGCTTTCCTGAAGTTCAAGGGCATAACTCTGCTGCTCACTTTACCATATTCCTCGGGACTGCAAACTCCACTTTGATCAGGCAGCCTGTACTAGACACCAACAATGAGGTTCCCTTAGTTGCCTTGGTCTCTGATCCTGACAGATCAGCTTTCAACCTGCTCTTGGCTGTTCTTCAGAGACAGATCTTCCTACTCAATCCAACTCCTGGTGTAGGGAGCAATCCCTCCACCTCTCCTTCCTTTTCTGTCTCTTCTGAGCAGTCTGTAGAAACTGATAGTTGCAATCCAGTCATGGGATTCATACCACCAAGTTTCAGTCATGGCAACAAGGTCGTAACTTTCCATCACCAAATTTCCAGTTGGTGGCTTCCAGTTCCTCCTGTTTGTTGCCCAGTGCTGTGAGCACTGGTGTAGAGGCATTTTGGCAGGGCTGCCAGCCATGTCACCTTCCTAGAGGAGCACCTCTCAGTTCCTTTGAAATATTTCTTTGGTGTTTCCCTGTTGGCTTTTGTTACCTTAGGGGGCCCTGGCTTGTCTCTGTAAGACTGCAAGTGTGCTCTTGTGTGTCTCACAGTTCGGAGTCACTGGCAGACCTCTCTCACTAGCATCCCATCCTTCTAACCTTTGTATCTCATCCCACAGCTTGCTGGGACAATTCAGCCCTACTAGTTCCTGAGCAAAGACTCCTCTGAGAAAGTGTGGGGAGTCAGTCCCATCTGATGCCAGCATGCCTAGTGCTGCATAGGCCTTCTATTATCAAAACCACCAAAACTTTAGCAGTGACACCAGCCACGGAGTTCTGTATTAATGGACTCAGACAATGCTGCTGCCTTCAACTAAGGGAAGTATAGAGGAGAATATAACTTGTATCTCAGATTTCCCTACTAAAATGTCCCAAGATCCCTAAGATCTTTTTGCCTGCCCTCAAATTCTATGTTGCCACTTCATTGGCCCCAGTGAGGAATATCAGTATTGACTAGTTGTCACAGGACAAGTGTGAGCTTCAGACAAGCCTTACCTTAGCCTCAGATTTTGGCAGCAGTTTAAATGTAAGAAATTACTTGGGCCCACAAGTTTTAAGACTGACAGATAAGGTCTATTTAAAAAATGAATTATTTATTAAATAGACAAGAGAAAACAGATGAAAGAATTTAATCAGACTTATTTACTACACAATATGAAACTAAAAAGAACTACTAGTAGATTACAGCATAACATAAAACAGTGCACTATATCAAGTGCACTTATACCTATATTAAAGCCAGCAAAAGAAATACTATTGATTAGGAGTCAAATGGAATTTAGCACTGTAACGACAATAATGTACACAGATTCCTTTCACTTAACCCCTTGGGAGTAACTGGGAAGTAAGCATCCCTACTCATTGGAGAAACCCATTCCAGGGAAATGTGTAGAGGATTCCTGCTTTGTTAAAGTTTGGTGATGCTTTTATAATTGTAAAGGGACTTATCTATTAGTTGGAAATCCAGCTTATCTTTCCAGATCTCACTTTAGCAGTGTGATGTTTATTGGCAGTTGGAGGATGCCAGACCAGTGTTAATCCCATGGCAGCAAAATAACTCACTACAAGACAGCTTGTCCTGTTTATCTGACTGGTAAACAAACAACAGATAACCTCTTGTGGGAGGTGAGATGCCCTGCTCCAGTAGTAGTCTAGGGGCCTCACCAGGCTAGGAAGTTTCCTGCTGATATCCTTAATCCAGGCCCCCAAGAGTCCTCAGACCCTCTCAGGGGGTTGGGCCCAATCAGCATATTGGGTTCTCTGTTCCTTTGGGAGGGAATAACCTGCACCTATAATAACCCTTGTTTTATTCCTCTTTGCAGTTGTTGTAATATGAGGAAGCACACATTTCTAATTGTGATGACACCTCTGGTGCCACCAGACTTTCATCCTCTTCATCCTTTGGCTGGTCTTCCATGTACAAAGGCTCAGAATTTTTGTACAGATGCACCTCACGGGGGAAGTGGGCTAGGTGAAGAATGATTCTGCTTGCACCCCAAGCATGGACTACATTCCATTTGTTCCTTTCTTTACAACTATTACCTCCTTGCTGGAGGATGGACATAGGATTCCCTTGATCATGCATTATTTCTGGTGGCTGCTCCTGTCTCATGGAGGCCAAAGCTTGGTTCCACCACTCTATCACTCTTTCTGGTCCTCTAATACTTTTTGACCTTTCTGCTTCATCCTGCAGCTCTGCTACCAGGCTGAGCAGGTTATCTACCTGATCACATCTGACACAAGTGCTGTCTCTGCTACAATCCAGTGGAAAGCTTAGGCATTCCCTATAGCCTGATGCCTGGACAGCTGCATGTTTTTTAGTGATCTCTGTCTGGGTCACTGCATCCTTTTTTCATGAGTATCGATGAGTGGACATCATTATTGAGCTCCTCCCAAGAGAGAGATGGACACTAGCTGGAGCTCTTGACACCTTAGAGTGTGTAAACTGGGTAAACTGCTGCAAACCAGGTACTGTAAGAGACCAATCATTCCTTTTCCAGGGTGTACAGACACATGTTTTTAGGAAAACCAATAAAGTACCAGATGATTTCTTTCTCAATAGTAACACCTTAGGACTTGCAAGTAAATGCTGCTGTTTTTTTTAGCTGATTTGCACTTGTCTATCTGTTCCTGTCAGGAGGAGCTCCACCTCTCTTGGTCAGCTTGTGCCTTTTGTAAGACTGTGTAGAACTACAGGCAGCCCTCCTCCATGTAAGAGAGTCAGCAGCTGCTTAGCATCAAAACCTGGCTTAAATTTAGTAAAAGAAAAGGACTAAGTAAGCTTTCCATCAATAAACCAGAAAAAGACCAAATCAGCAGAAATAAAGAAAAAGCAGCTTTAGACTATATTAAGCAGAAAGGTCGCCTTTCCTGTGCCAGTACCTTACAAAGTCTGAGGATAAAACAGATCAGTTTCATCAGCAGATCAGAAATATTGATGCAGTTGCCTTGCTTTCCTGGGAGTAGTCTTTTTAGCTGTTTATCCATGGTTGTCCCTTCTTCTGCTAGCTCTTTTGTGTCCCTACAGCACTAACCTACTGAATGACTTTTCCTCCATAACCCCTGGGGTTCCTTAGCTACACTGTACAGCATGTGCAGCTCAGCCAACTTTCTGGAGACACAATTTCCTCCTGCAGCTTATTATGAGAGTATAAGGAAGAACTCACAGAAATAAGCACAAGTGACAGGCTTTGATATTTAGGTGTGTTTTTTGAAAAAATACCTCCACTCAGCCCCCATATTTTTCAAGAGCCTTAAGGGTCCTGCCAGCACCCTGTGTTCTTTAAAACAGACAAATTGAGCTAGGCCCTGCTCCACTGTCTGACTCCATTCAGATCACAGTGTTTTCCTAAGGTTTGTGAGAAATCCCGTTAAAATGATCCATGATGTTAAGACCTATGGCTCTAAAGAGGCCAGTTGTCATTTTTCTGGGAGCCTTCACATAGTGTAAAGGTCTCAGTGCCCTTCAAGCATCATGAAGATGTCAGACACCATGTCTCACAGCATGCTTGAAGAAATCTGCTTGGACATGCAAATCACTGAATGGAAAAAATATCTTTGAGGCCAGACCTCCATATCTAGGGTCAGATCAAGAATAATCAGGAGGTTCCTGGGTACGTGGGCCATCACTAGCACCCACTGATCATAAGGCACACCTCTCTGCAGCACTGCAATGGGCCTCATCTGTGAGGCATAGTTTCTGTAAGCTGCTTCTGCCTTGGGAGGTGAACTTTACTACTTCAGTGCTGAAACTGGAGGTTGTTACCTCTCTGTTAGCACTGTCTGAAATCCTATCTTGTGTGAGGCTGATGAGCCACCAGAGAAATTCAGACCCTCAAATTTTGGTAGCTGATGCTACAAGAAATAGATGATAAGAATCCAAGACATCTTTCTGGAGAAAAGGAACCCATGCAGAAAAGATTGGCTGTCTCTCATCATAATGGAACTTTTCTGCTGGCACAGGAAATGAGAAAAGTTGCAGAGGAGTATGTCATCTCTGAGCTGGGAGCAAGCATTTTATTCAGGCTGGCATGGCCTACAAGGGGGATTTCACTGACACTTGGTGTGTCTAAGTTTCAGTAGAGGAATAGAGAGCACAGCCTCACTGAAAAATGGGTCACCCTCAATTCCAGCTCCTTGGTGTATGCCAGGAGACTGATCAAGGGCAAATTTTACAAGTGCCAGTTTGCATCTATGTCAGGAGCCTGAAAAGTGTTTGGCTCCATGGTTAATCAGATATTAACAAGTTCCTATGACCAGATGGCATTCACTGGAGCACTGTGTGGGAGCTGAGGTGTGAACCTACTGATCTGATGCCTGAGGTGCATAAACTGTCACTGCAAACAGCAAGGGTGTCAAGTGGCTGCTGGAACTACCAAACAGCAAGTGACTTACACTCCTGAGAAGATGATAAAAGTCTACGGTCAGGAGTAAAATCACAGAGCATGTGGCTAAACATGGCTTTTATATTGAGAAAAAAAGGCATGATTTTGTAAAGCTGTGTGCTGTTCCATTTGTCTGATGGGTCTTTGTGGAAGGTCCTCCAGAAACAAGTGCTGGCACCAATTTATTCAGCATGTCCATCAGAATGCTGGAAAATGATGTGAATTAGAAAATTTAATGCATTTTGAGCAGAGAATGCAGGTCTTGTCTCTTGTCTCCAAGAAAGCATGCTGGGTACAGAGAATGGAAATAAAAGAACAATTAAAATGTGGAGATGAAAAAGTTACTTTTGAAGGACACTAAAAAGGTAGGGACTATTAGTGTGGGACTGAACTGAAGGATATGAGACGGGCACATGCAAAATCAGTAAAGAGGAGCACAAGCTTAAAGTGGACCTGTAGCTCATCAAATCCTGCAGCACTGGATCCATTGGGGTAGTTTAAAACAGAAAAGAAAGAAATTGCTTCTACACAGAGGGGTACACAGAGGGGAAGGGAATTTTGGAACTTGCTGGCACAGGAGGTTGTGACAGTAGACTGTCTTATGAAGAGCTGGAGATACTCATGTAAGGGAATGGGCTTGTGCCTTTAGCTGATGCAGCATTTCCTGCTGCCACAGCTGGAGACATGGTATTAGCAAAAAGAACTACTGTACAGCAGCAGTAGTGTATTTTTTTCTGTCTTTACCATGTCTGCTTACACCTGATCCCACATATTTTCTCCAAAAGATCACTCTTCCTTTAGGAAGCTCATTTGAAGAGCTGTGTGATGGACAGTGTCAGATGGGAATGGAGAGAGACACCTGTATTGGACACAATCCTATCTGGTCCCTAGCTGGGTGGGATGTCTCCCACCTGTCTCTGTAGCTTTTCCAGCCCTGCACTGCACTGCAGACTTGGACAGATGTGGTGTGGGCATCCCAGTGTGTGCACCTTGCAGTGCTGGAATAAGACCTGCAGGCAGGGTGCGTGAGCACGCGCCGGCTGGTCCCACTCAGCCCCTGGGACAAGGCAGGCCCACTTCACTCTCTGACCTTTCCTGACTAAATTGCTTTCATTATGGGGCTAAGAGCTGACCCAAAAAGAGGGTCAAGTTATTAAAAATAAAAAAGTAAAGGAGGATGAAACAAAACAGAGGAAAGAAAGCACTGGTCTCAAATGTTTGAGATGTCAGCCTCATAAATTCAGCATTGGCTTCCTTTGGTCCTCAAACCAAGTCAGCTCTAATGCTATTTGCAGATATAGATTGGTGTCTTTTTCATTACTGTTATCAAATGATGCATTTGTGGTGCAGCTTCAGAGCCCTTTCTGCCCTGGTAAGTGGATTATGCATCCTGGTGCCAGCACTACTTGAGCTATACTTTTAATACTAAAAATAAAAAAGAAATAATAAAATACCTTCCAGGCTTTTAGATTTTCTTCTTTTTCTTTTTCAAAAATCTAATTAAGATATTTATATCTCAACAGGCAGAAAGGACCTGACCCCTGCTTTGTTAGCAAAATGTGACAAAAAGCACTTTGCTTAGCACTTGCAATCACCATTATTGTGAGCTAAACTTCTGGGAAACGGTGACACTGTTTGTTCTCCTGCTCAAATCTGAGCCAAAAGCCAAAGCTCCACAAGATGAACATCCCCTTGGCAGGCTGGCTGGCTGCCTGATGTTGCTATGGCGTTTTGCATCCCCCTACCAGCACAGGCTACGAGGGAGGAATTGCTGCCCCTCCCTGAGACTGCTGGAGTGGAAGTAGAGAGGTCCTTTGTCCTTCTCACAGTGCACATCAAACCACATTGCTTCCATACTTCCAGCCACAGGTGGCACATTTTATGCCTGTGTTTGGCAGGCCCACCTGCCTGGCATTTGTGCTACTTGGAGATGTCCCAGGAAGCAGTGCATTGCTTTGGAGCCCAACAGTGGTGCATCTATTTGGCTTCATATGAGTAGTAAACCTGACCACGGCCCCTTAAAGGAATATTTCTCTCCCTTTGGGGTTAATGTCACCATTGCCAAGTAGAGAGGAGACATCAGTAGAGGTCTGAGTGCTCTTGAGTCTGATGAAAAATGGATAATTTTTCTCAAACAGAAATGTACTAGAGCGACAATATGCATTTCTGCACCCATTTTTCACATTTTTCTGGTTCTGTCACTTTATTTCCCTTCTTATTTCCTTATTTTCTTATTTGCTTTCCCTTCTGCTTAAATCCTAAGGATATGGAAAGAAGCTGCATAGTTCTGAACTTTTGTATTAACATGGAAAGCACATTGGACATAATCTTATGTGTGATCACAAGCACAAGCCAGTACAGGAATCTCTGGGTCCACTCTGTCAGTACATGTTTGTCGCTCTATTGGGAATGGCAAGAAGAACAACACAGACTCCCTTGTGGAGTCGAAATGGAGAATTTCTCCTCGGTTTATTGCCTCAGGTCTTTTATATAGACTGATGCGTGAAAAGTACAGAAAAGAAAACTCTTATTGGTTAGTAAACTAACACATCACCATCAGTGGTCAGTGGGGTACACTACCCCTCGACCTTCTCTTGCAAGAAAACAAGGAACAGACAAACAGCACCTGCAAGGCTGTTTTCTGTCTCTGAGGATTGTTTTAATTCTTCCTTATGAATTCCCAGGCCACTTTCCCAGGCAAGACTGAAAAAGCTATGCGGCCTGCAATTTCCACAGGCACCGTGCTCCCTGCTTCACAGGTAGCATCCATACTTGTTCAGCCAGCAGAGGTAAACCTCAGCTAGAAGGATTTTGGGAGTTAATTTATTTATTATCCATCTAAAGCTCTGTAAACCTGATGGTTTTGTGCTCTAGTTTTTTATGTTTCTCCTAATCTATGATTCTGGCTATGCATATGTGAGATCTGTGTCAAATCCTGATTTCTGGCAAGAACTGTGTTCTCTCCATCCTTACTACCCTCCCCTCTTTCCACAAGGACAGCATGTGCTTAAGCATAGAGTGGGGACATATTCACTGAAGTACATTCAGTTAAAATGTTATGAAACATCAGTAAAGAAAGGATGAAAAGATTCCCTGAGATCAAAAGTGGTGTATAAAAATAACACCAGAAGAGAAATGCAGGCTCTGCAATGTGCTCTTCCAGTAAGAGTGGTATTGACCTCAAGGAGTGAAATAAAAGGTGGAAACATGAGCTACAATCAATTGTTTATTTTTTTAACGTTAAAAAAAGGAAAGAGAATAAAACACTTGATAGCTGCTGAGTCAGGTCTATAGCACCCAGCATGTCAGATTCATACTAAAGAGACATTAAGTGAGTAGCCAGGCAGTTCTGTGGGTGCTGCATAAAGTTCATTAAGCTGGCATGCGCTTATCATGACAGTCTTGAACTTGCCTGATCAATGCAAAACTGTCTTGACTTCAAATGGCCTTGGATCACTCTGTAACGCTGCATTGTGGGAACTAATCTATTTCACTTACTAAACATTAAAGTTTAAATCTGCAGAACAAAACATTTTCTTGTCTTGCTCCCATTACTGTTGGTGAGAGCTCATCACCCCATGCACTTCAGCAGATTTGAAAATCTCATCCTCCTTCATCCTTACAGAGATTCTGAGGAGAAGGAAAAGCAGAAAGAGAAAAAGATGCAGGACCAGAATTTCAGTAGGCAGAAATCTGTGTTGCTTAACTGAAGTCAATGGAGCTACTGAGCTACTGAGCTACTACCCCAGTTAAGCTTTTGTCCATAATGGCTATGAAGACCTCAAAAGCAATAAATGGCCTAGTTGAATGCCATGACTTACAGCCACTGCAAGGAATCTTGGTGTCAGAAACCACAGAGCACAAAAAGTGTAGGTCTGTAGGGGTGTGTCACCTTAAGTTTTCTGCTCTGCACTGGTGTGGCCTTGAATGTCATTTGAAATTTTGGCCTCCTCAATATGAGAAAGATTTTAAGCTCTTAGAGAGTGTCCAAAGGAAGGCAACCAAGAAGGTGAAGGGTCTTCAGGGGAAGTGAAGGGTCTTGAGGGGAAGCTGTCTGAGGAGCAGCTGAGGTCCCTTGGTCTGTTCAGCCTGGAGAAGAGGAGACTGAGGGTAGACCTCATTACAGTTACAATTTCCTCATGGGTAGGAGAAGAGGGGCAGACACTGTTCTCTTTTCTGTGGTGACCAATGACAGGACATGAAGGAATGGCCTGAGCTTGTGTCATGGGAGGTTTAGGTTAGGTATTAGAAAAAGGTTCTTCCCTCAGAGGGTGGCTGGGCACTGGAACAGGCTGCCCAGGGAAGTGATCGCAGCACCGGTCCTACAGAGCTCAAGAAGGATTTAGAAAATATACTTAGGCACATGGTGTGATTCTTGAAGATGGAGCTGAACTTGATGATCCCTGTGGGTCCTTTCCAACTCAGCATATTCTGTGATTCTTTGTGATTATTTGACACATTATTCAGGTGTCCAGGAAACATAAAATCAAATGCAACTCATTAAAAATCAAGCAAAAATAACAGGGGGCACTAATATGCAGTCTGCAAAGACATTGGGATTTAGCACAGCAGGAATAGTAGGAGATATTGACTTTGATTTTAAGAGCTTGGAACTCTGTTTATTTGAGGGGAAGAATGACATCATTGTCTAGCTATGTCAGCTATAAAGGTTTTATGTGAGGAGAGATCATTACAGAAAAATCATGGAGTCAGCCACCTAGTTCATATCAGTTACAAAGACACCGTTGTCAGCTTTTCTTCACTTAGACCAGGACTTAAGCACACACAGGAAGAAGGCAAGTTCCATCTCCTGTGCTCATGCGGCTCAGGTGTAGGGCTTGGGGTCTGTCAGCCAGCCAACAATCCTAAAAGCAAATGCTCCATGAAGCAAGGAGATGAAGGTTGTAGCTTATGTCAGCCCTTAGCTTGTGTTTCTCCAGGCACAGTGTGAATATTAAGTTCTGCTTCTACAAGCAAACAGTGGCTGACATGGAGAATCAATTGCCTTGGGAAGAATTCGGACACATTTCCAAAAATTTTCAAAGGTTTTTGCTTCCCTTTGGTAGTTTTATAGTAGAGCACATCCCTTCTGCTTGAAGATATTGAATTTTCATGAATTCTCATGTCAGATGACAGTCTGAGGTGGCCTGAAGCATTTGCACAGCAGGACATGGTAGCCTGCCCCTGTAGATTTCTTCTTAGCCTCAAACCACTGACCATTCTTAATAGTGGTGACTGATGGGGCTTGTTAGCATCACCATCTTAACATGCCTTTTCCCCCATCATTGACTGCACCTTCTGTCTTGGATAACTGTCTCTTGGCTTTCCTTGTTTGCCAGGACAAGGAGCAAGGAGGGCCTTAGCTCCTCACACTGAAGGAAGATGTGCTTAATCCATACAAGTGGCCATGGGTTGCTTAATGGATTACATGGAAAACTGAAAAAAGGGAGTGTGTGAGCATGAAAGTGATTGAAAGTGGGGACTTCCAACATTGAGCCAGGCAGTTAACTCACTGAAGAAGGCTGCCCTCCCCTTTTTGCCCTTCCTCCCCTGAGTAATTAAAAGTCCACTGGTAACTGCTGTGACGGTAGCTGATATGACAGTGTTGTTAGTTCTTATTACAGGGTTTTTTGCTGGGCTGCCAAGCCAAATGAGAACTGCTCCACCAAAGTCATTTGAATGTCTCCAACTTACAACAGCTGAGAATCATTTTTACTAGTTGCAATAAATAACAATCCTGACAACCTGGCTTGGATCCAAAGTGCAGTGCAAAATTTTATGCAAGTTGTTGGAATGAAATTATTCTGGAGGCTCCAGGCACTCCTCTGGGACACAAAAATTAATGACCAGCACTTAAGTTTATCAGAATTTAAAAGAAAAATGTTCTCCAGCAGCCTCCAGTAGTGCCTCTTTGTTTTATTAATCTTCAGAGGTTGATGCAGATTTCAGCTAGGAAGACAAAATTTACATGAGAAAAATGTAATCAGAGGTTTGCCAGAATATAATCATTAGCTTTCAGTGAGAGAGCAAGAGGATACTGAAAAATGTATATTTATCTATATAATTCTATATAATGCTAATATACATATCCATCTACCTATGTACAGATAAAGCTATTAAATGTAATATATGTTATAAATGTCTGCAATGTATCTTTCCGTTGCAAATATGTGGAATGAACGTTCAAAAAAAGTTCAAGGCAGCTCTTTTTGAAGCACATGTGCTGAGAGTGAGAAATTTGCAAGCCAGAAGAATTCCTTGGGGCTGATGACTTCAGAAGTCTGAAAATTTGCGTTTTTGTACAGTGCAGAGGAATGGCCCATTATAGTAGCTGCTACATAGTGGTAGGAGAGAGGAAAATGGGGGGAACTTATCTCTCCTTTGGATGTCTTACAGTCAAACTGCCTCTGATGCATAAGGATAGGTAGGTGATTAATATTATTGATGAAATCCAGCACGTTTGAATACAGAGTGCTGAGATCAGTTGATAAGAGATGCCATGAAGTCTTCAAGAAAGGTGCAGTGCCTGTGAGGAGTCATAAACATTGTTCTTATGCTACTCTTGCAAGAATGTTCTTGCTCACCTTGCAATCAGGTGAGCCCTTTCCTTCAGTGGGAAGGGAATGACTGGGGAAATGAGGACATTGCATAGTAAGAAGGAGGGGAAACTAGGCATGGTGTACAATTTTCTGTTCACTTTCTCACTGGTTAGAACACTATCTTCCCATATCATTCACAATTTAAACCTACTGCATGAAGGTCAGCCGACAGAAGATGCTAAGTCATGATATAAGTAATTTGAGGAATAGCTGAAGGAGCTGGGGTTGTTTAGCCTGGAGAAAAGAGAGAGTTGTCATTCTCTACAACCACCTGAAAAGAAGTTATAGCCAGGGAGGGGTTAGTCTCTTCTCCCAGTAATGGGACAAGAGGAAATGGCCTCAAGCTATATCCAGAGAGGTTCAGGTTGGACTTCAGAAGCATAACTGGATTTCTTCAGTGAAAGGGTGGCTAAGCATTGGAATCTGCTGCCCAGCAAAGTAGAGGAATCACCATCCCTGGAAGTATACAAGAAACAACTTGGTGTGGCACTTAGAACTAGAGTTTACTTGACATCATGGTGTTCAGTCAAAGACTGGACTCAGTCAGGGAGGTCCTTTCTAACCTTCATGATTCTATGCTGGGAAAATATGCTCCTTTGACAAGGAAGGTCCCACATCCAGGTATCTACAAACAGGGGATTTGAACACAGCTCCTTGTGTGATGTGCTATTAACTAAGGAATGCCTTTTTTGGTACAGGTTTGAACACACCCAGAGTCAAGAATCATAGAATCACAGAATCATGGAAGAACTAGGTTGGAAAAGACTTTTGAGATCATCAAGTCTGACCTATGACCTGACGCCTTATCAACTAAACCATGGCACTGAGTGCCACGTCCAGTCTTTCTTTAAACACCTCCAAGGATGGTGGCTTCAACACCCTCCTGGGCAGATGATTCCAGTGCCCAATTGCTCTTTCAGTGAATAATCTTTTCCTAACATCTAACCTAAACTTCCCCTGGCTCAGCTTAAGACTGTGTCATCTCCTTCTGTCAGTTGCTGCCTGGAGGAAGAGACCAACCCTTTCAGGAAGTTGTAGAGAGTGATAAGGTCACCTCTGAGTCTCCTTTTCTCCAGGCTAAACGACCTCAGTTGCCTCATAGGACCTGTGTCCCAGGCCCTTCACCAGTCTTGTTGCCCTCCTCTAGAAATGTTTGAGCATCTCAATGTCCTTCCCAAACTGAGGGCCCAGAACTGGACACGACACTCCTGTGGTGAGGTGTGGCCTCACCAGTGCCCAGTACAGGGGGAGAATGACCTCCCTGCTCCTGCTGGCTACACCACTCTTGATCCAGGCCAGGATGCCTTTGGTCTTCTTGGCCACCAGGGCGCACTGCTGGCTCATGCTCAGCTGGCTGTCACCTGTACCCCCAGCTCCCTTTCTTCCTGGGCACTGTCAGGCCACTCTGTCCCCAGCCTATGGCACTGCAGGAGGTTGTTGTGGCCAAAATGCAGGACTCAGCACTTGGACTTATTAAACTTCCTCTTGTTGGACTCAGCTCATCTATCCAGCCTGTCCAGGTCCCTCTGTAGAGCCCTCGGAGGAAAAGCTGCAAGATGAGACAGCCTTGGATATGCCTTGGGACACATAGACATGTGTGTGTATTCTTTCAAGGCCTTGTTGCAAGGACCAAACTCAGAAATCACATTCAGGACTTCAGTTGCTACAGTCCTGTGGTCTTGACTATCTATCTCTTCTCCAGAAGTTGGAGAAGTCATAGAGGTGCATTGCGGAAAATACACCCTGAAGATTCAGACTTAGCACCATCAGGCTGACTTTTCACCAAAGGTAACTGTGTGAGCATATGTTGATAGGATAAGCTTGATAAAGGCTAGATTTTCAAAGTGTGCTTATGATTTTCCATGAGATCTTAAGTCTGCTCTTGGGAAAGTCATCACTGATCGAGAAGAAGAAATTTATCTGCAGTAGCAAAATGCTAGAATAAAGCCAAACTGAGGAAACCATGTTTAATAAAACTTGAATCTCAATGAACTTGTTGTTATAGAGTACTGGACTTATACTCTCTGTCAGAGGGGTAATTCCTTATTTGGAATTGTTGCTCTTTGGAGATACACATCTAAAACAATTATTGTTCTTGGACTGATTGTCTTGCTTGTAAAGCTGGCAGAAACTCACTTCAGCTCAAATTTCTGATCTGTCAGTTCAAGAAAAGGGGACCTTTGCACTCTAGTATTTATTGCCTCCTGTTCCTCAGACATTCTCAGTGCTGGAAGTGGCAATGTCTTTTGTGGTAGGAGGAAAGCCATATGTAATTGCATGAGAACACCAAATTGTAAGAAGCCAAGCTCTTGGAGAAGCAGCAGAGGCAAGGAAGGAGTGGTGAAGTGGTCTTAAAAATACAGGTGAGACTGGAAGGACAACTACGTGTGATAGCTAATGGAATAATGAACAACTGCCTTCTCCCAGCATGTTGCCTCAGATGTTACCAGCTCACTTTGCACCATACAGTGTCACATGCAGGCAGAGGTAAATTTTCCAAACATTACAGCTAAGGAGTCAGGATATTTCGCCTCTTTCAAGGGTCTGTAGATATCCAGGTTGCCTCTTCTCAAATACCCAAGAGCATCCCCCAGTTATAATACTTAAAATCCTGAATGTCTGTCAAGCTGATTCATACCCAGACTCCTGATGCTGTCCTCTATTGATTTTGATCCATCCAGTTCTGTTGCGCTTTCCACCTTGCAGTGACTGCAAGCCAGACACAGCTGCTGCGTGTATGCTGATCAGGTTCAAAAGCCATCTAAGGCCAAGCTGATGGCGAATGGTAATTGTGCACAGCTGCAAAAATGAGAGGTAGGGACATGCCAACTGGTTGTGCAAAACTCTGTCTTGTCTGGGGAGAAAGTGCATTGTACAGTCTGGATGTTGTCACCATTGTTGTATATTCATTAGAAATTGTTTCCCTTTAATTTAGTAAGCCTTGAAACTGCCATGCAAGCAAAAGAGTGTCACCAGTAAATGCAAGACATTACCCTCTTTAGGTCTGTGCTTACCAATATATCTGCTGGTCTGGTTAGTCTCTTTGACAGCCAGCAGGAAAATTACCTTTTTTTTACTTCTGTGGAGGACACTGTCACATATTCCACCAGCCACTGATCTCTTGCACACATCTATGCCAGCCCTCCTCCCATTTCCTTTCTGGAAAAAAGAAAGAGTATTACTATTCTCTGCCTTTCATCTTGAGTCAAAAAAACATGGCAGACATTTTGCTGAATGACATTTAAATGCAGAATTGCTGAATGATTAATGAAAATTTTGTAAGAAGCTCTTAAAAATACCTATGCTGTCTTTTATCTTCTAGTTTTCCTAGTTCCACTGCAAAGCTGCCAAACTTCCACAAGGTGCTGGTGGAAAAGTATTGGGAGCAGATAGAAAAGGAGTTATTTTAACTGCTGACTCAGTGTATGGCTCAGCTGTTCTGTGCAGCTTGTGTGCTTTGTGTGTCTCCACCTTTGTGGAACAGCTGATTACAGTGAGGTGGTGGTTGATCATGGCTGGCTGGGAGGTGCCCACCAAAGTTGTTCTGTCAGAAACTCTATCCCCCTCTTTAACTGGTTAGGGAAGAGAAAATATAGTGGAAAGGTCAGGGGTCAAGATAAGGACAGGGAGAGATCATTCATCAGTTACTGTCATGGGAAGAACAGACATGAGGAAATTAGGTTAATTTACTACCAATCATATCAGAGTAGGGTAACAAGAAAAAAATCCCTTAAAACTCCTTTCCCCTCACGCCTCCCTTTTTCCCAGGCTCAGCTTTACTCACAAATTCTCTACATCCTCCACACCTCTCCAGTGATGCAGGGGGATAGGGAATGGTGGCTATGATCTGTTCATCACTTTTCTGTTGCACCTTCCTTCTCAGGGAAAGAACTCCTCACTCTCTTTTTTTACTCCAGAGTGGGGTGTCTCCCACGGGAGACAGTCTTCCATGAACTTCTTCAATGTAGGCCCTTCCCTCAGTCTGCTGTTCTTCATGAACTGCTCCAGCATGGGTCCCCCATGGGGTCACAAATCCTGCCAGCAAATTTGCTCCACTGTGGGCTTTCAGGGGGCATCACAAGCCTCCTTCTCCATGTGCTCCAGCATGGGAACTTCCACGGACTGCAAGTGATCTCTGCTCTCCTGTGGACCCCATGTGCTGCAGGGGTACAGCTGCCTCACCACGGTCTTTAGTACAGACTGCAGAAGAATGTCTGCTCTGGTGCCTGGAACATTTACCTGCTGGTAAAATCATCCATGCAACTATAGCAAACAAGGATGCATGAAGAGGCCACCAAGACCCTTCCTGTGCCAAGCACCCAATTAGCTATTTGACAGTGCAAAAGGGCTGCATGAGCAAAAACTGTCTACTGATGACACAAGCTGATGTATGCAGGGCAAAAATAACCCTTCTGAGTTTTTCTGTATAGTCCTGTGTAAGCTCAGTGGGGTTCAATGTCTATACAAATAAAAAGGACTACTGACTCCATCCTCAAATGCACTGTGATATTAGGGACAGCCCTGAGAGGAAGGCTGGAGCAGTGGAGAGCAAGTAGTAAGGCTAGGAGCCAAAGATCTGAGGTCAAATCCTTATGACCTTTGCAAGTCAAGGGGACTTTGGTCTTGTTGGGGCATCACAGAGGACTTGTCAGCACAGGACACTGAAGAAAAATGATCCAAATTAAATAAAAGGTGTGCATTTCCACTTCTGTAATTTAACTGCTGAGAACACAGTGTGGGCATTCTCTTTCAGAGCTGAAATGGTCACAATTCTGCTGAGTTTAATTGACTTATGACAAGAATTGAGTTAAATGAATTAATGCCCAATTAAACTAAACTGAGGTCATAGGGCTTTAGGGGAATTTAACAAATCCCTTTTCAAAGTTATTTTGAATTAATTTCCTCAAATGCTCCTGTGCTGACAAAGAACAAATGTTTGTCTGCAAAGGGACATTAATTTGGTTAATGTTATGGGATTAACATAAAGAAAAAGAGTGATTTGTGATTCACTCCCTATGCATGAGCCGTTCTCATGCTGGCCTAAGTGTACTAACTTAATCTAATCTTCTCTGGAGCAAGTGTTGTCATAGAGAGGACCATCAGGGGTAGCTGTTCCAGAAGAAATCCTGGTATAGGAAAATGCTGAGTTCTGCAGAAAAATCCATTCCAAACTGCCAGTCCAAATTTAATTCCTTAATGTGTTGAATGGCAGTCCTTTGTTACCTCTGCAATTCAATAGCACAGAAATCTGATATCTCCTACCGGACACATCATTACGAAGTGTCTCTCTCTCTCTTTCTTATTTTTTTAAAAGTGCTCAGGCTTGAAACAGATAAGGAAAAAAAACCTAAGGCAGTGATTTAAGTTCCAAAGTATTAGGAATGTATTTCAGGCTATGATATATGTAATTGAAAATCTATAAATACATCAGGCTGCTGCTGGCTAAATCAAAGCCAGGTTTACTTCTATTACTGGTAATCTTTGGAGTGGTCTTGCTCTCTCTGCACTCCCACACCCTCATCCCTTGTGACAGAAAATTGCACATTCCTTCTAATTAAATTACAGTGAATACCACCATGTGTGTAATTTTAGCAATACTAATTCTTAAAATATAATCCAGAGTAGTAAGAAAACAAACTGAATGACAAATTGCATAGCCAGATATGACCATGAAGGTGAAGAGAGAGAGACAGGAACGTTCTGCTTGCTTAGGAGGAGAGAGTTATTTTCAGACCAATTGCTTCAGAAAATGAATGTTATGCAGTAACATGTGTGTGTCCCAGCAGTTCCAACATGTTTTGAATATGTTGGCCAGTTACAACCCAGTTTGAAGAGGAGGAGAGATCTCAGTGATCTCAGTGATAACGACATTACCCATTAAGGTCTCCTAGGACATTACCCAATCCTAGGAGAGAGGTAGAGAAGTCTTTACTCACTCTCCTGCTGAGGAGAGGGCTTATGTGAAGTGTAACTGAACCCACACAGGAGACATACTGGAATATGTGCTTAGCTCTTTCCATTGCTCAAGGAATGGCTTGGTTTTCCAGAAGTGGACAACCAGATGTTCCCAGATGTGTCCAGATTGTGAGAGAACATTGAAGTATTGTCAGCCAATGAGGGTTTCCAGTCAGTCTCAGCTTCTCCACCTGGAAGGACATCAGCTTTTTTCCTGGCAAAGCTCATTCCACTTCTTCGACTCTGGCAAAAAAGAGTTGGCCAAGGACGAGGAACCAAGGCACTTATCATCTGCAGAAAATTTGAATTTTACTGTCCACAGGGGAGAAAATGATTCTATGCCCTCAGAATTTAAAAATGCTGCACTGTGATAGCAACAAATTGGGGTGGGACAGTGGGGTGAGAGCTCTGTGCAGTGTGTTGAGGGGAAGGGATGCTGGTGCAGAGCCGCCAGGGATGTGGAAAGCATATCAACATTTAGCAAATGATATCCCATCCCGTGGCAAAGAGGTCTGCAGCTCTCTCACCACCAGCTAGGTCACTCACTTGGCTGCAAACACCAGTCTGTCCCTCCAGCCTGACTTGTATGCCCAGGGTGAGCTGCTGAACACACTGTGCTCTGCAAGCTCTGTGCAAAGCACCACTTTGCCTCCAGAAAGTGAAGGGTATGAGCTACATTCATTTGCATAAAGTGGTGTTTCATTCTGGAGCTTTTCTGCCCCTTTTTGGCTTTTGTGTATCTGATGAATTATTTAGTAAACAATTGGCTGTCTTAAGAAAACTGCTTTGACTGCATGTGTCCACTAAGATGCTCTGGTGACATTAAAGAACAAAAGCAATTTAGAGAGGGAGAAATACCAGAACAAGCTCTTAGTAAGTCTAGAAGTATTCACAGTGCAGGCCTTGCATTGAGATCAGAACATTGCACAATGAATAAATTGTGGCTGACATTTGATCAGTGACTCATTTTCCAAGTATTTGGAGAGGAAGTATTGATCCCAGTGTGCTGGAAAAACCCAAACACTTTGCTAGAAAATGTCTGTTTCAATGTAGCCTTTTGGAGGGTGGGATGGGGGAGGAAATAAAGTAAAAAACATTTGGTATCTTTTTTGTTATGGTTGCTGGTATATTCCTGAATTCATTCTGGACTGTCATCCCAAGTTTGCAAATATATTCCTCTTTTTTTTTTTTTTTTTTTAAGTTGATAGTGACATTATTGCTTGATATTTACTTGTATGTAAATAGATTTGGAGCAGATGACTGAGACTGCCCTTGAAATTAAATATTATTTAAGTACACAAGAGTAACAACAGTGCGAAACCAGGGAACCAGGGAGATTATAATAAAACATCTTACTATAAAATAGATATTACATTATTGAAATTAAAAGACAGCTTTGTACTCTGTTGATGTCTTTATTTAGCCTGCCCTCAGCCAGCCGATGGATGATCTGGATGCACTGTAATGCTGATAAACCAAGCATAGAATTGGTACTGTGAATGATAAACCATTTTTCCACTCATGGGTAAGGTCAGATCTCTGCTGCCATTTGCCATGAAAGTCAAATCAATCAAGTCTCTGAGGGAGATGTGGGAAATAGTGATCCTTATTTTTGATTTTTTTTGAGACTTCTTTTTTCTCCTCTAAGCATTCTGCTACTGGTGCTGTGGAGGTGAAAGTCCATCTCTTCACCATGTGCATGACAAGGGAAGTCTGATGCGATTCCCTCATTTTCTGTCTCCCTTTTTAAAGCTGGAGCAGGAGAAGGTATTTGGGCTGGATGTCGCTGGCATGGATGGATGTCCAGGTACACACAGTATGATGCTTGGAGAAAGGCCTGGCTGATCAGGTAGTTAGTCTCCACTGGCATATATTTCTGGTCTGTGGGCTTTTCCCACTGTCCAATCTCTCATCTTCACTTTTCAGTAGAAAGTCCTTGTGTCCTTCTATGTCAGTGTGAGTGAGGTGTCCCAGCAACTTTCGATTTTGTCTATGACAAGATGTATCCTTTTTGTTCATGCCACAGAGAGGGCTGTTGAAGACATAGCCCTTCATACTTTGCTTCTGATGCTATCCTGCTGTATTTCTGTGTTTAAGGAGGAAATCTTAAAGCCAGGAAGGTTATTAGAAAACCTTGATAGGTTTGGGAAGCAAAGTAGCAATGAGGATTAATAATATGTAGACAAAGTTAATCCAGAACCTATGGAGTTGCATAAGACCAATGACATGCTTTTTCTTCCTTCAGAAAGGGCTGCAAACCTCTGTGTACTGTAGGAAACTTGTGTCGCTCCTTGATTTTGACATGACTGCTGTCTGTACTATGCCACCTTTCAGCTCCCTTGAGGGGACCAGCACTAGTGTGGAGCCTTACAGGATGGATATTCAGCATGCACCATCCAGAATGACACCACCCTCTCTTATCCAAATACTGCTGCAAAAAGCTCTGTTTTATGCAGCTCTGAGAGCTGGAACAGCGTGTCAACTTCACTGCTCCACAACTAAACATTAGAACTCATCAGGTGAATGAGTCAAAATGAGCCCCAAACCAGCAATGGTTCTTCTGGGGTATATGTGGTGCTGCACTAGTGACAGGTGGTTTTTCTGCCCAACAAGTTTTTTTCTGCTTGCCATTTTTGTACTTGCAATTATTTTAAAACCCCCTCTAAGTTGGCAGATCCCTTTCATCATTTGGCAAGGAAGGGAAATCTTGGCATTTTCAAGGAAGAGCTAAGGGATGTGAATAGGTCGGAATTACAGAACAGTGTTGTCTGCCAAAGAGTAGTGCAGCCTTTAATCATCCAACAAGTACTGTCTGCTTTATTGGAGAAATTAATAAAAGAAATTAAATCTCTCTCTCTCTTTCCCCTTAAAAAAAAAAGAAGGGACAAAGAAGAATATTTAATTTAAAAAGTGAGGCTTCAGTGCCTACATCTAATCCAGAAATAGCTTTGAGGTGAATAAAACACAGGTTGAGATCAAATGTCTGTGATGAGGCAGCATTTTGTTCCTGTTCAGGGTATTAGCTTGCATTTCCTCCAGCATCCAGTATAGCATGTCAGGCTGCCAGGGCCAGGCTGAGAACAGCCAAGCTCACCAGTCCCAGCAGTGCCCAGCAGTCAGACAGCTTTCACTGCTGCAGTGAATGACTGCACTTTGCCCTCCAAATATCGATAGGTGGCTTCTGGCTGTGAAGAATAGAGCAATAAGGTGATAGGGAGGTTTGAGTGCTTGGTGACAGCTCTGCTTAGGGGGCTAGCAAAATTTTAGTCTTACCTCAGTCATTGCCTACTTTATACCTTTCTCTTTTAGTAATCTTAACTGTTTTGTTCTTGATCAGTTTCTGCTTCAAAACTGAGTTAAGCCAGGAACTAATGGCCCCCTGTAGTTGTCAATGCATGTACAGGTGTCACTGCCTGCACAGGTATCACTGTTACATCATAGCAACTAGGGGTGTTAGAGTAATAACTCAGAATATGAGACACAACCTTGTTCTTTCTCCTCTCTGAGCAGTGCAGAAGTGGGATAACAGCCACTTTGTCAACTGTTTTCACCAGCTGCAGGGAGTTTTCTGAAGACTAGGCTGTACCAAGGCAAGAGCAGAGCACAAAGATGCCTCAGTATGCAGGAGGCAGGGGTTGCGTGGGTGCAGGATCCCAAGTTCTCATCTCCAGAATGTGTAGGAAGACATGCATGGATATCTTGCCGTGTAGGGAGGTCTGGCTCTTTGCCTAGCAATCATCTCTTCTCACACACCAGGGCAGAAATGCTGAAGTGTGAACTCTTACAGCCCCATGGAAAGGAAGTGCTTTTGCATGTGGGCACTGAATTTTCACAGCTGACATCATTAGTATAAAGACTCTGTCTGACAGTGCATTAGCCAGTCTTTTTCCAGTGGAATAAAGGCTGGCATTTTAATACACAGCCATTTTTCTCTGGCTTATCTTCAGTGCTTATCAGACTGGGAAACACCATGCAGCAAGTTGAGTGTGCTGCTGGGACATTAAAAAAAAAAAAAATTAAAAATCTTCATGTCTCTGAAGGTGAGAAACAGAGAGGAATCAAGGAATTAATCTAAAGAAGGTGCATCAGAAAACACTCAGCACAAGAACAAGCAAAAAGGATGACCTGGCCAAAGAAATTCTCTCTCCAGTTTGTAACTGAAGAAGAAATCACTCACTTGGTCAGGAGTCCACTGAAATAATTTAATCAAAAACACATCCCCTCCTTTCTCTTGCACACTGTCTTGATAATTTTTCTCTCTCCTTTTATTATAACTCAGTCAAAGATTTTAATGTTCAGAAAAACATATTCTGTGCTAACTGGCCAGTCTTCAGCAACCTATCTGAATCAGGCATATGTCTGGTAAAAATGTGGTCCACACAAGATTTTTCACCCAAGAAGACAGAATTATGTTTTTCTCCCTATTTAATTTTGTCAAACCTGACTTTACTTTGCTAGGTTGACATTCCAGCTGGAGAAAGACAGAGCAACCTTTCTGATCAAAGGACAGAAAAACATAAAAAGTTTAATGTGAAGTAGTGTGTGATTTGATGGGTGTGATGTTCACTTGTGATTAAAGGCACCTTGATTTTCTCCACACTTTGCCATTCACCTGCTGTATGATCTCAGGGATCACTTTGCCTCTATTTGCTTTTCTTTTGTCCAATCACTTAATTTTTCTCTCTAGAAAAGGTTCATATCTGCTTGCAGGGTGTGTACCACATTGGGACCCCAATCCAGCAGGGATCTCATAGCATTGCTGCAGTGCACTGCGTAGACAGGTGCTGCAGGAAGAACCATGAGGTGAGGCATGGAGCTCTCTCTTCAAAATAACAACCAAAATATAAATCGGTCTGAGTGCTATCTCCAAATGGCCTGCACATTTGAGGAAAGAGAGACACCTCTGACACAGTCCACTTAATTTAGCTTTCTTTTGGATGAATTGCAGGCTGGCGGTGTCCTACCAGGTGGACAGGCATCAGATGTCTTGGCTGGATTAGACATCAGGCTACAGATGTTTCAAGTGAGACAAGTGGGACTCCAGCCCCATGGAACAGCCTGGTTCTGGGGTCAGAGAAGGAGAGGGAACTAGTAGACATGGTGACAAAAGTGACAAAATACATCTCAAACTCGAATTTAATAGTAATAATGTTGATTCAGTATAATGATATAATAATATAATAGCATAAATTCAGTAATGAAATTCTTGTTGTCAGTATTGTGTTATTTTCTGCTGCTGGTATGTATTTGTGGTGCAACAGGACTTTCTCCTTGTTGTAAATGAAATAGAAGCAAATTCTTAAACCCTTTCAAAGTCTCAGCCCTGCCTGAGTGAGGAAATAATGAGTAGTAGAATGGACTCTTCTGTGTCTGGACTGCTTTCCTGGGAAACCTAATGTGATAAATGAGCCTGTTGACTAAAGGTTAATTGCTACTTGCAGAGTACTAAAACCTTATATTGATGAAATTGTAGGTGAGAAAAATCTGGAGTGAGCACAGAGCTGAACATTTTAACATTTTATGATACGATTCTGTTCTGGCTTTCTTTTTTGCTTTCAGTTTAAGAATAAATTTTAGACATGTGAAAGAATCAAGAGAAGCCTGTGCCAGTTCACCTATCCATAACAAAGGATTTGCTTACACAAGTTTATCACAACGAAAAACTTTGTAGTAATAGCTTTATATGCCTGTATCATTTGAAACAGTCCATGAACTACATGGTTTCACCATGAGTTAGTGCTTGCACATGTGATTTGATAGTGCTATCTTCTTTGTCTCCCACATCTCTCCTGTGTAATGGGCATTGCAGAGGTACGGCATTGAATGATGCTTGCTCCTGAAATTTCATTTGGGTTCCACCATGGATATGTTGTGTTTATCAGGTCTCATCCTGCTTTGCAACTGCAAGTGTTTTGAAAGCAGTAATGCAATTTAAAAAGCAAATAATGCCAATTACAACTGATCATTCTGCATTTTCTGTTTAATCTAGCTGCGGAGGGCAGTGAAGGATAGCTTAGAAATGCCACTTCCTATTTCACTTCACTGAGGGAGCACCACGAGGCTGTGTTCGTGTGTCCCATGTTGTTCTGCCAGTCTAGGTGATTTGATAAACTTTGGTACAGAAATTATTTGACAGCATTCCAAAGAGATACTTCTGAGAAACTTTACCAGTTTCTCACAATCAGAAAGAGCACTTCTTTTTTTTTTTTTTTAAGACTGCTAACACAGTGCTGTTCAGTAAGCACATAGCTATCAGAAGATTGTGAAATCTCCCTCTGAATCTGGCTCATACAAGATGTAAATGATGATGGAACAGCCCAAATGTGGAGAATACCCAGAAAAGAGGTGCAGCTGGTGCATTACTGTCCCAGCCCTCGCTCTGAGTAACAGCAATACATAGAATCATTCTGAGATTTGCTCAGAGAACATAACGAGGATCAGGGCTGTTGAAAGCATCTGCCTTGTGTGTGTTTCATATCCTCAGTGCCATCTGGTCAGCCTCTGGTGTCCTCCCCAAAATGTGTCTCAGAGCTAGAAACATGTATGAAAATCCTGCCAGCACAGATGATGAAATTTCTGACATTTCCTTGTCTTGCCATCCATCAGAATATGTATTCTTTCCCCTCAGGGGAGTGATGTCCAACAATGTGTCACTGTTTCTATGCTCCATCCTCCTTTGGGATGCTCCTGCACAGTTCTCAATCTTGGTTGAAGTTCTCAGGCTCCACAGAGGGACCCAGCTGATGTGGGCACAGCAGTATGAGCACATATGGCAGGAAAACTTTCCCAAGCAGCATCCGAGCACAGGCACATCAAGCTAACAGGTTATTATCCTTGCATCAGCAAAAGAAACAACATGTGCTGGACTTGATTCACCTTGACATATCTGTGGTTCAATTCTGTGCAACCAGGCAACAGAAGCACAGACACATCTCTGCCTAGTGTTTTCCTCACAAAGCAAACACAGAAAAAAGTAACTTTGCTCCATATAGGAAAAATACTCCAGTGAATTACCAGCTATCCAATATACATTTTGTTGGTTTCATTTCAGATTCTCTGCAGCTTTTATTTTTTTCCCCCAGTGCTGCTGTTGGGAGTATACAGAGCAGCATTTAACTGCTGCTGTATTGTCCCCTCAATTACACTAGAAAAAACCTCTGTTTTCCATCCTATTAGATGCATGGCCTTGTCTTAAAAAGCTGTAGTTCGGATCAGTAAGAGCTCCTAAAATTCTAGCTAAGAATCACTTGGACTTGCCAAGTTTTTTTGTTGAAGCTGAAATAAGCTCATGTCCAAGTAGTTTTCTTCATCTAGCCTTATGAAATATGTCAAGTATCTTGAAGAAGATAAAATCCTCTGGCTAAATCCTAGACTATATGTGGCCTTAGCCTTGTGTTGCTCAGAAAGGGCTTGATCCCAGCTGGTAGACACAGACAGAACAATAATAGCATCCAGCTTTATGATAGCTGGGGAGTACATACATCCCCCTTTTTCTGGACATGCTGCCAGTCAGGAGGCCTGATCCACAGATTAAGTGCATCTATACTGAACAGCATGATACTGTAAGACAGAGCTAATAACACCTAAAACTTTATTAAGGGAAGGCTTGCACTACATTCAAAGAAGTATCCTATGCCACATGCATGCATAGGACATTTTGGCCACCTTTCTGCCTACAGAGTCCTACCCTGGCTATGCAACTGGTCCGAAGTAAGGCCAGGGATAATTGGAATGTTACATTCTTGCGGAATCAGAATCTATCAATTCTGCTTGAAACAGAAGAAAAGAAGTATAAAGATAGTGGAGAGTTGTGATAGCTAGGTCCAAGAATATTCCTAATCTCTGATTTTCACTTTCATGTTGCTGGTTTTTGTGACTGTGCATAATGAAGTTGTGCAAGTCCTCTGCAGAGGTGTCCAAACCACTGAGCCCATCAAAGGAAGACTGATGCATCCCAGTATAAACTGATGCTCCAAGAACACGATTTTAAATAAAAGAAGATATATGTAACTGGTATAAAATCCAATAATACATTGTTTGTGAACCTCTAGAATGCTGTCTCCCTACAGCACATCTCTAATCTTACTACTTTTCACAATTTTTTCTCTTCTCTCTGCCTGCTGGAGATCAGCATGTGTTAACTTAATCCTTCTGAAAATCTCAGTTTTGGCTTTGAAGACTGCTGATTACAAGACAGAGAAAATATCTTTTCCCATCTTTTTTTGAAAACACAGATTTCTGATTTGAAGTATGATCATGGCAGACCCCAAAGCAGGAGGTAGTGCTAAGAATAACCTGGAGATTTTGTATGTCCCAGTTCCTGTCTTTCACAGGTGAAGAGACTTCTGTCTTCTGACTTTATGCTTTGGATCTTATTGCAGAGGGAAAACAAAAAAAAGTCTCCCCTGGTCTACTTTTGATAGATATTTTTTTTCTCTCACAGGGGCTAAAAATAGCTGAAGAAGGGAAGAGCCTTTTGACTGACATAACTGCTGGCTGCAAGAAGATAAGAACCTGACTGAGAGAACAGGAAGAAAAGTTTAGATCAGCTCCCAGAATAATAAAATACTTGGTTAACTAGAAAGAGGTTGGCCTGGATCTGGTCTTCTTGCATGTGCTTGAGCAGTGGGAAAACCAGCTATTGAGATGGCAGCAGTGCATCTGCCATCTGAACTGAGTGTGTTGGCACTTATTTCCTTGCCTGCTCTGTATTTGTCCAGCCTAGACAGGTCCTTAATTTATTATTTCGTCACTTCATGTGTGAGTCAGAGACATTGAAGATTTGGTGGTTTGTACCCAGCAAGTTCTAGCAAAAAAGTTCTGGGCTATTACATTGCAGGTCCAGTCCTGCAACACTGTCCCCTCAATGTGGTGTCAACAGGGAGGTATCTAAATCCACCTGGGGTTTACGTATCTGGCTATGCACTGGAATGGCAATATGACTTGAAAAGAATATACGCCCAGGAATGAGCATATCACATATACATGCAGGATGAGCACAGTCCCAGACAAACTCCAGGCAGATCACTCTTAAGGAAAGAGTTCTGCACAATAATCTTCTTTCCACATCACTTCCAGTGTACTAAGACTGGTGTAAAATTCTCCCTCTGGCACATAATCTCCAGCTTTTAGCAGAAGCTATGCTCAGTAATCACCAACAGGAATGGTGGAGAATGGGCAATACAAAGTAGAAGTGAAAGATCAGCTCCTACATGGTCTCTTTTATAGCTAAACGTTGCCTCTGTAAAAACCTCAGACATTCTGAAGATCTATTTACCTCATTAGAAGAGGTAATCATATAGGGACCAGATCTCTGTTCCTTCTTTCTCACTCAATTTCCCCAAGCAAGTTGTGTCCTTTAACAAAGTCCCAAAAGAAGGTGCAAGATAATGAAATTTATTAATTTAAGAGAGTGGTATCCCAGTCTACATGAGCCATTGTGCAACAGATATTCCAAGGGGGAGGAGTACTAGTCTGCTATTGATGAGTTTTGAAATCCTGACAGCAGGGACTATGATCCCAGGACATAAAGCAGAGCTTTGGTGGTGCAAATCACACTGTGAAAAAACCAGAGCTGTTGCCTGACAGATGATGTGCAGCACCTCACAAGAGAGCTCGCCTAGCCCTGGCACTGCACAGTACATTTTGTGGAGGCAGAGAGGACAGTATAGCCATCATCATTTGGTTATGACTGGGATATCAGTTCACCTTTTGTACAGGAGGATCTTGCCATTAGGACAGTGTAATGTGTTTTAAAAGGGATAATTGTTCTCTGTTTTTTTTCCACACATGAAGAAAAAGAGACAAAGTGAGCCAAGTTAGCCAAGGCAAATGAGAAGTTTAGTAACAGAGTCTGAGTCAGACATTGGGCTGTCTAATGGGTCAACATCAGGTTAATCAGGTATTCATAAAGCTGTGTTATTTATTAATGTAAATGTGTCCACACTAGAGGGTGCTGTACTGCTTTGCTAAAGTAATTTCTTGTATTTCTTTTATTTAAGCTCATGCTGAACTCAAGCAAAACTTTTTTTTGCTTGACAATGAAGATCAAAAGAACAGGAACTATTCTTGGGTAACTCAATGTAGGCATGCAGTTTTGCTTTGGAGAATTAAGTTCCTAAGGAGGAAAAGGAACTCCTTTTTAGATCAATGAAAAATCAAAGGCATTTCTGCAGGAAATACTGTACACATACATAACTGTATATACAAATAATCTCCTTTATTCATAAAGGCAATTAAAAATAAAAGAAAATGGAGTAAGAATTTTAACAGATGTAGTGGAACAGAACTTGTAAGTGTTTCTTAAAAACAGTTTCAATCAAAATGTTGGCAGTCAAATTTTTATGGTAGAATATGTAGATATAATAGATTGTTTTATGAAAATTAATTTTAACAGTAACAGTCTGACTTTAAATATCTTTTAAAAGTACACATACACATTAAAAAAATCCAACACAAAACCTCATTCTCCAGCAAATTTAGAAAACTAACTTTAATTAAATTAATAATTTAATTAAAAATGAAATGATGTGGGATGACATTATGTAGCTCAGGGACTGTGAACATGGAGTAGGTACGACATCAGGATCGATGACATTTCTAATCAGTCAAGGAGTGGGTGAGATTCCACTCCTTTTAGAAGGGAATAAATTCAGAGAAACATTGTTGAGGTTAATGGTGGCACTAATTTAAGATTTTAACATCGGCATCATGCTACCAAAGGTGTGTCCTTAGCAAGGAACATGCATACACATGCATGCACAGATGTGCATGTATGCACATATAGAGAATGCAGACATCAGCGTGTCTCAGCTACATTCTATGGAGCAATTTTCTTTGGCCTGAGAGTGGGAAATAAATTTTGCTGCTGGGAACCTAAGAGCCCAGAATAGCTATTATAGAAGGAGTTAAAGGTTAGTTTTCTCAATGGGCAACTCAACAGACTCTAAATCAAACAGCAGTGAGAGAAGCCATACCATGTGGAATTGAAATGGACATAAATTATTGTTTCTTTTTTCCTAAGTTTTCTTCTGTACTACAGTTACCTTATGCTGGCTTTAGCCAAATTAGTGCATCTCTCATACTTTTAGATAGGCTGCACATACTTGTGAGAATTAATATACTATCTGCATACAGACCTAAGAAAGGCATAATTTTGAGCAGCTTTCATCAAACTGTGACTTCTTCCTGATCTTAGGTCCATAAGATCCACAGGCATGCTCTTTGCAGATTTATACTCAGGATTTCAATTTGCATAGCATCCTTCATGAAGTTTGTGGGAATGCTGGAATACTCCACTGGCAAATTTATGAGATGAAGAGGAAGGTTGTCAATAATTCAATTAAGCTGCTACTAGTCATTTTTCAATGACTTTTCAATTAATATATTTTCAATACATTTCACTGAAAATGTATCTTCAATATATTTTCAATATATTCTTGTGGCACTGTTGTAAGTCCTCTTAAAATGATTGCATAGCAGTGTAACTTGTTACATGTGAACCTGAAAAGGCAGTATGGCAGGGAAATTATGGTATGTATTGATTAATGTTGAAAAAAATATTTCCCAGCTTCTATCAGAGAGGTAGCTGCTAGAGTTGAAGGGAAGAGACTTCCAAATTAAAAAGCACTCTCCACAGCAGCTAGCTAATGCTGCACTTGAGTGCACATTTTGCAGCTTTCCACTGGCTGTCCCCAGTTTCTGTGTTGAATTATCACTTCTCTTCAAACTCACATGGCACCTCTGGTTTCCTTGTTCCCTGACTTTGCGAGGAATCCCACTCTCCTTGACACATGTGCTCCAAGGCACACTTTGCTACAGCAAAAGCTCTGCCCTCACATATCTGCTGCTTATGATGCTTTACAGCTACCATAAAAAACAATTGTTTTCATGTTTGGTTTAACTTAATGAAGTCAGAGGTGACAGTTTTATCAGGAGCCCTATTAAGTTCTGAAATTCAGAGGAGGCTTTTTTAACAGGGGAGATAATTCCAGGTGCATGAACGAGGTGTCACCTTGTTTTGTCCTCCATGCATGTCCTTTGCGGCTCCATGCAGCTGCTCAATGGACCATGACAACTCCCTCCCTTGCTAAATTCCTCTTCAGCAGCAGTCACTTCAGGAAACATATTCTGAATGTTTTTTTCCACTGGTGCTCTGCATATGCTGTGGCTCAGAGTGCAGGGCTGATAAAGGCCCTAGCAGAACTGAGTTGCTCAGCCCGGGGAAGGTGGGGAGGATGCTCTCCCTGTAAGAAGGAGCTGCACAAGGCAGATCACAGCAACCTGTTTCTGAGCCCTGGTTTTGGAGACAGAGCACGTGAGGCCAGAGCTCTGTGTTGCACCTACTATTTCAGCATCTCTGCACACTGCAGATACTTCATCTTATGAAAACTAGTGGAAAGAAAGCAGGAGGAAAGGGAGTACAGATAAAGCCAGATGGGTAAAACATGGTGTATCTTTCCCTTCCAGTGGCATAAAATGCATTGGAATCCCATTATCACTGTTCTCTCTGCACCTTCCTTTCCAGCATATGGTACGTAGATTTCATGGATGTCAGATGATATTGCAGAGCCATTGTCTGAAATCCAGGCACACAAACTGCCATTTATTATTTACATCCAGCAGGTTGCCATTGACCAAAGAAGATAATTCTGGACTTTCATTGCATTTCCTGATAGAGCAGCTTTGCACATCATGGGAGCTTGACATTGTGAGAGGTGAGATGCCTGGGTGCTTCATACCAGAAGAGTGAGAGGGACGGTGCTTTTGTTGCTGTTTTCCTCACCACTGGTACTTGCACAGTGAAGCCTGATTGCCAGGCTAGCCTGAGATCCAGCCTACTAGCAGTGCAATCAACTGTTCTCTGTTCACTGAAGCAGTGAAAAGGTGTCTGTATGTTTCTACTTTCCTGAGGTGTGGTGCAGAAGTAAGAGCCACAGTATTGACTGCTTTCAGTAAGGGTATAAACCTTTATTGAAAAAGTATTTTTGGACATGGGAAGGCCAGGCAGAGAATGCAAAGCCTCAATAAAACACTTGTTTCACTCTGAAGAACCTTTTGTCATCATTAAACCAGCTACAATTACTTTGAAGGTCTCCAGTAACTTTTGTCTGCAGGTCAGTAGGAAATTCATCCTGAAATTGAAAAAATATTCATGTTCCTCTGTGACTCTTTACTCAGCAGCTTCTCATGCTACTCTGATCTTTCTCTGTGTTGTTCTGTGGGGCACAGAAATAGACGGCATTTTTCCTCCTTTTTGTCTCCAAGTAACTTCTGTCTTCAGACAAGGTGCTTTACCTGGTCCTCAGGTTAAGTCAGGTCAGGTCCTCAGGCCCACATTTAACCTCCCTGTGAGAGATGTGCTGCTCCTGTGTTTCTTACCACATTATTTGTAGGGAGTGAAGAATCGGCATCTAAAGTAGAAGACAAAAGCCAATTCACATCTTTTACCACAGAGAAGGAATAAGATCACTGGTAATCCAGATGGAGCACAATGCAGGGACAGATGTCATTTGTGATTTCTCAGGCTCACTTTCAAGCCAGACCTCCTAAACCTGTACATTTAAGAATGCTTAAAATGCATGCTTCTTCTCCCACACTGTTTGATTTTTGATTCAGTGTGGTGCCTCTCTTTTCCAAGGCTTGTCTGTAAAGCCAAACCATCCAACAGAGCAGCTCGCTAGTGACCTTAGACCTTTAACCCAATAACCAGCACTGTCTGCTGATTCTTATATTTCAAATCCTGATGGATCACATGGGTGGGCTGTTTTATTTGCACGTGGCACTATTTGTATCTTCTTGTGTTAAAAACCTAGGAAACTGCATATATATATGTATTTATATATATAAATTGCACCACATGTTGCCAAGAGAACATAAGAGGCAAAAGTTGAGTACTTGGGAGTTAGGTAATGCCAAAAACACTTGAACTCCCTCGTGTGTGCACATTATGAAACAGTCTCTACTTACAGGATCACATTACTCCTGTTTCCACAGGTCAGACAACACTAGGTGCTGTAAGCTGGAGGAAAGCTTGATTCTATGTCTCTCCTGCTCCTGTGACAGAAATTAGGGTGTAAAATGCAAAAAAAGAAAACTGTGAGGAATAGGGTACTTTGGCAACAGGTGTAAGCAAGAAAATCATCTGGTTGAGGTGTAACACCTTCCAGGTGTGTGGCAATGTTTGGCACAAACCTCCTGATAAAAGATTTCATCTGCCTTCAGTACTATTCCCATGTGGTCTGGTCTGGTCTGTCCCTGGGGCTTTATGCTGAAAATTGTAATTACGACCAGCAGTAAGATTTACCAGCATGGGAAAAATAGTAAAAAAGGGAAAGAGTCATAGAGACAAAATGTATTTTTTTTTCTGCTGCATACTGGTGTTCCAGAGGTGTGGGAAAGGGAAGGGATTTCATAAGACTAAATTGCAGAGTTATGTGACAGGTCAGCAGTTCTGCTAGGTTTGTCCTTCACATTGGTGTGGAGTATTAAACTCTGTGCATTCAGGCACTTTGCAAGTTTTTTATTTTTTATTCCAGGGAGCATAGTAAACTTACTCTCCCTGGGCATGTCTAGTGGTCTGCTACACAGTAACCTTTTTTCTCTGTAGTAAAGAAAAAAAAAATATTGAGAAAAAGGAATTAAAAAATGGAGGAAATTAAAGGGAAAAAAAAGAGTGTAAATACAACCTGAAAGTATATTCACTTTGCCAAAACTTCATTCATAACAGTAAGAACATGTTTATTGATATTGAATTAACTTCAGACAAACACCCAGGACTGAGGAAAAATGGGTGTTGACTAGAAAAATGGCATAGGAACAGAATAGATGAAAAATGTCCTCAAGGTCAGTTTTAGGACATCTGTTGTTCGTAACATGTGTCTATATATTAATATAAAATTGCTTGGATAAGGGTGTTGAAAACCTAAGCAATATCCAGCTCTAGTTTCCGTTTGCTCACTCTGGAGTAATTCCACAGACCTTAGTGGAGAAGATCCAGATTTACCCTAGTTAAAAGATGGAGAGCACAGTCTGTCTCTGAGAGCTCAATACTCTCAGAGCTCAGAGTTTACAGATGATGCAGAGGATGAACAAATAGCAAGGAACAGCGTAACCATATTCCAAGGGATTTGGATTATATTGAGAATTGGAGCCGGCAGATGGGAAATGCAGTTCATTGTTCAAACGATAAAATAATGAGGCTGAATTCAAGGATGCAATCTAGGGAATAACTGCTACATTCAGCAAACATCATAACTAGAAAAGAGATTAAGGCAAAATGTTTCAATCCCTCAGCCTGTTACACAGCTACAGTAAACAGAAAGGACTGTGAGCCTGTGAGCTATGTGCTTAAGTGTTGTAGTAGAGGTAAAGAATATTAAAGAAGATGCACAATAGTCATAGTACCTATGGCACTGCCTATGCAATTGTCTCTGCTTCTAATCATCAGTGTACAGAAAAGCTATCCTACCATTTTCCTCACCTCTGAGAAGGGCTAGCACTGATCTGGGCAATGCAAGTTAGGGGAAGGGATACCTTGGTGTGGTTTTGTCTCTGTCCTTTCTTCCAGTATAATTGTGAGGTCCTAGTTAGCAGATGGAGGTGGAGAACATTTCAGTGACACACAAGCATTGCATACCCTCACAAAAGAGACTTTAAACCCTGAGTTCCCCTAGAGAAAAATCTTTATAAAAGATTTTTAATCTTTAAAAAAATGCTGGTGGTATGCCAGCATTTCAGGAAATCTATATAATTTGTCTAGGACCTGTATGCTGGTCCAGCCTTGTGATGAATTTGCAATAGTCAGAGTGAACAGAAAAGATTTAGGAGGAGATGTTCTCTTTTTATCCCCACACTGTCAATTTCCCCATTTGTGCTGGCACCATTCTCAGTCCCAGACTAAGACAGACCAAGGGAAACCTTGTCCGAAAACCTGTGAGTGCCAAAAATGTGCTGGTAACAACTGATACAGAGCAGGCAGAGGTACTCATTGAGTTATTTTCCTGAGCCTTCACTGGCAGTCAGGTTTCCCACTTTCCTTCAAGACCCCCACCCTATGGGTGGGTGTGGGGGAGTGAAGCCCATTTCACTGTAAGCAAAATGCAGGTGTGGGATCACTTGAAGCTAAATCATCCCACCAGCTAAAATTGTCCCACCAGTCTATGGGACCTGATGAGATACATTGCAGGATTCTGGGGGAACTGGCTCACATTGTTGCCAAGCCACTCTCCATTATATTTGAAAACTCATGGCAGTCAAGTAGAAGTTCCAAGTTTAAAGACTGAAAAATGGGAATTGTTGCTCCCAGTTTTAAAAAGGGGAAAAAGGAAGGAAAAGGAAAAAGGGGAACTACAGGCTGGCAAGCCTCACCTCTATGCCTGGGAAGATCATGGAGTGGATCCTCCTAGAAAGCATGCTACAGCACATTACAATGGGATGATTCAAGGCAACCAGCACAGTTTTACTAAGGGAAAAGTGTGTCTGGTCAACCTGATGACCTCTGGAGTGATGGCAATTTTCAACAGGGAAAGACTGACATATGTCATCTACCTAGATTTCTTTAAGGATTTTGATATGGTCCCACATCACATCCCAGTGTCCAAACTGGAGAGACATGGATTTGATAGGTGGACTGTTCAGTGGATAAGGAATTGGCTGGATGGATGCAACCAGAGAGTTGTGTTTCCATGTCCAGGTGGAAGCTGGTGACAAGTGATGTCTGTCGGGGCTCTCTGCTGGGACTGGTGCTCTTCAATATCCCCATCAATGGCACAGACAGTGGGACTGAGTGCATCCCCAGCAGGTTTGGAGATGACACAAAGCTGAACAGTCCAGCTGACACAACAGAAGTATGGGATGCCTTCCAGAGGGACCTGGATGAACTTGAGGATTAGGCCTGTGAACTTAATGAAGTTCAATAAGTCCAAGTGCCAGGTGCTACACCTGAATCAGCAATCCCAGACAGGAGTGAAAACTGGGTGAAGTCAGGGAGAGCTGAGAAGTGCTTGGGGGCTCTTTTGGATGAAAAGCTGGACATGAACCATGCATTTATGGCATGCATGAAAGGCTGGACATGAGCCATGCATAGAAAGCCAGCTGCATCCTCACTTCAGCAAAAGAAAAGTGGTCAGCAGGTAGAGGGATGTGATTTTACACCTCTACTTTGCCCTTGTGAGATGCCACCTGGAATGCTCTGTCCAGGTCTGGGATCCTTAGTGCAGGAAGGATATGGACCTGTTGGAGAGAATCCAGAGGAGGCCAGAAAGATTACTATAGAACTGTCTGCTACAGAGACAGGCTGAGAGAGCTGGGATAGTTCATCCTCAGGAAGGCTTCAAGGAGACCTCACTGCAGCCTTCCAGGACCTTAAGAGGTTTTATATAAATATAAAGACTGTAAGAGCATGTACAGACAGGACAAGGGGAAATAGTTTTTAACTGAAAGAAAGTAGTTTAGATTACATGTTATGAAGAATGTCTTTACTCAGAGGATGGTCAGGCACTGGAACAGGTTTTACATAGTGGTTGTGGATGCTCCATTTCTGGAAATGTTCAAGACTAGGCTGGAAGGGGCCCTGAGAAACTGGGTCTGGTGGAAGGTGTCCATGCCAAGGACAAGGGGTTGGAGCTACATGATCTTTAAGTACTTTGCAATCCTTCTATGATTCTATGCATCTGTTGAGGAGAAATGTTTTTGAGGATTCAGGTTACTTACAAATTACACGTATTGCACCTTCCATCTACATAAAACATACTCTCAAATTAATTAACTTACTTGATAGATTCCAATAAAATTTAGAGGTGGAAGTAATATATTAATTGATGACTAGTTTCATCTTCCAGAAGGGAGTGAGAAGACATTAGTTCCTGTACTATAAGTTTAAGGTCTCACTTCAACAGTTTACCTTTCTTAATTTTATGATTCTGCCCTTTATATTTACTAGTCCTGCCAGGATCACTCTGGAGCCAAAAAGTTGATGTGTGAACACCTTTTGTCACAATACTATAGATTTTGTTTAAATAAGCTGAGGCTAAAGGCTTGATTTAATTTTCTGCTTTGTTTTTCCAAAATCAACCTCCCTGGTAAAACAGTTCTTGGACATTTTAGTGGACTCAAGTTTTCTAATTTGACTGTGATTTTTTTCTGTCTCTGATGTTTCTTCTGTGAGGGAAATTCTGGGTTATACAAGACACCACTGGTTGTAACTTTTCCAGCTATTAAAAATAGTTTTAACTTTGAAAAAGAAGCAGGAGTTTTGGAGAAAACCAGAGATGCTCTGTGAACTTACTGAAGGATGTCCCTGTTGCAGATAATTCTGTGTGAAAATGTCTGGATACTATGCTGTGGTTCAGTCTGAAAACCAAACAGGAGAATTTCCATCAGAAAAGTCCATAATCAAGCAGTCCAAGAATCAGCTTTTCATAGATTTAAAGGTCGGTAGGGACCATTATCTCATTTAGGATGACATCCGGTAAAGCACACAGGCTGTAAGGCTTCATCCAATTACCTCTGCATCAGCCCATAGCTTTTATATGCCTGTGGCACATTTCACTCTGAAGAAATGATTTTCCCTGGTCAGCCAGTTTCACCACTGAAAACATGTGGTTTTGTGTGCAAACCTGCTGGAAATGCAGCAGTTTGCAGCAGGTCACATCACCTCTGAGATTGCAGCACAATTTGCAAATCACATTACTCTGGGGTCTGCAGAATAGTGAGTGCTGGATGAGCAGCGGACAGTGACAAGAGGGAGGTGGCTATGTTTTTCATGGTGACACTGGGATGAGGCTCACTTGGACACATAGCTGTGTCTCTAGGAGGAAAAGTCATGAATTAAAAGTAGTAATTTGGTCTTTATAGTGGTATTTTCAGATTTTTGACATGCCTTGTTTATTTCTCTGTGTCAGATAAGAAATGCCTATGAGACAGCAAACAGATTTCTGAACAAAGGACACTCTAGTTTTCCAATTATTTCTTCTATCTAACAATTTTCTTCCAATATTTTCACATTTAAGGAAATGTATGGTTGTGTTTTCTGATTTAAACAGCTGATGGTGATCTCAAACTCAACTAAGAAAGACATGTTTGAAGAGTGTTTTGAAACAAAGATAGTTAGAATTTGTTGTCTTTTTGTCCTTTTTCTGTTTTCAGTGTAGTTAAGAATAAAATTTTATTTCATAAGAAAACTAATGATAAATTGTTAAACTTGGTTAATTCTTTCTAAAGAAAGTGGTGCTTTTATTTCCTGTATATATAGTTTGTTTAGAAAAAGACAAATGTCTAGAACAGTTTAAGTACACTTCCATTTATGTAAAGAAAATCTGTTTCCCTTCTGTTGAAATACGAGTTCTGTACGAAAGTTTGTGATTCCTCAGGTAATGTTAACAGTAAAAATAAATGAAACAATTTGCAGAAAAGTGCTGTCTGGGCTGCAGAAGTAGAACTGAGTATCATAGAGGCATTCACACCCAGTGCTGGAACACTGGTTCAGGGATCACCCTAAGGAAGAATCATTCAAAGTGCATACACAGATTGCAGGTTTGAGTGCATGTCTCCATCCCTACCTACAAACTCCCTGTGACATATCTGAGCATGGCTATTCATCCCTGGTAAGACTTGTCTAAGCCCTACCTGCCCTTCAACATACCACTCTGCTGCCAAGGGACTCTCTGGCACAAGAATTTGGCCCATCCTGGTCTGGCCGGAGTTTTCTAAAATGTTCTATGGCTAAGATATCACTAGTCTTAGTCTTCCACTAGGCTCTAGTGGAAGCATTTGGAAAAAAGTGCAGAAAAGGATGTAAAATGGATGAGTACACAGAAGAGAGTTTCAAAGAAGTCTGTCTCCCAGGGACAAATTCAGGATGTTTCAGTGAACTCGACCTGGAATGGAGAAATGAGTGGTGAAGGAAAGGGGTGCTGGTCAGCATTAAACACTTGAAGACACAGCTCTTCCCAAACTGGAAATCCCAACCATGGCTCTGCCCCATGCACCTAAGGAGCAACAGTCCTGAGACAGCAGTCTCAGCATTCAGCAGGGCTGTGCCTTCTGAAGGGCCATGAGGATGTAATGAAAACCTTGCAAGCGCCATTTCATGAGCAGCAAAAGGGGCTTCTGCTTGCTGAAACCTCTGCATTGCCCAGCAACCGTGACTTGGTACCTTTGTCCAGCATCAAGTGCTGGAGCAGCTCTTTTCCAAGGCATTCATGTTTTCCCTCAATCATTCTCCAGAGCCTGGAGCTCTTCTGTGGTTTTGTGCTTGTGTGAGCAGTGAGTTGGATGAGGACACACCATTCACGCCTGCTAGACTTCAGCACTATGTGCAGCTCCCTCTGTCATTCAACACATACATCCTCTCTGCATTTTCCTCTTGGAAAGCAAGTCTGGTCTCGTTAAGCTCTGCTGTCCCAAGGCAGCCTCGTTGTTTACATCAGAGCAGCAAATCTACTGAGGAGGCCGATTAATTGAGATGCGTCTGTGGCCAGTTTGAAGCATTGAGCTAAATTCTTAATAAAGAATAATAGGGGATGGTGCTGGCCACAGAGATTATTTGGTTTCCAGGAAACAGCCGGCAACTGGGAAACCAATATGTTCAGTGCTGGGTGCCAAATTGCCAGCACAATCCTCCTGTTTCGTCCTGCAGGCAGCTAGTGATCGGCCTCTGGTGAGCTCAGCCGGCCTGAAAAGCAGTGGGAGGAGCTGCTGTGAGCTCCCCTACCTTGTCACATTTCCAGTAATATGTCAGAGCAGTTGACCCCTGGATGACTCAGCCACATCTCATAAGGGAAATGCCTGGCAAGAAGATCATGCTGGAGGAAAGGTTTTAACAGCTGGGAGAAGAAGCCCTGTCATTGTGGCAGAAGAGGAAAGTAAGACAGTATGAAAGTAGGACAGCCTACTTGGAAACCTGCATGTAAAGGTCAGGAGACAATGGATGCCCCTAATGATGGTGGACTGAAGTTTTTGTAAATCAAAGACATCACAAGAGCCAGAGGGATCAAGCTCTGGATATGCTACTCTGTAAATGTGAAGAGTTGTATACTTACATACATGTTTGCTTGCAAAGATTTCAGACTGTGGTTTCAGAAATCATTGGCCAGGTTTACCAGGAAGATCCATCTGCTATGTTGGTGCTTCAGGGGCTGAAAGAAGACATCAAGTGACTTGTCTGATGAGAGAGGGTGTGTGTGCTTTAGTCATCCAGATTAAAGGGGATGAAACATGCCAGGGACTCCAATCCCTTAATGTCTTCTCCTGGGTAGGGCACATGCTCTGTCAGAGATAAACAGGCAGCACTGTGTGGAGAATTACTGCTGTTACATCTGGCAGTACCTGGACCATGGACCACTCTCTGTAGCTCTGGAGCCCATGCTCCCATGGCTTCATATTCCATAGCTAAAACATAGCTCTCCTGCTAAAGTCTTCTCTACCACTCATTTGACACAGCAACCCCAACACTTTGTTGTTTCTTACAGAGATACCCTCTATCGTCAGCTGGCTTTGTGGCCTTTCATTTTCTTGATCATTTGGCTTGCAAAACACCCTGAGACCTGAGCAGAGACCAGAACAGTGGTAATCCCACTTGTGAGCAGTGGGACACTCAGTGAGCACATGAGTTTTCATTACATGTGCATATCTGTTTCCAAATAGTTCAGTCCTCTAGGCCATCTCTGGTACCCTTAAGGGCACATCTTGAGTTGCTGAAGTTCTCACACAGCAAACAAAAATCTTAGCCAAAGGCCCAGACCCCCCAACAAAGAAACTGTACTGAAGTACATAAAAGTACTGAACTCATAAAAAGGGTAAGTATCATGTAATAGTATTTCAGTAGTAGTATTTTCTAAAAATAAGTCATGGCGGTTTAAACATCTGTAAATATATATAGTTTATGTATGCTCTCTTAAACGCTTCAGGTGGGAGAAAATTCTCCTGTCCTGAAATGTAGCTCACTCAGCTAGGCATACTGATGGCAGGATCCTACAAAAGTGACAAGCATAACAAAACCTCTCTCTGAATGTTTGGATTTTAGTGGCCCTGGAAAACATCTCATGATCTGTTTGGAAATGGTTGGAGGTTTTTTAATGTATCTGAGTAAAAAGCCCCAGGTGAAAACCAAGAGCCCTTAACCATGGTGCAGATCCATTCCATTCCAAGTCTCCCACGTGGCACAAGACCTGTCCATTTCTCAGAGCAATGTCATGATTTGGTAGCTATCAGTTCATAACCTGACTTTTTGGGGTGATTTGAACTCAGACCACAGAAAAAATATTAGGAACACAGAAAAGAAAAAAGCCACTTCCTTAATACTGGCCAGCTACTTCTTTGGGAGTTAATGCTGAAGAGTTCCAAAAGACTTACATCTGTGTTTAATTTTTTAATCAGAAGTAATTGCACTGGGATTAATGGGATTGTTGACAGGATTCTGCTGGCAAATGCATATATGACTTTGAAGGAACAGTATCATAAACTGTATAATCACCAGAGGTACAATACACATGAGATGTAAATTTGTGCATTTGTCTTCCTTATCCCAGATAGACAAACCTAAGTGTCACTGTTCGTTCAGGCAATGAAATCTTATATTTCCCTGTGCAGAAATTCTGACAATATAAAAGACTGTCTTTATCCCCTTGGCCTTCTCTAGGATTTCCCCTGTGACTCACTCCATGCTTCTGAAAAGTTTGTAGCTTAACCTCAAATGTTATTTCTGTCACTCTTCTGGGATTAAACATTTCCATTTACCTTTCCCTTCAGTCATGAGTTATAGAGTGGGTGGCCCACAAAGGCTGTTTATGTCTTCATGGTGTTTGAAGGCTTTAATTTCTATTTGAAGTTGCTATTTTCTTCCACAGTTGAAAGAGAGAAACTGTTGTTGCTTTGCAATCATTTAAGCCTCCAATGGCACATCAGAAAGATACACTGCTCAGGACAAGCAGTAATAAAGTGGTACCCAACAGCCTCACATTACCCAAAGGTTCGTCTATGTGTCTCGTATTTGTTGGTTTTTTTTTTGTAATCTTGGCCTGGATTGGAATGGACCTGAAATTTCACCTAGAGCCAGCACTCCTGCCATGGACAAGGACACCTTTTGTTAGACTGGATTGCTCAACAGTTTATCCACTGATGTTGAACACTGCTGCAGCGAGCAGAAGAAGGGGGACGGGCATCCACAGCCTCCCTGGGCAACCTGGTCCAGTGCATCACCACCTTCACGGTGAAGAATTTCTTCCTAACATCTAGCCTAAATTTCCTCTCTTTCAGTTTGTACTCATTACTCCTTGTCCTATCACTACAATTTCTGACTAAGTGTCCTTCTCTGACATCCTTGTAGGACCCTTCAGATACTCAGAGGTTGCTATGAGGTCATCATACCACCTTCTCTTCCCCAGGATGAACAGACTCAACTTCCTCAGTCTATCTTCACAGGGGAGGTGACCAGGTCCTCTTATCAATGTTGTGGCCCTCTTCTGGACTCCAACAGGTCCATGTCCTTTCTATGCTGAGGACCCCAGAGCTGGATGCAGGGTTCCAGGTGGGGTCTCACCAGAGCAGAGCAGAGGAGCAGAATCCCCTCCCTCCCCTGCCGCCCACGCTGCTTTGGATGCAGACCAGGATCCCATTGGCTTTCTGGGCTGTGAGGACACATTTCTGGGTCATGTTGTGTTTTTCATCAAGCATCACACCCAAGTCCTTCTCCTCAGGGCTGCTGTCAATCACTTCTCCATTCAACCCATAGCTGTGTCTGGGATTGCCACAACCCAGGTACAGGACCTTGCACTTGGCCTTGTTGAACTTCATGGGGTTTGCACAGCTCCAGCTCCACCTCTCCAGCCTGTCCAGGCCCCTCTGGATGGCATCCCTTCCCTCCAGCGTGTTGGCTGTCCCACACAGCTTGGTGTTGGTGGCAAACATGCTGAGGGTGCCCTTGATCCCACTGTCCATGTCGCTGACAGAGGGGTTGAACAGTGTCAGCCCCAGCACTGACCCCGGAGGGACACCACCTGTCACTGGTCTGCATGGACAATGAGCTGTTGATCACAATTCTGAGTGTGGCTATATAGGCAGTTTTCTTTATCCCTGGAGTAATCCCGATTGCACCCAGGCCTCTGTAGTCCCTCTTAATGCTTCCCAGATTGCTGTTCAATATGTATTTCACTGGCACCCACAAGGCACACTAACAGTGGGTAATAATCTGTGGGTTTAACAAGACTTGGGACTGTCTCAGTGACTCCCCTGATCTGGGCTCCCAGAAGACAACACATCTCCCTTGAAAGCAGGTCAGGTAAGATCAAAGATTAATTATATTTCCTTGTATTTCTCCCCAACAACAGATTGAGTAACAGAAAGCTGCATTAATACTGCAGTGCTTCCTAATGCTACGGCTTTGCAGAGCAGAGATACACAATGATGGTCAGTCTTGTCCAGGGAATGCCTAGAGCAGTGGCTGGCAACCAAATGTTTTGGAGTAAGCAGCAAAACATGTATAATGCTCCTTTTGTTGGAAGACTCTTCAGCACAAGGGAACTCCTGTCCCCAGCCCTGCTGCAGATCAGTATATTCTCCAAACAAGGCTAAGTACCTCACAGAAATGTTATCCTAAGCAGTGTAATTACAAATGCAGATTGTACCCATTTAAGGCATCTAATCCCTTTTTGGAGGTCTTACTAACAAATCTGCTTCTCTGCATGGCAGCACAAATTTAATTAGTCTTTGTGCAAGAGGAATTCCCCATCAGCCTATGGTTGTCTGCCTTTTGACTCCACCACCTGCCCTCTTCTCCCAGAGAGCACAGGTAAATGCCCATGGGTGCACAGCCTGCTTTTTCCCTTGCAGGATGAGTCTCAAGGGTTTCATCCTGGAGATGCACACTCAGCACACATTCCCTGTGGGATTTGCAGCACTGCAGCCAAATTCTTCAATATTCCTTTTAATATTTTCAACAGAAAAGTTACTGTTCAAGAGTTTCACACCTTCTCCTCCCCCCAGGGCCCAATTTTCCTGGATATCTCTTTGTCATGAGAGTCTTTCCCTGAATTCTACCAAGAAAAGCATATCTGGAATAGGTCATTAGTAGGACCTGAGAAGACACCTGTCTCAAGGAGAGGCTTCTTGCTGGAAGGAAGGGAGATCACCCAGTGGGGCAGGTGGGGAGCATGGCTGAAGTGAGCTGCTGATGTGGGTAGGGTGGATAACAGGCTGTGTTTGAAGAGCAGGCTGCACAGAATCTGGAGCTTTTTTAAGACAGGTAGCTTGAAAGCAGAAGATGTCTTTTTAATAAGCCTTGCTTTTATAATTTCTCTGCAAACCCGTCCCCTGCACACACCTCCCTTTAAAATTAATTTTTGAAGTGCAATAAAATAATTTTATCAAAATGCAACATCTCAGTAAAGGCTCCAGTTCTTCATCTCAGTGTTGCCATTTTGCATATCATAATGCCATTACAGTGTACCAAATTCATCATACCAAAAGCTTCAGCAGAAATAAAATACTTCAATAATTTTAATAAAAAACTGGCATGTTTCTGCAGAATGTTTCAATCTAATCAAAAGGGCATTTGGTGTATGGACAGGCATCCTGTCAGAACATTTCAATCAGCTCTAATAAGATACTTAGCAAATAGTTTCCAGTACATCCAAGAGACTTAGGAACTCAAGGCCCAGTGCAAGGCTGAGGAGTTTCTTGCTCTAAAACCACTTGGTGTTGGTTTGTGTTGACACATTCTTCCACTTAACACCAAAGTATTACAACAGATAAACAAAAAGTATTCAAGAAATAGAGGGAAAGAGCCTGAAATACCATCAAGAATCAGAGCTTCTCCACCTGAAGCAGAGCTGGCTGCTGTAACACATTTGGCCACATGCCTGCAAGAGCGTGAAGGAAGAAAACAGCGCGCAGGAGAGAACAGCACCAAAAAGACATCCTGGGCATTAGTAGTTATACTGCTTGGGAAAGTCCCACTGAGGGACTCAGTAAGTCCTACACTGTGCTCTTCTAGTAGCCAGGAAACTTTCATGAAAGGTGTAGGAATGAGGAAACCACTCAACTGTCAAGACTGTGCCAAAGCCGTGTAACATTGGAGCTGTCCCCTTCTAAACTCAAATCCTCGTGCAATGGAACTGAAGCCTAAGTGAGCAAGGAAGGAACCCACCATTTGCACCTGAGATTCTGTGTCTGGGGCAGTTTATTGAATTTCTCATAATTCTTTATTCCTATGATCTTGCTATCTTATTTCTTTTTCTATCCCTCATCTTGAAGATTGCTCTGTACAGAGCTGCAAACTAAATGTATTCAAAAACACACTGTTAATTACATATAAGACCTTTGACTGCTCTAAGCAACACATGGGATTTAAATATATACTGTCATTCCCCTGTGGATTAGTAGTACTTTTAAATCTGTCTCAAAATCAATATTTTGCATCAGTGACTAGAGAAAATTAGTCTGTGACTGAAATTGAAACCTGCAGCTATCTTCATCACATCCGCACAGCTCCATCCCTCTAGGAGGCTGTGCCATCTGGTACATTGAGATCAGGATACTTGTCAGGCAACCAAAGTGAGTTGAGATGCTTTGGGTGCTGAGAATTCTCCTGTTCAGACTTATACTGATATTAGGAATAGAACTTACACTTCAATAGTTGCTATAAAACCTTTCATGCATGCCCTTTCACACATCAGAACTCAGAAATCAGAAATGCCTTTGCACCCTGTTTCTGAGTTTGCCTCCCAAAAATGAATTTTTCCCACAGAAAGTAGCTCATCTGTGGTAGCTGCTAGTGCTAAGTGAAAGTGGTACCCAAAATAAATTTCCTCAATGTGACCTTTCTGCAAGTCCACAGAGCACAGGCCCCAGAAGCATTTTAATTCTCAGTCAAGGAGATGCTGCACTGTTATGTGCCCTGTTTTGCCTCTATCTTAATCTGATCTGCTGCAAGCTGTGTGTAGCTGGTAGGTTAGCATACCTCACTCTGCAGGAAGATATGTAGCTTTTAATGAAACAATGATCCACCACTCCAGAAATTACTTTACCTGTAGATAATTTCCATCCTCTTTTGTCTTTGCATCTCCTGGATTTGGAAGGATTTTCCCATCTAGTACTGTTTGCAAATAACAAAACAATACTGTACTATTGTTTTGTTATTTGCAAACTTCTCTTTTCAAGGCTTTTAAATTTACATATTCCTGAGCATTTCCCCATACAAAAGCTGATTTCAGGCCAGCAAATTTTGAGCTCCCACTTGTACTTAGTTCTCTTGGATGGTCCCCTGTCAGTGCATCAGTAACCACAGGATGAAAATGACTGCTTTTAAAGTGATCAATATCCCATCCTTCTCTGTCTAAATAAACCAAGGTGTCTGAAGCTGTTACTTCAAGGCAGCGTTTTCAGACCTTGCACCACTTGGATATCTGTATTCTGAGCCCTCTGCTGTCCCATTTTATTTCTTTGCCTCTTCCAGTGTGCTTTCCATACCAGTGACACCAAGCTGGGCACAGTGAGGAAGGGATGGTGTTAGTACAGCCGAAGCCAATAGTCTGTAGCTACCTGTCTTAATTCTTATAGCTGGAACCTCTCACTTAAAATGCACATCAAGTAAGCCTGCCAGAGGCACAGCTTTCCAAAACTGTCCTTTCCTTCACCACAGGCTTCTTCTTACTGATTTTTAGGACTGGCCAAACACAAAGGCCTACATTATGGGCAGTACACAGTTTGGTTATCTGGATTTCCCTGAGGAACCCTTCCTTAGCTGTTCATTATTCTATGTATTCCTGTTTCTTCTGCAAATTTTATCAGCAATGATTTTCCTGTTTCCTTCCAGATTATTGATTAAAATATTGAACAGCCCTTGGACTAAAATCCGTCCTTCAGGGATACAACTAATATCATCTGCATTCACACACTGGTCCACTTGAACAATTACCATTTGAGATCTATCTTTTGGTCCATTTTTAATCCATTTAACAGGACTTATTGATTCCTAGACCATGCTTATTTTAAGGAAGAGGTACTTTAGAACACAATGGAAACCTTATTCATTTGGGAAAGTGCATTCATTCTGGTCCTGGCAGCCTGGGGAATTGATGTTGACCATGGTGCTGACAACGTAGCATTTCTTTGTGGGCTTTTTCCCTACTATTTCCTACCACAGTTGCTTGCTGTCCCAGAAAAGAGAAGCATGAAAAATACTACCGTTATTTCAGAGAGGCTGTGCTTTACATCTTCAACCCCCGGTTCTACAGAGGGACCTGCCTGGCAGTGGCTGTTGGTTACCACTAGGGAGCAGCGTTTTATGCCTGGTGTCCAGAGTTACTGACACAGAGTCCCAGGCTATACCCAAATCTCTGTTTTTTTAAAAGGATGCTAGGAAGAAAACATGTTATTCTCCAATTTAGTGCTTTTGAGATCATCCAGTCTTCCTTCACCGACAGAATCTTTATGGGTGCTATGTATGTGAAAGCAGGCCAGTGCACCTCTTACCAGAAAATTGTCTTTAGCTGCAATTAACTCTAGGTATGATTTTCATGCAGGCAGAATTTGCTTTGTTGTGTTGTGGTTAAGTCCTTTTTGGAGAGAAGGCAATTGAAACTGAATCTTTCAAGCATGCTTAGGATCTAGGAAAGGCTTTAATTCTGAAAAACTACGACTGGAAGAATATCTGCTTTTAATATTTGAGGCACACAGAATTAGTGTATGTAGGTTTTTGTAGTATTTGTAACCAAAACAAGCCCCAAAACCCAGCCAGTTGTGTAACAGAGAGTCTGTCCCGACTCTCAGAGAAATCAAACATATATGGAAACCAAGTAACCTGCCTAAACCAAGGAATAAATTAAGGCAAGAGTAGCAAGGAAATTTCATTCTCCTCTCCAAGAATGCCTGCAAGGCACAGAAGCACAAGAGATATACCTGTTCATGGCTCATGTCATTGCATTCCAGACAGGTGCATCACTACCCAGCTCCCATGACACTGGTCTGGAACAACTCAGTGAGAAAGAGGGTTTTATCATGACAATCCTTGGACATGTCAGGGCAGTACAATGCAGCTTTACCAGTGCACTGAAGCTGAGAAAGAGATGAATCCAACCACTAGCTAACTAAAAAATGAGATAAATGAGAGGGCACATATATTGCACTGCACAAAGAATAATAGGTATCCCAACAGAGAGCAAGTTGCTGGCAATTACAGTGCTTGCATATAAATGGTATGGGTATCTGCTCAGGATATTGGAGAAGACTACATGGAAACCTGCTTGGCAGATGATGCAAAGGTGGTAAATCTCTCCCTGTGTCTAGACAGGCTTTTGAGGGACTGCTGGAAGGGAGATGATAGCGATAGACAATCAGTTGTGGTTGAAAGAAGGGTGGGTAAGAAAGAAGATTATTTATCTAATGTTTATGGCTTTAGACAATATCATCTTTGGAATTCCTTCTGGGAGCATAATTCAGGGCTAGTCAGAGATGTGGAAAAGCAAAGCCTTAATGAATAGCTGAGGAGATGACATAGGGGAGGTATGAGGGGGAAATGTTCAGTTTCATTATAAACTCTCAAAGGATTGACTTTTGGAGTGGAATGTATTCAGCTAATCCAGCATGGAAGTGGGCTGAGTTGTTAAACAGCAAATCAGAAAATTAAAAAGTAGAAAAAGCAACAAAGTACAACAAAGATACTCTTTGGAATGTTGTGTCTGTAAGGGTGAAGTGAGACAAGCTGCACTCTGCACTCTGAGAAAAAAGATAGAGTAGAAGTTCATGGAAAAGAAAAGGAAAGAAGTTTGAAAATATATCAATTCTCATTTAAGCAGAAAATGGGCAATAGGAAATTAAATAATAGCATATAGGTACATATGCACATACACATGTATAAATCTACATGCATATTGTTGTCAGATATTGGTCATCTTAGAAATGTATGAGAACTGAAAACATAATTTTAAATGAAAGTACTAATAAACAGACTGTAGCAGAAATTTGGTAGAAGAGTAAAAATTAATAGAGTGCTGAAATGTCACAGCAGGTGACTACTTGGCCACAAGCAATGTGCAAGACTCAGTTCAAAAGAGAAAAGCCGATAGGACTAAACAGCAGGGTAAAAGATGCTATCAGGCGGAGAAAACAAGTTCCAATTGGGACCAAATGAGGACAACAGGAATTCTTCTGGTTAGTCAGTTATGAGTAGGCAGGACAAAAACCTTGGAGAAGCAACATGCCAAGGGCATATCTTTTTCCTAAACTCATCAGGGGAAGGATGCTCGTCACAGGCTGTGTAAAAGTTGTAGGTGGTTGCAGAGGTCAAGGTGAGAAGATAAGGCCACAGCAGAAAATGGAATACATTCTCCATGTCTGTATTCATTCAGAATGAGCTCTCTGAGGTTTACAGTTAATTTTCTCTTGGAATATGCTGGAGGATTTGTGTCTGAATAAACCTACAGAACAACCTCTTAAAATAAAGAAAATGTCTCCATGAATGATGCCATTCATCCAAAACTTCAGAAGGAGCACAAGTATGAAATTCCCACATCAGTATCTGTGCTGTGAGAATTACCATTTACAACAGCTCAAATGGAGGAATGGTGGTGGTAAGTGAGTTTTAAAAGACCTGTGGAGACAGTGCACATTAGAAATTCTTATTCCTGCGCTGAGCAATATAAGAGAATTTATCAATACAACAAATAACAGAAGAGTGCTTGGTTTTTTGTGGAAGGAAGTCATATTTCACTGTTCTGTGAGGGTTATTATGGGGAACCACTGAATTTGTTTGTGAGGAAGATCCAGGTTTTCTTAGGACCAAAGGACTCTTCCTGACTGTATTTGTTGCATAAATTATATAATTTCCTACAGGATTTTGGAGAACCTAAACTACTATGGCTACAAGTAAAAATGTATTGCCTAGCTAAGGAACAGGATAAAATAAATGAAAAAGTAAGTGACTAGAATGTCAGAATTTACAATATACAGATTGCAAGTGAAGTAGATCTATACAGAAATGCATGTTGCACAGCTTGTTTACAGATGATTATTAGAAGGGGTAGTTGTCTAATGAGGCAGTAAACTTTGGCAAGCGTACTAAGTTGAGGCTGTAAAACAAGTGGTGCTGAGAAGGGTTGTCAAAATATCTCAACAAGAAAAACAGCATAAGAAAAAGTTGTAGGTTAAACTCTGGTATTTAATACAAAGCAGTGGCAACAGTGGTGTCAATGCTGAGGTGTTGAATTGTGAATTCTGCATTTTCCCTAAAAAACAAATTATTTATAAATAATAAATAGAAATAAAATAAATAATATAAATAAATAAAAGATTATTTTATTGCTGTGGGTTTGTCTGCAGAAATATTTGTTCAGTAAACAGTAAAAATACAAAAAGGAACTAATGTTTAGAGTCAGTAGATGGGAAGGTATCAGAATAAGCTATATTACTTTGTTAATCCATTCATGCCTAAGATATCCATATCTTGAATACCAGCTCCAGTTCATTCATCACATAAGAATTTAGTGCAGCCAAAGGAGAACCATGAGAATGACTGGGGTGTGAAGAGGCTGCAGCATGCAGAGCGATTAAATATAAACAGGACATTTCTTCCTGAGAAGAGCTGGCTGAGGGTGAATGTGCTAGAGCTCATGCTCACCATGATGTGTGATGTCCATACCCCAGGGAAGCGGAGTTTTTAGTGCTGGAGCAGTGGGAATGGATCCCATGAGAGGGAAATGTGTTTGGGATTTCTGAGCTGCCAGAACTCTCTTTGAATCTGAACTTTGTTGTTGCAGAAGTTTAAGTTACTTGGCTCTCCATGGAGAACAGAGATGAGGGCAATGAAAGAAGAGTGAAAGAAGTTTCTAAGGAATCTGTCTCCAGCTGCTGAGGACAAACTATTCCCCGAAAGCCAACATGCACTGTTGTAGGGACATACTCATTTCTCAGGAAACACACTTCTGAGACTGACACATTCTTCAGCAGAGTTTTCTTATAATTTTTCCTTGACCCTAAACAAGCACCAGGACTGGACCCTAAACAAGCACCAGGACTGATACATAAAGACCTTGAACAAATTGTGCTGAACTGCCAAATCTCACACTTATTATCATCTGAGTGGCAGCATTTGGAAATGGTCTCTCATTGTGCCAGATGCTGCACAGACGTAGAAAAGAAGGGCAGTCTTACATTGCTCTGCAGCAGCTCCTCCTTGCTGTGGGTATTGAGGAGGCCAAGATGCCAAGTATGAGTGACATTAAGGATGGGCACCGTGCAGAGTCAAGGAAGCCATTTACAATAACAAAATCACAGGCCCTCATTTTTTGACATTTAGGTAATGTTTAATAATGAAAGATGCCCATGCGGCCCACAAATAATTTTTTGTATATCCTTCTCTCCATACGTCCTCCCCGCTGGCCCCTAGCCCCCCAGTTCTCTTCTCTTTGAATGGGCCAGTACAACTGAAGGATCTTTTCTCTTTGCAGCAGAGTGATCTTCATCCATATCACCCTAACTCATCCACACAACCTATCTTCCACATTATCCATGTCAATTTTGACCATGCTATGAAGTTCCCTGGATTGCCAGGTATCCTAGCTGAAAGACACTTTATTCAGGGGTGCCTGAAATTCATTGTGTCATCTTATTACTTCTGGACTTTCTGTTTTAGCACTTCTCAGGTTCACGTTTCTTTAACCAGATTTCTTTACCTCTGCACTCTTTTTCCATCATTAAAAAACCATGCCTATTATATGAATAAATTCAGCTTTTGAAAGTACAAGCAGCATTTCGATCTGTGTGTGTGACAAATCCATGATGTGAAATAGAAAGGCTCTTCTTCGCAAAAAGTGCAAAGGCCAGAACAGAAAGAAATTGCAGAAGAGTAAGGAATTCTTAAAAAAATTGAAATTCTAAGATAAACTCCCATCATATGAAACCCACCAATGTGTTCAAAAAACATTGTCCTAGCACAAATTTGATCTAGTGATGTTTGTGGGGCTGGTGTCACTGCTGGACATGGAAAAGTCTATTGGGAGGGTATTCCTCAACCTCATAAATCCTCAAGGTTCTCACTGTTAGGCTGGAGCTTATGGATGCTACCTGTGAAGCAGGGAGCACGGTGCCTGTGGAAATTGCAGGCCGCATACCTTTCTCAGTCTCGCCTGAGAAAGTGGCCTGGGAATTCATAAGGAGGAATTAAAACAATCCTCAGAGACAGAAAACAGCCTTGCAGGTGCTGTTTGTCTGTTCCTTGTTTTCTTGCAAGAGAAAGTCAAGGGGTGGTGAACCCCACTGACCACTGATGGTGATGTGTTAGTTTACTAACCAATAAGAGTTTTCTTTTCTGTACTTTCACGTATTGGTTTATAAAAAAGACCTGAGACAATAACCTGAGAGAAATTCTCCATTTCCACATGAGAGTCTGTGTAGTTCTTCTCGCCGTTCCCAATAGAGCGGCAGGAGCTGGCCTGAATTTATAACTGACACTAATTTTCATCAGGTGGACCATGGAATTATAGTATCATTTCAGTGAACTATCATTTGTACACACACACACACACACACACACACACACACATTTACATATATTCAGTATGATATAATTTTAAAATTACAGCACCACTATTGTCCTTAATAAACAGAGGGGTCCTGGACACACTTCAAGAAGGAAATCTTAAAAGACACAGAAACAGGCCGTCCCTATGTGCCTAAAGATGAGCCACTGGGGAGGAAGACTGGCCTAGCTGAACAGAGAGCTTTTGCAGGAACTCACAGAAAAAGAGTTTATGACCTTTGCAAAAAGGGGCAGGCAGCACAGAAAGAGTACAAAGATGTTGTTAGGTCATGTAAAGAGAAAATCAGAAAGGCAAAAGCTCAGCTAGAACTCAATCTGGCCAATGCTGTGAAAGACAAAAAAAAGTGTTTTTATAATAGATAACAACAAAAAAGAGAGTCAAGGACATCTACATCCTTCTTGGATGCAAAGAGGGGAATGTTGTAGCTAAGGATATGATTGAGGTACTTAATTCCTTCCTTTCCTTGGTCTTTAACAGTAAGATGAGACATCCCTGGGGCAAATGGTCCCCTGAGCTGTAGAGTAGCAGCTACAGCTCTGAGAGTGGACAGGGATAGGGAGCAGAAGAGACACCCTGCAATCCAGGAGGAAGTTAGTGACCTGCTGGTAAGGTTGGACATCAGGAGGAATTTCTTTGTGGAAAGGGTTATTAAGTATTGGAATGGACTACCCAGGGAGGTGGTGGAGTTACCATGCCTGGAGATGTTCAAGAAGTGACTGCATGTGACAGACAGTGCTGTGGTCTGGTTGACAAGGTGGTGATTGGTCAAAGGCCGGACCCAATGATTTTGGATGTCTTTTCCAACCTAAATGACTCTGTGATTATAGCATCTTAAGATTGGAAAAGACGTTTAAGATCATCAAGTGTAACCATTGACTCAGCACCACCAAGTCTACTATAAACCATGTCCCTAGGTGTCACATCTATATGTCTTTTAATGACCTCCAGGGATGGTGACTCCTTCACAGCCTGTTCCAGTGCTTGAAAATCTCTTTGCTGAAGAAATTTCTCTTACTGTCAGATCTAAACCTCCACTAGTGCAGGTTGAGGCCATTTCTTCTTGTCCTACTGCTTTCGAATTAGAATAAGAGACTGACCCTGATGTTGCTGTAACCTCCCTTCTGGTACCTGTAGAGAGTGATAAGGTTTCCCCTGAGCCTCCTCTTCTTTAGGCTAAACAGCCCCAGTTCCTTCAGCTGTCCCTTGATCTCATAAGACTTGTGCTCTAAATTCTTCACCCTTTTTTCCCTTCTCTGGACATGACCATCATCTTTTCAGTAGCACCTTTCTCTGCCTTTAAATAGCCATATCTTATATTTCATTCAGTCTGCAAAATGGAAAGAAGCAGTGCATAAACTGTAACTGGGGAGGTTTAACATATGAAACAATCTCAGCAAACTGGAGAAGCTGTTCATTGAATACTAGAAGGCATACTGGAGTTGCACAGAGGGGACAGGCAAGTTCTGCCTCAAAGCCAGGTCTGCAGAAGGGATCTGTACCTAAATCCAAGCTGTGTTGCAAAGACTGATACCCTAAAAGACATTAATTCCATTTAAAAAGGAGCCAAGATGGTAGGCCTTAAAAAGCTTCTTAGGTTGGCACCTGACATGGCACACGGGGCTACAGCCATGCTTGCTCTGAGGTATCTGGTGGCACCAGATATCATGTGTGGACCTGCTGCATGACCAGTCTCTGAGGGGCCAGACTTACTGATAGCACACATTCTTAGAGAATGGTCATAACTGTAAGACTCAGGATGAAAATGGCTGGAAAAATCCTCATTTGAAGGATTGTGTTGGCCTTGTGTTTTCTGAGTATTTATGTAAGGAAAGTGGAAAAGTGACTAAGGACTGAGTTGGAATCAATAGTGTTTCCCCTATGCCTTCTCTCTATCCACAAACATACTGAAATAAAGAAGGTATCAGAGGAAACCTGGAGAGATAAGAGCTATTTTCCCTTTACTCGTTTTCATCAGACTATGTAAAACTAGTCATGCAGTATGTGTGTTTTTCTTTTAGCTTTTGTGCTCTTCTGGGCTGTGACCTGTGCAAATGCAGGACATCACCTTCCCTCCCTTGGAAACCCGAATTGTACCTGTTCTCTTGGGACCACAACTTCCAACGTCTTCAGTCTCCCTACAGACCTATTTTTATGGACAGCCCTTCATCCAGTCTGTGACCTCCCTTGCCATAGTGTGGGGAAGAGTCCAGCAGACAAAGGTCTCCAAAGAAAAGAGGTAAAGCAGAAGCATGTGAAGTTTTGGAGAGGAGAAAAAAAGGGAAGGCATGGGACTGAGGACGTTTTCTTGCTGTGCCTTTCTCAGACAGTGGATGTGTGGGATAAGCCAAGTCCCTTGTAAACAAGACACACAAAGTCACAGCTCAATCTGCTGTGAAACCTCTGTTCTCATAATGACTTTCAGATATTTTGTTTACTAGGTACCACTAAATTCAGGAAGTCTGAATGTCTGCCTTCCCAGAGAGACTCATGGGATAGGGAAGTTGTAGGAAAAAGGCACTGAATTACTGAGAAAGACACAGCAAAACAAATTCATGAAGCAAGAAAAGGAAGTCTGACATATATAACAGTTTAGGTGTATCTCCAGAATGAAGAGGTTTAATTCCTCCACAGGTACAATTCCTCCACAAGGAACTACAAGTGTAGCATAAAATTCCATGGGTTGAAAAGGCTGTAGTTTCTTTATGGAAAGCTCTTCATTCATTTAGGGTACTGCCACACACTGTAGATTAGTTGAATGAGAGACAGTTCACACACTGGCCTCAGAACTGAGTCTGGAAAGGAAAAACAAGAATGAGAAACCCACTGTATTCGAATTAAATGGAGTAATTGATCATCTAGGAACAGACACACTAGACAAATATGGAAGTTTTCACCTCCTCTGGTAGCCTGGATTTTACATACATGTCTAGTTCCAGGAGGGATACGCATGGTAGACAGTCATCTCATTAAAAATGCAACAACAGCAAGAAATGCCAGCCTCTGGGCATTGTCTACCAGTTAATTACTTGAGTATAACAAATGTAACTGAGAGGTCCACCAGGAGATGGAAGAAAATCCAATATCCAGGCATTACAGTGGTTGTTTTGGAGGGTATCCAGTGTGCAACCTGAAGTTCTCTGTCCTAATTGTAGGAGACAAATACTGCTGCAGTGGCCCTTTCTTGAGTCTGATCTCAAGTGATCAATGCCACCGAACACACTCTAGGAAAGGAATAGGGCAGCCTCTGATGCTCCATAACAGATAGAAGACACTTTACCTAAATTTTCCCAGACCCTTCCTTCCAATAGGTCCTTAAGATGGTGGCATAACCAGTCTTATAGCCTAGAACTAGCCCAGATATTTCTTGTCTACTTTGGCCCATAAAACTCTGCCTGCAGTAACTGATGGGATAGTGGAATGCCAGGCCAGGAGCGGGAATTGCTGATTCTTGTGGGTCTCTTCCAACTTGGCATATTTTGTGATTTGCTGGTGTTATGTACAGGCTAAGGTTATGCAATCTTTTGTGAACCTGATAAAACAAATGGCCAGCACTTTTGAATCAAACCTGGATAGTCATTTAGCATTTCAGGACTTTAGCATCTTCAGCAAGTCCTTTGACATGCTTAGAAGCAAACCTGAAAATAAATTTGGGCTACATGTCCAAATGGCACAGAGCCTGTTGAGAATTAAAGGCTGATTCTTGTCACTGCACTGCTAAGTGAGCCATATCAAGCCAATATGAATTCATGTAAGGCCAAAACTGTGGGCCAGTGGAGGTTCTTCGAGCTCCGTGGCATGTTTGACTGCTGAATCTATCTGACAAACAAATCTTTGAAGGCCCAGTTGTGCCAAGCCATAAAGGCAATTCAGGCAGCAAACCTGAAAGCAGTATTTTAGAGAGTGCCTGTGCAGGGTCCTGCACAGCAGAGTAACTCCCAGCCCATGAGCAGCAGGGGCTGCTCAGGGAAGGGGTTTTCTGCAGCTCAGCTTCTGCTCCTTGCAACCCATCTTCCCTGCACTTCTGAGGGAACCAGGGTGATTACTTCTGTTGTAGCATTAGCAAAGACCAGGATCAAGGAATGTCTTAAAAATCCTTAAATTGCTGTATCTGACTCAAAGTAATTTACCTGTCACAACCCTAAAAATAATTTTAAAACCTCCCTCAGAGAAAATGGCTTATCCTGGGTTAACTTCAATTGATTTTTTTAGAGGTGCAAACCACAGAACTTAGTAAAACCACTGAAAGAGTTTTTTACAGACAAACTTGCTTGAAGGGTCCATTTCAGTTGAATTAGTGCAGTGGCTGCATATAGAAAATGTAAAAAAACCAAACAAGAAAAAATTCAGAACTTATTCACAAACCTAAGTATTTCTTTCATTCTGTTAGACACACATGTAATTGCATTTGCCAGGTACTATGTTTGTGGAGTCAAGAAAGAATTTAATTACATCCATGCAAAGATAGATGGATTTCATGAAAGCTGGAATCAACAATTAAAATAGTATTCTTATATTTTTATTTTGAGCTCCTGGTATCAATGAAAGACCTTTTAAAATGAGTCTGCGAGCATTTTGATGGAAGTTGCACCATAGCATGATACATCTTTGTTTTCCGAACAACCCACAGTTGTGCTATTGCAGACCACAGACTGGCTTGAGGAAACCCCTGAGAAGTGGTGTGGAGCTTTAGGTCACCACTGACTACGGACAAAGTCCATGAGAAAGTGATGAGCTGATAGTCGAGGCAGCAAATTCTCATTCACAACTGAATCAATGGGAATACAATTTCAGCTTTAAGGCAGAGCAAAGCTCAAATCTCACCTGATTTGATCCTTTTATAGAGATCTAGATGACTTAACTGTTCTTCTATCACATGCTGTTAGCAGTTAGGGGGAAAAAAGGTTGGGTGCCTGTAAGATTTGTGTTCTTAGCATGTTACCACTCAAGTTCTCAAAGGATAATGAAATACAGTCTGTGATATTGCTAGGACTTTATAATTCCTTTCTGGGCCGAAATACATATTTTTTTCCTCTTGTCCCGAATGTCTAATTCAAGGTGGCACATCCGCTGCCCACCAAGAGAATTGCAGATGTGTCCTTCATCTTGGGACCACAGAGACAATGGAAACAGCTGGATTTCTGCATTTGATTGCTCAGAGAAGTAATGAATTAGAGGAAAAGGCAATTTGGTTTTTCTTATTCTGGAGAGGTGAATAAGGAGAATTGGGGTACTTAATTCCTCTCAGAAAGTCTATCAAACTAGCAGAAACACTAATGAAAGCAATTTTTTCACAACTTCAGTTCATTCTCCAAAGAGGATTCTCCAGGATTTCAGTCTACATAGCATTGCTACTCTTCTCTATTTTGTCCCCATATGCTGTTTTTTCCCTTCAACTGGCCCTTAACTTCCAGCTGGGCAGGTGACATAAGCTAACAAGGCAGCCCACAGGCCACCTGGTGAATGTAAATCAGAGTCCCTTTTAAAATGGATTACCTGACCAAGTTTTAGCCTCCACAAAACTTGTGGAAATGTAATTCTCTGAGATACTGGTGAATACCTTCAATGACTATTATAGAACAGAGTGACTGATGGCAAGCAAACAGCATATTTTTATATCCTGATTCTTGATGAATATCAGATCAGGATGTTTTTTGAGAAGGTTGTTCTTTCTTGAAAAATAAATTTTCTGATACTTTAGGATTTTGTGAAAATTATGTGAAAATCTTTAAGGAAAAGGAGGACATAAGCAAAAGTAAATTTCAGTGCTCCCAAAGGGCTCACGTCCCCATTGCAACAAATGCTGTAAGTATGGATAGTGAATGCAGAAATTTCTGACTAAGGGTTTCTATTTTTATTCTCAGCCATACTACTTTATGGTTGGAACAAATCAATTTTCCAACTCGCTCTACAAATAACCTCTCCTGCCTGCTGTCATCTTCGTTTGCCCTCCAAACTACACAGCTGGAAGTCTGCAGAGTTCCCTGCAGTAAGAATGCATTATTTCCTAGTGCTTGATTATTGTGAAGGTGAGCTGAATAGAAAGAGCTCTTCTCCAGGTAACATTTGTCACTGTCAGCCTGTTACGGGTGCAAAGCATTGGAGAGGACAGTCACCTAGCTCCTGATGGGAATAGGCTCCTGGATGCTGTTAGATGCCAGTCCTGATGTCATCCTTCATGGCTGATAACTCCCTTGCCACATCTTCCCTTGTACTCCAGGAAATCTGATAGTGGATGGACAGACTTGTATTCCAGAAACACATGGAAAATTTTCGAAAAGGGAGTTTCTTTTCAGAGGAAATGTTTTTTTCCACCACCAGCTGGCTTTCTTAGATGACTCCAAGGCTTTAACAACCAGGGAACCCCATAGCACACTGTCTTTTACTTTACAAATGTACCTACACCACATACCCTTGCAATACCCATGCTCTTAGAGTAGGGCAGGGTTGTCTGCCTGCCTAAGGCACTGAGTTATTGCTCTATTATTTTCTCCCTGAGAAAGGCTGTCCCTACCCAGGTATACTGTTATTAAAAATGCGTCACCAGGGGACTGAAATCTACTCCTGAAAAAAAACATGTACTGTGCCATTTCTTATAGCAAATGTCAAACCACTCAGTGTTTCTTTGTAATACCCTCTAGGGCTGAAGTGTTGCTTTCTTTTTTACCAGGGGTGGCAAATGTATCACAGTCCTTAATTTCAGGGCTGTCATTGAGGGAGACAAGCAAAACACAGGAACTGAGAAGAATGCTCCTTTTTCGTACTTCCAGTGCACATACTCTTCTCTGCAGTGTACTTCTCTGCTTACAAAGGGAGCAGTGCTAGATAGTTTATGATTTACCTGGCACTGTGGAACAGCTCAGGCCTTTTCTTTGGCATAAAGAAATAAATCATCCCATGGTGTAACAAAGGTGAACTTTCACAGATTTGGACAGGAGGGTCATGAGAGGAGGAAGGGGCACGAAGAAGGCAAAAGCAGGGGTTGTATCGCTTAAGAGAGAGACAGCTGGACAATATACATCTCCTATTACATGATCTTCACCTGATGCTTTAGTCAGTTTTTCTGGAACCTTGACTGCCCAGGCAGTAACTAATAAAGGCAATTGCACATCACACAAATTCTTAATGCACCAGGGTTTTAAAAAACATTGCAACCCTTCTCAGTTCCCTCCCATACCCATTGCAACTAGATGAATCCACAAAGGAGGGTTCAGTAGCCCCTGACACAGGGTGCAAAGAACACGTGATAGCAAAAGTTACAGAGACAGCTGCCTGTGTAAAACATAGTAAAAATACTCTGGAAAGGTGAAAGCCTTTTCTGGTTTTCCCTGTTTACCAGCATGTTCAATCTCCAGATTGGCAGAGCATGGTGGCGTACCAGAGAAAGGTTCCCCATGACTGCCCTGGCAGACATCAGACACATCAGGAGCAACATGTGTGTGGATGCTGGTTTTGTTCCTAAGACGTCTGAAGTATGTGTAACACTCACTTCCACTGTCCTGGCCAGGGTCAGATATCTGTCACACCTGGCTGTCCAGAAGGCTCATAGGGCACCAGCTATGAAGCATGTTCAAATGCTGATGAAATGGCAACACTACTCCTCTGCAGCTTCTAGTGCCAGTCCTCTAGAGCATGCCTGGAAACAAGTGAGATCATATGACTTGAAAATCAGGATGAAATACCTCATCAATTTGAAATCCATTCTTCTGGGGTGCTTGTCGGGATGTAAAAAAAATCCCTTAAAACTCCTCCTTTGTTTCTTTGAATCACTGACCTCAGAAAAAACAGTGGATAAATTATATTTTTTCCTATGTCAACTGTTTGTTATCACAGGAAATGTCCTCAGAGTCAGGACTAGCTGTTTTCTGTGTTTTTATCTGTGCAGCAAATTCCATTAAGTGAAATCTAATGCCAAAGCTCTAAGATCTGCATTCCTGGGTAATGACTGTTTGGGGGGCATTGTCTTTGAATCAGGAGCAAACACAAGCTGATAAAACACTTGTTGGATTATTTAGTCATGCCATCTTTTGCTGGATAGCTAACGCACACATACAAATCGCTAGAGGCAAAAATATTTCCTAAGTGGAACATTGATGATTCCTGAATGATAAAGCAATGGTCTCAGGCAAGAAAGCAACCCTACTGGTGATTAAGCTGTTCCTGACATACATAACAGCCTGAACAAGATCTCCTTCTGCCCCCTCAGAGTGAAAAATCTTGTTTGTCCATGGCAATGTTATGCAGCAACACACACGGGGAAAGAAAACATCACCCTATTACGTCTTCTCAAAAATGTAACTGTGGCTGATTCTTCATCGCTATGCACCACGTAATTCCGTAGCAGCTATTTTGTTTGCCATCTTACAAGAGCAGAAAGGGTTGGCAGGGCAAACTGGGGAAGAACATCTTCTTGCTCCTCTCAGGGGCCAAAGGTTGAACATCGTTATCAAGCCTAAGAAACTTCTTGTTAGGAAGGTACTGCACTGCTTGCCTCCCTCAGACACCACATCTTGCCGTACTTCTCAAACTGGAAACTCATCTATGGCACATTAGTGACCAGAGGTGAAGGGCTTGTCTCTTTCTTCCCAATTCTCTCTCTTGTATCCTGTTGTTTTGAGGATACAAGAGAATACATACACTTAAGTATCAAATATACTACTAACCTGGTAGCATGATTCAGTAAAGACCCTCCTACAGCATTGCTATTTCTAACAGAAATAAGGCTTTTGTTGTTTTTAGCTTAAGGTTGATGAGCTTTTAAAAATCAGCATCTTACTTGCTAGGTTGCAAAATATACTTTGTTCACATGACTTGATTGGTCAAATAGCAAGAACTGTTGTTTGGTCACTATCATTTTTACAGTAAGCTCACAAATGGACTCAAGGGCCAGAACTGTCTAATAATTGTTGAAACAACTACAGCAGCACAACTGCCAAGATGATCCCAGACCTAATGGTGTTCAGGTTACATGACTGATACCTACATGGTCTAGCTCCAACTCTGAGTCCAAAACCAGGCTAAGTTTTGGATTTTGTTAAGTTTTGCTAGCCACTAAAAAGTTAGCTAAAGTTCAAGCACAGAGATAACAGAAAGACTTCTTCCAGAATGGAAACATTTTATGCTTCTCAATCCAAAATTAGGCCAGGTGTAGTCTTCTTCATCAGTCTGCCTTTCTGAGGTAAATGGAGTCACAGTAAAAAACAGAAAACTGTGCTTTGGTTTTTTTTACAAATAGACTGTGTTTTCACAGACTATCTTCTCCGAGTTACCAGTGAAACTGTTTTATGTAAGGAGAGACAGAAAACCATGGAGCAAAGTTTTAGTCTGCAATATCCATTAATTGGCTACTCTTTCCTGAAGGCTACAATTTTCTCTTAAGCAATGGCTCAGGTGCTATCATCTGGCTGAGGAAATCTCTGCTCTCTGCTGGAGTGGTTGAGGACACTCCACGTGGTGGAGTGATTGCTCAGGTCTGCAGAAACAGCTAAGTATACACCTCTGACTCTCCTCTGCTTTCAGATCAGATTCGGAGTCTTTTCAAGGAGATGAATAGAGAGACTTAAGCACCAGAAGAAAGAGGACAAGCTTACAGCTGTTTAAGCCTGGCACAAGCAAGCTGCAGAGGACTAGAGCAGAGCCGGAAAAGGTAACCTCTCTCTAGATCCCCAGCATAAACACTTGTCCAGCTCCTAAACAGAGTGCTCCTGTCTTTGCACAAGAGAGCACAGTCCTGTACTGAGCAGCCACAGACACACAGCAGTAATATGGGATGAGGGAGGGAGCAGCTCAGATCCTTGCATTGATGGGCCTGTACCAGGTATGGGGCAGCAACTTTGGCCTGCCTTTCTTAGAGTGAAAAAGAGCACTTCATGCTCTAGCTTACCGATTACTCCAGTGCAAGGCTTCTGCAATCATCCCTGCTGGAGCTGCTGATTGCAGGGTACTGTAGGTCCCTTAGCTCTTTTAAGGTCAAAGGCTTTTGCAAATAGACTTGCTGCAAGTTGAAACTTTCCACTGTGTGGCCTGCATTCTACTTGCAGCTCAGTACTTTTTTCCCCCAAGATGCTGTGGTTGTGTTTTGCAGATCCTCTGCTGGAGTGTTGTCTTCTTGTTTTGCGGCTGTTCTCATGGTCTTGCAGCCTTGAATCTGTGCTGTGCTGGGCTCCCACACAGAAAGTGACTGCCACAAATCTGAGAGCTCTGCCTGCTTTCCCCATCTTTCCCTGCCTGTGGTTTCTTTGGTATATACTTGGGAGCCCGTTTTATGTAAGCACAAAGGCCAACAACCACATAGTGTGCAACAGTCACACCTGAGCAAGGGGTGCTTTGGTGTGCACAGAATTCCATAAGCAGGGAGTACCAGGAAGGTGTCTGTGTGACTAATGAAAAGCTCTGTGATTGTTTTGGTGAAGTAGGGGGATCATTTACTGCCCTGGAGATACAAGCAGGAAGAGGACACTTGACTCTCCATTGCCTCTCTTCCAGCTGGCTGCCAGAGAGGTTTTTCTTGCTTTTCCTTTCTTTTTGTCTCATTCAAATATTTTTTCCCCCCAAAAGTAACATCTGCCATAGCAGTCAATGCCTATCGGCAGCTACAGACCCTACTAATAGCTGTGTCTCTGTCTCAACATGCCTTGTGCAGCATGTCCTATGCTGTATAAATGACAAAGCCAGGGAAATGCCAGTCCTTGAGTAAGACCTTATGCAGGAGACACTGCACTAATCATTAAACATTGGCATGAATTCAGTTTCAGTTCTTGGAATCCTCTGTGCTGCCTGCAGAGTAGCAGGTACAGTCTGTGAGAAAGTAGGGATCCCTGAGGGCCCCTGGGACTCCCACTGTGTGAACAGTCGTGCTGGAAATCTCAGTGCCTAGACCAGTGAGGCTGGGATGCCTGAATGACCTTAGGAAATGGTATGTGCCTGGCTGAAGGAGTACCAGGCAAGCAGTCTGATGTCCAGAAGTTCTAAGCAGCACTCTCATGCCCATGATAGAGTGATAGCTGATGTGGGTTGCTGCAGTAGATGCAGTAATACAAACCAATTGTGATTGCTTTTTCACCATGGCCCAGTAAACCTGCTAGAAAGTCATTGATCAGCCAAAGACCATTAACTACAAAGGGTCCACAAAACACTGCTGCTACCTCTGTAGGGGCATTGCTTGCTCTCCTATAAGGAAGGCTCGTGTTTGGGAATGTGAGTGTCCAGCTGGAAAAAAGTGAGAGCTGATGGGCAGCAGCTACTTTGTCTGATTGAATGAATACCACTGTTTTGATGAGCTCTGTTCCCAGTACTACTGTCATTATGGTTTAATTGTTCATATTTTGTCACTGGAAATTTAAATTTTTCATGGATCAGGTGTTTGATTTCCACACTGTCATTAAACCCATGCTCTGGCTTCACAGCGCTCTGTCCTGCTGACCTGCTGGCTTGCTGAGCCTACAGGGTTAAGGTGTTGGAAGTGACATGATTTTGGAAAAAACAGGCAGCTGGTTCCACAGTGGGTAGGAACCATCCAAGGCTTCATAGGTGTCAGACAAACACAGCAAACAGATGACATCAGCTCCAGATAATGAGGCAAAAAGGACTCACATCCTTTAAGAAATGCTCAGGGCCAGCTTCTGACAGTGAGTCTCCTGACTGCCTTACTTATGCACGTGTGGACTTGGAAAAGATACTGGCAGTATTTTCATCAGGAGGTACTCCTGTGAGGGGGGAGTGGAGTGGTCTGGGCCCAAGTGCTACTAAAGTGCTAATGCTCCGGAAGTGCTGGGAGCCAGCATTGTCTAAAGGATTAGTACAGTAATTAACAGGCTCTCTGAACACCTCTGAGCTTCCAGAAGTTCGGCTTTAATGACCTCACTCCAGAGGTCGATGTTTCCTGGCTAGACTACAGCCAGTAGATTTTATTTGAACTTTATGCAGTTCAGTTAGGTAATACAATGATTTCAAAAACAGGAGTTTCCCTCATCAGAGCATTACAGCACAGGATATGCCTGTATGTTCCAGTGTGTATCTGCACTTTGTTACTGAGGCCAGCCTAGATTTCCAAGGATCCAGAAAAGCATCAGGCCAGCTTTGGGAGTTGTTATGCCAGCACTGCCACTGGAACATGAAGATGGGCTCCAGGAAGTCTCAGGATTCAATGCAACATTCAGCTGGAGCTTTTCTTGATGGCATAGATCTTGCCTGTTTCTTCCACACTACACCTCTCCCTGGCATCGTGGCAGGTCTGTAACCCATTCTGGGGGTGTCTTTTATTCCTCTCCCAGGAAATTGCTCAAACAGCAGCATGGCAGTGAGGCCACCTCATGGTTACTGCTGGGAGACCACAGCCCTCTTTGATTGGGTGGTGGACACCAGCTCAGGACCAGGGCATCCTGAAACCAGCCCCTGAGCACCCCTTGCCAGCTCCCCAGGGTAGGCAGGCAGCAGAGGGGTTGTTGTTGCTGCCCTGTGCTCCCATCTCAGACCCTCTTTGATCAGATCTCCTCTCAAAGAGGAACCATGTAATCATAGGTCAGACACTGCCTGGTTTTGGGTATTAAGAGAAGTTGTCCCTATTCTGACTAGGAAAGATAGCCTTGTTAATGTTCCTGCAGGGCTCAGGGCAGGCCTCTGCTTATTTCCTGAGTGAATTGTCCAGCCCTCCCCAGTAATGGTCCCCTTCCCCCTCCTACTATCTTAACCTTAGATCGGTGGCTCTTTGTCCTAGACTATAATGAGCAGCAGTGTCCTTCTCTGTTTCTTTCTCCCTGTCATTTTTCTGTCCCCTTCCCAAACCTCTTGGATTGCAGAGAGAAATATGCACAGTGGGACTCAGAGTTGGGGCAGCAGCCAAGGCACATCCCAGCTTTCTGGCTGTTAACTGAGGGTGCATGGGCAGAAGGGCTGTCCCATCCCATCCCGTCCCGTCCCGTCCCGTCCTGTCCCATCCTGGTCCAGGTGCTATCTCTGCCTTCTATCCATCCACAGGCAATGGTGACCAGGAAAGGTGTGACTGGTCTAGGGTTAAAGCAGTCTTTCATTCCTTCTTAACCCAACTCCATAGTTCTTTCCCTCTCTGCCTTTCCCTCTCTCTCTTCTCTCCCCAGACTTATCTCTTTGGGATGTCCTTCCTACACGGCTGTGGGGTGGGCTGGAGGAGCCCCAGGGGAGAGGCAGTGAGCCTGCCAGCTCCTCCAGGTGCTGTCCTTCTGTCAGGCTGTTGGGGTCTGCCAGCAGGACAGCTGGTACCCTCAGCTGTACAAAGCAGCCTGAGATACTTAGCACAGAGTCTGTCATCTTGGGTGCCTGAGGGTGAATACAAGAAGAGTGAAGGGGAGGAAATACCTCTCCCCACTGTGCACCTCCTAGAAAGAAAAACAATTTGTTATGATGCCAGAGCACCAACCATGTTACTGGTTAATTTGCCCTTCAGGCTTTTTGCAAGGCTTACATCATTGCCCTTCAGTTCAGACCCATATGTTATCAGCTGCTAAAAGGACTAATCTGAAAAATCTGACACCCTAACTCTCTGAGATGCTGAAACAGTTTAAACAGATACACCATGCTTCTGTTAATACATATAGACACCCATAAAAATGCTAGTCACACAAGTAGATAGATATTTTTCTGCCCCTGAAACCAAAGATTACGTCCAGTTTTGGGAGAGATGTCATCCTGAAACAAGGAAATAAATACAGGGTTTTTTTTTTTGTTTGTTTTTTTGTTTTTTTGTTTTTGAAAGTAGGAATAAACAAAAATTATCTTTGAAAATCTAGGTTAAAATTGACTCTTTCACCTACCTGATCATGTACACCACCTGGGCTGTAGAAAATGGCCAATGTTTGATTGATGCCTTGCATATGAGTGCAAGTCCAGCCCTTTCAGGTATTCACAGCTAATCCCAAAGGTTGGGTAAAATTGTCTGGAGTTTGTGGCCCTGTCAGATTCTACTCCCACTGAACCTGACATCATGGTGGATGAGATGTCCATATTTTTGTTGTTTCTGTGCCCTTCTGTTTTGTCATGAGCACAGGAGACTTTTTGGTCTTTATATATGTGGTCTTGTGTCTTCTCTCTGGTCAGTACACTTGCTTTTTAACCCGTTTACTGTGCACTTTTCATCCCAAAGCCCTGTTTGGGAGGTGCCACCAAGCTTCTCTGCTGCATTTTTCTTCCAGGCACCAACTCAGGATTGTAGGGTGATTAATCCAAAGGATGAGCTTGAGTTCAGTCCTCTGAGGTGAAAAGGAACCCCTCTGCTGGGATTCATGCATAAAATAAATCAGCCTGGGAGTAGATGGTGTAGCATTTTCACCTATAAACTGGGGGCCCAGTCCTGGAAGGGAGGGCTGTGTAGCTGCCTATAGATACTCTGCTTTGAATAGACTGGATCTGTTCAAGGAATACTCTCATCCACTTGAAGTGCCTCATCCTGAAGTCCCTCGGTGATAGACCGGTTATGGGCAGATGCAAGGCAGCACAGTGCATGCTGGATAAAGCAGATCCATCCCTCCCAGGCACTGAGGGATGTATAAAAAGAAATTGTGTCTTTTAAGAAGATAACTGAATCCAATCCTTCAGTAAGGCTCCTAGAGGAGATGCCTTGGCTGAAGCTGAGTCAGTGTCCTTGAAACAATTCTTTATTCCCTGCCATTAAACAGCTTGAGAAAGCTGACATGACCAAACACACTTTTCCAGACTCTCAGCCTCCTTTTAGTATGTCCTTTCTATATGAGACTTTGCAGTAAACAGACCTTTGTCTGCTGCATTACTGGCTGGGTACTGAATCATTTGCATAATCCTTATGTGCGCTGTCTGCATTTCTGCAGTCAGGACAGTGCTGCTTGAGCAATACACCCAGGAAAACATACACTGTAGGTGGTAAATAGGTTAAATACTAGAGATATAACAGATTCCTTTCTGAAGATCTTATTAATTTCAAAATTAATCATCTGACACTGTTCAAAGACTGGACACCTCCCCGCATAAGACAGAATCAAGAAGCTACAGGGACTTTGTTGCAACTGAGACGATACCCTGGTTTTTCTTTTATTTTGTCCATAACTTCTGGAAACCATTTCCTACTGCATTCATTTAGCCTTCAGCACACTTAATCTGAAATTGACTTTGCCTGCCCTCTCACAGAGTTTTTAAATGCATGAATAATACTGGATAGGATAGATCAGCATTAAAGTGAGACCAGCAATCTGATCAAATTTCTGGCTTACTTTCATTGCCTACAGCAACACTGTCTACACATCCAGAAAATGACTTTCTAAGGGGCTGCACTTCAATGCACAGTTTGACTAAAAAAAAAAAAAAATTAAAAAAATTAATTAACCTTCTTGACTTTTACCTTGCTTAGGCTATTTCCCTCTTCCAGAAGTGTATTTTATTTTTCTTCCAATTGCATGGCAACCAGAATGTAACTTAGCTCCCTCAGCTGAAGAAGAAACTATACAATACATTTCACCATGAAACCTTTTTGTAACCTTTTTCTAAGTGCAGTTTCACTTGAAAAACTCTTAGATGTGCAATTATGTCTTTAAGATATGTTTTTAATGAAAAAAGTTGCAAGAGCTAGGGAAAAAGGGTCTTTCCTCTCCATTTTGTGCAAATTAAGGTAGGGAAGCACTAGCTTATTGATGCTGTAGAGTAGCCTCCCCCAGCATGTGACCTTGTGTGGGTCAAATTGTTGAGGACAGAGTTTTTAGTAATTCCAGTTACAACAACTAGTATCAGATAAAAATGCTGCTGGGTCCCCTCTTGTGAGAAGGGGTACTGGTTCAGTAACTGTGGGGACACAGCTTGTTAATGGTGAAAACAACAGATGTGGCCAAGGGGCAAGTCATGCCACTGAAGAACTATCTACCTTGGTCTATCTTAACCTTTCACAGTGCCTGCCCTTGATTCAGCTTCCACAGTGCCTGTCCCTGAAGGTCTTGTTGCGGTGGACAACTCCTTTCCTTGTGGCTAACATAAGAGGACTTCTTTGGCCATGTATGCCAATTTGTTTTCCATCTGTGAATAAATGTGGAGAGATAATGGTCTGTGAGAGACTAGCTGAGGCTCTGGGCTGAGGCATGGCCCATCCCATAGGCCATGTCACAGAAGTGACATAAATGACAATGCCAAAGTGCAGCCTGATGATTACAAGGTGTGATAATCCTTGGAAGAGGGCCACAGCACACCTCAAAAATCCCAGTTTGCCAACTCCCAGAGTCCTGTAGGGGAGCAAGGAAATGTTACCTGGTCTGCAGCTTACCCCTCTGTGGGGACAAAATTGCAGTCCTCCACAGCTGGGATAAAGTGTGGCAAGACAGGAACAGGGCTTTTCTCAGAAGATGATTTGGCTGCAGCCACCCTAGAGTTAAACTGAGATCTCAGAGAAAAATTAGATGTGCAAAAGATCAAAAGGCAAAATGTTGTCTCTGCCTGTCTTGTTTTCAGTGTGCTTTTGTTGTCCAGGGTCAAGGTGGAATTAGAACCAAAGTAATTAGGACAAGCATCAGACTGAAGATTAGGCTCAGCATTAGGTGGTGCTTTGGAAGATGAGTGTTTACTCAGAAGTGGCAAGGATGCAGGAATGCTCTAGTGAGCACCATTCAGATGTGACACAGGCCTGCTGACTGGCGCAGTGCCTGGGAGTCATTAGTGGATAGCCATATAAACATGGTCCAGCCAGTGAGTTAAGTCACTCTCCATTCCTAGAGTAATTGAGGGAAGGCTTCAGTTTCTGGAAGCCTACTGCTATTAATTGCTGAAATCCATTGTAATTTTGTTTCTGCTGTGGAGGGTCTCAGTGCCAGGAGGGGAGCAGACCTCTCCCTGCAGTGTGGCAGACTGCCTTACTGACTGCTTTGTTTCACATTTATTTTCCTCCAGTCCTGGTCACACAGGGGTAACTACTGTCATGCTGTTTCTGGCCACTGTGCATAATTGTTTGCAATGGACAAGGAAACTGCTGCTTCCCCAACAGCAACCTTCTATCTAATGAAGCTGGATAATACAAAAGTCTCACATGTTTCGTTCCTCCTTGTAGAATTTGCTCTTGATGTCCAGCAAATATGCTCCTGTTAACACAGGAGACAGGAGAGAAGACTGATGTGCACAGCTTCTCTATAATTAGCTTTCTATGAAATAATCAAAGTGCTTGCCTGGTCCTGGGCACTGCTCTCTGGGCTGCAACCTGTAGGTGTTAGGGGAAAGAGGTCTATATGTGGGCTCAAAACAGAGCTGCAAGTCCCAGCTATTCAGCCCAGCGGCCTGTGGTGCTGTCCCTAACAAGGGTGGGGCATTCCTAAGTGTTAGAGCTTTGCTGAATTTTTGCTCTCTCTCATCAGCAAGATATTTATGCCACTCCTTTTCAGTTATGCTTTCTGAACTGTTTCTGCCTTTTTTCCCCAAAGGTCCCAAGTACTCACTGCTGGTCAGCTTCTTGCCCTACTTCACGTGGAGGTATCCAAGGAGAACTACTAGACAGTCAATAGAAAATGGGAGCAGCAGAGAGATGATCTTTGCTTCTCTGTCTTTGAAGAGTGCCTATTTCACATGCACTCTACAAAGTCATCTTCTGAGGACCAGACATCATGGAACAAGACCAAACTGTATTACTGAGCACTCCAAGCAGCTTTGTTTTCTCTCAGCCACCAGCAGAAATATTTTCCTCTCCCTTTCTATTAATGGCACCAGGGTCAGATAGATTTCTTTTCTGGGGTAATTTCAAGTACTGGGACATTGCATGGGATTGGTATTTCATACTTCAAACAGGCCATTTGCAGCTGTAAGTTCCTGCAAATTAGCTGAGAGAGAACCTGAAAGTATCATAACAAACTTCAGCTATAGCAAGGTTATACATAGCACAGTGACATTATCACTGTCACTTATTAATAGAATTAGCGATCTTATTTTTAATCCCAGGCATTGAATTAGTGACTACTATTAGCAAAACAGTTATTTACAAGCTGTCAAACCTTTGCAGCTTTGTGAATGAAGGCAGGGAATATACATTATCCTTTGAGAAGCTTCAGCGTGCTCATCTGCACAACAAAACTTTGGTGATACTGAGGCTAATCAGCACATGCAAATCAGGGCTGCAATCCTCGTAGAAGGTTTTATGCTCTGGGCAAATTATTACTCTTCAAAGACCAAGAAAAGCAGCAAAGTTTCTCCTGGGAAGGGCAGGGGTGAAGACTGTCATTTTTTTTTTTTTTTTTTTTTTTAGGGATGAAGGAAAGCATTAATAATTCGTAGGTAGGATTCTTTTTCCCCAACTACTTGAGCGATTTTGCACTTTCCCTCTTCTGGAATCTGACCTCAGGCATTTTGCTTGTTCCCGTGAGGAAAAAGCTGTTCTAGAGAGGCAGAATTCAGCATATGCAGTAATTTTGTACTTGGGCTGAGTCAAATATCTTGGTGAGAGAGATGGTGTGTAGTTTACTAGCCCGAGTACAAGAATGAGAGCTCAGACCACTATGCTTAGCCATAGAGATATTTCAGCAATTCCTAGAAATGTCATCTGTTGAGTACAAGTCTAGGTAAGTAGCCTTGTGGCCAATGCGTGCTTAGCTCTCTGCTATCACTGCTATTTTGCTATCAGCAATAAAGGGGATATCCTGTCCCCTCAGAGGGATACCAGCTTGCAGATTCTAGGGGACTCTTACAGAGAGATCAGACCTTTGGAGCTGCTAAGGAGTCTTCTGTGAGAGTTGGATGAGTGCAGTTATGTGCTTTAAGCAAAATTAACATCTTGCATGGGCAGTGGTTAGTATCCTGCAAGTTCTTGCTACATAGGTGCAATGTTTATCTATAGGTGAATGGGACAGCTGTTTACAAAACTGCAGTCACTGGACACTCCTGTCAGTGCTCAGATATACAAGGGTGAGGTTCCATGTTGGTAGTGGGTGAGACCATCTGCTGTTGAGTGCTTTTTGTGCCCCCAGGCTTTGAAGGATGCTAACCCAGCCTGCAGACTGCAGGTTTCCATTGCATTTCATCATCTCAGTTCCCACCCGCCACCCCTCCAAGAAATCAGGGAAAACATTTGCTCTTTGGTGCAAGAGATTGTTCAGCTTCTAAGTCACTGGATGCCTCTGTTCTGAAGTAATTCTCACTACCATAGCTGTCATAGCAGAGTATTGACACAGTGTCTGGTTTCAGGCCAACACACAGAAAGTCAAGCTGTGCATTTGTTTCCTCCCCTGGGCTGGAAGGAGCACTGCTGATATCCTGAGTGTCTCAGCTTGCTTCAGGGCAAAAGCTCTGGCTAGGTGTCTTCTTGCCAAGGGGCTTCCCTGCCAGTGTGGGAGCACTTAACACCCCCGAAAGCAAGTTGCAGCCAAGAATGGCTGACCTTTGGAACCTCCACACACGCCAAGGGCTTGATGCACTACAATGCACTCAGCTGCCTGTTTAGAGCAGTACTCTGAAATACTTTTGGAACTCTCAGGGCATCCAGGTCTTTGGGTGACAGACTGCAAGGGGGCTTGAGCCTCTGCTTTGAAATTCAGCATCATCAGTTTCCACAGTCAGGATGGTCCATTTCCCATCATCACCTCAGTCTGAGATGAAGGGTATCTTGCCCAGTGTACGTGACAAAGCTAAATATGGACTCTTTGGCAAAGCTGTTTATCTTTTACTTCTGGACAGAACTTCTTAGTATCAGCTTTGTTCTTCCCCACCACCCTCCCAAGCTCTTTTAATTTTTAAAAATGCATGTGGAAATGAGGTGGGAAAGAGACAAAATCAGCTCTTTTAGCTTCTGAACCAAAAATCTTTTCAAAGAGCAGCCTGGAAGTACATGCTGACATTGATGATGGGATCCTGGTGAAATACCAGAGAAGGAGCAGAAAGCATGCTGTTCCCCTGCAGCTGAAGACCTACTGCAATCACCTCGGGACCAAGCTGGGGGCTGTGTTTGCTGCTGAGCCAGTACAGCTCTTGTCCGTCAAAAGAAGTTGTAAGACAGAAAGTGAAGTTTACTAATAATACCATGGTTATCACATCTGAAGCCCTAAAATGACAATTTTAAGTAATCATGAGAGGCAAAGAAATAATTAGAAAAGATCTGGACTGTACTGGACAGCAAAATAAAGAGCTGTGTGTAGAATCACTGTGATGATAATCCTGTTACCTGGACTTTATGTTACCTGACCTTCAAATTTGTTACCTCAGTAATCAGATCTTGTAACAGGCCATGTAAGTTTTATTTGAAGGAAGCTGGCACTTGGAAATGAAAGTAATAGGGTTACTGTGTAAGAGTTCCTTTCTGCTATTCCATTGATATGACCCAGAATGTGTGATTTAGTACCATGACAACTGAGACATTGATTATAAAACAGACACGAGATCACTGTAGTCTGCCAGTTATTTCAAGTTTTATTACTTTCGGCTTTATTTCATAGTCATTAACCATCAGATAAATACTGTATGTTTTAGATGGCTATGATAAGATGGTGTGTGCATATGGCTAAGTTGACTGACTTACAGGACATTTTTAATTATTAAAATGGTTAATGCATCACTAGAATGGTATTATTCTGTTTTCTGGAGCTTTGATTAGGGGATAATTTTAAACAGGACGCTAAATTTCAGGTTCCTGGATTTATACTGTGGCATTCATCTAAGTGGCCTTTATTTCCTAATTGGACTTTATTTTTTGAATTACTTCTTTCACAGCACTACAGCTCCCTTGGCTTTTTGTGGAAAAGCTGCTGGAGGCACAGGTCTTCTCACATATATTGAGCAGATTACTGTCCATTTTTGTGGAGGATCTGAATCACCTCACACTCAGCTTTGGGGCCTTTAGGGTGAGAAAGGCGAGCTTAAGATGGGAACATCCTGAGAACCAGAACATGGGACAATAATTGCTCTTTTGAGATTGTTTCTCTTTGCCACATATAGAAGGCCCAAGACCCACCACTTGGGAATCTTTAGTGTGTCTTTTTTTCTGTTTGGGATTGAATTCCAATCATTTGGGATTGAATGTTCTAGGGTTATTTGATTGAAATGAGAGGCACATGTCCACCCTTTACCCTAGCTGAAGTCCCCTTAATCTTCCACCTTGCCAGTCCCTTCTCAGCTGTGGGCCCTGTGAAAGATCCTCTGCAATCTGTGATCCAGCCTGTCCAACTGGGGAAGAAAGAGGTGTTCCCTTTCCATATCTTCACAGCTGTACAGGACGAATGCCATCCTCAATTTTTTCCTCTCTGAGGTGAAAAACTGTTTTCTCTGGGATGCAGGCAGTTTTGCAGCTGCTGAACAGCCTTTTTATGACATTTTTTCTTTTCCTGTCACTGAGCATGCACTGAACATCAGGAAATCATTACAGAAAATTGAGAGACTGTATGTATGTGTGTACACATAGAGAATGCATAACCCAACTGATGCAGTAATGTGCAGGGTAAGTTAAAATACCTCCCACACAATATCAGGCTTCTGAAGCATGGCTCCAAGTAGACCATTACCAGAGTAATGACTTAATCAGTTGTTAACAATCGCTGTACTCCCTACCAACTGATGTGCATATAACCTTGCAAAGACTCCCTTGACACCTCCTCTGCTGCTGTCATCAAATGAGCTGGCCTTATTTCAGGTGTTTTCTATGCACTGCTGCCAGAGGCTCCTCTCTAGTTCCTAAGGCATTACATCCAGTGCAGGGAACTCCTGCTATCCCCAAGGGGGGAAAACCTAAGCGGAAACTTAGCAGCTGCCATTTATGTTAGAAATCCAGTTTCCAGCTAAAGTTGGTGCTTGGCTACCTTCTGGAGTTAAAACCTTAGAGAGTAAGGTCTAACTTTCAAGGAAATTAATTCCATTCATGCTGAAGGCTTTGTCTCAGGTTCTGACAGACCCTACGATGCTTAGAAAGTACAGCACTCTAAACACCCTCTGGAATCACCATATTGTGCCCAACCCCAGTGACGTGGTAACCTTTCTAGATCTGCATGGGCCTGATCTTGTTCCACTTTTTCCTTGCTAGAGGATATGGAACTGTCCTTCAGTCCTTGTCTTCATGTGTGGAAGTGGGGACATCAGGAGCATAGCAGTGATTTATTTGACATTCCTCCTGCCAGCCTTAGTCTGGAGACATGTGAAATAATTTTGCAATCAGTACAACTTTTCTAATGACAGCTACTCTGAAATTACTGCAGCAAAAGGTCACAGCATCAGGTACAAAATGCACTCTGGAATCAGAAATCCCTAAGGCTCCACTTCAGGAAACTCTAAGGAGGCTCAATTTTTTTTTTTTTTAATTTTATTTATTTTATTTTATTTTATTTTAAAGATAAAATGAGATTTAGGCCTGAAAGTGCCACTGTCAGTGGTCTGTTATCACTAAAGAGGAGTTACCAGGCTCATAACCTATGCACAGTCTATGTTGCTTTGCTTCTCCTGTACAGGTTAACCATCACTAACTGCAACATCTCAAGGCATTTGAGATAGTTTTCTTCCCATCAGTTGTAACTGAGACAGAGAGAATTAACTTGGGGAATGCATTCTCTGAATAATGTGCTCATAACTGGGTGGAGTTGGCATGCTAAGAGCATACCCAGCTGTGGGCTGCAGAAATGAGAAGGGTTTTCTTGATTTTCCTGTAGTGTTCCCTGACGCCATCTGCTTCCAGACCTTGTGGAGAAGTGCAGAAGCTTGGCAGAGAAAGCTAATAGGATAAAGACAGCATGGACTGACAAACAACTTTTGCGAGGACATTTGGCACACATAAAGATGTGTTCCCTAAAGCCTCCTTGTCTGTATCAAATGTGTCACAAGGTCCTTAGTCCTGTTGACTCTGAGTGGTTCTTATGGTACTTAATTGCTTCATAAATTGTCTACCTCTACTCCCGTGCATGAAAGGACAGTGGAGATGCCTGATGTCTGTCTTCTTTAAGCAGTCCATTTCAACAGCCTGCAATGGAAGGACCATCCTTTTCTCCATTGTAGCACTGTGCCATAATGTGCTAGCCAAAATAGCCTGGCTGTAATGTGACAAGGCCCTACAAGACATTCATGAGGCAAATAGCCTAATCATCCATCTTTGAAGCCACATGAAATAGAAAAACAGGGAAGTTGTCTGAGGGAAACTACATCAGACTGAGACACTAGGCCTTTACGCTCTGGGTTGAGAGCCACGGAAGAGGGAGGATGACAGAAAACCCTTGCCAGTCATTCCCTCCCTCCCTCCCTCCCTCCCTCCCTCCCTCCCTCCCTCCCTCCCTCCCTCCCTCCCTCCCTCCCTCCCTCCCTCCCTCCCTCCCTCCCTCCCTCCCTCCCTCCCTCCATCCCCCCCTCCCTCCCTCCCTCCCCCCATCCCTCCCTCCCTCCCTCCCTCCCCCTCCCTCCCTCCCTCCCTCCCTCCCTCCCTCCCTCCCTCCCTCCCTGCCTCCTTCCCTCCCTCCCTCCCTCCCATCTCTGTTTCTCCATTCCTCTATTCTTCCATCCCTTCATTCTTCTATCCTTCCATTTCTCCATCCATTCTTGGTTTGGCATCTCATTCTGCACCAATAGGTAGGCCTGGGAGCACTAGCCCTGGGAACAAATGGATGTGAAACACATCCAAAACATCTTTATTGCATTCCTCTCTCCTCTGCTCATGCCTAGCTTTCCTCCTCTTGTTTAATGCTCATTAACAGCAAATGACTTTACATACTTTTATCATGTAAGCACAGCCAGATCGGATATCTGCCCTCCTCTCCAAGTGTGGCAGATAGTTGGAGAAGGTAAGAGCAGCAGTAGTATACACAGTATTTCCCATTTATACAATCTCCACATGTTTTCAGTTCAGTTATTTCCCACATCTGATGAGGTTTTCATGGATTTACTAATCCTTATTGGATTAATGCCTAAGATCTGGCCCCCACCATGGGGTGGTTTCCAAAACATGGAAAGATTTACAATCCACAGTCTCTTGCAGCAAGTAATTCTCCAAGTTCCCTACCCCTTACATGAAGAGCTACATCTTTCTGGGAATACGGTGCCCAGTAGTTTGGATTGATAACTCCATTTCTTTTATTCGAAGAAGTACTAAACATCCAGTCCTTTCTTACCTTCTGCAAGATAAATATGTTTCAACAGACCTTTAATATCTTCTCTCTGCTGTCCTTTCAGAATAATGATATTCAGCCTACCCAGTGCTCCCCAGACCTCATGACATCCAGATTCACCCAAGTTGCCCTTAAACCCTTTCCCATTATACTATTTCTATCCTGAGACAAGAAGACCAGGACCACTCATTGTATTTACAACCTGCACAAATCATGAATTTATATAGTGACATGGTGGTGCCATCTAAGAGTTCCTGGTATCTGCTTTGCTTTATTGACTGTTGCTGAGCAGTGAGGTGACATTTTTGTAGAGCAGCCTCCCACAGTCCCAAGACTGTGTCATTTCTGCCCCCCAACTCCTCCCCCTCCCCAAACCCCATCCATCTTAAGTAGTAATGGTCAGGGTAGAGCTAATTATTCTAACTTAAGAAACTAAAATTGTATGTAGGAGCAAGAGTGTCTGCCAGAGACCTCCATAGAGATGAGTCAGAAATCTCAAAGAACAGTGGTCCACAACAACAGAACAAGACCTTTACAACAATGTTTGGATACAGAAGTAGGTAGCTGGTGACCTGACGCAGTCTGCTGAGCAGCTGGGCCAGGACCACACATAAACAATTTAATCCAGCACCTCTTTTACTGAAAATGAAAAACAAAACCTTAATAAATCAACAATTACTTATTGCTGTATTTGGGGTAATAAATTCTTTAGTTTATCAGTAGCTTGTGGCTTCCATAGCATGTTCTTTGAACAGTTTGCCTTTCAGTTACATCCCCTTTCTCTCCTGAACAATAAATTAGCATTCATTTTTTTTTTAAAGGAAAAGAGGGGAAAAAGAGGATATATTACAACTTTTTCAAAGCAAAAGGAAAAATGCAACATCTTTTTGACATATATCTTAAAATAATATGAGGATAACATTCTCTGCGTGTTAGATGCCTATGCATAAATAATAAAGGACGTTATGTTATTTACAGTGTTACACAATAAACTAAGAGTGTCTCATTTAACACAATATCCATAAAGACAGTAAATAATGAAAACATCCACGTATGTACAAGACATATTTACAATAGAATAGAGAATTACAAATGATGATAATTGGCCATGTTCTTTGTCTGCCCTTCTCTGCAGCATTTCATAGGTGCTTTTTTTGTTTCTTACTAGAAGTAAGTCCCAGGTGATGGTAAGTAGCCACACTGCAGGGCCAAGAAGTGCTCAACAGGCTAAGAGGTGTGTCCTTTGAGGGGACACCAGTTTGCTATCCTGGATACTCAGGAAACTGCTTGCAATGTGTGTGAGAGAAGCAGGGAGATGCAGCATTGTTGTTTTGGACTACTGGAAAGAAGGAGCTTCCCTTTCCTGTTCCCTGATAAAGGCAGTGATTGATCTCTTAAACCTGGGTGTGCTGGGGTGGCTCAAGTGAGGAAGGGAATAACTGGGCCAAAAGGCGGGAGTAGACTTTTCTCTGTTACATGAGAACTTCTATGGAGCTGTAATGATTTACACCCTGTAAATAGGCAGGCTGTACCAGGTTGTGCACAACATAATCTAGTTATACACTCTTGAAAGAAGCCTTTTATTTTGGAAAAATTCCTGCATATAAACACATACACAGGAAAAACTCATGGCTCAATCTAAATGACATGGAAATAAACCAGGACAATCTTAACTCTGCCACCACTGGAATATTTCTCCCCCTCTTCTAAATATGTTTCTTCTTGCCATGACTTTCAGCCAAAGAACTGGCAAGCATCACACAGTGATGGCTCAAGGGTGTTGGGACTGCCTAGCTCAAAGGTCTGGGTAATGAAGCAAATATCCCCAACAGGGGAGCTGGCCTTTTCCATAGGCACTTGCTGGCTCTGCTCCATGCTGCTTCAGCCTCCAGCCCCTTGGCCAGCAGGAACTGGCTGCAGCCTGCCAGCAGCACCTGTGGCCAGGCAGACTTACTAGCTTCTGGGTGTGGACCTGACTGATGTGAAACACCCTCACAGTGTGATAAACACAAGTTGAGAGGTGGGGGTCTGTGTCCTCCTCCCGCTTCTGTGCATGCCAAGCCAGGGCAATTCCCGAATTCATCACTGCATGAATTGTGCTGTAAGGCTGGGTTCTTCACAAAGATCTAAGGGCTTAGGCAGCCATATCCCCAATTGTATTTTCTTGTTCTTAGGTCCATGTGAAGTCTCCAGCCTAATTTCATGCTTGCCCTATAACACACTGTGCATGTTCCAAGGGGGAGGAGTAGCAGGAACTGCACAGCAATGTGACTTTGAGGCACTGCAACAGAAGAGGTATGACATTTTTCCCTAGACCTATACTAAATAAATCTCACATGTACAGCTCCCAAATACGGAATTGCTCCTTCATTTTTTACTGTCCCTCCATAATAACAGTGTTAATAGTCAAATAATCTACTCAATGTCAGCGGATGTTCCCTTTCCATCCTGATTAATCTGTCTGGGCTATTATAGATACTTCAACGAGAGCTGGCCTTGTGGTTGATATATACTGGAGGAATTTACAAAAACCTGTGTTATAATCTCTATTCTGCCACTAAGATGGGTGATTTTGGGGCAAATCTCTTGTTTCTCTGCCATACTTTTTCTGTTTTATCTGTCCTGCAAGGCCTTTGCAGTGTCAGAGGCCTTCCTGAAAGGACAGATGTTCAAGTGCCCACAGAAACTCAACAATGAAAATCCTTTGGAAACTTGTTGCCTTCATTAGGAAAGCCCAACTGGCCCTTTGTACTACTGAGTTGCAGAGTTACCGGAGAGATGGATATTCTGCTGCATGGGATTGCAGATAAGAAGGCATGACTAAAGGGATGAAAATGAGAGTATGATGTCTAGAATTTGTAGAGAGCTTTTGTTTCAGTCTGCAAAGGCAAAGTGTGTTCAAGTACATGCTAGCTAGGGAAAAATGGCAAAGGGGACTTAAGTCCAGACAATATGTATTTGCCATCTCCCATAGATTTCTCAAATCAGCAGTGCCATTTCAGCCACCACATAGCCCAAAGCTGTGCTAGTTTCCTAGCCTTTTGTCCACTAACATCCTAGTGGACAACTTTTCTTTCCTATACTAAGTTTTTTTTGTTCATTTTCTGCTGAATCTGGTGTTCAGGTAGACTCACCTGTGTTCTTACTAATGTGTTATGGTTATTTATATAGTGAGGAACTCACTGATTCTTGTCATCCTGGCAAAGAGCTTTTTTTGCTATACTTTGCTTCCAGGTCTCAAATCAATAGGACAACTTGTTCAGCAAAACTCTAAGGCACATGCTTAACTTTTTGCATGTGCTGGAGGTGTCAATGTGAGTCTAGCACATGCTGAAGGTAACTTTTGCTAGGATTAGCATAAGCATATGCTTGAACAATTTACTGAGTTGGGACTTTTGTTCCTCAGGTTTGCATCTCACAAATTTTCCTTGATGTATTTCTCTTCATTTAACTAGGACCAGAATGTGGCCCAAAGGATGAGTGTAGTTTGGCTGAAATTCTTTTTCTCTTGACAGGGCTCTTATTTAGAGCTCAGTAATACCTGTAAAACATATGTTCTCATTTTCAGAATCCCCAGAGTCTAGGAAAAACATTTGTTTTCCACATCAATCCTGAGTCAATGCTGTGCCAACTGAACACACAACAAAAAATCAAAAGTATAGAAGAGGCAGAGTGACCCTGACTAAACTGATAGGAATTCAGTGCAAAAGAGGCCATTTGCTTCTGTCTGGATGGATGCATCTGCTCCAGCACTGACAGCATCTTTGTTCATTACCAGTCAGTGACTTCAAGGCTGCCACCGGCTATATAAACACTGGTATCAAATAGTCACACATGGGCTGTAACCCACATGGTGTGCTTGCCTTCATAAATGGGCTCTGCATCAGTCTTGCCTCTCTCAACCCAAGTAATTGAGTCTATAAAGTTGAGTGGAAATAAGCTCCATACATCTGCTTTGTCCTTCCTATGTGCCTATACATTTTAACCATCCAGCAAATCAAGTTCTCCTCTGAAAGGCCTTTCTGTGTCCAAGAGTAAGCCTTACTCCAACAGCAATTCTAACAAGGTATTGCCAGAAGCTTGTCAGGATTCTTTCTGAGGAAGAGAAAAAGGGGAAGAAAATTGAGGGGAAACAATAGAATAAATCATGTATCGTAAATCAACATTAAGAAATAGAGGTGAAAACTGATTGCACTTTTATTAGTGGCATTTGTTTTCCAGCTAGATCTCTTCCTTGCTTGATTACAGATATCTATTATATTTGCCCCATCAACATAAACTAATATAAATGTTTTCTTTTTTTTTTTCCTTTTTTTTTTCCTTTTTTTTTTTTTTTGTTTTCTTTTTTGTTTAGATAGAGTATTGGGTTCAAAGCCTCAGCTAACTTAACCCCATTTCCTAAGGGATAACTAGAACAATTAATATCTGGAAAATAATGAAATGGCAGCTCCTAGTGATTACAAGCTGACCTCTGATTAATAATATATTTGGTTTAAAATCACAGTATTACTTTCTTTCTATAAGTAACATTATTTAATGCAGGTTGGCTTTTTTTTTTTTTTTTTGTCTGTTTGTACGTTTTTTGTTATCCTGCTGTATTTAATAGTAGCATGCTGTTGGATCTACTATTATCCCAGTGCTCAAAGAAGCAAACCTTTTGGCTGGCAGAGAGCAGACAAAACTCATCTCATATACGGAAAGCAAATAAAAGTTCTCATATAAGAAACTTTTTTTTTAGCTTTTTTTAATCTTTTTTAATTTTTTTTTTTTTTTCTTTCTGACTCTGTGTGTGTGTGTATATGTGTGTTTTTCTGGCAGAGTAGGGTGGGAGTGCCATTACAGGGCTTTCTGATTTGGAGACTCTACAGCAAGCGACCAGAGGGACTTCTGCAATTCTTGCAAATCATACATCCAGTCATTATAATGCAGTGCACAAAAAAGCTAGGACAACTGAGGGCTAAAAGGTTTCGCAAAATACTATGGGACAGCCATCATTGTAACTGTACAAAACTTGCTCTCAACTTAACATAACATAAAGGCACCATTGATATCTTTCCCCATTTTTGAAATACTGTAAAAAATTGCTACATATGGCACATAACACATTTGTACATACGTATATTTAATTTATAAAAGTTTTTCTTTTTTCCTCTCCTGTTTTCTATCAGCGGAATTGCTAAAATAAAATAAATCGTTTAATTTAAAGGTGGAATACTTCATTATATAAAATAAAGTTTTACATGTGAATCTATGTGTTTTATGTTTTATACAGCAATAGGGTCTTGGTTAGCTATCACACTGGACAACCTTGCTTGCAACTCTTCTGGTGTGGAGAAGCGATTTGCCGGGTTAGTCCTGGTTTCAGGCAGTCGGAAGGCAGTGGCTGGCTCCAGACTGGTTGCCCCGGGGTTCAGTATGCTCAGGAATGGTGTATCCTCGCCTATTCTTTCATCTTCGGTTTCGGTCTCAGAGCTGCTGCTCTCAGAGCTTGTGTCAGAGTCCACTTCCACCCTGCTGGAAATGTGGCTATTGGGCTTTGTTCTTTTGACCCTCCGGCTGTTGGTGAGTTTCTTTGGAGGCTCCTGTGCTGGTTCGTACTCCTGCGTGGTCTCATACTCCTCATCCTCCACGATCCGCAGAGGACTTGGTGGCAGGCTGTTGCACTCATGGGTGGCATTGTGGTGAAAGGAGTTGAATTGCTGAAGGTGGTGGTCATACTTCTCATGCAGCTGCAGAGGAGTCACCAGGAGCAGGGGTCTCTCCTCTTCTATGAAGGGACTCACCGCCACTGAAGGGATGGAGACGGTCAAGCTGGAAGCCGGTGGTGACATTGTGGAGGGGCGGGACTTGGGAGAAGTTGGAGTGTGAAAATCAACGGGTGACATGCGAGCTGGTGTGGTCATAGCTGAGACATACCTGAAGAAAAGAGATGGGGAAAGGTTGCGAGCACAGGAGCAGTAGTGACCTGTGAACACAGCAGCTCATGTAGACTGGGAGAGAAATGGCAGGGATCCCTTAAGATCCCCAGCATCCTCACAGAGGGCTACTAAGGAACCTTTCCTGCTCCTATTAATCCTATAAACTGCTGACTTCTGGGACTCTGGGCAAAAACATTTGAAAGCAGGAGGAGTGCAGCAAAACTCCCAGATCCCAACCATAGAGATGCTGTAAATTTTTTGCCAGAATAACTTTCTGGAATGAATCCAGGAATGGGATTCAGAGACAGACAGGCTGCCAGAAACAAAATGCATTTGCAAGTATTTTCTCAAAAGGAAAACAGCTGCTGCACTTCTGGAAGGATTTGACCAGAATCTGGGGTACATGCAAACAGACAGAGGGAAAGAAAGGAAGGGAACTGAAGGACAGTCCTCTTGGGGCTTCACCCTCTTCTGGCAACCAAACTGTCTCGGCTAGGGAGGAAAGTAATGTTTGGATAAAATCTAGAGCCAGATTCTGCTAATTTTAATCACCAAGGGTAGTCAGAGAAGCATTTGTAGCACCATCCCAGCAGCTTTGTCCTGCTCCATTCCTTGGGTGCTAGTTACCCTGGCTGGTAGATCTATCTGCAAAGAAGCAGAGAGTATCACTTGTCCTCATATGGGAACAAATGCTGAAAGACAGGATTATCTGGCCTAGTGCACATGATTTCTCTGCAAAATTTGTTCCCTGTTCCTGTGGGAAGGGTAGTGCTCAGAAGTGATTTCTGAAAATGAAGCTCAGGTGCCATTACAGGGTTTGTCCCAAAGAAACAGAACAAAAAACATGAAGCTCTCAACTAGTTTTAATCAGTAGACATGCTATGAGGTCATGTGGATTCATGCCAGGTGAGGATCTGCCTAAAACCACTTGATCAAAAGCACGGTGCCCAGCATGACACTTTGCATGGTCTGGCTTTGCTTTTATTCTTATCCTAAATTCACCTGCCTGAATTTCATCTGTGTCTAAAGTTAAAATAATTCTAAGCTTCATCACAGGCCCATTGAGAAAAGCTATATGGCTATGATTGATGTAGTTGTTTAGTTTTCCCCAGTGGCTTATTTACCTGAGCCTAAAATTATCAAAATAATCCTGAATCCAGCTTTCTTTTCCAATCTATGACTCAGTTGCATATGTTACACTTGATAAAAATGGAGTTATGGGAAAAAGGAGAAAATGGGACAGATTCTGGATAGACATGCAGTAGCATAAACTGATTTCACTAGAGGCGCATTGATTGCACATTGATTTACATGAACTGAGGAGCAAGAGAAAGGAAAAATACAAACCTGGAGTTATGCATGGGAATTAATCAAGTTGGTTGTGCAAAGGGCAATGAATAGGTCTGTGCACTGGATGAATTAAGTAATTTTTCCTCCTCCCATAAGTGAGCTTTTAATCCCTTTCACATTTTTAATGGGCATTGTCTGAAAAACTGAGGCCTTTCTGCTTTCCCAGCTGGTTCACTGTCAGATATACATCTTTACGACACACCGGATTTTAGCTAAACTGGTTCTGTTAACGCACTGAGTTGGTTAAATGTGTTCAATGTACTGTGCAGGCTTCCAGCAGTGTCAAGTTACTCATACTGGAGTGTTGTGCATTCACACATTTCTGGTCTGCTCACCCACACCCTAACAGGGCAGTGCTAACTAGCTGCTGTCTGCAATCTGAGGCTAAGAGCTGAACTCATGCAGCTCTAGCCCACCCTGAAAGGAAGGTTAAAAGCTGATTGATTTATCCAGCTTCATGGCCAACAATGCTGGCTCAGTGAAAGGGGATCAGAGCGTACCCATGGCCATCCAGCACACATTAACTAGTTATACGCTGCCAGCTTCATTATATAGTCCAGCCTTTTGTGCAGAGACAGTGTTTTTTGATCTTCTCTCCTGTAAGACAGCTAAGGACATCCAAGATAAAACTGCTTGTGCCCTCTGCTTGTGCACACAGGTGGCAGGGCGTGGGATCCAGCAAATGGATGAGGTAACGCAAAAGAACCCCTTGTAATGTCTGTTCAACTTAATTTGAAAATTGAGGGAGTACAGCCTTGGTCTAACAATTCACAGTACAGCAACATTTGATGGCTTCAGGAAGTAATTTGTCAGCTCCTACATTCCTTTATGTTTCTGAGTAATTTTTAGCTCCAAATAACTCTCACTTTCTCCCTTATGTACACACAAGGAACAATTGGCCATGTATTTCCTGCTTGCTAAAAATAGATGAGGCCTGCAATTAATGCCCAGGGAACTATCATCTCCGATGTTCCAAATTTGTGATTGCTTCAGGCACAGGCTAGGCTGTCAATGCCTGATGAATTATTACAGAAGTTTTGCTGCTTCTGACCTATAATACAACCTTCAAGAGACACAGTAATTGATGAAATGCCTTCATTCTTCTTAGAGAAACAAAAAGGAATATGCTCTCCCCTCTCCTCATCCCCTTCCCCCTCCCCCCCCCCCAGTTAAATCTAAACATTTTGTATTAGAATGATGCTTTGGGTGTCCCATGCAATGCAGGCAGACAGCAAGAATGGTCTTAATTTCTCACATGCAGATGCCCAAATATACTAAACTGTAATACTCACCATTGGCAGGCGTGTGGCTGTGCATCCTGCTCGGTTCCCAGGCAGGAGACAACATGGTATTTACTGTTACAGGTCCTGATCCAGCAAAGCACTTAAGCACATGCTGAGCTCTACCCATGTGAGTAATCTTGCTGATTTCAGTGGGCCTACTTGCACGATTAAAAGATAATCTTGTCAAAGTGCTCTGCTGGATTGGAGCCATGGCTGTTTATGTCATGTGAGCCACGTATCTTCAAATTAAATTCCATGGTAAATAACACATAATTTTTAATGAGAAGGCTAGTTTATTATCCTTAGCGGTACTACACTCAGGGTCCTTCCTCAGTGGACCCTCTTCCTGCTGCTTAGCAGTTGTTGGTGTGGCAGAGGGAGTCCAGCAGAAATGGTGTTTGCTGTACTTGCACAATCATTTTTCTGAAAGCCACGATTTGTCTCCTACACAACTCATACTCCTTGGGGATTGCCTGGTTGCATTTCTGGCATCATGGACACTCCACAAGGCCAAATTCCTTGTGATTTTGAAGTGCTCAGATAACTGGTCCATAACCTTTTGTTTTCCTTTTCTTCTGCCTAGGATTCCTGGGAGAAAAACTCTTTTTAAATGTCTTGCGTCTTTTCAATCTTTCTTTTGCTATTCTGGGGCCATCTTGAAGTAAAATCCTAGCCTAAACCTGTGAAGGATTTTTTCAGTAGAAGTTTTTTGGCAACTGATGTACTTCTAGGCAGATCTCAGGAACTGATGAACCAGCCTTTTCAGAGAAAAAATTACGTGGTTGGAAAACTCCTGGCCAGCTTTATTTATAAATGTTCCTGATTTAATAATGGCCTGAGTCCATCAGGCTTGCAGTTTGTGTTCCTTGCTTTTATTTAATAAAGGGTTAAGGGAAGCTTTTAAAGGGTTAAGGAGCTGGAATATTACAGAAGTTAGGTGGTGGCATAATTTATATACTTCTTAGGAGTCCTTAGTGCCCTCCTCCTGTGGACCAATACATTACTTTCTCCCAAAAATCTCTCAGTTTTCTCACTTACATCTTCTAAGAAATTGGTAATTAGGCAAAGTTCTGTTTATAGTTTACAATGGAAATTTCTGACTAATTACTCCAATGGAGCTTTTCCAAGTGTGAACTGCTGGCTAATAGGACTAAATCCAGCAGAGGCAAAAAGGGAAGAAATGCTTTTGGTGGACTTTAAACTACTACTAAGCTCTCCACCTTTATGAATATGGAGATTTATGCCCTACGTGAACACTGGCAGTGTTGCATTTTCTCCTGTGCTCCCAAGCTTTGAAACCATCTGGGAAAACACCAGGTCTTGCCACCTGAAAGCAATGAGGTGGTGTGTCCTACCTTTCACTGTGAGGAGAGTCTCGGTAGGAATCGGGGGTCTCTCTCGCATGCCGGAGGAAGCTGTTGCCTTCCCGTGGCCCGCCGATGCCGTTGAGACGGCCGCGGGGCCCTGCTGGGCTGGCATGCCTGCTGTTCTCCATGGAGGAGCTGATGAGCACTGAGTGGCTTTCAGAGAGGATGCTTTCGGTGTGGCCATTACTCCAGCTGGAGAGCCGCAACCAGGAAAAGAGAAAGGGAGAGAGTGAGAGTGGGCTTTGGTGGCAAATGTGTATCAGCAGAAGTTTAGCCAGGGAAAAGAGGGGCTCTGTTGCCACTCAGGATCTGCTGCATAACCTTGGGGTTGCTAACTGGAGGTTCAGAGTTTAGCATATTGTACGAATCCACAGGCATCAAGGTGATTTTGCATGTATGGATAAAAGGCGAGGGAAGGAGGAAGAGTTCCAATCATCAGAACTGTCACTGATTTAGCAATTTGCATATGCTAAAATTCACGGTGACTCTATTGGAATGCCACTTGGATAATAAAGGTCTTTGTAAATTCCTGAGAAGATAATTAGTTGGGTGATATGGCATCAAATATTGTTAGTCTTAAAATGAAAACACTACGAAGAGAGCACAGATCTTCCCTGGCTTGTTGTTTTACGCATCTTTTTGGTTTTGCAACAGCAACAGATCAGATATTACAGCTGCTATTTGCTTTCCCCATCCAGTACCTGTGGCTAGGTGTCTGGGTGACTGTCACGGAGTGATGTGTTGTTGAGGTGTAATGGCTTGTAGAAAACGAGGTCTCTGTTTCTCGCTCGATGACATGCTCACTGGAGATTACATTTTTCGAAACGTACTGCTGAAAAAACCCAGAAAAAACTCAGGTTTACAAACTGTAATTCACAGCACATTTGTACACATAATTCCCAATCCCTCCTTCCCAGATTTAAGCCTTTTATATGTGTCAAAGCACAAATTTTGTGACTTAAATATACGTAGAAACCATACTGACACACTTGAGTACATTCATGTAGACCTCTGTGTACATAGCCCATCTAGACTCAAAACAGGAGGAGACAAATGAGGAAGGTAGTAAAGGTCTGCATCCCAATCAAGCTATAAAAACGTATTTAACAAGAGAATGGGAAGTCCCAATAGACAGACATGTGGAAAAGCAACCTCCCATTACCATCAGATACACCGAAAATACTATTCTCTGATGGAGAAGACGGCAGCAGTCTGTGATTGCAATTTTTTCTGTGTGGAGAAAGCCAAGAGGAATCAGTCACCAGCCTGTAGCAGTTTAAAAGCTGTGGGGTGAGCTTTCCTGTGGCACTGGCAGCCTAGGCTGAAGCACGTGCAGTGAAACCTACATTCACGAGCTGGACGTTATCCGGCGGTGGGTTGGGGTGGTGTGGCCCATTGGCCATGTTCATCACGTTGTTCCTTTCCGAGCGCAGGCTCTGCCGAAGCCGGTCGTGCAACTTTTTCCTCTGCTTCCTGTGCACGAAACATGGAAACAATTTTAACAGACAAAAGGAAAGCAGATGCACCTTTCAGCACACTGATGTTGGTGATAATAATATAGCATCACTTTTTTTTTACCAGTGTTTTCTCCACTGCTGCTAGACCTTAGAGTAACTCTGAAAACCTAAGGTCTAATTGCAGCTGGAGCTGTGGGGACCTGCATAGGGGGAAAGATATTTGGGATCCCTTCCAGGAGTCAGCAGGACACAGGGGGACAGGAATAAGTGAGAGGAAAAGGGAAGCCTTTTCTAAACAATGCTCTGTCTCGGGAGTAGCTCTTTTCTGCACTCAGAAGGGAGGGGGGTGAGATTTTAACCCAGACACCTTGACACCCTCACATGGGCCAAGGCAAAGTTTCTGACAGCGCATTGAGTTATGCCTCTTCATTCACCACAGGGAGCCAAAGTGTCTGTGTCTCAGGGCTTGCTTGCAGACACTGGAACATGGTCTTTGTGATGTGGCAGTTAATGATTTTTTTTTGGTGGATTCATCCCCTGCCTCAACAGTGTACTTCAAATATAGAAGTGTGTTAAAGAAGACTGCAGAGGAAGCCTTAGAAATCCAAAGTGAGAGTATATGGGATAGGCCTGAGCCTGCAGACTTTCTGGCAGCTCTGGAAGGTTTTGTTTCAGCAACATCTGATTTGCTCTGAAGCCTAATGATTACCAGGTGGATGCCATGGCTGCTAATGCATTTAGTAGAACTGTCCATGTACTAATGACATGATCTCTGACTGACTTTGATGCTTCTACTGATTCCTGTCCTTAGCTGCTGTTTCCCACTTACTAACAACATGTAAGTCCTAGGAGGAGTGGCTGTGGGAGCTGGGGCTGTTCAGCCTGGAGAAAAGGAGGCTCAGGGTTACCTCATCACTCTACAGCTGCCTGAAAGGAGGCTGTAACTAGGTGAGGGTCAGCCTCTTCTCCCAGGCAAGTATCAACAGGACAAGAAGAAATGGCTCAAGCTGTGCCAGGAGAGGTTCAGGTTGGACATCAGGAGGAATTTCTTCATGTAAAGGGTTATTAAGCATTGGAATGGACTTCCCAGAGGAGTGGTGAAGTCACCCTTCTTGGGGGTGTTCAAGAAATGACTGGTCATGACACTTAGTGCCATGGTCTAGTTGATAAGATGGTGGTCAGTCAAAGGCTGGATGCAGTCTCAAAGGTCTTTTCCAACCTAAATGATTCTGTGATTCTATAATCCTTCCAGCTCCCCTCAGAAGAACTTTTCAGAAGATCATTACAAAGTGTCAGCAGTAAAACTTACAGCATAGTAAAACCTGGCTATGCAGAACACACTAATTAAAACACCAAAATAAATAACCAGAGAAAGGGCTATTCAATTTCAGACTTAATTTATAAATACTACCCAATTTTCTCCCATTACACTGGAGAACTTCCACCGTACTGTCACATAATCCAGGGCAGTGAAGGGAGGATGCAGGCTCAAACACACTCTGGAATGCATATGACTTTGGCTGTGGCAAAAACTAAAATACATACTAAGCCATATGCAGAAGTGCAGATAGTCATGGCAGGGTAGGACAGTGTAAGATAACTATTTTCAATCCTGTTTTGAACTCAAGGGGACTATTCCAAGCTTTGCAAAAAATGGAGGAGTGAGGGAGGGCAATAAATGTGTTGAAGCCTGATAGTCATGAAAGCTTAAAGACAATGGAAACACGACTTGACACACGGCATTTTACATATTTTCTCTGTGTGTATGTGCCTGGATAGTGGAAAATGCTTAACTTGCATCACATCACATGACTGGCCTAGGCAGATACCTCTGTCTTGGAAATGCTCCTGTCTCAGAAGGATACAGTCTGTAGTTTATGTAGGCTTTATGCTTTGATGATAACCAGGCTTAGCTTTATGCTAAGATGATAACCTATCTTCTTAGGACATATAAGCAGTTCAGGTATACAGAGAGCACTGTGTCAGGAGACATGTGAGCTACCCAAAGACCTGCTGGGCTCAGAAGCAGCACTCAAGCAAGGTTTTAACTTGATTTCACAGCTCCCCTTCATGAGGCTCTGGAGACCTTGGGAGCTGAGAACAATGGGAATTCCTTAACACAGTAGAGAAAGCGAGTTCTGGAAGGAGCTTGAGTTTGTCATCTACAGGACTGAAATCCTGGCACACGTAACCCAGGAATCCATCCCTAGAAAATTGCATTACTTCCCACCTTCAGTGACCAATGTATGTGAATTTGCATGCTTTGATCTGTGTTGTTTATCCTGTAGTAAAAGGACACTAACTAAAAAAAGAAATTACTCCACAAAACTGACATAAAAGAATAATGGGAAAGCTAGTGGGTACTAAAGAAGCTTGTATCTTCAGGTAAATGATTTGCAAATAAAGTACCTCTGAATTAAGACTCAGTGACTGAAGATACTGCCTTGCAATTTATCAGCAGTATTTCTTGCAAGGAGATCCACAAAATGAAAGCTATTACATTGGTTGTTCTCCTAACACTACTCCAAGATTTCTCCTTGTTTCTGAGTTTTCCGCTATTTAGAGAAAAGAGCATATGCAAATCACCTCACAGATACCAGTCTGGCATTACTGCTGTGTTTGGAGGCCCATGCCCTGACATGGCATTCTCATCAACTGTTTTTGAAAACATTTAACTTTTGGTTCACAGTGATTGCTGATGTCTGGGGCAAAAAAACCCTGATGGATTCTGCAGAAAACCATACTTCAGATCCTGACTATGTTTGTTGAAATACATGGGGATGTGATTTCTAAAAGCACTAATTGATCTGATTTTTTTTTTTTTGTGACTGTTTCAGTTGCTCCCTACTGACCACTGTGGGAGCAGTTGTGTGTATGTGTTTGGATTCTAACTGAGAGGAACAAATGATCTCTCTCCTCCCCCACTTTTAACACATCCATTATTGGTGGGGCTTACAGCAAAAACCAACAGTCCAACTGCCAATCAGGCCCTGAAACAGTAAATCAGGTTTATACAAATGTGGAATATTTATGATAAGGGTTTTCTGTGTTTTGGTGGGGAGATTTATATGGACAGCCAGAAGTTTTGGCAGCAGCAATTCTGCTGATGTTCTGTGTAATTTATGGTCCAGAGTGCCTCATGCATGTTTGAGAGTCACCCCCAGTAATTTAGAGACTCACAGAATGTCCACTTTTGCATTGAGAGCACTTTTGTGTCCAAGTTTTTGGCCTTTGCTGTATAGTAACTTTTAGCATCATTAATTGTGACTCAAGTACAAACAAATTAGGCTTATATATAAAAATTACTGCTGGAAAGCATCATGATTCCAGTGTTGGAGTTTGTTCATTTTCAGCTGAGGAAAACAGCTGAAATGGGTGATAGAAAAGAAAGCAAACAAAAAGAAGACAAAAATTTGCAAATTACATTTGAAGATTGAGAAACCTTTCAGATACCTTTCTTAATTTTGCACTGCTGGTGGATATGGAGACCCACATTCATCTGGCTTGAACCAGAGTACCCTGGTCACAAGCTTGTCTCTTAAGCTCACCTCTAGAGAAACCCAGATACAACCTTAGGCCCAGAAAAGCTACAGTCAACTGGGAAGGCCCTGACCAACAACCACAGGTACGAAATAGAAGAGAAAATTTTACTTGGTTTTGCAGTAGGCCACCACACACATGATGCCAACTACTAGAAGAGCAATGCAAATGCCAGTTATGGTCAGCACCCGTTTCTGGTACAGTTCCTCAGCTTCTAGAAAGGGACAAAAACAGAGAAAGTCACAACATGGAGGATGGCTAGGCAAGGAGCACAGAGTCAGCAGCTGTCATGCTACAAACCACTGCACAGATGCACACAGCCACACCGAGACACAGCCACCACACTTCAGGCAGACTCATTATTGACTGCGAGGAGAACAGGACTAGACCACAATACCGGGTGATGAGAACAATTATCACAATACCGGGGATGAGAACAATTACAAAATTACAGTCAAAAGTCAACTTTTTTTTTTTTTTTTTTTTTAAGGCAACAAGAATAATATCTAAGAAACAACTTCACAGTTGACAAACACAGCATTTGCTGGAAATAAAAATGCAGTGTGGTAAGGTAATAACATGAATTTGCAAATGCTTTGGAGGTTTTGCAAAGACAGCTGGAATGAAAGCCATTTTTACAGGTCTTACGAGAATTTTTTTTTTAAATTTTTTTTTTTTTTTTATTTTTTGGATTGTTTTCATATCCAATATCCCTCTGGTCCCATGTCAATTTATCTCTCAGCTGTCTTTACAGGAGAAATTTCAAAATACTCTTCTACATTTGAGACATGAGCTTGGCTTGTAATTATATCACCAATGGAAATGAAGACAGGTTTTGAGCTCTGGTCATAAAGTTCAGACTCCAGTGCTCCTCCTAAAACACAGCAATATCAACAATCAGCAGTGCTTTGTGTGAGAGAAATGTGGAGTTTTAACTTGCATCCCTTTGTGACCAACAAAGGAACTGTCTATCTAGGGTGGCAGCTTGCTCAGTGATGACAACTTGTTACCGATCTCATTCATTGGAGATATTTCACTTTTATAAAGGTGTTAGTTGCACTGCTAATGTTTGGGCTGGAGCTACTGATGCTTTCTAGCCTTGCTCAAGCTTGGCAGAGAGCATTGCTGAGTGTTCTGCTGGGGAAATGTTAGGGAGCTCCGAAACAGAGGCGCATTCTGTGTTGACGCTTTACAGATGTGGATTTGTGTTCCTGCTGTTAGGACAAAAATGGATGTCTAGCTTTACTCAAGCCTTATTTTTGACTAAGCAGACAGACCAATAGTGATCTGCAATATCGACCACAGTCAGAATACTAGCAGGTGATTAAAAATAAATGAATGAATGAATGAATGAGAGCTTTGGGATAAAAGGTAAAGCCAGCATTATTCCTGCTCAAAGGGGCTTACATCTGACTGGTACAAAGGTGCACAATGGTCTCTCACATGTGCCATATGTCTCTGTCAAAATGATCTGCTGTCATAAATGACACACCAGTTCAGGAGAAAATACTCCTTACTTAACAGGGAGCAGACTTCCCTACAATATTTTTCCTGAGCTTGTCTAGTTTTGTTTTAAAGTTGCTGTGGGCAAGTGGCAAATACTCCACGCAACAAACCAAAAAGCAAAAATAAATCTTAATTTCTCTGATACAATGCACCACACCATGGAACAAGTTTGTCTTACAAGCCAAACCCACTGTAAATCAAACACCAGCAAACAGGTCATGAGCACTGTCAGACAAAATTAATAGCACTAATTATTAACAAAGATGGGGGGAAGGGATAGAAGTGAGTGTGGTAAAACTAGGATGCTGTAAAAATGTATTAAAGAAAAATAAATATAACGCCAAGAACAGAAAGTCAAAAAAGAGAAGGAAGAAAGGGCTGAAACTCCAACTGAACCAAACTATGACAAAGAAAAAGAGGAAGGTAAAATATAAGGAAAGACAGGAAAAAAGGGTAGAGAAGTCAACTACAGGCCTGGCACAGCATGCTTGGAACTGGAAAAAAACAGAGAGAATAAATGCTTGGGGAGAAAAAAAAGGTTGAAGCAGAGTGTGAAGGGATTTCTCATACAGCATAACTCCTCACCTAGGCTAGTTAGTGGCACTGGATGCCCTTCCCTTTTTTGCTCCTTCTGAAAGCACTGATTAGTTAGCCATGGAAATGGTGTATTACGAGGATGTCACAGGAAACAGGAGGATTGTGCTAAGCAATTTAGGGGCTAAGTCGAAATGCTTTGAATTATTATTATTTTTTCATTGTCATGCTGTCAGCTGTTAGCTTATGAAAGCAAAATGAATAATGACATATTAACCTGTTTTTTTTTGGAGGGCAAGGGAGAGGAAATAGTAGACTAACAGTGGACACTCTGTTTTTATACTGAAGGAAAAATTGCACTGACTCCAGGAGGTTTGCTTCTGGCTGACGCTGTTGCAAATGTGCTGGGCAGCTGACTGGTGATGACCTGACTGGGTTTGCCAGCTGCCTGAGGCTTGTTGCTTATATGTGGGGTTTTTCTGGGTGCTCACTCAGTGCAGGGCATGGGGGATGCAGAGAGGGAGCAGGGCTATGGGTGCAGCCCTGAGCAATGCTCCTAGCACCAGCAAGTCTGCTTGGACTACAGGTATTGATGGGCATGGGAAATTAAATTCCTGGAATCTGCTTTCATAGCCTTAGTTCCCTTTTGTGCCCTTAGAAATGAGGCCCTAAGAACAATGCAGCTTGACACGGTGTGCATGAATGCTGGTGCTGCCATGCCCTCCCTCAAACTCTGGGGGCAAGCTCTGCCTAGGAAAGCACATGCACCTGGGCATGTCATGCCAGCGAACCAGCAAGCTCTCACGTAAACCTGGCTGTGCTCCTGGCTAACAGGGGACAGCCGGGGCTAAATGGGGGGTGCCCTGGTGGTCTGCAGGGGCCAGTGTGGGTGACAGGGATGCTGGCAGCTGGAACAGGACTGGGATTCTGGTCAAGACTCTGCAGATGGCATGGTACCTCAAAGACAAGCCTTGGACTCTCTGTTTAAGGCCAAGAAGAGTTTTGCAAAGAACTTCTGTGGGGCACTTGTGGTTACACTACATCTTGCCCCAAAACAGCCTTCTGTCCCTGACCAGTGTTAAAGTTTATGGAGTCAGTTACTGACACCCAACTAAATAACACTGATGCTGACAGAACAACCTTGGAAAAAATGAAAAGCAGCCTTGCAGGAAAGTCTAAAGAATTGTATGTGCAGTGAGAATTTTGGAAAGATTTTAGCCTGTTAAGTAGTGAAAATAATTTGAATAATTTTTTTACGCTACAGAATGCTAGGCAAATCAAATCAGCGTAAGACTTAAGGTATTACATAGGCAGCCTTTCAAATATGCAATTAATTTCACATCACTCTAATTTATACATAACTGATGATATATGAGGTCTTAAATTTTCTCTATTTTAAAGCTTTTCTTCTTACAGATCCCTTGAGATTTTTAAAAGAATTTAATTCCAAGAAGTTGATCTGCTGATGCAATTTCATATATAAAGCAAAATTTGCATGTTAGTTTTTTTAAAGGATTTTAATTTAACCCCTCATATGTTAATGTAGCTATGTATCTTCCACTATAATCTAATATGTATTAGTGGGAATGAATGCTAACTTAGGATAATAATAAAAACAAAAATAAGATAGGTTGTGAGGGAATTTTTAAATTTGGGCTTGTAATTGGTTTTCCACAGTTCACAGTTTAAGCTAATGACATTTTGTAGGGGCATTTTTAATAAGAACATGAACTAAAACTGCCTCACCATCTGTTTTTTGTTTTTTTTTTTATTATTTATCAATAATTATAGGATATCCCAAACTAAAATTGACCTGAATTTCAAGTTAGCCTGGTCAAGAAATGCATTATTTGTACTGCTGAATACAAATAGCTAGTCAGATAAGTACAGTCTATTAATGAAGACTTAAAAGATCTATTTCTATTATATTTAAAGCTGAAGTGTGAAAATGGTACCCACTGCCAATGTTCTTGTTGAGTTTAATTTTAGAAATATTGAATATATTTGCTGATTTGAGAATCTAGACTCTAGCTGTAAACTTCTACTTAAATTCCTAAATAACTTTCAGTCCACTTCAAATTCACAGACCTGGAAAGGAATGCATATATGCATATCATTTACAGATATGTACTGATTTACATATGATGTGTAACCACCTAAATGTGTTTAGACATAAAACTTTACTTGAAAATCAGAGCTCAACACTGCAAATTTGCAGAATTTTAAGTGGCCATAACAGTTTCTCTCTTTTAATACACTAGTTAGACATTTTGCTTAACACTTACAGTGTTTCCAAAACCTGGCAACCCAAGAAAAGCTCACCAAAAGCAGATATCAAAACTTGTCAAATCTATACAGCAGAAAAAGGAATGTACACTGTGTTCTGATCACTTCAGTAATTCCTAGATCTCCTTAAATCTGGAATATCCTATCAATATTATCATTTTAGTGAACTGATCTCCACTAACACTTTGACAAGGGTTGTTGTTATAGCTGTATGATCCCTTTTAAAGCATAATGAAATTGGTTAGGAATTGAAAAGGGGAAGTGGAGGGAAATAAAATAAAAAGGGGTTTATCTCTCAGGGTCTAGAATCTGCAGGCTAAAAGGAATGATTGGTCCATACCCATAAATTCAATCCCAAGATGCTCTGCCAATGCAGAAAGTTGTCAAAAAAAAGAAAGAAAAAGGAAAAAGTTTCAGAAAAGAGCAATACACTGTACTTAAAAATAAATTACATATGAGAATTATAGCTATTCTGTGTCTTCACATGAAACAGGACAAAGGGTGCATGGTTATGTGGGCAGTTGCTTAAGTGCACCTTTCTTAGTTATGTTACTAGGCCTTCTGCAAGGCCATACACAAAAATATGTATACATGGGGCATCTGAGCAGCCACAGTCCAGGGAATGCAGGAGGAACCATTAACCCTTAAAGATCTTACTGAGATGAGCAGAGCTGTGGCCTGAGAATACTATGGGCAATGGCTGATTGTTTTCACAGGGGAACATGACAGCAAAGGGATGCTTTACAAAGGGCAGCATACCCCTGTAAATGGGTTGTGCATTGCTCTCCCTCCTGGCTGTGCTTCTGTACCCAGAATGCGTATCCTTGCTCTTGAAGGTTGTGACCTGGAGGTGGCTGGCACTGCTTACTCAGTAGTGGGAGTCCTCTGCTTTGCAAACTGACTGCAGCAGGCCTCCAGCTTCTGGAAAATGAGGAGCCAACCCTTTTTCCCTGTCTTTGGACTGTGCTGCGTTGGCAGAACAACTTGCTGACCAGCTGGACGGATCCTGGGGTGCAGGGCCTGATCCCCTTACACAAATCACATGCCTAAATCGGCACTCCCAGGCCCCAGCACCCGTGGGTAAGGAGGAACACAAGTTTCCCCCCAGCAGGTATCCTAGGAGACCCTTCCCAGGGGTCCAACACTACAGCCATGGTAGCTCTTGCCTTTTCTTGTTCTTGTGTGCTGTGGAATTTAAATCCAATGGTAATTTTCATGGCAAATGGATTTTTTAATGTAGTTTGCACACACATGGGGAATGTAAATTCTTTGTTGCCAATCAGTAACATTTTAAGGGTTAAGTAAGTTGGAATCCATCCAGGTCTCTTCCTAAAGAGCCAGTATCACATGCCTACCTGACCTCTGCTAATGATATACATTAGTTGCATAGAAAGCTTGATTAAATCTTCAGAAAAATGAATGACATGCCCATGCATATATATTGCTGTAATTATGCTTGCTTATAGGTAATAACCTATAGGTAATAATAACCTAGTTTGAAGACACCTCATTTAATTTTAGGGAAGTCATTCATATCATGCAGTTTCTATTTCATATAATTCAATAGGAAGTTGGTATTTAAAATTGGAATAAATTCTGGCTGGAAGGCCTAACAAGAAAACATGCTGAAGAAACATGCACTGCTTATTCAAACCCAGATGTTACGTAGCTCTGATTTATCTACAGTATTCCTAGTTACACTCCCTAAATCTGATAAGCAAAACATCCCAACACTTCTCCTTTTATAAAAAGGTGATTATTTTTGATATTTTCCTACTTAGGCTGATATTTTTGCACACTTTTTACATGCGGTGTGGCTTCTATTGAATATTTGTCTCTAGGTGCCCTAAGAATAAATAAAATTAATTATTGTTAACAACTCATTTTCATTCTGGTTGTGACTGGGGGGAACATAACAGTCTTGCAGGAAAAAATACTTAGGAAGCAATTTTTTTTCACCACAGTTATTTAAAACTACAACTTGTTTGGTGTATTGTAGCCTGCTGAGATGCAGGGTCTACGGAACAAGAGGATGACGCTGGGAAATGTGGAAAAGAATCCTCCAGAACTGCATGCTCTGTTTATGAGTGGTGTGCCACAGCTGCTGGGCACTCAAGGCTTTGGGTTGACTGCTGTATGGATTCAGGTGGGTAGCCTGGAGACATGGTGGTGCCAGTGAGGGGTAAGCACTACCTCAGGTTTTTGTGGAGAACTTGCACCTGGCAAACAAAGGACCCATTTGGATCAACTGCAACAGCAGAGAGATCCAGGAAGACTGATTTAAACTCTGAAACACCAAAATGTCATGTTTCTTTCAGTGGGTAATGAAAAATGCTAAAAAATTATAAATGCTTCTTCATGCAATTTCAATTGAAAACAAACTCAAATCTCCTAAACTATCACAGAGAAGACTCCCTATATGTCAGCCATTTCTATTTGAGGGACTGGAATGCAGTCTCTTCGTGGCATTTAAACTCCACTTTGGATACAAAATCTGGTTCATTTCAATAGTACTCGGGTTGCAAAGTTGGTTTTGAACTTGATGCGTTAAGTCCTATGGCTCCCGTAAAAGTGACAATTGGTTCAAATCTCAGGAGCACAGAAAACTTGTTCTTTCATACTTGAAGCATCTTATCACTGCAATTTTAGCACTTAGTGAACATTAACTGAGCAGTTTATAGTGAAAACCTGTCTTTTTTAATGCTGAGGAAAAAATGGACAATGACATTTTTCAAATCTGCTTGTTCATTTAGGAATCTTGGTCTCAGCACATAAAGTGTACGTGTACAATTTAGGGTGCTGAAAGGCTTTAGAAAAGGAAAATTTCAGGTGAGATTGTCTACTATCTTCATACACATGTAACTACCCGAGAAAATGTAGAAAATCAGAAATACTGAGGTAGTAGAATAGCTAAAGGCAGACTGATGAAGACCTGTAGTTTATATGAAAGGCTGAAAAATTAGACCATCACACAGTGACTGCAGTTTTGGTCACCCTTCTAGAATATCATAGCTTTTTTCCTGCCCCTGTTAATGTTTCAGCCAGGTTCACAGTGACAATAAGAGGCAAGGGCCATTATTATCTAAAAAGAAAATTCTTTCTGCCCCTCTTGGTACTGTCCCTCTTGCTCATCAGGGATGGCAGAGCTGAAATGGACATTGTTTAAACTGGTGCCTCATTCTGAGGGACGGCATGGACCCTTTTCAGCTGGTGCCCAAGAAGGCCCAGAGCATGCCTCTGGCCAGTTCTAAATTCACAATTCATATAAAATTGTTAACTAGTGGAGTAAGCAAGTCCATTGGCCCTGTGGGTGGGGACCTTGGTCCATCTGAGGCATTTGAGAGGGCAAAGGGTTTACATGTGATTAAACTCTAGAGATGTTTCCTCAACCTTCTATTAATTCATGGCTTAATCACTGTTTCTTATCCCAGGGATCATTCTGCACAGTGTTTCTATAAGAGTTCTCATGCCTAACTAAAATTACCCTAAACTTTTAATGTTTACTCATTACTTTTGCTGTCCTCCATTTACCTTGATTCCTTGACTTCAAGGGAGTGAATGCATGAACATTCAGACAGAAAATGTATCTGTCTTGAACTGATGTATTTTCAAAACTATTTGTTGACTGCCTTCTGCTGTGTTTTGGACCAGTGGTGGATCACGAGCCTCAAAGACAAAGCAGTCACAAAAAAAAAAAATCAAGGGCAGCATGGCTGATAGCAGCTGTGACTGCTGTGCTCAAGAAAAGGACACCACCTGGTCTGCCAGCCAGGCTTCTGAGATGAGACAAGTTAGCCTTGCACTCTGGTGGGACAGGGCATTTCCATACTGCCCAGGGGTGCCTTGCTCTGATCTGGCAAAAGGTCCACAGCCCAGTAACTTCAGGACCCTCAAATACCAGCTCCAGGGCGGATTTCTGAAGACAAATTTTCTTTATCATCTAAATTAAGATAGTAACAGCTCATCGGTAAGCACACTTGTCTTGGAACCCCACTGACTCCTTCTTTCCAAATAAAGAAAGACCTTTCTTAAAGCAAGTGAACTTGCATAGCTATATGGTTCACAAATACACTTTTGTTTCCTACTAGCACTCATACTGCTTAGCATCCCAATTTGCTCTGTACTTTGCAAAAGCTGCATCTACAGAACTAAGTTAATCATCTACACACTTGGTGCAAAATATAAGCTTGGCTTTAAGCCCCAGATGCAACATTTGGCTTTAGAGAACTCTCATTCTAAGTCCTCTTTTAAACAGTATGCTCTGGTCTGCTTTGGATATGATAATAAAAAGTCATATAAATCCTTCTTCATTGATTTTTTTAGTTAAGTATAAACATCAGTGGACCCTTTCCAAATGTGTCATTTCAAGACCTTAAGCAGTATAAGAAATCAGAGGTTGCAGTGCTGGTGCAGGGCAGGCAGAAGTTCCAGCATCTCATAGCCACTGACTGGGGTTTCAGAGTGGCCTAAGGTAGGTAGTGGTCTGCCTTCCTGCCTCTGATTTCAAAAGAGGAAGCACTTTACCAACTTAAGTACTAATAACTGAATGTAACTCTTGCAGCAAGGCGAGGGCATTGTGCCTTTTCCATGGAGGCAACTTCAGAAAAATCTCAACCTGGTGTCATTAAAAATCCCAACCAGGGTTAGGAAACTGAAAGACAAAGGAAGGAAAACCCACCTAAACATTTTTTTTTCTCCTAGGTTAAAAAAAAAAAATTATAATCAACACACAATTCTTCTATAGTTTTCAGAGAAAATATAGCAGCAAACAATGGATCTTATATTTTTCACACTACCTCCTTTTAAATTACTATTCTAAGATCAGAAAATCTTAACTGCACTTTTCATCACAATCCACAGAAAAGGCCACTTAAATCTAACATTTGGTAAACAAATACTGTAACAGCATAAACATTTGTAAAGCCATCATTACCAGAGGCATTTAAGTATAACTCACACTAATAAAGCTTCTAAAACACCCAAGTGCTGGAAGGTCCAGTCCCCAGTCAGCACTCTTGGGATTCATGTGGGTAGCTTCCATGAAGGAAAGTATGAATTATGTATGGATGTTTTTTATCCATCATTGTAAGAGAAAACCTCTGTGCATCTCTTCAGGGTCCAAAATGTCCAGCATATACTCACAGCTTTTTGTCCTATATGCCAACTGAAATTAAATTAAACTGGTCTATAGTCTTTCTGTGCTGGCATCAAAAAAACAGTTTCTATAATACTGTTTTTAGATCACAGTACATTCTGATGCCAGGAACAATTGAAAGTAAGTAGTAAGCATGCATATAAATTTACGATCTAAGTGATTTTCTTGTGTGTTACCTTTGACTTTGCCATAGCCAATGAGAGAAAATAAATACATAGTGTATCTTCTGCTACATCCTTGTCAAGTAATAATAATTAGCCATTTCTCCATGGGAAACCTTATGGGATGTGACTGCAGTGCGGATTTTAGCAGTCTGCGTATGTGCACGTTTGATACTTTCATTTGGCCAATTAATCTTTGATCTGCTGCTCACAATATACCCAAAACATGTTAGACCACATTATTAAAGTTATCTGTCCCCCTTTTCTTTTTCTTTTTCTTTCCACTGAAGCTTGGACAAGGAGGAGGAAGAACATTTTGATCCTGTTTGGTACCTGCCCTTTAGAAACAATGTAAGCACTTCAATTACCTTTAACCTCTAGTTCCAAATGCAAATCTCATATATAAGTCAAGGACTAGCTACCCACCCTTTGGTTGATGGAGTGCTGGCCTGTTATGCCTTATAAGCTTTTTGTGGCAAATAAAATGGGAGACTTTCAAAATGTCATTTGTGTACTTTTTCTGCTTGATGTCAGCAGGGAGTCCATATCACACATTCAGAGTTAATTTCACAGCATTCCTAAATCTTGCATTTCCCCATACCCTCAATGCCAAACAATCTCAGGATTGCTTTCTCTTATAATTCGCAACTGCTTTTTGTTATAATTTTCATGCAACAGGCAGAGACAATCAATATTAGGCCTTAGGCAACAAATCTAGTTACAGATTAAAAAAAAAATAAAATTGGAGGAAAGAGGCAGCGACAAGAAAGCAGCACCAACTGAGCATGCTTCTACTGCGGCACAGACAGAAAAGTAGTGGACGTACTGTAGAAGCTGGCCATTACGTAGTTTTGGCAGCGATCACCAGTAAATTCATTTGGGCACCTGAGAGGAAAAACAAACAAAAAAAATGGTAGAGAAAAAAACAGAGAAAAGAGAAGAGGTGAATATATGCTAAGAAAGAAGCTCCTTCAGTGTGAACTGATATGACTTGGTGAGTTCACTTTCAGAAACTGAATCTCGGTTTAGCGTGTCAAAATAGCTCAGGATGTTGAGAGCAAGTCATTTGCTCTGTGGAAATGTAAAGAAATCCCCCCTGAAAAACCAGCCAAAACCAAACCAATCCAGATCAAAGTGTGTTTCAGGTTCTGAGACAGAAATTCACCATTCCAGAGACCCAGATTTTTAGGATGCTCTTTCCACAAGGCAGCAAGGACACAAGATCTGTACATTCTCATCTCCATGAGTTTGGTCTTTTAGGGTTGCACTTTGCAGCAGTCTCCCAAACAGGAAAACTGCCAGTGTGTGCAAAACAAATGCATCTGTGAATGAATGGAAAGATCAAAAATCACACAAACGAGAAATATTTTGGAGGTCAATAATGCCATGGTGTACAGATTGTACTTCAGAAAATCAGGTCATAAATTAGTGAGTAAAGAGGCCGGTTCCAGCTGAACTGTGAAAACACCAAGTACTATTGATTTTGTTGCTGTAGTTGGGGAAGAAAGCAAAGTTCAGATTATTTTAACATACTTTCTTGGTTTTGGATTTTCATGGGCAGAGTTTCAGTACATCTTGCTCCAGTGAATCCAGGTTGGCACCTAAAGGGCAAAAATGTGATAAGCAATAGTACACCAAAACCACTGCACTAACAGACTTACATCTGCTGGTCTATGGAGTGCGAGTGCATTAAGTGACCTCCTGGTTGGGTGTTAGTGAAAAACGATCAGAAGAGATGCAAGAAAGTGTAACCTTTCCAGAAGATAAAACTTGGTGAAAATTACAGCAAAAATTCATCAGAGAGAAAAAAAAGTATTTTTGCTTATCTGTTTTGAAAAAGAAAGAAGAATCATGGCTAGCAAAAATGTGTACCAGCTCACTGCTTACTCCATCCCATGAAGGGACCAGAGAGTTCTTTTTTAAAATGTGCAATGTGGTGCATAACAACAATTTACACTGCTGCTTTCATTAGTCACATAAAATCTATGAAAATACAATGATTTCCCTATTTCTGTGATGGCACGTTGTGTCTTCTGGTAATTTGCTTTGAGGAGGAACAGTTAGTACAGTGATCACTGAAAATCCACAAAAATCCAAAAAGTGAGAAGACAAAGTCAAATCCAAAGGGAAGTATATTCAACATGGCTCACAAAAAGATTAAAAGTCGGTCCAGGGGATAAGTAAAATGAGAGGGCAGAAATGTTCTCAAGATTTGCAGCCCTGGAGTTGTCCTTCCAGTTCATAAGCTTTTCTGCAGAAAACTTCCATGAAGCTTTCCCCTTGATCATAGAGAAGGAATTTCTCTTCTATGATTTGCCTGTCCTTTCTGCTGCTGCCTATCAGTTCCTCCTTCACCTTCATTCTTCATGCTGGGGCAGGGCTCCCAAATATCAACATAGCAATGCAGGCTTCCTGTGTTTCAGACTTCAGTGTGAATGACTCTCCACCACACTAAGGATCTATAGATTTAATTTTCTTTCCTCTTTCTCCTTCTTCTCTCCATTCTTACTCAGCACGTAACCTGAAATTACCTCATATCTGCTCCTGTGAACACATTTCAGTCATGTTACCCGTCTTTGTGATGCTCTCTGTGAGTTTGCCATGGGACAAGGATCTCCCATCCTTTTCTTCTGCTGATGACATCCTGCTAGCCTCTTTTTCAATTTTTTTTTCATGATTTACTTGTCAGGTACTAAAAAGCCTTCTTATTTGCAAACACCTGTTCATCAGAATAATCCTCCATATCTTCTGTCCATCTGAGTTTCATGTGTGCTGAAAGCTGTCCCAATATTTTAAATTCTGCTTTTCCACAATTGCCTCTAGCCCTAAAAAACAGGGATGCTGCTCTTGCACAAGTGAGACTTTCAGAAAATCTCTTTGGCAAAAGGATCAATGTCAGGGATAAACACTAGCATCTTGTTGAAAAAAATCATGCTGGAATGATATTTGTGTAATAAAGGTATATTTTCAGGATCTGAAGATGAAGCTGATTAGCTGTAATGATGTATTTGCTTATTAAGGAAGAGAGTTTGAGTTCTCCAGAGACAAAGTCACCTCTTTTGGTAAGTACCCAGTGTGCAGAGATCCCAGTCTCCATAGATATATTCAGTTGAGAAAAATGCAACAAGGATAACTCTGTCTTTAGAAGATGCTTTTGCTGGGCATGACAGAAGACATTTTGCACCTTTGAGAAAAGGCAAAATGCTTTTGATAGAAAGCAATTTGATCCATGTTACTGAATAAAGAATAAAAATGTTTTGCACTAGTGATCTTGTTAAATGGCTGTCACTGTAAAGCTGGCATTTGTGCATGCTTGGCTTTCAGTTCACAGGGACCTTTACATCTTTGTCACCAGGCTCACCTACAAATTCCCAAGGAACACGACTGAAAGCCTCATGCTTTCCTCCTGCCACTGGCTGCTGGTTGTTGTCTTGCTTTGTCTGTACTTGTTTTCAGATATTGGTGCAGTTGTGGAGGTGATGAAAACAACTTGGGCACTGGTATAAACAATGCTGAAATCATATCCAGACCAAGCAGGCTCAGCCCTGTTGAGAGGGTGCCGAAAACAGTTCAGGTGTGTTTATTCTTGCTCTGAAACCATTGTCAGCAAATGGTTGACAATTGCAGCACCTGCCCTTGAGAATGAACCCAGGATGGGCCAGCTGAGAGGAAGCTGAGATGAGCCTGTCCACTTACGATGATGTGTCAATGCTAAAGGCATTTCATTGCTCAGATGTGCACTGCAGCACTGTTTCCAGTACAGTTTGGAAGGTTGTTTCCTGTATACAATACTTTTACAATCTGCTTGCAATGAACACCTTATCCTAATCAAAGTTTTCAGACATTACTTCTTGTTGTGACTTTTTTTTCTAGATCGTTATCCATGTACCATTTTCCTTTAGAACAGTAGCAAAAGTTGAAGTCAAAAAGCTTGGAGCAAAATGTATACGTTTGCGCTGTGCAATCCTTGTAATTTCCTTTATGCCTTATAAAAGTCTACTTGGATCATTTATTTCTTATATTAACTGGGTAAAACCAAAATACTAAACCACATATAGTAGAATAACTGCTTTCTTCCCTCTACACACAGTAGTTGGAAAGGGCAGCATTTGCATGTGTTCAGTAGACACTTCTCAGAACACTGAACACATATCATCACACTGTTTTTCATCAGGAGAGGAATGGTTCAGGAACTCATATTTCCATTTCATTCACTGCCTACAAACAAACACACGGTGGGAGAGAATGTTTTTGGGTTTTTTTTCCCATGGGAGGTACAGTACGTAGTAATCCATTTAATTGCCTAAGTCAGAGCTAGTATTTCTATCCTTTCTCTTGAATGAATACTTCTGGAACTTCTGCTTGCAAACTTGCTGGTTGGAAGAAACTTCTCTCCATTTCTATTCTACAAAGGCCTTTACATGAAGACAGATATAGAAAATGGCTACATCATAAAAAAGTACAGAATTCACTCTTTTGCTGTTAAGAAAAGCAGCAGCACACTTTTGTTAAGACAATAGCATCATTTTCATTGAACAAAATTCCATTGTAATAACAAAACCATTAGAAAAGATGATGTCTGCAAGTCAGGAATCAATTAATCATAATATCAAGACCTTCACGGTATGACACTTCAAAAGAACACTCTAAAAGTATAATAGATCTTATATTCACAGATTTTTTTCGAGTGAGAAGGAAATGCTAGGAATTTTGGTCCTAATTTTGAATTTATTGAAATATTTTTCTTCAGTGAACTTGGGGACACTTTTCCAACTGAACATAAATGACTTAGCAATCTCAGTCTCATAGGAAGCCATTAACATCCAAGCTTCTAAAGTCTATGATGTTTTCAAAAAGTGACTCATGTTCTTACGAAGCTTCCGAAAATTTTATACACTAGTTTATTTAAGTAGTCAAAGCTTCCTATTTCATCTGCCCTATTTTGAGATTTTTTTACTTAGTCTTGGGTTTTAATTAAAATACATGTGGGGAAAATACATGCTACCACAGATGTAGCTGTACAATGCTTTACTAAGTCTCCACACATTTCTTCGGCTTTTCACATGGTTACCACTTGAAAGCAGGGAATTTTCTTGAAGTTCACACCAGTATCCAGAAGAGCAAGATCTGATCCTGCCTGGATCATCACTATGCATTTTATAAAATATTCTTTTTTTAATATATAGTCAGATTTTAACTGAAGATAAATTTAGCTTTTTTTTTTTTTTAAATAGAGTAGGGGACTTACAAAACCAGAGATTACTTGGAAAATTCCATGGTTGTTTTGAATCTGAGTCATGTTTTTTTGGTTAGGGATAAAACCGATTTAGAATGATATGGCTCATGCTTTAGAAATTTTGTTTTTGCTCTCAACAGATGGACCATATGGAAAAATGTGAACTTGCTACTGAGGCAGAAATATGAAGAGCAAGTACCATATTTCAAGCATTCTGTTTCCACAAGCATGTTCTGGGAGTAGATTTGTTTTCTTAGAACAATGAAGACAATGTGTAGTGGTTAGATACCTACTTTAGGTAACTGGAATGTAGAATAAAAAGTGGGCATCTTTAAAGAAGTAAGAAGAGAACTGTGTTTTTTCCCTTCAGTTTCCCAGTACTTTAGTACCCACTTTCCAGTACTCGCTTTTATTTCTTATGTAGCTGTATTGCATTGTTTTACTACACAACATAAAATTTTTGTTCTGGCAAGTGTTAGAGGGCATAGCAAATGGCCCTGCAAAATAGTGGTGGCTCTGACTGTTCTCAGGGTAAGAATCCTTCTCTACTGCCATATTGTAAAGGAGATTCACCCAGTCTAAGTTTACAGCTCTGATGCTTTTTCCAAATAGGTCTTAGACCACCCAGGCAGAGGCACATCTGCCAAATCTGGGAATTGCCTTTTCCTTGAAATACAGCCCCAGAATTAAAGGTTTTTTCTTGTCTACAATAGGGGAAAACAGTCCCCACTTTATTCAAATGTCTCCAAGACATTTTATTAAAAAACTAGCCAGTCTATAACATCATTACAGAACATACACAGACATTTGAATTAAAATAAAGAAGTCCCCACACCAGTGAGGATGGGATACTTCTGAAACTACCCAGACAATATTAATGGTTAGCAAGTCTGCTCAATGCTCAGCTCTGCCATTCACTGCAGTTTTCTGAACATTGTTTGGATAGGAAGTTGAAACACACAGGCTTGTACGTGCTCTGGAGAGTCGTAGTAAACTGCTCATCTTGAATGCTGGCTTACAACAACCATGTAAATTTAACACAAATCTTTCTCTTTCTCAAAAAAGAATCCCACCACAGCACATATAACTTTTCCATATTTGCTTCAGCTAAAAATGATCCTAAAATTCAATGGAACATTCATTGCTTTCAGCAGCACAGCAATCCATGAAAATCCAAAGCAAAATAAAGCCCATGATGTGCAGGTAGCATCTTTTACAAGGAAAACTTACAGGTAAACCGGAACATTATGAGGTTTGGTGGGGATTTGATGGCTTTTGTTTGTCTGTTTTCCTTTAAAAAAACCCCAAAACCCAAAAACTCGAAAAAAAAAAACAACATAGACAAGCAGCCAATTTCTTCCTGGCCTGATGAAAGCATCACAGACCACCCAACTCACCTATCAAAGTTATCTTTACAATTAGTGTTGTCTAATTTTTAGTCCTAGGAGACTGAAAAATTACGCAGTTACAGCAGATGACAATCTTGACCAACCTCTTTGTCTGAAAAACAGTAATATCCTCACAAAAGGCCCTCTTAGGTACCAAGGATGTTTCCCAAGGTTTAAATGCTGAGTTTCCTCTCAAGCTAGTGTGAAGAAGTCCCTATGACTAGTTCACCTTCAGGGGTAAAAGCTATGTGACATGCTCCCAGACAGGAGGCAAATTCCAGTGCTGCAGCTCTTCATGGATGTTCCCCAATGCAAGGGACTATTGCAGCAGACCAATACAGCACAATCAGGACCTGAAAAAGGTGCACAAGCACCCCACTGAACTAAACTCATATGACTTCATGAATCACAATTGGCACACAAAATAGTAACCTCCACCATGACCATAACTTTCACTGTTTTTTATGCAATTAAACACAACAACAGTTGTGAATCTGGTATCACCAGAAACTGTTCAGTTACTACATCAGACAATTAAAATAACAGTTTCTTGTATAGAAAGTGTAATATTTGATACAGTTTTCCACACCCTTTTTTATTTGCTCTTCTAAATGTAGAATATTTAATTTACAATGTCTGTTTCATTATTTCTAATATAAGGCTCAAGTTGTGTTTCTTTGTGCCATATAAACAGCAACAGAAGATCCTGTGCCACTATCATGTAGAAGTATTTCCCATTTAGCCTCTGCTGTGTTTCATATGCCTCTGCAGAACACAGAGAGGTAATCATTAACATTCTTCCCACATCCACATAGTTAAAAAATGAAGAAATGTAAGTTCAGAAGAAGACATTTTTCAGGTGTTCCTTTAAAGAAAAAAACCATTTGTGAAACCTGATGGCTCCAACAAAAGAAGAAAATAGGATTTCTTACCTGCACAGGTATCTTGGGGGGTTTGGGAGGTCTTTAACCATGTAACACTCTCCCCCATTTACACAGAAGGCTTTCTGCTTTATGTCACATTTTGTGAGATGACTTGTCCCAGTTGTAGATGTGGAAGTGGCTGGAAAAGATAAGAATGAAAAAACAGATCAGAGGCTGTTTTTCTTTCTGACTGGTGAGTATACTTGTATGTGAGGGAAGAAGTAAGGCTAGGGAGGATCTGGCAAGTCCTTTGAGCTCTCTATCTGCTGCTACCACAAGCACAAGCTGCTACCACTAATCACTTGACCCTGTATTTTGTTGATTGCTAGAGTGAGTAGAGTTTAAATACATACCTCAGAGATACACGATCCCACACTCAGCCTGGAAGGAAGTGAGGGTTTTCCTAGCCCTGTCCATCAAGCGGCCTAAATTTTTTGCAACACTCATATGTGTTTCATTAAAAATGTGTAATTTATGTGCAGTAACTTTTATTGCATTATGTGCATCCAAGTAATTTTGGGGTGTGATAGTCACTACAGATTGCTGATATAGTGTCCTATAAAATAAGGTCCTGGATGATATTTTGCCCTGGTATTGCCTTGAAGCAGGTATTTTTCAGTGAAGCTTAACCTGAGGCCCTGTGCTTACTCAAGATCTCAGTCCAGTCACTTCATTCTCCCTGAGGAGAGAGTGAATGGCTGAATGCTGAGTGTCTTTTTCCTTGCTCATAAACAAGAACTGTGGCTACCCTGGTTTGACCCTGTAGGGGGAAGAGAATGGGGAGGTTGCAGGTTTTGTTCCTTCCTGTGTGTATACAATTGCTACTGGTGTCCACAGGAATATTTGATACAGAGGGCAGCCTAGCATCTCCTGTAGCTGGGCTCATCTGCGTGAGATGAGCAAGAGGTCTTGGGCCACTAATGCTGCTAAACACCATTAGGTGCTTAAATTGCTACTAAATGAAAGAATCATCCTGACCACAGTGTTTCATAGCTTACTCCCTGCTGCATTTAGGGAATACCTAGAGAAGGCAGGGACACTGTTTATTTAGCAACCTTTAGGGAGGCTGCCAGGGAAGGATAAGTAATCACAGCCTTAGGATTTACCAATGAAATTTCTGTCAACGATATGCTTTTCATGAGCTCACAGAAAGAAACTCAACTTATCCCCCGAAGGAGAGGGATAAGCCCCTTTGGTGATGACTGTCTGTCCACACTGTTTAAGCTTCACTGCAGGTGAAGCTTAAACTCTTGACAATATGCCCATACATTTTAAATGGCTAAAACCAGCGTAAGTGACTACCTGCAAACTGTGAAAAGTGGTGGAGATTCTTGCATGGTATTTGTTTATTTCCACAAGTTCGGAATTTTGTTATTCTGATTTAAAAAATCCCAGTATTTCTCTTTCTGACAGTTTGTATCCTGAGGTGAAACAATGCTATCACCTATTGACTGATTTCACTGGAGCTGACTAGAAAGCTGCAAACACCTACAGAAAAGTTGTCTGACATTTGAAGCCTTTTCTAAAATAAAGGCACCCAAGGGACATGCTTATAATAGTAATGTGTGACATTCTACCATTTCCTGCACACACTGAATCTGAAGAAAACATGGTTTTAGCAGATCAGCTATGAACAAATACCACTCGTGCATTTTGAACTATAGTATGATACAGTCCCTGGCACATTTCATTTTTATGCATTTCCCATTATCTTTCAGGTAGATGCATTTTTAGCATCACTAAGGGAGAGTGCACCACTTTGCCCTCCTTCTCTTTCTTCCACGCTGCCTTGCATGTATGGGGTGCTCTCCTCTAACAGGCCAGGAAAAACCCTCCTGTGACATCTTCCAAAACTGAAGCTCCCTCCAGCTTCTCACTTGCATCCACACATTGTGTCACATCTCCACAAATCCTGATCTTGACTGGGGCCTCTTTGTGTTAATGAAATGCAAACATGGAATACAGATTCCTCTTAATAACAGATTCCTTTTTCCTGGCCCCTCAAAGCATGATTTATATCCTCTCAGACCAGGATAAATTTATGTCTGGTCTAGGGGCAGGAAAAGGGGTCATGTTTTAAGAGTAGTCTGACACTCTTTCAGCTAGCACCAGTTCAAACAGGACTTTGCAACCAATGTTGACAAAAGGCTGGCCTACAGACTGCCATCCCCTCAGCAGTGAAGGGTCCTCTGTGTTTGATGTCAGAGGCTTGACCACCATCCTTGAGGATCTCCCCTCCCTTAGTATGGGGAGATTTGCCTTGTAGAACAGACTTTCCTTCTTTGCTTGTTTGAAAGTAGCCTGGATTATTATTGTAAAGGAGATGCCTGACACGACAGGCTGTGTCATACCGTCTCCTAGGACGTAACAATGTGGTGGGTGAACAAATTCCATCTGTACAGTTAAAGAATACTTTGAAGCCTTTGTGAGTCTCAACACACAAACAATATTAAGCTTATCACTGCTGATAACCTATCCACCCTTTAATAAAGGACACACTTCAAGCTGTGAGCCAAATGCTCTGAGGATGTTGCTGAGATCAGAAAGCTAGTGCATTAATTTGGAAGGGGAAAAGAACCAATATTGTCTGCAACATTTTTGAGAAATGAACAAACAAGAACAACCCATCATTTTGCTAACCTGCTGGCTAATGTAATGTTTTAAATTGAATAATGAAGGTAGATACTGTAACAAGTGGACTTGTAGCTGTCTGTAATTGTTTCCATAATATCACTTACTTGCTCTTTCTTTAAGTAGAAGCTCAATCGAAACCAGAGCACCGTAGAGTTTCAAAGTTAACAGTGATTTTCCAGCTGGTATAAGTGAGGTTTGGACAGCAGCAATTGCTCTGAACCGATTACTAGAGATGGGAATAATTTGCAGCTCTCACAGAAATCTCACAAAGCAAGGGCTTCACATGTATTTGTGAGGAGTATCTTTACCTATGTTTTGGGCATCACATATTCAAAACTGATGTATAAATCTAGCACAGGAATTTTCTCTGCATTACTGAGCTGCTGGCACCATAGTCCCTGTCTGCCCAAGCTTTGTAATGGGTTGAGGGGAGGAAAAAAGTCTACGGACAGTTAGTTCTGATATTAATTTTTCTTTGCAAAGTATGCATAGTTTTTATGGCATATGGCCAGTATTCAATGGATGCACTGTAAGCCTACTTTGCCAATTAAATTCAAGAAACACTAACTATGGGTTTGGGTTTCACTTAAAGCCACACAACGGAAGAAATGTGGTGTTTGGGAGCAGGTGTTCATCAGAGTCCATTTCATACAGTCCATAACTAGCCCAAAAATATGCCTTTCCATCCATCTCTAACAGACATGGTCCTGGAAGATGTTTAGTCAGAATGACCAGCAGTGATGAGGTAAAGCACACAGCTATAGAATATGTATCTACGCAGTTACTTCTCCACCTAGTCAAAATTCGTACCTATTTTCTTTTTTGTAATGTTTTCTTCAGCTATACAAGCACAAGAGAGAAAAGCTGTTTTGTTCTAGATCCCTGTACCAAATACTTAGCTTACTGCAAGGACTAAGTTACACACATTACAGGTAAATCACAGTTTGAAAATATCATTCATGAGAGAGTATCTGAAAACACTGCATAGTTTACTTTCCCTTATCCCTTCCCTGAAGACAGAAAAACCATATTTAAAAAAGCAACTGCAGGCAGTGTGATCAAGGTCACTACTCGTAAAGCCAATATTCATGTGGCACTGAAAAGCAACGAGATCGGCTCCCATCCATGGGAATTGCCTAAAGACATTAACAAGAAGAAAAATATAAGCTATTCCATTTTACAAAAGCAGTTCTCTAAAAGGTGAATTACTGTTGTAAAACTACCTTAGGTTCATTTCATGTCAAGCAAACAAAACTTAATGTAATTCTGTTCTTACCTGGGGAATCTCTGACCCTTTTTTTCTGGTCTGAAACAGAAAAATGCATTCTTTCTCTCTCTTGCTTTCCAAAAAACCCTCTGATGTTTAGTGGCTACAGCACCAAGAATCCCAGACCCTGCACAGATGAGACAGTCCACAGACAGGAGCCCTAAGGGATCTCTTACTCAATTCAGACTAAGAAGGAAGAGCTTTGCAACCTAAACAGAACAGTATCCATGCCTCTTTGAATTGAGTTTCTGCAAAGGTGATGTAAAATCAGAGGACACACTCAAAGTCGTGCAAGGTAGCTAGTGGGATGCTTATGACTCAGTGGAGGCAAAGTGGCATCTGCAGCACAAAGGAAAGTTTGCCATTCTCACTGGAAGGCCACTTACTGGAGGTAAATATGCCACCTAATTGGACTGCAGGTGGACACCCTTCCAGTCTCCTTTTGTGACCCTGTGGCTCATGGAAAGAAAGGGACCTGCATGGAATGAAGTAGGACCGCAGGAGAGAAGGAGGTAGGGAGAGAGTGCACACAAACAAGCTTTGGGGTGACAGAGGGTCTGCTCCCAGTTGAAAGCCGATTTTGCTAAGTCATATTCTTATACTTGAAGTTCATTCATTTCTTTGAAAGCACAGTCCAGCTCCCTCTTGACTTCCTGATGTGCAGTTTAGAGATGCATGTTCCTGATCTGTAGGGTATGTTGATTTCCTGTGTAACCTTGGCTGTAGCACTTAATTCCTCTGTATCTCCATGAAACCACCAACATTTTCTTCCTGCTGAGAACTGAGTCTCTTTAGCTCACTCTGACTTCTCTGATGAATCCAAATTGCAAGGTACTTACAGTACAGAAAACTTTGGCATTTCTGTACTGCACTGAAAGAGGAAAGCTGCTGGTTCCAGTGTAACTGGTGGCAACAGAAGCTATATGGGTACTTTCAAGGAGAAGAGAAACCAAACCCTGAGAGCAATCAAATATTAGCTCTTTTCTGAGAAGACAAGAGCCCCTTTCCATTTAACCAGGTGTGTAAAAAGATTTATTTCATACAGTCATTCATACTTAATTGTTCCAGAGCTGGAACAGCATTCATGTAGCTGTGGACATACCAAAGGTTTAAAAGAACTACCAATACCAACAGATAAACAGCAGAGGGAAAAAACCTCCAAAACAACCAAGTCTCTACATGAGGCATTTGCAGTCTATTCCATGGGGCTGCTCAGAATTTTTCACATTGTTTTTGTGATTTCTTACTCTAAACTGGCTGTTCAATCCAGTTAAAGATTTATTTCATCTTCTCTCTTAACAAATAACACACAGTGTAACAGATTCTTGGGACCTCCGCAGGAGTGGAGGATCTGCTCAGCCAGCAGCTGGAATTGAGTGCTTACTAGTCAGTGGAATTATTCTCTGGCCCTAAGACAGTACTTTCTGACTTTGGCACTATCTCTGTGAAGATCAGGGCCAGCAAGAAGGAAACAGGAAATAGCCGGGTCTGCAAGATAGAACCTTCAGGAAAGATTGAGAGCACATAAACTCTTGCTGAACCAAGGCGGCATGTCTCTCTTCCCCCTATGACACGGACTCAGTGGTGGTTTCCTTTCACAAATCCAGCCTTAGGAAAGCAAAGTAAAAAAAAAAAAAAATAAAAAAGAAGAAGAAAAACAAAGCACAGACGCTTCAGCTTGCTGCACCACCCGATCGCTTCCTCCCTGATAGGCCAACAGACTGACCCAGTTGGCAGGCGTGCGACTGCGAGACCTGCACAGCATCTGGCTCACCACAGAGGGTCAAGAGGTGACACATGCTAAACACTGCTGATCAAGAGCAATTTTTGTTTGCTTCATTTAACTTTGAGGTGGTAGGAAGCATGGGCACAGACACACGAAGTTCACAAGTTGTTCGTGAGGAAATGCAATTACTGCTTGCAAAATAAAGTTTTCAGAGGAAGGGTGGAAAACAGGCTGTGGAAGAATACTAGTGAATGGAAAGACCTGGTTGAAACTGAGATTTGAGACAAGGCATACTTTTTCACTGCCATGAAAGATGTCAGCTTTCACTTGAGGGTGGTGTGATAAGCAAAAGGTCTGTAAGAGCCTTTAGAAAACATCCCCCACCTGGTGAAGGGAGACATAAATGGCAAAACACAAGGCGGTGACAGACCAGATCATCCCAAGAGGAAAAATGTGTGTGTGGTAGGAAGGGACAGAAGAAAAAGAAAAGAAAGGAGATGCAGAGGAAATATGCATAGATTGGACCAGTGCAGGAAAAACAGGTCTAAACTCAGGAATGCTAAACTGACAGCCAGACAAGGAAGTGCTTTTACTACTGAGAGACAACCTTGCAAATGCCAGGAATGGGTGGGAGGGTCTGAAAATGTAAAGACCGTAGATTAAAGCAGACAGCAGACAAGGAGCCGAAATCAATTGTCATGATACAATGAATGTTATCCAGTGTGGAGTCCTTTGCTGTACTGGAGAACATCCCATCCTGCAGAAAAACTTGAGTGGCCAAATAAACTGTAGGAAAGGATTCCTGGCTCACCTTGCTTTGGAGGCCATAAGGCCATTTTTCCTGCTTGCTGTGCAGCAAGATAAGGTACATAACTCATTGGGCTTGAAATAATGGGCTGAGCTCATGCTAAACAACCACTAATACATTTGTTAGGAGGTGCTTTATCATGTGTGTCTTACTCCTGTGTAACTCTTCCACAGAGCTATGAAAGGTCTCCTCAGGCTGCTGACCATTGGGGCAGAAGCACAGGAGAGTGTCAAAACTGAAAAGGAGGCTCAGAGTGGAGGTGGAGCTTCTCAAAGCAGGAGCTGCCTTGGTAGTCCAGTTCCTCCTCTGTTAGTCCTGCTCCCAAGGGAGCCATTGCACTCAGAAGAGAAAACAGCTGTTAGACAGGCAAGAAGCCATCTTCTGCTGCAGGCCAAGGCATAGATACCAACCTCAGGAGAACGGACTGCACCAAATCTCTGGGCAGATCACGTTCTCCTGTTATTATCATGACCCTGTCTAATCCATAGGAAAGGTGCTATTGCAACCATCTGCAGCTGCATTGCAGTCTAGAGAGGTGACTGATTTGATCTATATGGAAATTAAGCTGCTGGCCAGTGTTGGGGGCACCCTAATCCAGACAGCATCATTTCTATACAGAGCAAACCACCATGCCTGAAGGTTCTAACTGAAGAAGACTTCCACTTAAAAAGCAGGGAAAAAGAACCTGAACTGATGGAACTGAAAGGACAAACACACAAAGACTATGAAGATTATGAAGATAGATTGCTGTACTTCAAGAAAATGTCCAGAGGGAATCTGAATGTTGTCTTAAGGCCCTGCCAGCTACCCAAATCCAACTGCAGATTTGGCATGGCAGCAAGCTTCCTGAGAAATGAGACAGCAAGTACAACTGTAATAACACTGCTTTCCCTGCCTCAGGATGCAAACTCTGGATGGTTTTTTCTCTACTCCAGTCCAAATATGATGCTTTCTATGAGAGTTGATAATTTAGCTTACTTGTGCTGGAACCAACATTCAATTACTAAAATAAATAATGGTATAAAATCTAGGTCTGATTAGCTGCTGTTAGTTTAGCTCAGGTAGCAGCGCTGTCTTTCTACTCCTGAAAGTTACTGTGGCAGAGGATCATATTAGAGATTCCATCTGGTACCATCAAGCTTGCCCTAATGGGTATGTAGTGATACTGACATAACAATTTCCTTATCACATTGAGTACTGAAATAATTCCATTCCATTATAACATAGTCAGTCAAAATCTATTCTTGTTCCTCTTTCCTCTGAAGGATTTTTCTTATTAATTCCAAGTAACCAATTATACTTCTGCAGATCAGTGCAAAATGTCTTTACCTCTTTAGTTCTAGCTACTACAGAAAAGCAGGGATAATAAAGACTATTTAGCAGCTTATGAAAGAAAGCTTTTTATTACAAATTATGTTTCATATAAATTCAACATGATAAGCCTTGTCATGAATCCATTTCTCCTCTTTCTGCAGAAAGAATATACCTAGGAGTGAGCCTGTAAGCCCACCCAAATCTGAGACTGCACTCAAGCACCAGCTTAATTTATTGTCACATTCACTTCCATGTTTTTTCCTGTGTCTTTATAAAGTTTTTCTGAAGGAGAATGGCACAGTGCCTTACGTGTTTAGTCTTGCTGAAAGCAAGACTTTCCCACTGAAATACCTCATGTTAAATAATATTGCAAGAGGAGTCTGTGTCTGCAACCTTTCCTTGAGTAATTGTAATTGTCCAGTCCAGGATTCTTAGGCACCCATTAATCTGTCTCCTACTGCGTACTCTGCAGTGAAAAACATATAGGTTACTAACTCCACAATGAGGCAATGAAATGTGCTTCACTGACTTCGAAGCACATCTTCAAAGTCACTGAGGACCTGTTCTCCCCTCCATGCCAAAGCATGGAAGATCTGTTGCTTTCGTTGTGGCCTTCTGCTTCATGGAGGTGGCCATGAGAGGAAGCTGCTGGGAATGTGAGGCATGAAAAGGACATGCTAAACCTGAGGCAACTGAAGCTCAATCTCTTTAAACCCGTGTGAGATCCCTGGGTGGTGGGGAAGAGTAGCAGAGATTAGCTTTTAAGATATAATAGTACCCCTTGTGACAAGCTCTGACACAGACTAATGCTGAAATATGCCTTCAGCTCTGAGTTAAAGATACAGCAAAGGCAACTCCTCTGAGAAACAAAAAAAGGGCTGCTCACAGGTTGCCAAATATCTCCTTGATATCTTTGATAAGAAACCATTAAAAGAAAGGATTCCAAATAGACAGGCAGGTGTGAAGATAAGCAAAGAACAAGAATGCTTGTCAAAGACAGCTTCCTTTCTAATGTGCTGAATTTATCTGTCATTTTATTTGGATATTTGTATTCCACCAGAGATTTCCAAGGCCTTCAAATTTTACTTTTTTTTTTTTTTTAATTTTAGATTTCCTGTACAATTCAAAACAAAGTTTTGAAATATAGCCTGTAGACAAGAAGACAGACTTTATTTTCTTGCTGTTAAAAATTATTCCTTAGCTTGAATGGTGTCAATCCCCTTGGAAGAAGGTATGATAAAATCCCAGACAGAGCTCTTTGATCTCTTATGCAGGTTCTGCTAGAGGATCCAGTCTCCTGTCCTCTTTGGGAGTTGCTCATTGAAAAAAGAAAAATCTTCTCTGGGTGGGTGCAGAGGGAAATTTTGACTGTGCTATCCACCAGCATAGCCATGGGAACCATTGTTCCTGAAAGATACAGTTACCACTTCCCTGTTCGGAATTTCTGTCTCCAGAGAAGAGTGGTGGAGAGAGACATTATTAGGTTATGCCTTGCTTATAACAAGATCCTTTGGACTCTGTAAGCAAGGTCTTTGCATTGCAAACTGTCAAAGCACTTAGAATTCCTATCAAAGAAAGAGCTTTCTGTTGCAAGGGAGCCCTTTCTCATTTCCCTCCCTAATTTCCTGCCTGGGGGTATGAAATTGTCACTGTTTATAGTGCTGCTTGAGAAGGAGTGTGCATGAGGTGGCACTCAGGGAAATCATACTGGCGACAGTAAAAAGACAAACAAGAATGGCCTAGAAAACGTGACTAGTTGGGCAAAGCAGAAAGATTTCAGGTTGCCTAGCCTGGAAGAATTTTTTTCATAACTGTGTAGTATAATCCTGGTGGGACTGACGCCGACAGGCTTCAAAGGATTGCGTGATGTGTCAGGAGCAGTCACATGAGCAGGCACCGGCTCGTTGTCCTCAGTGAACCCTGCCCAGGACCTCTGTGAGCTGCTGCAGATGGCAGCTGTGAGTGCTGTGGAGCAAGTTCTTACACCCAGACCAGTCCAGAGAGACTGCTCTCTTTCCCCTGCCCTCACTCCTGCAACCTCTTCCACTGCCTGCATTAAAGGTGTGCAGTAGTTCACCTTGGGCTCACCGACAAAGCTTTGCAGCAAAGCTTCAGAAGTTACTGCAAGGGCAATGTAATGCTGTCTCTTATATCTGCTATCAATTTAGGCTTTTAAAAAAAGGAATTTCTTGCAATGGAAAGGACTACCTTCTTTCTATCAATGACATGGTGTTTCTTCAGTTAAGCTGTATTTTAATGTGCTGATACAGTAATGCTATTTAATCAATTCCTGTTCTCAAGAAACATCAGAGAGGACTGTGCAATAAACATGTTACTGTACCAGACAGTTTTTAAATGTTTATGAAAAGGTTGAAGTTTTTTTTCACTTAAAAAGAAATACATGAAAACAAGCATAACATTATTTTTCTAGCCTCTAAAAAACAGTCTAGTAACAACCATGCAGAAAAATAAAATGTGTTTTTGTTGAGAATAAATGGCACATTTCCTCCAGCAGTTAATTTCTACAATCTGGTTATAAATCTGTCAAAAATCAGATTTATAATGAAATGCTAACAGATTCCAGGCAATTGCAGTGATAATAGAGCACTTTCACTCCTGTATTCATGCAGATACAGACCTGCAGAAAAGATGGGAAATGGGAATGGGAATGGGAAAATCGTTCAATAGCCTGATCAGTACAAGTCAGGCTCCAAGTGAAGGAGAACATGCAGTCCAGATGAACATCACACTTTCTACAGAAAGGAAAGACTTTTGTCCAGCTAAGGGAGGAGGTGTGGCAACAATACATGCAGCCACACAGCCAAAAGACTATTTACAGGCCAAACTGCCATGTTTGCATGTGGCAGTTGCCTTTCCAGCATAAAACAATTTGCTAAGGCAGACCTATCGTTGGTCCTTGCTCTTCAGCTTTGAAAGGGATTCTTTGCTGGTATGGAGCCTCTCATGTACAAGGAAAGGCTGAAAAAACTGGATTTGCTCAACCTGAAGAAAAGAAGGTTTCAGGGTGACCTAACTATGGCCTTCCAGTATCTGAAGGGAACTTAGAAGAAAGATAGAGGCTCACCTTCCTCCTGCAGGCTGGGCTTAATCTTTCAGGTGCCTTGCAGAAAACTGTTAGTGCGTGTGGTACCCTACCAAAGACCTTCCAAGCACTCCATTTGCTCACAATTTTTTGAGTAATTTTGTACCAAAATGAAAGTATATTTTCATTAGTTAATGTTTAGGTGGGTTTGGCTTTAAATCTTCTTTCAGTCTACAGCTGAACTGTAATGATTTCTCAACTGCTACATCTGTTTTGTAGTGCCGTGAGGTGTACATTTAAGAAAGAAATCCGTGCTAATGGGAAGCCTGAGTATCAAATGTGCCACTGCCTCTTGCAGGTGACTCAGGAAACTGCCACCCTGCACAAGACACCCTGGGGATTTCTCTCATCATGTTGCTTGTCAGATAGCATTATTCCATGGGTTTCAGCCAGCAATTAAAAAATTCTCAAAAGATAACCCAAAGAAGAGAATAGAACACCTGAGCCCATCAAAACTAGGTGCTCTTTACACCAAAAAGCAGAATGTGTGTCATATATTAAAGTTATTGGGCAGATGTACCAATCTAAGGGTAGAAAGAGAGAGAGAAGCTCAAGCACAGGACAGAAATTTTGCACAAATCAGAGAAAAGGGAAGCTAACAAGTGTTCAGGGCCAACATCATTGGCAAATACCTGACAGAGACAGCAGTGGAGCTCTCCTGAGGATACAGAGGATGTAGGCTTTTTTTTTTTTTTTAAATATTGTCTTCTAATATGAGCTAAAACAAGAAGATCAATAGTCTGAGCTGTTTAAAAACCCTGAGCCAATCGTAAAAAACCCTGAGTTTAGTTTAGAACAGCAGGATATATATACAAATAATTCATTAGGTATTTTTTATTATTTTGTTGATAAGACTTTGAGCTTATCTTTTACTGCAATCCAAACAGTTAGACTTTCTCTTTTTCCTTTTGAGTGAAAGCTAAAATGTAGCTTGAAGAAGGAAACCAGATGTTGAAGGGATTCTGTCTATGTTGTGTGCCGGTTGCACAAATTCAGCATTTTACCATAGCCAGAAAAACAATGCAATCCATTGCAAACCGCCTGTAAATATTGCTTTCAAAGGTTCCTTGGCTGCTGTACCCAATAATGTTGCAGACTGAGTTGCAAGCAGCACACTACCAGCCTGTGAAAGGATAAAGGATTTAGTAATGGCAATTTTTTTTTTACTCTTGTGAATGTTGAGAGAAGGTTGAGCCTTTTAAAATGGCAAAAGTAGTAACTGGTTGATTTTCTCAGGGTTGAAGAGAGTGTGGGAGAAAGGCCTAGGATGCTAGCTTGGCATGTGTGGCAGCCTTGTGGCTGTGCCTAGACATCACACCTCTGTGCTGCCAGAGCTGCTGCTGTTCGCACAAGGCTGAACCTATGACCTGTGGGAGCTGCTTTTGGGCCTTCTTCCCTTTCTACTGTCAGCCCTCTCCTGCAGTCTTCCTTACCAATCTGCAACCTGCAGAAACTCAGCAAGCTTCCTGGCACAAAGATTTCAGTAAACATAAATTAAGAACATCACTTCTAGCCTAAACCTGTATTTTACAGGATTCATTTCCTTACTCGAAAATACTTCAAGGTCAGTGAAGACAAGTCAAAATTTGAGTATATCAGGGCAAAACAGAATGATTTTTCTTTCTTCAGGGTGATTCTCTTACAGCCAGGCAAAGCTGACTTCATGTCTTTTTCAACTCTCCTGTTGTATCAGTGGCCTATGTCAGCTGTCTGTCTTATTTAACCTTGGCCAGCAGGACACAGATAGTGCTGTGGAAGACCTTGTTGTCCACCTCCACTTACCCAACATTGCTTTGTTTCACCCAAGCCATGCATTTAGTCACTGGCAGCAGCCATATCATGGAGGTAATGAAAGCCCTGTGTTGGTAATATGCCTGTGGTGAGCTACGTTACATGGCTTGTGCAATCTCTTACTCGCACTGCTGTAGATGTGACCCCTGGATTCCATTAATTTCCATGGCCTTTATGAAACTCACTGAATGGGATGAAATTGCATTTTGCTGTGCAAGGAATCTGCTTTGAGACAAAAGGGCAAACAGTCCAGGAGAATTTATCTGCCAAAGTCACTTCGACTTGAATGAAATAAGAAACTGATGCCACTGAGGGAGGGGGAAGGGAGACAGAGAGATCTTCTCTCTGATGTTTTTGCATGATTCCTCTGCCTTTATTTACATGCACCAATGAAGAGTGGTCCTTGGTGAAGTTTTCTTTAATGCTTTAATGCCAGAAGCAGCTCTTCGAAATAAATAGCTTGAGACAGTGCTGGCATGAAAATGGGTGAATTTGAGCATCTAGCTGAAAATTCTCCTTTTTAGCTAGGGATGAAAACAAAGACTAGATTAAAACACTCGCATGTGGGAAAGGTAAGTCTAAATCAGTGGATGATACTTCTGATTAAAGAGTTGACTAATGGAAAAATTAATTTACAGATAATAAACTAAGAATAATAAGGAATACATTTGCTCAACTTCTTTTTTTTCTCCTTGCTTTGGTCTGTTAGTTTTGTGTGGTCTTGCAGAAATTTACTGTAGCATAGGATCTTCCCTGCATTACTCATGCTGTTCAGAAGAAATGTGGATATCAAAGAGATATCCATTAAGAGATGACATTAGAAAAAATTAAGTGAAAAAAACCCTTTAGTATATTTTGCCAAACTAGAACCAAGCTCAAGGAGCCTGATGAACATATTAAAAAATTTTGTGCTTCCAAAAGCACGACGAACAATTTTTTGGTTTCTAAGTTTTATTTCCTAACTAGTAATCAAAGCAAATGAAAAGCTTCAAGAAATCAACAGACAGCAGTTATGAAGAAGGAGATAGTGAAGAGAATGTTTAATATTTTAGAAGGGATTTGAAATTTGGAAACAGAGTTGGATCAATATTTATTTCTCTACTTTCTTGAAAAAGAACGGGTAGACTGACAATCATATTTTTTTGCTGCAGGGAAACAATTTTGTTTATGAATTTGCTCTAAATTATGATGTAATACAGTACATGAAAATTGGCAAAAACGGAAGAGATAAAGCTTTGAACTGATTAATTATAAAAATCTTTTAGGTATATTGTCAACACATGCAGATTTTGTCTGGTGCATGACTTGTGCACATCTGTCAGAGAGGTGCAGTATGTGCTGTTTATGTCCTGGACATCATTACCTCTGTCTGAAAAGCAATAACAATTTTTCAAGAAATGATATAAAAAATGCTTCCCCTCCTCCCTCCCCCTCCCCACCCTGCCTTGGTTTTAGTGTTCAGTAGTTGAGATAGTCAGAAAGTAGTTCTCCTAAAATAAAAGATAGAAGCATTTTGCTATGGCATACTGCTGGCTTTGGTTAGACCAACATGAGAAACTGAGCTTATCCTACCTTGAAGCTGCCTTGAATTAGGGAGTTGAAAACTGGAGGTACCTAAAAATCAGCAGCCTCTTCCTAAATTCTGAGTTTAAATGGCAACCGTATGAACTCCTAGTAGAATTAGGAGTCTGTTGTCTTATAATTGAGATCAGTGTTTGGCCCAAAGTCAATAGCAGACACATTTTACTAATGAGGGAGAACAGGATGCCATTCATTAATTCCCATCTTTCACACATATTCAGTGTGATCTGGTGGAGTGTGTCCCATTGAAAAAGAAATGGAAGAAGTTATCACTTTGAAATAAAATAGGAAAAAGCAAATTTCAGGGTTTTGTCTTTGCTTTACTCTCTGAAATTTGCTAACTAGACTGTTTCCAGTCTGAAAAAGAATTATGGCTGCCTAAAATTACACTACTGACTCCACACCGAGCTGGTGTCCAAGTCTGGCTCACTGTTGCAACAGTGGACCTATAGAGCACAGCATTTACCCTTTCTATTTTCAGATCCTTATACACTCTACCCAATAGTTTATTTTAGGCTGTGTCAGACCAGCAGTCCATTCTGTCTGTGTTTTTGTTTCTTGTCACAATTTTCCCTCTAGTCATCCCTGCAGCCCTTCCCATCACCGGTTGAAGCCAGCTCCCTTTCTTCTCCCTACCCCACTGCATGCCCTCACAGCACTGGCCCTACAGGAGGCAAGGACAGGAGGGGTGTCTGTGGGCTCCAGCAGCACCACACCTTGGCAAATGCTGGCCTGCTCTCACCCATGCCAGCCAGGTGTGCAGCAGCCAGAGATGTGCTGGGATGGGAGATGGACAATTTCTCTGCAAACAACATGAACAGGGCTGTTCTCTTTCCCTACTGCAGGTATGTGTCTACCTGGAAGGAAGCAGAAGTGAGTAATCAGGTCTAGGAAGAGAGGCTGGGAGATGGTTCATGTGTGGGAGCGGGCTCAACACAGTAACCAGACCCATCAGTAATTGCATCCTCTGCATGTTCTGGTGTGCCTGGCTTGTCTCCTAGACTGACTGCTCTCTTGAGACAGGTCTGGTTATATCTTGATACAGAACATGCCCTTGGTATTAAATAAAGGGTCACAAAGAAAAGCCTCAGCTCAGCTACTTAGTCTGAAAAAAAAGGCATTTTAGAGCTTGTTGCTTTGGATTCAAATTTGGCGATTCAACTTTTCTGTGTATTTTTTTCCCCCAGCACTTACCTAGGCCTTTCTGGATTTTCAGTAGAGAGTAGCGAGTAACAGACACATTATGAGAGGAAATTACCAAGCAATAGAGCTCAAAAGAAGTGAGGCAATTATCTGAGCTAATTCCAGCAATGAGGTAAGGAAGCTGAAGAAAAAGCACCCCTTTCTTAGTCTCTTAAATAATAAACTTAATTAAACTTTGGGTTTCAACTCTATGCAAAACCTGGCACAGCCAGCCTGCTTAAAGCACCATGATGATGCAACACGCACACAATACCTTCCCAAAAGTGTGCAAGGAACACCCACTGGTAGGCAATGGGACTGAGTCTCAGTCTCACAGGCTTTCAAATGCCTTGAAAAGCCCTGTCCAGAGCCACCCTTTGGTGAACAGATCTGGAGAAGCTCAGGTCACCTGGTCCTGCCATGTAGTACCAAGTTACAGTCAGCAGAGCTGTGCGAGCATCCTCTGACTGTGCGGTAATGCCAGCCCTGCGCATCAAGGACAGAAATTTCCCAGACATGCCAATCCTTCCTGCCCCTCCTGCTAAAACACATCCAGCTCAATGCCAGGTTTTGTGCTCTGCTCCAGCTCTGCACCAGCTATCCGTGGAGCTGACTTTACTGTCTGATGAAATCATGTGCTGGTTCAGCCTGTGCTTTCACACATTGCAGCCTACACACTGCAGCCTAGTAATGCTCCTTCAGTCCCTCCCCAGTTATGGGGATACAATACCATTTTGTGAGATCATCTTCTCCAGAATTCTGTTAAACTTACAATAAAAGTAACATTTAGAGCAAACAAGCATGAATGAAGATCATATTTGTCACCCACGATCATTTTACAGTGACCTCACAAAAAAGTGGGATTTCAATGATTCAGATCAAGCAAATCAAGTGAAATTTTGCAGTTGGTGGCAAGCATTCTGGCAATGGTCTGTTGAGTGAGAGAGTCCAAGGTAAATTAAATATTTCAAGAGATTATCAGCTCATAGAGCTATAGGAAAGATGTAAAACATGTAAACTCATGTAAAAACATGAGGAAAAAAGTAGAAAATGTATCTCTGACCATTACAGTATGTCCATAATTATGTTTTTTTGCTTTCTAAAGAGCATGTTCAGTCACTAAGCTTACAGAAAATTTGTAGAACAGACTTCAGTGTTCTAAATAATTATGTTTTGAAGGGTCAGCAAACCCTGAAAAGGAAAAGACATATATGGGAAAAAGAGTGCTTATGGATCCCAAGACTTACAGATCTTCAGATCCTTTATGTATGACTGCTATTTTTGTCCCTTGGAGTGCTTAAACTCAAATGTTTGGTTTCCTGCCTACTAAATATAATGTCTGCAAAACTTTTCATAAATTAAAGATCGCACTTCCAGGTGGACATTTAAGCATGTGGAGTCACATATCACATGCAATTCCCAATTCCCTGCTCATGAGTCTGGATCAATTCCCTCATTCCTTAGAATCAGCACATTACCACAAAAAAAAAAAAAAAAAAAAAAAATTGCCTAGATTTCATTGAGCATATTCCAGAATTCAGCTTTGCCCTTGACTATGTCTCTATTTAAGTATTTCTTCAATTAAATAATGATCTCATACAGTGTATTTTTTTATAGGTGTTGAGATTGAACAGCTTTCACTGAAATAAAAGGCACTGGCAAGTATTTATTACTTCTGTTTAATTAATCTTCTAAGTTTTTTTCAGGCATTCATGCACAGCAGAAATCTCTCATGGCAGTAGCAGTTGGCAGCTTGCAGTGAAAGAACAATGATTTATGAGATGGATGGCATATTGCCAAGGCTTGCTTGACATCAAGCTCTGCTTTTGGATATCTGAGCTGATCAATGAATTTGGGCACCTGAGCACGTGAATACCCAGCTGGACTGAGACTGCCCTCATCAGCCCTTTCTGAAAATGAGGCTGCACTAAAAATTGCAGTGAGAAGCATCTTAACAGTTCTTCTGTTTTCTTTCTCTTTCTTCTGATTTCCATGCAGTTTCAAGCTCACTGTGGTGACACTAAAAATGCATGGAGGGAAAGGATCTAGGAACATTTTATAGCTACAGTACATCCAGACTCTCTAGCCTTTTCTAAGGTTCCTGTGAGGATATAAAGGCTTATGCTGGGACTGCTATCAGAATGTCTTCTTCCAGCATATTAACAAGACCACAAAAAGCCCTCCTTGTAACTGCATGCATCTATTTCAGATTAGATGAAATCTGGGCTTGATCTCCTCTATTGCACAAAACTCTAGGTTGTGTGCTCTCTTTGAAACTACTGGAGTCTTAAGGGAAGGAGGAAATTCTTCTGCCATACACGACAGATGAGGTACTGCTAAAAGCAGATGAAAAAGTGGCTAGGAAGATACGCTCATTTCTCTTGGGAAGCAGCAGAAGCAGATGAAACTGTATCTTTCTTCCACCTGCCTTCTTATTTTCATAAGTGTCTGTGGAGGAACCCTCAAAGTGCTGAACAAAAGTGGACAAGGATGTGGTGGAAGGGAAATCCAAATAGACAAAAATTCTATTCCATCCATCAATGGTCTGAGGTCCTTTTGGGAGGGCACTGGACTTAAAAAATAGGTCTGGAGCCTTCCTCCTCCTCCTCCTCTTCCTTTTGCTGACCTACTCTTCCAGCCTTGCTCAATCATTGAATCTGACTAAGACCTCAGAAGCAGACACATGTGACAGGTACCCTTTCTGACCATGGGCCTTCTTGAATGATTTGCTAAGGCTCTGAATCAGGAGAAAGAGGAAAAGGACAGAAAGTTTCTTTATGGACCATGGTAGATCTTTGTGCAAGGGTGCTGCCACCAAAACACCTCTGTGTCTGCACCTGATACTTGCTCCTTGGAGGATGGGTGAACAGGCAGAGCAGCAACAGATGGCTCAGGCAGACAGGCCCATACGCCAGGAAGGACTAGCGACACTCCAGTGTGCTCCCCCTAAATCACACTCTGGGAATGTCTCCACCAGCTACAAGGACTACTGAAACCAACTGGCTTCTTCATTAGCATTCCAGGAGTTAAGGTTGAATAAACACATGCTTTTCTGCCCTTTCACCTCTAAGCCAGGATAGTAACTTTTCAGGCTGCTTATGAAGGGCTATTAAGGGAATAAATCATCTTATTTCAGGGGCTTCACTCTGCCCCAAAGGGGATGTGCAAAACATCTGAAAGAGAGCAAACTGGTTAATACCAGGTGGGAAAGAGCCCAGTGCCCAGTGATTCAGGCTTCTGTATGCACCACAAGCCTACCACACTGAAATACAGGCAAAAACTGTCACATTCCAAAACCACATAGGTTCAAAGATCCTTTGTTCCTGGAATCACAACAAACACAGCTGCAGGTAAACATCAGCTCGTGGACAGCTGGACATCACTCTCACGTTGCCAAGCTAGAGGAAGACCCCAGTGGGCAACACCACATCAACCAATAGGGAACCCAATCACTGCCAGAACATACATGGGGCAAACAGCTGGTCTCTGGTATCAATCCCAAAACACTGAAGCAAAATAGCCTGTGCAGAGTCTTATTTCCTGATTGTTTTGTTTCTTCAAGCCTTCAAACAGCAAAAATACAGGAAAATTAAAAACCTGGGGTGAAGGTCCAGGTAGATGAAGAAAGAAAAGGCTTTGCTTGCCTTTGCCTGTGAACTCTACTGCTGACACAGTCTGCTGATACAGTCATGCACTGGTTCTAGGGTGGTTTGAGTGTCCTAGTTCCCCTGGCTGTTGGAGACAGAAAGTATCTCCTTCAGCATATGTAAGTGTCTGTGCAATCAACTCTGTTTTGTTCTGTTTTGTGCCCCTCCCAAGAGTACACATGTATTATTAAAGGAAAAAAAAAATCCTGGAAAGAGCCAATGAATTTCAAGGCCATAGAGAAGACAGACCGAAAATTACAAATGTAAATTTGGATTGCTCTTGGGGGGGTTTGTTTTATCCCAACCAGAACTAAAATGTTACTGATTTCTTGTGATATTTACTCTACTAGTATTGAGAAAAGTAAAAACAAGTAATTGATTTTGCTTTGCAGCTACGGTTTGTAAGTGAAAACATGTGTTAGCTCCTGTATCACGCATTGGATGTGTTTCTGTCTTACTGTTTTTCAGTATCCTTAGCCTGCTTACTTCAGAAAAATTGATCTGATTAGTTATAAGACTTTCTTTCTCATGTTTAATTTGTTCTGTGTAGTCTCTCTGCTTTACTTTTTGGGATCATATATTCTCTGAGTTAACAAAGCATACAGGAAGTTTTCTCTGCTCATCTGAAAAATTATTTAAAAAACACAAGCATGATACTGAAAGAAAACTAATCTTTTGTTACAACATCCAAATTAGACTGTTTGATATGGGCTACAGATGGTATTGGTCTGGTGGTGCAGAGGAACAGTGGACTTTTTAATCCAAATCCACCTGTAAGGAATCAAATTTCAAGTTTTAACATGCTGTGCTTCTCTTTTTCCCCCTCTTTCTGGAGAGCAAAAGTCTAGCTACATCCATTCCTAGCCTGGATCCACACAGAACCTGTTGATGTGATCAAATCCATTCATTTTTTATCAGCCTGGGGCCAGGATATAATCTTCTAAAGAGAATTGTGTTTCCTGCAAAGATCTACAAGAGGAGAGTGGAGTAACTGAAAGCAAACTCTGGGGCTGCTCTCTGGAAGTCATGGGATTTTGATCAGCCGTGACCCAGGTCCCACAGCCTGCAGTGGGGTACCAGCTCAGACTGCATGAGCCACAGTCCTACTGCTCACCCCTAGCTGTGCTCTCCCTGCCCCTTCACTTTGGTTATGCAGTTGGAAGGTGGTTGAAAATGGAGGTAGACGAGTCTGTAAGGCTCGACCATTACTTGGCAGCAAAAGATGGACTCAGGAGAAAGGCTTGTAGGGAGGACTGATGCTACAGCTGCTGTTGTTACTCACCCGTGCACCATTCCTCTCTTGTTCAGTGTGCTGTTTTACAAGTTTCAGAAGACCTTCTTCTCTGTGGGGATATGACAAACGTGCCAACTTGAGGTAGAAGGTCCTTCTGACTGTGTGCTTTGGGACTGAAGGTGAAAGAGCTCTGCAGTACTGTGGTGCATTCCTGTCTGCCTAGAAGCAGCTGGCTGGCTGCCATTGGAAATCTGCCATTTTTGTCTCATGATGCTGTTGGCTGGCCTGAAGGACCCCAGCAAGCTTCGTTTCAGATAACCAGATAGATTAGCCAATGGCACCATCCATTCCTTTGCTAAAGCATTTCCCTCTGCTGACCAATCTCAGCTGCATTGTTTCCTGGACTGAGCCAGTGCAGTCTTCCTCTTCACCTGCACGTCACCTTGTCCTGCATTCCTGTTTTACTTCAGGATCTGAAATTGGCCAGATCTTGCTACTTGTGCCTTTACCACACAAATGTTTCCAAGAAGAAAATGACGGTTTCCACCAAGCACTTCCAGTGCTTTTCTGACAATTCCATGCTCAGAAATTTAATCCAACAAGTCATTGTTCTGGTTCCAGACTATGATTTTCTGTGGCAACAAGCTTCACATTTTAACTACAAGCAATATAAGATTGACTTTGATCAGCTTTTTACTCCAGCAAGCAATGTGACTGAGAACATCCTTGCTTTTGTATGAATGGACAAAGAGAACAGAACCTCCTGTCAATCCTCTCAAGGCCAGTTTTAAAATCACCAGTCTCCCCATGTTGTCCCTCAAGTACTTCAGCACCAGCCTCCTCACACAGGAAAACCCCTGAGAGTTATTCCAAGCCTGCTGCTAATCTTCTAACTTCTTTCTGATTCCCTTTCTACTCTGCTGTTTTAAAGACGAAATGAAGCAGAAGGCAGCACTCCAAAGTACTGGAGTGCATCACCGTTTTGTATTAAGACATTACAACATTTTCCCTATAGCTTTCCTATTCTAATTTGTGTTTCCTAACAACTTCTTGGGTCTTTGACCACAGTGATATGTGCAGAAGAGCTATTTTTATGGCTTTAAAGACAACAACAACAAATTACTGAACTACTGCAGTACTAAAATAGTTGAGTAAACTTTGCATTTCAGAAACATTTGTAACACAAATGAAGACTCATCCCTAACATCCTTCCGACACAAAGTCAGCAGAGACACAGAAGATAAGAGGTGATATGATAGACAGAGGGTCAGTAGCAAAGACAGAGAAAACACTTGGTTATCTTGAGCAAAGACTAAGAGTGTGGCTGAGTGCCTTGGTTCTGGCTTTCCCTTTGGGAAATGGATAATTGAGCTAATTACACCAATGTCCTTTATCACTTTAAGCAACCTAACAAAGTGGGGAAGGAACCATCACAAAGGGCTGTTAGGAATACACCTGCTTCCCCAAGTTTGTTTTCTTGCATCCAGAGGCCTACCTCTCTCACTGTCCCCTCAGAGGCTCTCTTCTTCCTCTTTTCTCCCTGTATCATGTATTATTTGCCAGATCTGTTTAATATGAATCAGGAGAAATAACTGTTTCACGAGCTCTGCTCTAACAGATCTGCACAGATAAGGTCACCCAAGAGACAATGAAACTTTAACTGACCTACTTGTAGCCAAAGTTTAACTTTCAGCAAGGAAATAAGCAGTGACTTTGATCCAAAGTTTTCAAGGAAGGAAAAAAAGGAGAAAACCAAAGATAAAAGTCAGCCAGTTATTCCTGAAAGACATAATACACTCCACAGTGTATTTTTCAGGGTGGAGAGGAAGGAGGAAATGTGGAGCTCTTAATTCACGTTCCTCATTCCACAGGTCTCAGGGGTTCTTTGAGTCTTACAGCTGGTCTGATTTATAAATAGGTATATCTCTCACTTTTTATTTCTTACTTCTTCATCATTTTCCTGCTGGCACATCTGGTCCAAGAATGGCCACTAGACAGGAAATTATTGCAGACACTTTAATGAACTTTCTTATTGAAGTGACAGTTTTCCAGTTACCAGACTCATGTTGTTGAGCCTGTATGATGCTAAATGAAGAAGTAACCCTGTATTTCCTCCTTCACCCACTTCCAGAATTGATTGTAGAACAGAAAAATTTCCAGTATTGATATCATTCTCTCCCTAGATTTAACAAAAAATTGCTTTGAAGTTTGGAAGAAGAAAAGTAGCTCAATTTTTGGCATCAGAGAATGCCAAACCTTGCAGCAATAAAGAATAACCTGATAAAATTAGGACAGAGTTTTCCAAATGCTGAAAAGCTGCCTGCTTCTACTACTAGGGCCTGATTTTCTCCAACTGTGGCTTTCTGTGGGGACTGTTTTCTGTCAGAGGTGACATTGAATGCTGCCTAGAGAAGTTTTCAAAATTGATTAGTGATGCTTTTGCTGGCTCCTTTGAGAAAACTTTCTGCCAACAGGTTTATCTGGATGAGTAGGAGCTGTTCTTTAAAACAGACATGCATTTTTTGTACATGCCTATTCAACAGAAAAAGATGCACCTGAATGTTTGTTGAATTCCACTTTTTTTTGGGCCAGTCTCCTCTTTGCCTACCTCAGTACTTTCTCCAAATTTATCTTTTCTCCTCTCCCTGTCCTCCCCATTGCATTGCTGCAGTCATACTCTCCCATCTGAAACAGAATCACAGAATCATAATGCTGGAAATGACCTCTAAGCTCATGGAGTTCAATCTTTGACTGACCATCACTATGTCAACTGGACCAGAGCACTGAGTGCTATGTCCAGTCATTTCTTGAACATCTCCAAGGATGGACTCCATCACATCCCTGGACAGTCCATTCCAATATTAAACAACCCTCTCCATTAAGAAATTTCTCCTGATGTCCAGCCTGAACTTCCCCTGCTGCAGGTTGATGCTGTGTCTTCTCATCCTGTCTCTGGATGCCTGGGAGAAGAGGCCAACCCCTGCCTGGCTACAGCCTCCTTCCAGGTAGTTGTAGAGAGTGGTAAGGTCACTCCCAAGCCTCCTTTTCTCCAGGCTAAACAACCCTAGGTCCCTCAGTCACTCATCATAAGACTTGTGTTCCAAGACCCTTCATTAGCTCCACTGTCCTTCTCTGGACATGCTCAGCCCCTCAGTGCCTTTCTTGTAGTGAGACATCCAGAACTGGACACAGCACTCAAGGTGTGGCTTCACCAGTGCCCAGTACAGGGGGACAATCCCTGCCCTGCTCCTGCTGGCCACACTATTGCTGATACAGGCCAGGATGCCATTGGCCTTCTTGGCCACCTGGGCACAGCTGGCTTGTGTTCAGCTGCTGTTGACCAGCACTCCCAGGTCCTTTTCCGCCACACAACTTTCCAGCCAGTCTGACCCAACACTGCCTGGGGTTGTTGTGACATAAAGACGGGACCTGGAACTTGGACTCACTGAACATCTTAGCACTGGCCTCGGCCTGACAATCCAGCCAAGCATGTCCAGATCCCTCTGCAGAGCCTTCTTTCTCTACATGGGAACCCTTCCCTAACTCTTCACTAGAAACAATTAATGACAACTGTGTTGGCATGTTGTTCTTTCATAGAGGCTGCAGCTGAGTGAGATTTTTCTGGAAGGCCCTAGGAGAAACCTAGTCTTGGCAAACCTCTTGCTGTGTTAGCAGAACTGGCACACCTCCTCTCCTGCACAGAAGGTCCCATTGAGATTGCTTTAAAAATTAAAAAGCTGCATTAAAAATAAAAAAAGGGTTTTGACTGGCTCCAGTGTTACAGTGGAAGAGGATGATGTGGCCTCTCCGACTCATACTGGTGTTCATACATAAAGATGTATGTGGTTAGGTCTTGCTGAACTCAATAGATTACATCAACATATGAGGCTAGCTATTAGGTTTCCTGCTTTTGTGTGGAGATAGGCTAATTTCTGGTTTTTGCTCCCAGAATCTGAAGGGAGAAAACTTGTTCTGCTCTCTCAAACCTTTTGCTTCATTTCTGTTTAATTCTGAATTTATTTAAATAAAGGAAATTGTTTTTGCCAGACTGGATGAGGGCCCAGTTCACCCAGTGTCCCCTCTCTGACAACAGCCAACATCAGTTGCTTTAGAGGAAGGTGCAAGATACTCTGTTAAGACTCAGTTACAGAAGAAGAAGGCCCCAGGGAAATTTTCTTCCTAAATCCTGCTAGCTAGAACTTGGCTTCTTTCCTGATGCCCGAGGATTTATATTCCTTCCAAAATCTCTTGTTTATTTTTAAGCATTAACTGTTATGAATCTGGCTAATGTTGCTTTTCATGTTATGCCTAATCCTGTTTTGAACAGGTCTGCAATCTTTGGCTTCAGTTGTATCCTTTGGCAGTGAGTTCCATAAGCTAATTGTGTATTATGTGAAAAAGTACTTCCTTCTATTAGCTTTCAATTTTTTGTCTGAATAAAAATTATTTTACTATTTTGTTCCTCCTTCCCCTTTTCCTGTTCTCCTCACAAATATCCAGCCCAGAGCTGGAGCAAAGGGGAGAGACATGTACTACTGACCCAAGTTGTGCCTATGGGCTAAAGAAAGCCGATGGATTGGAGGGAGCACATCTGCCAGCCAACCCCACACCTAGCCAACCCCAAGCAGTCTGCACTATGATGTGCCAGCACCCCGAAAGCATAGCTTCTGTAAACAGCTTTCAAGGTGACAGATGTCTCTAGATCAACATTTTTTTTAAACTTTATTGTAGCAAGTTATAATTTTTGATATTTTAGTTCAGACAGTTATTTATGTCATATATTCACTGCCTTATTACAGACCCGTAGTCTTTAGAACCAATGCAAGGGTAAAATTTGCTATTAGTCGTCAGCCAGCATTCCTCCTCATTCACTAGATATACTTCCCCAGAAAAGAGACAGATGGCAGTGCCAGCGACATACTTCCTTGGAGATTTTCCATCAAGGAAAACTTCCTTAAATTAAAAGCTGAGTTTTCTGAGAAACAGTAGAAAAGTCTGCATAAGTAACTTTTGCAATGTTCTTCACATCTCCTAGTATATGACATGTAAAAATTACCTTCCAACACTGTCTATCACTGTGAAGGTTCTCTGCTGGAGTTGCAAAACTTCAAGTTTACCAGTGGCCATCCCTCACATGATCGCACACTGAATGGGTCCTACTGGCCTCTAATTTATAAAGATCTATAAGACTCAGAGATGTAAGTTTGCATTTACTCTAAGACTGCATGGATGGCTCTGCAGCAACAGCAGTGTGCTCCTCATGCAATACAGAGCGGGCAATACAAAGAGATACAAAGAGCATTGTAGCATTAACTCCATCTTTTGCCTTAAAAATCCCTAGAACCGCATTACACTTAAAATCTGTTCTGGTCACTGTTCTGACAATTCTGACAATTACTGGTGACAATTGTCACCAATCTGACAATGTCTGCCACAGTCTGTACTTCATACAGATTCTCTTTGTCTTCTAGAAAAAACATATTTTAGTCCTCCAGGCACATTAATCACTAGCCAACCAAGCAGTTTAATTAATCAAAATGTGGGTCTTACAGCTGATGCAATGTAATAAATCAATTTCAGTGCCACTGTGGGCATACCAGGCCACTCCATCATTGTCACCTACTGGACTGGAGGAAGTGAAACTGCTTTATTTTCAGTAACTACTTATTTAAAGGCAGAGTAGAAGTGGCATGGCAGTTTTATTCATGGATAGCCACTGATCAGGGAATTTAAGGAAGCCAGCTGTACAGAAAGTGTGGGTGATTGCTAGGCCAGTCATTCTACCTCATGAATGTGTTATTGGGAGCTCTGGGAGATCATCCAAGCTAAAATACAGGCAAGGTCCAGTGCTGACCTCAAGATTACTACAGTACCTCAAAGAACAAGATGCTCATCAAATGACAACATAAACAGCTCAGTGAAGGAGAGCATAGAAACAGGAATCATACTGAACTTTTCCTTTGCAGCTGCTATCCGTACTTAGGCATTGCCTTATGTCAAAGAACCAATGCTTCACAGCCCTCTTCCTAATAGGTCCCACAATGAAGTCATTGCTTGAGATGTCTGGAGTCATGAGCAGGTATATGACCTCGCTGTGAAAGTGGGTGAAATAGAGGCAGATATTTATCCAGTAGTGGGTGTTGCAAAGATAAACAACACGAGCACAAATAAAACAAAAGGCAGCGAAGAAGATGGGTCTTGCACAAGTCCTTACTCAGGGTTAAGTGCAGTTGTGAACTGTAGAAAAGGAAGAATGTCTTTTGCACAGCTCTTAAATGGTGTGTGTGAGAAACATGTCTCCCCGTAAAGCCTGTAGAGCTGTCTGCATTTGGGATCCTGTACAGGCATAATGCTTTCTTGCAACCTTATTCTTTTATTTGGGAGATAAACTGCCATGGCTCTCATCAGCTGGTCAAGGACTGCAAAGAACATCCTGAAGAACCCATACAATCTACACCTTGCAGTACCTGGGAGGAAGCTATGCATACCCCACAGCACCCAGCCATAGCTAGGGATCTGCCTACTTGTGTGATGCTGGCTCCCTCTTTATATTACCAAAAGGACAGCACCAAACTTTCTGAATACATTCTGCCTCTCCCACTTTTCTGTTTACACAGGTGCCTCCTGAATGGGGTAGGGGCATGGAGTGGATGGGAGGTGGTAGTAAGAGAGGGCACTGTGCAACATTCAGTCTCCAAGTGACAACAACATGAATGATGGCAGCAAAATCTGCAGAGGACATTAAAGATTACATGATTGCAAGGAGATACAGATGAACTAATTGCTCTCTGACTGCTGCAGCTCCCTGATGAGTCATGCAGAACAGGTGTGACAGCTTAGCAGGAGAGGCGGAGCTTCTACCATTGCCTGTTCTTCTGGAATGCCTCTTCTGAACATCACTTTAGTCTTGTCTGAGTAACCCTCAGCTACTGACTCCCAAAGGAGAATGAGGGACTGGAGCTGTGTTTGGCAGAGTACAGGACAAACAGCTCCTGAACCTCTCCCATTCACAGCCAGACTTCACTCATTTCAGCTCTGAACACTCAAAGTTTTAGCTGTCACAAATACATAGTAACAGGGCAGATTTCCATCTACTGCTGCATCGAAACACATCCTGAATCTTACACAGGATAAGTACACCAAAGAAGACTGCTCTTGGTATTAATTTTATTGTCATCAGAAAGACCCACATTGGGAAAATCAGGGAGGTACTTGTAATTTCCGAAGTGCATGCACCCTGGCAACACAACTGGGTACAGAGTAATCTCGCCTGTATCGTACTTAGTACGTGATGATGAACCACAGGAACCATCTGGAAAGAAAAGCAACTGCCAGTTGATTTGGACAGGAAGAAGTAACAAGATGTAGCAGTGCTGTAGGTGCAGCCAAGCCACTTGGACTGAGAAAGAATGGGGGCCTCATTCCAAACGAGGAAGACTTAGCAATTGCCTTAGCAAATGTCCCTAGCACGTCTGCAGGCAGGCCCTTGCAAAGAGGGTAGCTCAGACACCCTCTCACATCTTCATGCTGCCCAGTATTTTTTTGCATATTGAGCTGAGAAATAAAGAGGGTGACTGGCCTTTTGACTTCAAAAGTTAAATGCTGCCATGTTATTAGAAATGGTGGTGTTTTGGCATGGGTTGATGCCTGGTTGTGCTTAAATGCTTTCAAAGGTAAAAAAGGGTGAACCACCCTAATTCCAACACTGCCTGGACTACTATTAAACTAAGAAGTCTGAAGCTGGAAGCAGTCACAAAAAAAAACCCCAAAAAACCCAACCCAAACCAAAACAAAAAAAAAAAAAGCTATGACAATTAAAAGACTGTAAATCAACCTCTATTAATATGAAGCAGGATTATTACAATTTTTCATTCTCCTGACTTAGGGAAAATCTATTTTCATATTACTACAAAATCCAAGCCAGAAATTTGGAACACTTTATTTGGTTTATTCATTACTCTAGGGCTACTATGCTTCACTCTTTACACAGACCAGTGCATTGGCTTTCAATTAAGACAACAGAAAAACATAAATCTAGGTCTCTTGCTGGAGTTGTTTCTGTAAATCATCCTCCCCCTCTATCCCATCCAGTAGCCACCAGAGACATGCAAGAATTGTAATACTGAATTTTTATGTATGACAACCTTCCTCCTTTCTCCCATACGATTATCATTGACTTTCTAAAGCTGTTAGTACCTAGAAAGAGCTACATCACAGATGGACCAATTTCATTGAACCGCAATAGGAGAGATTAATTCCAAGCTTAACACGGGAAGCTAATCACAGCCTTAGCTACAGAGAGACCACCAGCTCTTCTTTTTTACTGACAGAGTAAAGCCTGCTTTTTAAAGTGACAGTGTCTACAGCTTGCAGATTTTGAAACCATGGTGGTGAGGAAAAGAATCAGTTGCATGTGTGGGGTGTTAAAATGTGGTTTTGACAGAGCTGGCATTTCTGAGACTCTGCTTGTACACTTGCTTTATACCATGGTAGGGTACATTGAATGCCTTTGCTGTCATGATCTGTAATATTGAAGTGGGAGTGAGGTGGGGAAAACACAGAAAATTAGGGCTGCTGGGAGAAGAGCACTACAGTTTTTTTTATCAGAAGGTAAAATGTAAAAATATTACAATAAATTATGGTGCTATGACTTGATGAGGTTTCTCTGACAGGAGAGGATACAAAGAAATTCACCATCTCTAACTGTACTTAAAAGTAACAGTAAAATCCATTCTCAGCTGATGAGCATTCATAACATGTGTGAGTTTACAAAAGATCCTTTGAAAACTTGGTTCCAAGATTTCAACAGCTCTGTCCTCCCAGATCAGCTGTTTGTTTCCAAAGAATTTTCTTCTGCCAGGGCCTGTCCCCCCTGCTGCTAATTCCTGCTTGCATTGAGATTTCACTGGTCCTCAGCTTGGGCAGGCTTTGTAACTTCCCACATTCCCTTCTCCATCATTTTCAGTCTTACGGTGATGCCCCACAAGGACTGCAGACAGTTCTTGACCACATGGGACTGCTGCTTCCTGACCAGTGCAGGGTTTGCAGAGCTTCTCTGCCAAGGTACCTGTACATCTGCAGGTTTAGAGGCTCTGCTTGACCAACAGAGTTGAGTTTTCCAGAGCCAGCAGTGGAAGGGTTGCCATCTCATGTCTCACAACAGAGGTTGTGAGGAACAGTAAAAGCCCTTTCTCATAGACAGCACTACATAGCAAGTTCCCAGATCTAATGCTGAGGCTCCTGGCTGCTGGGGATTGACATGGGAGGAAGATGCAGGGTACATAGATAGTGATGGACACCACAAGATAGGCAAGCCCTGAACAAAGCCCTAGGAGCTGCCTAAAAGCAGTCAGAGATACACTAGCAAATGGTGCATTTTGCTTTCCATGCACTCTTGCATATCACACTGTAATTTTCTGTAATTTTGAATGCAGCTTCATGCAACAGCCACAATGCGACTAATGAATCAAACACAACCCAGATCAGATGGAATGTAAATTCAAGCTGCACAGCCCAGGAGTCTACCTTGTATGGCAGGCAGACAGAGTAACAAAGAAGATTAGCCAACTAAAAAGCCCCTACGCACATGCATGCACACACACACGGAGGTGCATGCAGTCACACTCACTCTTGGATGCAAAAGGCTAAACAGCAGAATCCTATCCAACGCCGGAAATACTGTATGCTCGTTAAAATACTGGCCAGACTGCCCTATGATTACTATCCCAGGGTTTTAAATGATGGCTGAGCTTGAGACAAGCCTTTCAGAACAAAAACTGACGATGAATAGAGGAGGGAAGTGGAGATGAAGAGAGTGAAAGGGAGTTAGACATATAGGAGAGACTTTTCTCCTAGAGCAGCCAGAACTAGTTTGACAAGTAGCCACTGTTTCTAAGCCAATGTTCGTTCTTTCTGTCTGTTGGGCATTATCTTAGATGACCAAAAAATTATGGAAATGAATGAGAGAGGCATAGCAGCATAAGCTATTTAACATTGCTCACAGCAACTCATAGCAAATCAAAGGGAAAATAGAAATGTGGCCTGTGTTACAGCCTCTCAATGCAATTGGAACCATCACTGATCATGCCAGCTCTTATCCTTGACTCTTTGGGGTATTTTTGCAGTTAATTTTTAATTTGCTCTCCATTTGCTGTTTAAGACTGCATCAAGTGAATGAGCTAAGCTGTATCTTTCAGCTAAACGTAAACCAGATAATTCATAAAATGAAAGAAAAAAAGTAAGGAGATGAATAACAGTTAAAAAAAAAAAAATCATGCCTCAGGGCAATGTGATCCTCAGTCACAATTTCAGATAGTTAGTCTTCCAGATGATGAGTAACAACAAGAAAACTCCTCTGAATATTGCATACAATGCTGATTCACACTGGAAGGCTGATCATCTTTATTTTCCCTCACGGATGAATCTGTCAGCCATATCAAAAATGAAGAGATTCCACTCTTCTCAGGGATCCTACTACTAGCAGTTATACACTTTTCCTCTGAATTGTCCCCTTCTCCTCTCTCCACCCCTCTTGTTTAGGAAGAACAAGGTTACCATAGTGAGCATATTACCTATCATTTCCTATCAGGAACACACTAAATCAAATCAATCTGCTGTTGACATCTCTGTCCTCCCACTAATTCCCTGTTGTCTCCTCTTTATAACATTTGTGATCCACACAGGCAGAGATATTTTAGACACACCTTGATCGTAACAGCAACCAGTCAGCATCCCTCATGGTTGCAAACTGGGTGTCACTAACAAGAAATGGCTGTGTGAAGCAACTGAATGAAGCTGATGAAGCCAAGGGAGATGGCAGGCTTTGTAATTTTTACCAGAGGACTGGTAAATCTCTGCCTGGGGCAGACCTTCAGACTCACCACCAGTGACCAGCCCTGTAACCCTCAGTGGGTGTACCTTGTCTAGATCCCACACGATTCAAGCAATGTGCAAAACAAACAAACAGAAAAGCAGAAGATGGAGGCAGGCAGATGTGAGTCAATGCTCATACTGAGGCCTGAAAAGGAGCAACTTGCACATGCAAGATGCTAACTATGACCTCCTGCCAAAATATTCTCTCTCTCTTCCAAATGTTATCAAGGCTGATACCTTTCTGACAAGTGCACCAATAACGTAAATGAAACATAATTTTTTCTTCATATGCGTGCTTTAGAGTAGTGTCCCTGCTGCCACATGACTCCATATCTAAAGAGCCACCCGCATGTGTGACCTCATCCAGCAGGTACTCACAAGCTATTCTTTTGCACCACCAAACCTGCAAGAAGTGCTGCAAAAACTTCTCTAATCTGTCTCTCAGAAAAACAGAAAAATTATTTTCAGTGAAATTTTTAAAACAATGCTTTACCTATACCATGAGGAAGGGAAAATTTCTATTTGAATAGTCTGTAAAAGTTGCATACAACTGACAACCTGGACCTGTCATGGCAAATTCCATGACAGCTACAAGGCATTGTCTACTGACATTTCAATATTTAAAAGAAAGTAATTTATTTTTGTTACGCAAGATTTCTAGGCAGTTGTTTTCTGTTTCTGCTCAGCACTGGATGGCCTCCTTTATGCTTAACACAGTGTAAGAATGGCAATGATGTCATTCATTGCTGCAGAGGAAGTAAAAAGCTCTGAGCTTAGACCTTGGCAGGAAAAAACAGTTTTGCACTTAATCTCTAAACAAGTGTTTATTTAAATAAAGTTTGTTTTACTTGAATGCTAGTCAGGTCTGACAGGAGATTGGTAAACTTTCCCTAGGCACCTAGTCTCTAGACAGATGAAAAGTCAAGGCAGAACAGAAGAACTGAAAGCAACCAGATGCTCTCAGCCCCATAATCAGGTTACAACCAAACTTCTCTTGACACTCTTATCTCCTCCCCAGCACCTGTGCCTTTTCCAGAGTATTCTTAAAGAGGTGAATATTTCTGCAGCACTGGCTTCTTGAGTTTTGCACCATGTCCACTTAGCAGTTTCTTAAAGGACCCCGAACTGCTGTGCACTTGAGTTGTTGTGATCTGCCCCCTCCTCTGACCCTCAGCTCTACTGGTGGTGCTCCAAAATACTCCTTTCTTTGAAGAATTTGGGCTGGAAACCCTTGCTTTGTAACAGGCAAGTTCTGTGCGAGAGCTGAAAGTACAGATGTAGTATGAAGCTTACCAATGTAAAAGGACAAACCAGGCTTGCCTGTGTGACTATGATCTGTCTGAGACCTTGTCCTGGGGTGAAACTAAAACAACACCTCATGGGTGTGCAGCTGTGGCTGTGCTTCTTCACACCCAAGACAGTGACAGCACCAAGCTTACATAAAAAAAGTGTCTCTGGAGACAATTTAGGAATCACAACATGCAGAAATAATTTGTGTGCTTGTTTAGGGTTGGGTTATTTTCCTGGTAAGAGACATAGTTAACCAAGACCCATAATTAAAGTAATCTTAAATTTGGAGAATGACAGAAGAGAAGGAAGGGCACAACTCACTTTGATCACAATTCAGCTTTATTTTTTATTCTAGTTAAGTCATGTGATGAAAAGTAATTTGCCTACCATTGATGGAGTGCACCGAGACAAGGGCAGATAGGGGGTCCTCAAATGACGTGATGTCCTCCCAGGCCCATCATGGGAGCCTTCAACCACACATCAAGGGATTAAACCTACCACTGTGATCCAATTTGGAAGGCTTCCTGGTGTAGCTTTCAAATGGAGGAGTATTACTGCCTTTGGGTGTCTGGGACTTCTCATGGGATGCAAGGGAAGGGCAGCTGCCATGGTACAAGTATCAAAATGTTTAGTGGAGGAAGCAAAGATAGGGAAGGAGTGGGATCTGACAGGGTATAAACATGGAGAAACAGGAAGGCTGTTGGTCATTGTAGCTCCGTAGCTGTGCCTTGCACATGATGAGTGCAGTCTGTCCACTCTTCTCATGAAACTCCATTTCTAACTCTTTTAATGTGTGAGTGGTATGCCTGTGGCTACAGGTCATGTGTATAAGTGTCTGTGTGCATGCCTGCTACGAATGGGTGCCCAGTTTCACTCCTGCCTGGACCTAAGATGCATGGATCTGGTGCAGCCTCACCACAGCAGGGCTGCCAGATTTGTCCACTTCCTAGCAAATAATATATATTGTCTTCAGGAGTTTGAAAGATGGTCAGCATCGTGCAGAACAGTGCTACTCAATTACAAAAAGTATGCTTCTTTGCACCACACACAACAAGAAAACAAAGTTATTCTGCGTCCCATTCCACAAGGCTCATAATTATCACAACCATTTCTCATTTTAGTTACACAGCTACAAAGTACATATCCTTGGGATAAGGTGATTAAAGAAAAAAGAACATGCTCATCCTTTTTCCATCCAATAAAAAGTTTTCTTTTAAAAAATTGACATAGTACCTCTTTGAGAAAGGGAGACTTTTAAACAATTTGGGGAACTAAAAGATTTTGTCATATAGAGAAATATTTTTAAAACTAGCTGGGTTAGTAGAAAGTGCAACCACGATCATTTTAGAAATATAATGCTCAGTTTTTCTGGTCTATTGTATGGCTGACTGTGCAGATGTTTTTAGTAATAGCAGGTCTCTAAGTGAATACAAGATGCTATCCTTTTTTTAAAACTATTTTATGGCTGCAAAATTTTTTTTTTGGAACACATCAGGGACAAAATGCACACATGTTTCAGACTGGGGTGTTATAACTTAGGGATGTTGACTGCAGCTTGAAGGCAATAAACTTTAAGTGAAATAAAAAGTAACAGAGGTTTACTTTGGAGACGCTCAACTGACAAATAGCCTGCAATCATAATGCACACCTCAGGTTCGGCTGCAGTGAAGAAAATAACTTTTGCAAAAATGAGGAATAACAGTAATTTTTAGGAGACCAAAATTCAAGGAAAATTGCATCAAACAGGTCACTCAGCATACCATCTTCTTAGAGAAAACCCAGGGTAATGCCCCAGGTGACTATCACTCAAGTCATCTCTAGCAAATTCCTCAGTCAGCCCTCTGACCTGTCCTCACTTCCAGTGTTCTCACCATGTTTGGAGGTTTGACAGACTATTTGCGTTGGTGGAAGGATGTTTTGGTGAGAGATTTTCCAGCACACAGCTGGCCCACAGCCTTCATGTCTAGAATGTACAGAGGCTACTCATTACTGCTATGGGCTAGCAGAGAAGCAGGACAAGGAAGGACTGGTAGAGGTGGCAAATCCTTTTGCCACCCTTTTGTCACTCATTTTGAGAGCTGCATCCTTTGCCCCTCCTGCTTGGCACTGTACAGCACACAGGTTTGTTGGCAAAACCCCTACAGGATTACTGAGACTGTCCTGCATCCTCATGTGGGAGAGGACCTTGATGATATTCCACACATGAAGAAGGGGAGGTGCTGTCCATCTGGCTGCTCTTCACTGGCAGACAAACCCAGACAGACATCTGGCAGATCTCCACTAGCCACCTTCCTGACTAGAGAAGGGTTACTGTTCTTCTCCTTTTCTCCCATTTTTAATGATTCTTTATCATTTGGGCTTTGCTAAATATTGGTCAGGTAAAGACAGGATCTCTCCTTCAATAAGCTTTGTGGTATTTTGGATTCTTTTCCCTCCTTGACTCCCTACAAACAGTCAGTGAGTGCTGGGAAGGATCTCCTCCACCTCTCTTTTTGTGTCACAAGACTTACTGCTCTGACATTGTTGCCGTGAACACAGGCTACCATCACACTCAGCACTGTGGATTATTCTCTCTCTGCCTTCTCAGGGAGATGGATGCCCATGCTGTTTCATGCGGGTGTTCAGCAAAGGATAAAATGTTGAATCCACTTTTCTCTGCATCAGCCTACTTTCAATGTGCCTTTGCCTAAATATGAAGTGTCCAGCTTCTTGCAAAGAGCATTAGTAACTAAAGTGTGTCTGGTGCACTGTTACTGGTTTTGTACTTTCCTTCTCTGTTTTCTGGTTTGCCTTGTTGTTGAAATTATCTGTCTCAAGAAAACAGAGTACTATACACATTGCTCCACAAGAGCTTTCTAGATTGGGTCACAAAGCAGCAGACATAGTCCCTGGTCTGGCTTTTTGCATTGTATTGTGGCCATGGCTGAGATCAACATGAAGATCTTGGGCACAGTTTCTTCTGCCTCTAAAGATATATGCTTGTCTTTTGAGGCTATTTGCTACCTTGGACATCTCTGGAATAGTACTCAGTTGGCAGCAACCATGTCTTCCATGGAGAGGAAAGCTCTGATTCTTTCATTAGCATCTTAAAATAGAGGAGAATTTTTTTTTTTTTTTGGTAACCTATTGATGGATGTGAAACCTTTGCTCTTCACGCCTTTCCTTCCATTTTAAGCATGCCTTGCTAAATAAAATGTCTGTTTGCAATGTTTTTGATGATGGCAGGAGATATCCATGTCAGACCACTGAAGATTTAATTGTATTTTTTTGCAGTAACATAGGTAAACAAGTGGCAGAATCTTCTTTGTAACTCTTCTACACATTATCTTTTAACTGAGTTAAGGCCTCTATTGGGAAGTAGTGTCTTTTGGTAGACTGATGGTTTGAGCTGGAGAAAAGCAGGTGAGCTTTTGAGACCACCAATGTATCTTGAAGCTTCTACAATTTCAACAAATTAATCTAATTCCAGTGTTCTTATACTCCACAAACATCACCTTCTGCTGGTGCTTAACTTCACAAAGGTCAGTGTGGCTCCCTCCATCTGTGGTGGACATGGCTTGATGTATGCATACATGTGATGCATATGTATTAATGAGCATCGCTTAATGAGACTGACTGAGCTAAGATGCTGTGGACTTAGCTGTCGTCCCAGTGTTGTGGATGCTGGGTTATTAGCTACAGCTATTGTCCTTGAACACAGGAACATGTAAGTGGCTAAGCTTGCTAAACTTGGTGATATCTTTTGCCTCCAAACACTGTCTGGACCACTTGCCATCGGTCCTGATTTCTTCATGCTGTAACCAAACCAAGAATATTTTTGAAGGCCTTACTGCTGTGTCCCATAGATCACTGCTCATAAGCCTGGCAATTCTGCTGCCAATACTCAGGAAACTGGGTAGGCTCAGTTTGAGGTTTGTGAATTGCCAGCCTGTCTCATATGCATCTTTTTTCCACCAGCCTCAGGAAACATGATCACACTATTTATTCAGGGGCATTTATTCAGAGTCAGCATCAGCCTACTGCCTGCAACATGGATGCTAACGAATAGCTTCTAAGATGCCTGTAGGTATGAAAGACCTCAGTTCAATAATGCTAACAGCTCTGTTTCATTCTTTGAGCTCTTTGCACACAGTTTCTCCTCTTTCCCTCCACTACTGCCAAGGATCACAGCAGTTGCTAGAAACAAGACACCCTGGGAAACCATGTCCTGTTTTTACTTTCTGGCCTGTTTCTGTGTGCTGGAATGGAAGGAACTACAACCGTGGTGACTTCAGACACTGCCCCGGGTGACTTCTGTGCACATCTCACAGCCTAGAAATCCACCCTGGGGCAGTCAGGGTAAGGAGCCTCATGCATGCAAATGGCTTTCCCAGTGAGTGAAGCACAATAAGTTTTAATATCTAGAAAAGTCTCCAGGGCTGGATCCCATCCAGGCTCAGAAATGGGATTGTACATCACTGGCATTTCTTTCTGGCTGAACGGGGCAGTGGGAACTGCTGGATCACTCTAGCTTTTCTGATACAGTCTCTACATGCTCAACACTGCTTGTGTTGGGTTGGAAATACAGACAGGTATAGTGCTTAGGAAAATACCTAAATGTCAGCATGTTTCAGCTGTGAAGTAACTGAAGCCATATTTCCCAGTTCTTGTAGCCTCACCTCTCCTCATTTCCTGATGCTTTCCCTAAACAGTTCCATGCAGAAACAGCTTTCAGGCCCTCTGGGATCCCTGCAGAAGGCTTTGTGTATTTGCCTGCTGGGACCTGAGGAGCAAGGCAGTGCTCATAAAGGAGGTGTCAGAGAAGTTCCTTGAATGACAAACAAAGTGAGCAAACAAGAGCAAAAACAAACCCAGCATGTGGACCTTCCCTACAGCCTGGGCTGTCTCTTACCCATCCTGAAGTGCCTGTACTCCCCTATTAATGTGATGTTTCCTGGGAAGTTGTTCAGAAAGCCCCAGGTGAAAGGTCTGCCTAGGAGAGGTAGCTTTGCCTGGCCACTTTGACAAAAGCAGCTGCCCATACCAAGCACACTCTATTTGTAATGTTATCTCAGGAAGATGCTCATGACTGATGTCTGCTCACAATAAGAGAAGGGTTTTCCTTTTCCTTAACTATCCCTTTGGTGGGGAGAAGAAAGCTTGCACATGCCTCAGAAGTGAGCTGCTTACCCTTGCCTGTGGGGATCTAAGACACAGGACTGGAGACAGAAGAGGGCAGAACTCTCGGGGGGCATTGCTTCTGGGCATGGGGAAGAAGTACAGCCAGGAACACTACAGGGAATAGGCAGTGCTGGCTGTGCTGAGAGTCACATGAGGCTTGGGAACAGCCGGCCTCTTGGCTTCAGTTACGGAGCAGCAGAACTGCACTTCAGAGACCACTTATCACTGCAATAAATCTTGCTTCTCACTGAGCACATGTGGAAGCTGAGACATCTGACAGTGAGGAGGGCTCCTGTAGGCAGGGGTTTGGCAGCACAGGCAGACAGCAGTTTGTACAGAGCTACACACTATTGCCAGTAATGTGACAGAAGCAATACTCTGTGACTAAAGCTGCTGTTTACAACTATTTTCTTGACGACTGGTGTGGGCAGTGAGAAGAAGGGGATTTAGATTAAGAAATCTTTTTTAAGCAAAGAACTGAAAAAAATAAAACAAATCCACAGCCTTACAGCTTCTGTATAACACATCATGTGTCATTTCCCCCACCCAGTTCCCCCCAGTCCCCCTCCTGGCTTCAGCAGCAAGCTGCTGGCATAGTGAGCCTTTCCTTCAGCATGAAGAGCTGGTCCTGCCATGCTCCCATTTTTAGTGCTGCATTTGCTGCAGAAAGCATGAGATGTCAGTGCCTTCTCACACCATATCCACACCCTGCTGCACCCAGCAGTGAGTCAGCACCAGATGCTTGCAGGCTTGGGAGTCTCAGTTTCATCAACTGTAAATCCCTGCAGCTCCACTGGCTGGCTATAAGAGCTCCTCAGAGCAACACCAGCTGGAAACCTGCCCCTGTAAATCTCTGGGGATGGGCTGCCCAAGCAGCTCCTCCTCAAGCTGGCCCTGCACAAGGGTCTCATTCTTCCTAGTTCCCAAGTCCATTTCCACTCATCCTGAATTATGAAAGGGCTAGGTGGAACTGGGAGCCAGGGCCCTTTATTTAGACAGAGTGTGCAGAGTTTGCTTCATCTGTAGTCTAAATAAAAGTCTAAATGAGTACAAATGAAAGTCAGGAGCTTGTGTGCCTGTGTGTAGGGAAGCAGTAGGGGTGCAGCCTGCTTCTCTTTTCATGGGAAGAAAATGGGCATTTGTAAAGCCTGCACACATCTAGTTTGGAGACGGACTGAATATCCATTATGTGCACACTAGAAGGAGCCTGTTTTTAGCCACTGGGCAATGATAGGGTATCTGTCAGTGTAGTGTTCAAACCTTATCCATGCTTGCCATTTTCTTTCCCTATCTCTTCAAGTCTTCACCATCCCTTCTCCAAACTTTTCTCTTACAGAAACTGGGAGACATTTGATGATGTAGGTAATGAGATTCCATCTCCACACAGACAACATTCAAGAAGGTTCATTCAATCATTCAGGAGGATTTTACCACCTTTCTCCATGACTTTTCACCACAAACAGATCAACAGACAGTTCTATGATCACGTAAGAGGAACCTTCCCTTCCCCTTCCCTCTCTGCATTGCACCATATGATACTTAGCAGTCAGAATCTGAAACACTGACACTTATTTTATTACCATAATGACTGCAAGTGCATGTGCCTCCTGGTATCCCTAGTCAAAATGAGAACCTGGAAGCCGAGGGGTTAACAGGAGTTAACATGCACTGCCAGAGCTGGGGATGACAGAAGCAGCACACAATCTGCCAAGTGAAGGGCTCTGCTAAGGGCCTCATCAGCACACAGGGCCCAACGTGTTGACATTTAGGCACAAGACATTTTTATTCTATCTTATGCTATGTTTTATGGCATGTGATATCCAAAAGACACACCTCAAATGGTCTGAGGCACCAGGAAGCAATGACAAGATTGGCAAAGCAACGAGTAAAAAAGGGATAGTATTGCACTTATAAACAAAATCAGGTAAAGTCAAGCATTTCAAACAACTGCAGAAAATAGGACTCTTAACATGGCTACTGCCCAGAAATGCTCAGCTAAAATACACAAAACTGTTATTTTAACAGTCTTATATGCATAGCCTCTATAAATAACAATAGATTTTTTCATATCAAATTGTCTTAAACTAGTATCTAAAAGAATTCCTCTCACTTAATGATTCCCTTATTTCCCCCTCACATTAGGATGTAGTCTGGACTACTTCCAACATAATTCCATTATAACCAAGGCATCTTGTCCTGATCTTTATAGTTACCCCAAGTTAGTGGTGTACTTTCAAACTCAACTGTGACTCCAGAAGACTGGCAGCAAAGAATATCCATGGACAGTAATTTCCTCACCTACTCCAGCTCTGTCCCCAAAATATACAAGACTTCACTTTCCCTGTGAGTTAGAAACAGGCAGACCCCAGCAGGCAAAAGCTGTTACACTGATGGAGAACTGAAAATATTCAACAGCTGTGAGTCTCCCCAGTCATTTATCTCTGAATTTCAATGAGGATCTCAACACTAAATCACTCTCTTCCAAAGCTAATTTGTAACCTCTTTTAAAAGTCTCTGTAGTAGTACGCTGGAAACTTGTGGGCAGGCTAGTAGTTTTACAAGGTTGGTTCACATGTTTTGTCACCTAAAATACTATAAGTAATCATCCTATTCTTGTCTTACAAGAAACAGGCAAGCACTCCAGTGATGGAGCAGTCTTTCAGGGAGGACATGCAGCAACCCCCTGAACTCAGTAAGTGATCAGAGGTACCTAGTGGCTCAAGGGGAATGCAGAATGAGGGTGTTAAAACAGGCTCTGTAGCCCATTGGCAGAGGAAGGTTACCCCACAATAGTCACAGCATTCAAATGAGATTGCTTCACTCCAGCACTTCCTGAGAATCCAGCCTTTCTCATTCTGCTGCATGGTGAGCTAGCAGAAACTGATGTGCTAACTGAGAAACATCTTATAAATTACAGCCTGGAGATGCTGCTGACTAAAAGTATGCTGGCTGTGATGCTGGTATACTGCCTGCCTATTTGCTTGCTGTAGGCTGTGTGAAAGCAGAGATTTTCTCTCATCTTGTTTTGCAGAACTCACAATAGAAGTTGTGTGTACCCAGAGGGCACCACCTGCTGCCCCCACCACCCACCCCCTCCCGCTTCACACAGCTGTCTTTGGCCTTGTCCACGTGGCATTCCTCACGTCTGGGGTAGGTATTTCTGCACTGGATCAGTTTTCATCCCAAACCCCAACACCCTACAACCAAAGCTTACCCAAAAGCAAAGCTGTAGAAGCAGCAGGTTTGTACTCCTGCAAGAGGACTTGGAGACTGCTCATGGGGTGTTGAAAAGGCTGTTCACTCATGACTGAGCTATTTTTGCTTTGCTGAGTCTTTTAATATTCACATATTTCTTCCTTCACATAGTGCAGGACTCACAATGTAAAAAACCACTGTTTTTCAAACCACAGTGCCACAGACTCTGTTCAAGGGAGTGAAGGACAAGAAAACCTGGGTTTGTCTGTGCAGCATAATGGTTTTTGTTTGTTTATTTAATGAGAGTTTTACTGTTTGCATCTCCTTGATTTCTAGGGAAAATAGCCTGTGCCAGTTATGATGAAGAATACTAACACCTTCCTAAAAAAGGTGCTTTTTAGCACTGTTAGGTTCTGGGGATCTTCAAGACGGACCTGCTGGGCAGCTGGGATGAGGGACAGCCCCTGGCAGAGCAGCCTGAAGTCTTGGAACATATAGTGAGGAACAAATCACCGTACAATGGTTTATATGCTGGTACACAGAGCAGTTTCAAGGCAGATGTGCCCATTGCAGACCTGGGTGATGCTCTTTCTAATGGTGATACTACCATCTTGATACCCAGGAGAAGCAGCTTGAAAACTCACTAGAGGAGGAAACTACTTGCTCAGGGTTGGGTTGAAGCAATGAAACAGGACCCAATTTCTTCTGTATAACTGCAGCTCAGTTAGTTAATTCACAGTGTTGTCCTGTCCTTGTAATGGAAAGAAACACAATGCAGAACAGTCCAAGATCAGTTCCTGCCAGACTGCATCCTAGAGGCAGAGCATGCCACTTATTTCTAAAATTATCTCCTTCGCTGCATGGTTTTGGACCAGGGTATTGCCCAAGCATTCACATCACCTCCTGAGACCACACACACACATCCTTGCTTGTGCATCCTGCTTCCATCCACTGCCAGGAAACATTACACATAATATATAATGAGCATAAAACCACAAGCCACGAGATAAGACACAAAAGAAGATGAAAAATACACATCTATATTGCTTTGCCTGAATGAAATGGCCACAAATGAAGCTTAAAAACTAAAGAAACAAGACTCAAACCATGGAGGACAAGAGAACTGGGATTCTATCTGTTCTAGTGTGGGGGTCAGGCAGATGAGCTGGGGAGGTATGAGCAGGAGGAGAGGGTGTCAGATCTTTGATGCTGCCACAGCTACAAAGCAAGCTGTTCTCTCCTTTCTGCCACACTTCTCTTTTTCAGAGTAAGAGCTGTTAAGAAATACAGTACTTGTTATGTCTTCCTCTCAAATCCTGCTCCTGCTTTGCATACTGCTTTTTCTGTATCTGCAGCTATCCTTATTTTTTCTCCCTGTAAATATCTGGAGCATCTTTGCTTCTTGCACTCTCCTCAGGGTGCCTTCCATCCCATCTTAGGAAGTCAGTCTCTCCATTTCCAGAAATGTGTTTGCTGGTCAACTCTGTTCACCCTTGCTCACTTTCTCTGACTGTGTATACAACTTTCTCCACCTAAGTTTTACTTTTGGCCTGAAGACCCTGCATGTGGAAGGAGGATCAGTTCCAGCATCAGGGAAAGCAAGATACCAACAAGGCACAGGCCTTAGAGAGAATGAGATGTGCATATCCAGCTGGCTGTCAATTTCATCTGCTCAGCTGAAAAATCTCACAGGGTATGGACTAGCACGTGTGAGAGCTGAGGTGGGGTACTCAGCAGTGAAAAACTTTTCAGAAAGCACTGATTTGTTGCAACCCAAAAGTCTAATTTCCTACAAAGTTTTCAGCTGGATTTGGGACAGCAGCCTTTGTAACAAGGAATGGCTGGTGTGCTTAGACAGGGCATAAGAGACATGATATCAAGCCCCTTGTGGGAATGAATCTACATTCCATGTACTCAAAGGCATTATGTTCACTGTTGAGCCGCTAGTGCTCAGTGCAGGGAAGGACTGGAAAATAATGAGTTTCATTATGGTGCCTGACTGAAACACCTCAGCCAGAGTCCTGAGCAACCCAATAGCACATCAGCATCTTATGGCTTATATTCACAGGTGCTACCTGTGCCTTTAGAGAGTGGAGGTACAAAGACTGCCACACTGAGAGGTGAGTCTGTGATACCTGCAGGAACACAGGAAGTCCATTTCTAACCCAAGACCAGGGGAACAGTATTCTTGAGCAGATGGTGTAAACCTTTGGTATGGTCCTGTGTAGGGCCAGGAGTGGGACTCAGTGTTCCTTGTGGGTCTCTTCCAATTCAGGATATTCTGTGATTCTGTGGTTCTGTGACCTAGCCATTGACAACATCCTTTGCCAGTCCTCCTCCAAGTTTCATTCCCCAACACTTCAGTCCAAGAGCCACACTCTCCATCCCAGGACTGACCACCCTGATGAGCAATGCTGAACTGAGGGCAAGAGCAAACCTGGTTTATTTTTCTCACATGCAGATCCAGCACAACTGTTCCTGCAAAACTGCAGAGGAATCTTTGCAGATGCAGTACAGGACTTCTCAGAGGACAAGCTAAAGGTAACTGTATGGAGCTGCTGTACAAAAGTACATTAACTGCTTTTGATGCTGCAGACTAATTTCATTAAGCCCAAGGCAGATGAGTCACTGTAGCAAGCTGTACTGGTGAAGGAAACACAATGGGACATGGGGGGGAAAGGCAGCCTTTCCACAGTAATTACACAATTACTGTTTTAAGTGGAACTGTCTGATATCTTGCCTTCAGCTGGACTTTAACTGTTGGTGATCAGAGATGTCCTTAAGGAACAAAACATGCTAAAGAGTGTCCAGTATATCTGGCTTCTGTTGAAATGAATAAAGTAATGGTTTTCCTTAAAAGGCCTAAGTGCCTCCAAAGTTCACACATTCTGTACTTCTTTCCAGCAAAGAGAAAATTAGTACTCTACAGTCTACATCCACTGCCTTCACCCAGTTAGATCTTGTTCACCTGGCAGAGCCTCATCAGTATGTGTAGGGGAAGGCAATGTCCTTGCTGCAAGACTGAACCTGAAAGGAACCTGCCACATTCACAACTCATCTGGCAGCCAAAGGGACACAGCATACTTTCCACCATGATTGTGCTACACTGAGGTCCAAGCTCCCTTGCTGTGGTCACTGTTATGCACAGTAACTGATGCAGCTGTGGGCCTGGTTCCTGGTTCCTGAGATACTCGTGTGACCCCCACTTGTACATCCAGAAATGCACCTGAGACAGACTCCTGGCAGTAGTCATCATCAGCTCATGTCACAAGAGCTCAGGCCTTGCTAAAATGGGGATGGCAAGAGAATGTGGAAGGAAGTAATCCTGTGTGAACACTTGCTTATGAATTTGGGAATTTCCAGCCTCTGGGTATCTGAAATGATTACTCTTACCTGTAAAAAGACAAAGCTGTGATGGGAATCCTGCTGATGAGACCACACCAAATGACCTGCTTCACCAACTACATGCACAAGGGCAATGTGAGCTGATGGAAAAGGTCCCTTCAGCTTCTCCACCCACTGTGGGCAGTGTGGGTCCAGCACCGAATAGACTCTGACTGCAAGAGGCAGTCCCCTCAGTGAACAAAGAAGGGAAGACATGCTGCCTCCCAAAAAGGGACTGCTAGTTACACTAGGTTTTGTGCTCCAACCCCCCCCCCCCCCCCACCTTTTTTTTGTCAACATAGTATCTAGCTCTCATGTGAGACACTGAATTACTTCAAGGCATAGCTGTGCTAGAAAGCATTCAAAGTCATCAGATAATCTTCCAGGACTCTGTTACTTACGTTTTCATATAGCAAACAAGTACTGAAGAGGCAAGAGCAAAAAAAATTCAATGAGTACAGCTGAATTAGGAAGCACCTACTCCTGACATAATAAATTGTCTTACTGATATTGCAACAATGAACATTAATGAGAATGCCTTATTTTATTTCTTGTCCCACCACTATGAAATATTTAGCTGTATCCTGAAAATTATCAAGCACTGAAAAATTATCAAATACTTGTCTGAATGACACAATTTTCACGACAATATTGTTCTGAGAAGGGTTATTATGTAATACGTTTGCAAAAAACTTTGCCAACAAACTGGAAAAGCTTTTTCATTTAGTGCTTATCATTAACTGCCTAAGTTTATGAAAAAAGTCTTGAGCAGCATGGTCATGGAACTTTATACTTTCCTACATCTTTAAGCAATTAATTAAAATAACTGTAATAACTAATGAATGCATAGCACTCTATAGTGGCTGTTGCTGTGCAGATCTAGTGGTAACTGCAGAAGTGAACAGCTTTTTCAGAACCTGATTTTTACTAGAGGTTTTTATGTTTTGTGCAGAGACTATGCAGAAGCATCTGCAGCTCCTTTGCACAAGTTTATTTGGTTTCTCAAGGACTAAAATACGCTTTTCCTTCTTTTTGTTTCAGTGTGAAAGGTGGAGTGGGGATGGATTTTCAGCTAGCTATGTGTTTATGTCCTGACTGTTCCTGGTGAAGGCTAGATCAACCCCCCTCATGGACAATCCCTGCATGTCTAACCATGAAAAATAACTCCATCACACACTTGGGAGAGAAGGCAGATGTCAAATTTTACTGAGTCAGTCTACGTCTCTATCTCTACCATCCAGGGTTTATTGCCATTATAATATCTGATTCTTGATTTTTGTCTGAGCGAGGATTACAAGAGCCAGTACAGATAGGGAGCTTTTCCAGGTAACCAACCGGACATCTTTGAGATTCTTCAAAAACTTTTTACACTTCTCTTTTCCATTCTCACTGTTAGTTACTCTCACCGTAGTTTAGTCTCATAATCAATACATTTATGGAATGAGGGCACTCTGGTAGCAGCTTTGTAAAAACTACAGAAAAAAAACCATTGCTTTTTTGTAGCATCCCATGAAAAGCAATGTTCACCAAGGCTCCTTAATTTCAATTGCAAATCTGGAATGTGGCAAGTTTTTAGAATGGGTGTGAGATTGCAAATTTAAATGTGATCTGGGTTAAAGCTGCTATAAGACTGGTTCTATTATCCTGCCGACACATTCACTGGATTTGTGCTGGCATGGAGGAGGAGGGTGAAAGACTCCTTTTTGTGGGGCTCCCAGACTCCACCATCACATTTATAATTGCACAACTCCCAGCAATACCAGAGGTCTCTTGTCCCTCTGCATATGGAATGTCTTCCCGACTCTCTTCCTGCCACAGGATACATGCATTGTTTTCTGGCACTGTGCTGCTTTCTACCAGTTAACTCTACAACCACCACTGAAGAAGCCGTACAGATGGGGGAAGTGGTTATACCCAATTAAAGTTTTGTGTTTGGCTCTGCTATATGCTTCCATTGCAATGTTAGCAAGTGAGGATGTTCTCAGACATGGCCACTAATCTCATTTCACTCATTTTTCTGACAGCTGGGGCCTGATCTTTCCAAAACATTGCGCCTTCTGAGTGCTGCTGGCAGGGACTGAATGGTTAAGAGAAAAGTCTCAATGCTCAAACCCTGAGGGCATAAGGGAGAGGCTTTACAAGATGGTAGCACATTTGCAAGTGGTTACATCTGGTCCAGTTTCTCTGGGGAGGAATACGAACACCTGCAGAGCTACAGAAGAGGTGACACATAGTAGCTAAGTCAGTGGGGTAGTTCTCTTTTGGTCACTATCTCACCCTTGAAGGTATTAACAGAGACTCTCAGCTGAGGGTCTCTGACTCAGCCATCTGATAATCTGGCCACAGCTATCTGATAACTTGGCCAAAGAACCCGTTTTGCAAATCACATGTAAACAAGTGACTGACCCAAACTGTTTTATGTGACTCATACTCTCTGAAAAGGCACTCTGTAAACAGCTTTTATGGCTAAAAACTATTATAATCTGTCAATTACAGCATGCTACGCAATGGGGCACAAGTGTTCCACATTTTTGTCATTTGTCACACATTGCTATGGCTTGTGTCACATGCTGGAAAAACTCTAAAGGTTGAGAAGTATGGTTGTGGTCTTGATGAGTGCATAGCAGGCAGTCTCTTAATGAGAAAAGGTTTTGAAAAAGAGGAGGAAGATGCTGGGAACAGAATGAACCAGCCACAAACACAAGGTAGGGATGAACAATTCTACAAAAGGGTATCTGAGACATTATGGATGACAAATGGTGGGAAACAACAAAGCTACAGAAAAGGCACGTCCCATGCTCCCCATGCAAGATTACTCTTTGAAGAAGGAGAATGTGGACAAACCAAGAAGAGTCCAGCAATAATCATACCAAACATGAGTTTGAACATATGAACACATGAACATAAAGGAGTAAATGACTTCAAAATCAGGAATGTTGAAATGGGGCACCAGATACGACACACATTTCAGATGCAGACCTGGCCTTTAGCAATGTAACAACTTACTGCTATTGCTGCTGCATATCATTGCGGACCAAAATCTGACTTTGCCAGTTTGTGGAGGTTCTCAACTGATATCAGATGTATGCTGCTTATACTTGCCCTTTCAGAGTTCAAACTCTAATGCAATTCAGTGTATAGGAGAGGCTAGCCCCACAGCAGGCCTTGTAATTTTCAAGGAAGGTTTTTCAGATAACCAGCTCCATGCTTCTTCTGGTAGAAGGACATTAACTAAATGAGCCTTGAGTGCATTTCTGTCTGCAACCTTTAAACTCTTACATTAAGAGCACTAGCAACTAGACAGTAGATTTAAAGGGCTTTAGTTTTTAGAGTAGGTTTACAGTGAAAGTTTGTAGCAAAAATTACCAGTCTGCTTTGGGCAGCTGAGAAGATCATTTGTTTGGCTCAGACCTACTTGTCATACTCAGCACAAGAAGGGTTGTTTCATTCCATGGACATGACTTTCTGAGCAACACAGGACATGCAAATCTTGAGATGGTGAGGAGGAATTAGTGGGGAGCGAAAAAGATCCTGATGCTCTGTTTGGCAAACATTCTGTGTTTGGATCATGGTGTGTTTGTGTGCATGCATACGTGCATATGAATACATGAAATTTTGCATAGGGCTGAGTGGAAAGCAATATTCTCAATTCATCAGCTTAGTGTCATTTGGAGGATGCCGGATGTTTATTACTGGAAATATAATAGTAATTTCCTGGGGGAAAAACTATTAGTGGAATAATTCCAAAAAGTTTAAAATATTATCCAATGTGTTTCTGAAACATTCTAGAGGATTTTAAACATTTGTTTAAATCCACCAATAACGTATATGGGCCTGTTTATTTTTTATTCAGCCGAAGTGGATACTTTTTAGAACAAGAAAAAGTAAACCAGAAGTCTGGCCTGAAGAAAAAAAATAATCTGTTAAAATCCAGATTCCTGAAGTTGCCAAGATTTGAAGCCTGCGTTCTCAATAAAAGGTTATACAGTTCATCTTGCCAATCCTAAGTGCTGAAAAGTCATGGCATGAATATTAAAATCTCACTAAAATGACACTCTAGGTTCTTCCCCTGGATTTTTTATCTTTAGCTGCCTAGATTTTCAAATTTATTTCTGCATTCATCACAATTAGAAATTATGATAAAATAGCAATACAGAGGAATAAAGTACAGATGCTGATACAGTATCAGAACTGAATAGGCTGATACTTTGTCAAGAAAGCTTTGAGTACTAAGAGATTTATGTCTGTATCTGAATGGATATTACAAGTCATACTCCACTGCTTGTGTTTTAAGTGCTACATTGGTGGAATATGTAACTTGGTTACAAGCAACTTTTAAGTCAGTTGTTCTGACAATCCATGCTTCTGAAGTGCTTTTTATTACAAAACTGGTATCTCTAAAGAACTGTTATCATAATTAACGTTTGCAAATCTTTAGTCAATAGTCATTAGTAATTTTTTGACAACAGCTGACCAAATCAGGGCCACGATCCAAGTAACAGCTGATACCATCTACATTGGTTGAATTCACAAAAGCAGGAGCTTTTGTTGACAATTTAGGTAAATAATGGCACAACAGATGCCATGGGGAAAATGTGCTACTGCAGCGAGAGGCCCATATCACCTCCCTTCTGCAAGCAGAAAGCCAGTAGACAGCAATGCTGGATTTAATTTTTGACAACAGCGAAATAGTTATTGTGATGCAACAGACCAAGACTAGAGCTGCCGAAATAATTTTTTTCACTGGCAGTGCAACCTTTCTCTAATGCATGGGCAAATCTTCAGAGGGATTTATATACCTAAATAAGGTGGTTGACACCTAAGGAGACTTACTAAAAGGTTCAAACCTTACCCTGGAGTAAAACACATCCATTCTTCCTTGCCTGCCTACATCTCATACAGTTTTTAAGAGGAAAAATAGAGAGAAGAGCCAGGACATTTCATGTATTGTCTGCAATTCCTTTTGTACAGGGTAATTTCTATAACTTCATCCGCTACCGGTGGGTCCCAACAATTTGCCACAGAAGGAACATCCATCAACAACAGCTGAGCATCTATCTTCCACACTTTTGAATGTCAGCCCCACTGCCATTCCCCTGGTGCCTTTCACTTCTCCTTGGGAGGGAGGTGGGGGGTAGAGGTGGGTATTGGATATGAATTTGTCCCAGGGGATGGGATTTCATACCTGAGTATAGAGGGGTTTATCTGATCTGCTCCCATGCATGAGCTGCTGTGAGTCTGGAGTGGGAGCAATATGTGAACTTGCATAATCAAAGAAGGAAATAGCAATAATCTTGACTATGCCCACATGGATTTTATATAACAGAACAAAGCCTGTGGTGTGAGGGGTTTTGCTCCTGTCCACTCTTGTAAAGTCTGCCCTGATGCGTTCCTCATCTTGGGCAGGAGGGACAGGTTTTGAGCTTGGAGATGAGTCTGGTAGTGGGCAGGGAGGTTAGAGGAAGGAGGGACACAGTGGTCTTGGCAGAGAGCAGCTCTTACATTACACAGCATTAACTAAGGACTGCTACACAAAATGAGCCAGCAGCTGTGACTTTGCTTTTGTAGGGCTTCTGCATATGGTCGCAGCCCGTATATAACCAGGAGGCACTGCTGTTTCAGCTATTGTGCTCTCCCTTCTCACATGACCATGTGGAGCAGTCACGAACTTTGTTATTAGCTGGGCAGCACAAGGGACATCCAACCTGCTTGGGGAATGGTTTGTTTTTGGCCAGGCAATGGTGCTGGCACACACTGCTTCTGCTGAGGTTCAAACCTGTAGCTTTCTGCACTGCTGCTCTAAACTCCTCTGACCTTTGCCCAAAACAAAGCCAGGCCCTGCCACATCCATGAAGATGAACATGAAGAGATGCAGCGCTGAGAAAACAGACCCTTATTGCCCATGTTACCCAGAACAGTGTGCCTCTCAAAACACACTAGTTCTGCCCCTACATTCAGGTCACGTTCAGCCCCTGTGGAAGCACATACATCATTTGTGGTACCTAAGTAGGCTGGTTGGTATGGAGTCCGGATGACTCCTGCCACAGGCACTAATGCACAATAAAATAGCTTCTTGTGATAATCCAGGCCCTGACTGGATTTCAGAACCCCTTCCCAGTGGCTGCATGGTCCTGAGCTTGCAAGAGCTCTACTAGCACCAGGAAGATCCTGCACTGCAGGAATGACATAGCAGGAGTTAGGCAGAGAAATGCATTTTATGAGAAGCAATTACAGAACTGAGTGTATTTGTGTGAGAGGAACTGAGTAAAACATTACTAGAAAAGATCTGGTAGAATTACCATCCCTAAGATTGGCAGCACCTTGGAACGGGGAGTGGGAGGCTGTACGAGAATCCTCATTTACTAGAGAGCTCCCTATTTGTCTCTGGAGATTTATGAACTTGGTAGCTTGCTTACTGTTAATGCCTTATGCTCCTGAGAAGCCGTTTTTTTGGGCAGAATAAATTATGGCTTCCCCCACCATGGCAAGAACAGATTGTTATATAAATTCTCCAAAGGGACCTAACTGCACCATGAAAGATGAAACAGCTTGGCATTTCTTTTAAAGCAAAAGTAAAACTAGTTGTGCTCTGGGTCTATGGTCTTTCTTTTAGAGAAAAAAAGTGAGATGAATAATAGATGGTCCCCTGGAAATATTGCTCCACCAGCTCTTAGCTGGAATCAGGCAATGCTAATTTACCAGGGTCTTTCAGGATTATTCTACTTAATCTCTGTAACAATATGGTAATTTTAGCCTAGTGAGAAGCCATTGCAACTCTCCCATTTCCCATGTAAAGACCTTGAATTTCTAAGTGAAACGAGTCTTAGCCATGTCCCAAGGCAATAGATAAAGAGTCTTTAGCTTCCCTGTCATTCTCTAAAAGTGTCAGATAACCAGGACATGAAATAAGGCATTTTGAACAGGAGACAGTATACCACTAAAATGTTTCAGGATGCAAGAGACCTCTTTAAAAAAAAAGAAAAAAAAACCAAACCACCTAGGAAATAGAAAGTAGATGAGGGTAGCTGGGAGACAGACAGTTAATCACAAGTACCAGTGAATGCAATAGGACAATAAACCTTGTTCACAACACATGTTTTTGGTTTTGGGTTTTCAAATCTCTAAGAAAGTGGGAGAAGACAAAACCATAGCATATAAGGCCACCACCCACTGCATGCTGAATCCATGCTTCCCAGTTATCTTCCAGATACTTAGATTTAATACCTGTAGAAGTCCATATGAGCCTCAGAGATCATCCCAAGAAAGTAAAGGAGAACAGGTGCTTGATTGTTCCAGTGCGTTTGGTAAAAGCTTAGCTGTCAGGCCTAAAATTACAGCTTCATTAATCAGGCATTTACTCACACGTGCAATCTATTGTAAGAGGAGCTATGAGAAAATTAGGTATGTTTCCTCCTTAATGATCTTAACTCTCATGACTCTCAAGATCCACCCTCTGCCATATCCACCAACTCACTGGAAAAGTAAAAAATAGCCTACAGTGTGTTTGCTTTCTGCCCCAGTCTGAATGTGAAACAGGTGTATCACATGGCAGAATATCACTTTAGCTGCTGGTAGTTTGTGAGACAAAGAATTCTTTACAGTTTGGTGTCTAAGAGGTGTGCAGCATTTTTCCTCATGCCTTGTGGACTGCAGCACTACACAAACTATGCAACCTTGCTCAGTAACAGAAGATACCGGGAAATCTCAGAGATGTTGTTTCCCCACATTAGTTGACTACAGCTGACTACTCCTCTTATATTTATCAAAAAGTACTTGGGATGCAGGATGGATATAAGTTGTGACCTGAGAAGGTGCAAAGGCCAGGAATATATGTAAAAGAACTAGCAGATCCTGACCCCGAAAATTTAACTATGTTGGCATTATCATTCTCTGAAGAAAAACTGGGACCTCCTCACAGCCTGCAGTCCTGAAGAACAATCAACCAAGTATACAGCCCTGTACTGGTAGCTTAGCACCAGTCTTCGCCTAAAGGGCAACAGGTGTCGTTTTACTGTTCAGATGTCTTCAGGTTATTGTGTGAAACCACAGTCTTGCTCTAGAAATGCCTCCTCTGGAAGATTAATTAACAGCAAAGGGCTGTCACAAATGAGATCCTATGTGGCACATGGGGACTGGGGTTATGGGAGCATGATGTAAGGCTCTGTGCAACACTCCTTGGTCATGGAACAGCATCACTCTCCCCCTCTTGGGGCACCCCTTCAAACCAAGCATTTACTCCAGCTCTGCACAAGTCTCCATTCTGACTGTGGGTAGACCTGTACCAGCCACACAATTTCCATGTGGGAGCCCACACTGTTCATGCAGTAACACTCATAAACTGAACTGCAAGGGCACTTTGAGGTAAGATGGAAAAGGTTTGTTCATTCACTTGCACAGAAATTCCCAGGAAGTCAAGGACCACAACCTCATGTAGGCAGTACACTGACTTCATATGGTCCTCTCTGTGTAGAGAACCACAGGAGAAGAGGTTCACAAAGCAAAGTCAAACTTTGTCTCCTAACTCTAGAGCCATGAAAAAATTTCTTAACCTCTCCACCATCACTGATCAACATCAGTGATGCTCCAATGAGCAGAGGCCTGCTGCCTTTTAGTTAACCTTTGATGTACTAAAAACTTATGATCTATCTCATTGCAGTGCACAAGGACCCTGTAGAGGTTTTTGTCCCTGCAGTAGGCATCATGTGCTCGCTTCTCCTTCCAGTAATTTCCCTGCAGTTTCAAGCTAGATGCTTTCCAGAAGAGATGTTTCATTTTCAAGTGGGATTTAAAGTGTTGTCATGGTGTCCTGTCCTAATCGTGAAGCAGCAGAAGCCATTTGGACCATGGCTGAAAAAGTGTTTCAATTTTCTGTAAACAGCACCACAGCAGACCTGAACTCAGATGTGAAGAGCATAGAGATCCCTCAGTTATCCCAGAAAATGATCACATGCTGAGTTTAGAACAGGGGATACCATCTCATGCAAACCTTCATTTGACCTCTCCTCTCAAATACAAGTCTGGCAGTGACCCAATCCCATGCATTTGTGCTCTGTACCAAGTTGTCTATCCGTAACAAACCCTATATTAACATTGGCATTTTCCACTCTGAAGCAACAGTATTAACCTATTTTGGAGTTGATTTCATGCAGGACACTGGGAATAAAGCACATCTAATGTAATCAATCTTGCATTTCTAGCTGAGGCAGTGCTTAGGTTGCTTTTTGCTGACAGCAGCATCTATACAGAACTGGTATATATCCCTGCTGCAGAGAAAAGCAAACTGGCAGGGGAAGAAAGGATTGTTCCTGGCATCATTTCCCCACCTACACAGCAGAAGACAGAGAGCTGTTTCAAACCAAGCAATTATCCTCAATTTATTATATTAATGACAATAGTGAAGGGCAAAGCTAAAAAATCTTTCTGTACAGGGCTGACAAGCAAGGAGGCAGTTTCTGCCAAAGAAATTTCACTTAGGCCTACGAGTGTCCCATGGGTATTCAGAGAGTGCTTATGTCCCTTCTTCTCCTGCCCAAGGGGTAATCCTTTTTTTGTGATGAGCTGGAGATATCCTTGTGCTGTGTATCCATCAGATGCCCGCAACCTTCCCCAGTCAGTGCTGAGGGACAGCAACCTGTCACCACCATAGTGGTGTGGTGATGCACAGCAGGCCCTTCACAGCTCTTCTTGTTCCCACAGCTGTGCTTCTCTGTCTGGTAGAGTGTGGGCTCCTTCCTCCTCCAACACAAGCAGCAGAAGAAGGGACATAAGAGTCCTCATGGTGACTGTTGCCCAGGGAGAGATCCTCTGGCCAGTGACACAGCAGGTGATGGTGTGAAGGGCATCCCTGCAACCCTGCTTTGTGCACATCAAGGCTGCTAAATTTAATGGAGCTCCAAGAGTGGCTGAAGAACTGATGCCTGAGCCCATGCTGTACAATGGACAGGCTGAAAAAACAGCTATTGGACCAGACAGTGCTCAATCAAATGATGATCTGGTTTTGTGTATCTATGTACAAAAATTGAAACTAGCCAAGGTTGGAAAGAAGCTATCAATCTCTATTAAAAACAAACAAACAAACAACAATCAAACAAACAAACAAACAAGCACCCAAAACCATAAACCAGATACAAACACAAACAAGCAGGCCCTGCAGCTAGTTAAGGTTCAGCTAAAGCATGAACAACTATTCAACAACACTCAAAGCTCTCAACTTAGGGAAATATCATCATCAGACCTTGGTCAACTAGTACTTTGTCAGTTGTCAAAGAAGTGCAACATTGCTTCTTTTTTTTCCCCTGAAGGGAGCCATTAGCTAATAGTCTATTACATTCAATGACAATGACAGAAAAACAGTCTGACTTGAAATGTCAGGATCTTATTTTGTTTTCATTTATTTCATTCATTTTTAGTAATAAATGCCAGAAATGCATTTTAACAGTGAAGATATATTGTCTTCCTATGTATTTTAAGCAATATTTCTTTTCAGAAATTAAAAAAAAAAAACCAGGAAAAGAAAACAATCTTGCTAAGAGAAGGATTCTGGAATGATTTTTACTTTGCTGTGTCTTTATACACATCCCTGTAAGTATAAGTCTACACTTACTACCCATTATTTGTGAATTTTCTACTCTTCCTGGATTTTCCTTAGTAGATGCTACCACTTAAAGGGAGCACAGCTGCCTCTCAATCTGTGGGACTTCATTCCTGGGTGCTGCCAGAGGTTTCCTCTCTTATACAGGGTAAATCACAGAGGCATCTGTAAGAGGAGCTGTTGGCACTCAGAGACTATGAATTCATCCAAGCAAGGCAAAACATTTGTAAACTGTCACCTACAGTGTTATTGACTCATGGTGTGTAAAATGGGACTGGTGAGTGTATTTCCTTAGCTCTCTCCTAGACTTATAATGGATATGAATGTCAGCTGCTGTCAGAAGGTGTGTTGGGTGGTGTTAAATGGAAGATCACTCTATTCTGGTTCCCTCCATTTCATGCCATGCAAACTAGGGTCCCAGCTGATCCTGGAGCACCCTTTGCTGATGCCAACACTGATGTTGCAAACCTCATAGCACCAGCCCTATAAAGACTAACAGGGAAAAAAAAGCCATCATTACTCCTGCAGCAACACCCTTCTCCACTTGAATGCCTGGATATTCCTACACATGCTGCCCTGACACTTTCAAAGGAGGTGATGTGCACCCACAGCACAGCTTTGTGCAGTCCAGATTAGGAGTATCTCCCCTCATCTTTAAAGCTGAGCAGCCCCCAATCATTTCAGTCCTGTTCAGCATGCAGCTAGCTGAAAGGGCTGGCGTGCACTGCAGCGACATTTCCATCACAGTCGCCATTTTCACATCAGACTGAAGCCCATTAGCTGCTAAACTGGCTACTTCCTGGCGCTCAGCTGAAGGAAGCACTTTGTTGGGAATATAATCAATCTTACCACAAAACTCTGGCTGGTGCTCTCTCAGGTGATTAAACAGTCACATGAGAGAAAAATGACACAATTCAAGGCTTGCTCTTAACCGAGCTAGGACATGAAAAATGAAAAGTGTCACCATAGTACTTAAACTCCCTTACATCACCACCCCCAAAAAGGAGCCATGAAATGTAGCCCCTCTAAAATGGATGTATGCATAATTCAAAACATGAGTTGCCTTAAGGAACAGAACTCTGGGTCCAAATCTGCTGAGAATTACAAGCAGCACAAGCTTGAAGGCCTCTCAAGCAATGAGAAGGGCAGATCATTAACAGTGCTAGAAAATGAAGCACAGGAAAGTCTGAGGTTGAGATCACACATGGGAAATCGCAATTTGACAATTTTAAAAGCTCTCTTGACAAGTGAACATCCCCAGAAACTCTCATACTTGAACAAATATTGCTCTTTCTATAGTCTACCATCACTTTATTTGTAGTCCTTCCTGCTACACAGTCTCCTCACACTTTATGAATATTCACCCTCCAGGACCTCCGTGAGGATGCAATATAATGCTTTTTAAATAAGCAGAATTTAAAGCGGATTAAGTGTTAGATTTTGAAGGATCGTTCCAAGGTTTCAGATGATCATCCCAACATTTCTTTTATTTTTTACATTTAAGCCATGAGAGGTTGAGCTGCAACTGGAAAAGTAGAGACCACTTCCCATCCTGAATTCAGCACAAGGTAAAACAAAGATCAGTGTAGCTGAACTGCCCACTAGTTTTCAGGGAAAACTAGAGTCAGTGTGCAGATAAGAAGTTGTTTCAAGTAATTGTTGTAATCAAGAAAAAATCTTCACTGACCCAAAGTGACCAGAATTTGCTAAAGCTTTTCTCTTGATGAGACTGGGATATGAAACAATCACCTTAGGGTAGCAAGGTACTGTGGTACAATTGGTGACATTACTGTGGTTGATGTAGGTTAGTTAACCCCCAAAGGAAAAATTTCTGCAGTTTAACATGTTTATCCTTAGAAGAACTGTGGTTAATTTTCAGCTTGGAAAGTCTATTTTCAGCTCAGTCTTGCATGATGCAGATTTCCCTCACAGATCTGAACAATCCAAATTTTGTCTTATGTGACCTGTAATTACACAGAAGTCCTGATCAAGTTGTCTGATTTTTCTCTATTGAGTGATATTTTTAAGGTTTCCTTTGAAGGGGCAGTATTTACGTGACTTAACCAACATTTGCCAATAGTGCTTTTTGAACACTGTATCCGAATTTCTTCTAAGTCATCATTTTTGATTAATTATCACAAAAAATTGCCATTATGTCATCATAATTTGTAAAACAGAGTTATTGTGTAAAAAAATAAAATATTACTTAAATGTAAGTTAACATCAGAAAGTAGTACTGGTATACTCATTTGTTAAAAATCAATGTGTATTAGCAACCTGAAAGTACCAGTAACACCTCTGAGAAGACATTACAGATAATCTGCAAAAGCAAAGCATAGCCACATATTATTCTGCAACTTGGGGAAGCTGCTAGGTGTGTTAGGGACAAGTAAATTTAAACTTCTTTGAATCCTGGCACATTGACATACAATACTCTGTGGATCTCAGTCCCTGTTCAGGAAACATCAGAATATTTTTCTGTTTTCTTTGTCTTCAGCCCCCTCCCCTGCCAGCTTCTGCCCAGCTAAGTGGCTTTTGTGAACTGGTACTTCCTCTGATTCACAGCTAGCAAATCTGCTTCCTGGGCTTGTAGCAGTTATCTGAATACACTTACAGAACACATCTTTTTAATCCTTCCTCCAAATTTGGAGAAGGAAAATCTGCACACATTAAGCAATCTACTTAGCAACAATTAGGAAAATTACAGGGTTGCTTGAAAAGCTACTTATATGAGAGGCATCTATTAATCTCTACAGTACGGCAAATTCAAATGCTCAGAGATAGCAAACAACAGAAAGCTTGCTAGCCATGTTCTTAAACATTCACATGTTGAAATCCCATTTTGATGGCTTTACTGGCCAGATGCTATTTTATAAACCAAAAGGAGAATTTTAAGGTGCCTTTCTGTTTTTGTTAACTAATTTTGAATCAAAGGTTCTAATGCATTCATTGGCCTTTTCATCCAGAAACACAGCCTTTCTTTGCTCACAAAGAGAATGCATTCACACTTGTATGTCCCAAAAATTATGTAGCTGGAGGTATTTGCAAGATTGTTAATGATGACATTCAAAATCTGTTAACATTATACTAAATCAACACCTCAAAAAGAAGGATAAACTGACTAACCTCCATGAGGCAAAGGCTGGGCTGCACTGAGGGGTTTTGAACAAAGTGATTGGAGGGAATTCAGTAACAGAGAGACACTTTGCAGTGTCTGCAGGACAAGCAGAGCAACTCCAGCCACTGGGGTGGATAGAGAAAGCAGGGTGTGAAGGGCAATTCATTGCATCTCTGCATCAACAAAAAGTATGCACTCAGCATGGCCAGATGACAAGATGATCTGCCCTATGGAGGAGCCCTTAGAAATGCACGATGGACAGAGGGAATGATTGCATTCCTAGTTCAGATCCTCAGCAGGGGGAAAAGCTGCTTTGGGATCTGCTGCAAGTGCCATGCAGACTGTAAACATCTGTGGCACTGGAGAACACATTCTGCCTGCTTTTATCCAGTCAAGAAAATATCAGACCTTTCCTGCTCTCCTTACATATATAAATATATATATAAAAAAGATTATTTTTATAAATAAATATATATAAGATTATATATATATATAATCTTATATGGTGCTTGACAGCTATAATCAATTCTTTGCAGTTCCCTGGTGCTTTCCTGCCTACTTAATTATGTTCTGCTCTTGCAAGTAAGAGCTCGAGCCTCTCCAAGATCCTGTACCAACACAGCAGGAAGCCTTTTGTCTTTCTTTTGATCCCATACTCCTTAATTCCTAAAACTGTAACAAAATACACAGTGAGTAGTTCCCTGATCAACTCAGGCCAAACAGATAAATGATCATTCTTTCATTCCCCTATACTTGTCCCTTTCACTCTGATACACTTAATTTCCCTTGCTAAGGCATTATTTCTGTCACACTGCTAACTGTCCTGCTGAGCACACCCACAGCCCAAGAAAAGCTATTTTGAAATTATAAAAATGTCTTAAAAATCCCAGATATCTTGACATTATTAGCTATTGTGACTTTCTGGGTATCCCCCATTATTCTCATGTCCTGTATATAAAAGATGCTCAGGCATAATGAAACCCTGCCAGGTTAAGTCCATTCAGCATATCCACTGTAGGACAGAAATGCAAAAGAATCCATAGGCAAAGTATCTTTAAACACAGAAGGCAGGAGCAATGCAAGCACCAAATTCTTTCCATTCCACTAATCCATGCAGTAGGACAGTTTCCACTTTTGGAAGGAACAGCTAAATGTTGGAGAAGTTTTAGTAATAAACTCAATGAAGGGCAAAGTTATGGATAATAAATTAAATGAAGGGTAAAGTGATGAAATGGTCCTTGGGCCAACAGTGGGAGAAGTGTCAGTGTGGCATGGAGGATGAAATCTCTGAAAGCATGAGCAGAATTCAAGTATATAAGAGGAACTCTGCACAGTTCAAATCACTGAACTGGCTTCCTGTTCACCCAGGAAGACTTGCTGAAGGCATTGCTTGGAGTAGGACAGAAACAGATGGGGAATGAGGGAGCTGAAACTCCTCCTAAAATGCACACAGCGCTGCCATGGCTGGGCAATATTTGTCTTTTCTTCCCTTGACTGGCCCAAAGGATTATAGTTCCACCCCAGTGAGAAGCAGTATGTAACCCTGGGAGTTAAAGAAGCAGGTTGGTGAGGGTCTTTGCATGTGTGAGTCATTGGTCTTCTACTCTGACTGGACATTATTACTGATTTACTTTTAAAATATTAAAAAGCCACTGATACTACTTTATGCATCTTGAGTACTTCTAAACATGGATCAGGGCAATAAGTAAGTTTTGTTGTCTTTTGCTGGGATTCTGGACTGGTCCACGTCTAAGTACCATCAAAATTATGGCTCTATTTATCTGAAAAATAAGAAAGCGTGACAAGCAATGAAATAATTCAAGGGCTGAAAACAACTTCCTCCATGGGGTGAATTGTACAGTTCAGCCTACCTACCCTATCAAAAAGGCTTATGTAATGCTGAGCTGGTTACAGTGTATATGGACCTTCATGGCACAGAAGAACTTTTTAATCTAGGAGAGAAAGACGTAAATGAATGAGTGGCCACAATACAAACACGTATTTTCCAAGTCAGAGTAGGTGGTTTTATTTAAGAGATGCTAGAAAAAAGGAAAAGGCAGTCAATGTCTTGCTCTCAAGCTTCACACCACAATTGGAAGAAACCTTAGTAGGGATGACACTGTGTCATCTGCATTCCAGCGCTCTGATAGGTCTTACAGGGCTACAGACCTGAGAACCTTTATACCAGTGAAAATTCAGGCCATTTAATTCAAGCTGAAATACTAAATTAATTATCCAGGTTAATTTAATAGAGGGAAAAGCCCAAGTTTATCTTCTCAAGATGCTGTTCCAGTAGCCTTACCCTAGCTTCCACTTACCTCATTAGAAGATTCAAGTAATCTTCTATGAGCTCAGAGATTTTTTTTTTTTTTGCATAAGAGAAAGACTTTTGAATGAGCTTGATACTCCTTTTTTTCTACTTTGATCTGTCTAATCACATGCATTAATTGACTGTTAAAAATTGTAATATTCAAACATCTTTCAGGAATTCCACAGAAATACTGAACTATGTCACAAATCATGCTTAAGATCATAGCTTCATATACTCCCCCCCAGTGCCACGTGACTACCAACCCAGTATTGATTTCCTTTCATCTCAAAAACTGAGACGATATTCATTGCCAAAATAAAAAGCTGTCTGAGTTATGAGAATGCACTGCCAGCAAATTCCAGGATGAACCAGACATACAAAAAAGTGGGGGAGGGGGTAGGGAAAGTATATGTGAAAAAGCTGAATATACTCTTGCAAGAAGATATATGTTGAAATAAGGCTTTTATAGCCAAACAATACACGACCAAATATAATAGATGGGTGCTGCAATACTACTGATATTGTCCAGAACTGAATGGACCTTGCCTCTGGTTAACTTAGGGAAGCCTTGAGTGATGACCAGCCATGTCCCACTGAATTTGTTCCTGCACATTCTTCCTTCAGCTAAAATCTCTTCTTTTGTCTCAGTGACTAAGACTCTACTGTGGATGGGGGAAAAAGATGAGACAGGTCAGGGTGTAAATAAGCAGAGCTCACATTACCTCAAAAGAATGCATTTCTCCCTTGCTGCTCCCTAACTTCCAAACAATGGTCGTGCTCCAGCTCCTGAGTTTCATGCATACCTCCTACTGTGTCTGGTACTTCACAAAATGTTTTAAAGTGAAAGATCAAGATGTGATTCACAGTGCTCACTCTCCAGGAAACTGGTCTCCTTTCAAAGTAAACTGTAAAGATAGCCAGTGTGCCTAATATAAAACAGTCCACAAAAGACAGGGCCTGCTCCTCTCTGTGGTCTGCCTGGGGAATGAGAGGGCAGAAGCCTTTGTTAGAAGATACTCTAAACCTACCTATCCATCTCCAAACTACACACCATGATTCAGTCCTTGATTTTATGTGGCTTGAACGTGCCCTGAAACACAAAGACTCCTGTTGTTGCTTAGCTTAGTACTGTTTCAGTAACCCAGCTTTCAGTCCAAACAGATCTGAATCCCTCAAAGAAAACAATTCTCTTCCCTTAGTCAGAGAAAGTATGTTCTCCTAATTCCGGCCCTAGGTGAAACAGGCATTATCTTTTGAAAATTCTTTTACCACCTGCCATGGCATTTTTCAGGTCTGTCTCTCCTTTCCTGAAAGAGAGACAGCACAATCTCTGCCCAGGTACTGTCTGCAGCAGATTGGCATCACATGTGCTCTCCCTGAACCAGCTGCCTCATTGCATTGCTATTGATTCTGAGTTGGATTTCTGCAGCAAATCTATTGCACTTCCATTAGCAAGACTGCAAATGATGAAAATGCTCATTTATATCATCCCAGCTCTGCACCACAATTAACCTGCTACTTAGCCTCCAGCAAGCCAAACTGTGCTTTCTCATCTGGTGCAGAGAAAGTTCCCCAAGGTTTCTCTGTAACCAGAAGTTAGGCACAGCATATCTGAGGTAGGCTGCTGTGTGCTTTATTTGCAGTGCATTAACAGGAAATCAAACAGTACAATTAGTGCAAAAAATACAACAGATAGGGAATGAGGATAATTTTAGTCCTCTGCAGTGGAAATCCAAACCTTTAATTTTGTAATTACATCAATTATTAATCAGTTTTGCTTAGAAACTTTTGATGCAGAACAGTCACAGATGTCATTTTTAAATAAAGAAATAATGGCCATATACTTTGTATATCTATGCTATTCTCTATACTCACATATGCATCTGTATATAGATGAGGAGGGAGAACATTCAAATGGCTCCATGTAGCACAAATACATTACTTACTCTCAGGGAAGTTTACAAAGCAAAATGAAGCTTTAGAAAAGAAATACGAGTGCAGACCACTGTTTTGTACTGAGAAATTCAGACTGTTATTAAGAAAAAACACTCCAGGAAATACTGCTTTTTCTCCACCATGTTCTGTGTATGATGAATAGTGCATGAAAGGAAAACCACACCCATAAGGAAAATTTGAAAGCCATGAATTTGGGGTGCTTGTCCAAGAGAAGGAAACACAGGACCAATCCTTACAGTTTGCTGCATATTAAATAGAAGAACTGTTTTCATGCAATCAATGAAAGCTAAAAAGGGGAATGGTAGAGATACTGAAAGAAACAAAACAACAAATTTGTCTGAGCAAACTGTGCTTGCTGAGGACATTTTAAAGACAGTGTGAACTAACCAGACTGGGGAGGAAAGTCTCAGTTATCGCTTTAGAAGGCTTAATGGACATGAACTTCCTAAAAATTGCTGCATCTTATGCATCTCACCCCATCAGTCCCCCTGAGTGCTCCTGTCACAAGGATATACCTCTAGGAGCCGTCGTGACCTTTGGAACAGCAGAGCAATACAGACTGGCTGCCTCAGTACAGTGGCACTTGCTTTATTGCTGCTTGTTAATGGAGGCCCAGTTGTGTCTCCTGGGCCTACTGAGATCAGCATCCTTTACTACACTCCTGATTTAGGCTCAAAACTTGTCTGGTATCTTAACCGAGGTTATTTGTAGCTTCCCTATGACAAGATGTTGTTAATTCACAGGACACATAAAAGGAAAGTCATGGCTTTCAAAATGACTCCTCATATTGAGTAGTAGATATTTAACTTAGAAACTGAATTGCAAGGGTAGTCTCCCTGTAGACTCCCGTGGAAAGAGAGTGACTCCTGTTAGAGTCACTCTGGGAATCGCCTGGGGAAAGTCTCTCCCTTAATGCTGGATATGCAGCTGAAGGCTAACTAGCTTCCTAATGCAGGCACTTAAGTCAGGTATCTGAAGCTAATCAGATCCAGTACTGTGACAGAAATGGACCAGCATGAGCTTTAAGTTGCTCTCCTCTTGCATCTTCAAGTTTTGGGGAAAATCATTCTCTCCTGTGGCACTGCCCTGTAGAGCAACAGTGAGCACAGAAAAGGCTGAAGTAGAGCCTGTACTGTATTATCTCCTTTCCCCTCCCCTAAGTACAGTCCCCTGCAGCTCTCTGAGACATCCCTGACCTTGACATGCTCAGAAGCTGCCAAGCATGGACTCAACCCTATGGTGTTGTGGTAGGGATTTGAAACACATGGGTATTTCAACACACATATTTCTGCATGGGTCAGAATTAGACTCTTTCAAGAATAAGAACAAAAATTGCATGAAGATGCTATGAACAAACCCTCTGTCCTTAAATTGAAGTTAGAGGGCTGCAGCACCTTTAAGTGGACGGAGAGGCTCCCTCTAGACTGCCATCAAGCTTAAATATAGACCTTCCCAAATCATTGTAAACAGGTGAAACAACATCAAATGCAGAGCTGAGAAAGAATGAGTGGAAGTGAAAGAGGTGGGGAAAAAAATGTAAGGAATATTTATGGTATGATATAAGGTACAATACAATTTGTATGCAATTTTCCCCATCTATATCTCTAAAAAGACGTAAGAAATTTAGGCATTGTGCCTCAACACAAGACTGGTCTCGCTCCTTTTATTACACCATGCCTTTATCAATACAGAAATATTCCTTTACTTTTGACTTACTTTTTGTATTTTAATATTATTTTTCTCTTGCTGAAAGAGAAAGGAAAAGTGAATGCTTTAAAGCATTGCCATAATTAGGGAACTTGTTACTCTTGGAGTAGAGCTTGTCAAAGTAGGAGGGGAACTGAGACCATTTCCAAGGTAGACAGCCACTACCAGGCCTCAGAAGCAATTTTAAACTTTTTTCCACTGAGGATGAGGAAACAGCATCCTCTGCTAACACTGAGCCAGCGCACCTGAAATGGAAGCAGAAATCAGAAACCGGCGAGGGGAGTTGTCCCAGTCAGAGGTGGCTGACAGTAATGTAGAACCCTTTTTCCACTTGGCCACATTTTCTAGGTGAGGGCCAGCACAAGTGAGATGAAAAGGAGTTCTGCTTGCCTCCCAAGGGACAGGCACAGGTCCATTGCTGTAGGGAGATGAAGACACACCTGTTGATCATCTGCTGGCCACCAGCATGGCATGTGTGCAGCTGGCCCCTCAGCGAATGGTACCTGAGCTGGCCAGGGAAGCCAAAAGTGAAATGGATGCAGAGGCTGTGTGGATGTGCCACGGGGCACGTGCATCCTCCAGCCCCTGCTCTCTGATGGGCCTTTAGCTCTGCTCCACACCATAAAAAACATGTTGTGGTCTGTCTCCTGCCCCGTCTCTTGTGTGCCCAGTGGCACTTCACAAAGTCATCAGAGTTGTGGTCCCAAAGCCAAGGCCTGCTTGGGCTGGCCTGCCAAGCCCTGCAGCACTCTGAACCAAAGCACAGGAGTGCTGCACTGCTTTGGCAGAGCTGCCACGCCAGAAAGGCAAGCTCCACATGGGCCTTTCTGGGTGTTTTGTGGAGAAATCTTCTTAAGTGGAAAGAGGAGGCTGTAGGAAGACCTTTAAAGAGGGGTATGGTTGGTTTGCTGATATATAAAAGCTATTATTACAGAAACACAGATTTTGCAGTACTACAGAGCTGAATCTCTAACCAGCCTGGATAAAGGGTGAAATTGTATTTAAAGATGATAGTGATAGAAGAAGTGAAATTTAGCTCCTGAACTGAGTTAGCATTATTACAATCTGCATGTCTTCTCAGAGGGAGTGAGATTGTAGGTTAGGATGTATTATTATATCCTGCTTGTAATAATATCCTCTCTGGTGTAATTATGCTAAGATTGACAAGCTCCCTAAATATGGGAAAGCTTTAAAACATTCACCTTTCCTTCCTCTTTCAGCAAAGGAAAAGTTATATTAAAATACAAAAGGTAAGCTAAACAGAAAGAAATATTTCTGTATAAAAGGCATAGATATAGATTCTGATAAAGGGCAGAGAATAACAAAAGGAGCAAGACCAGTCTTGAATCTAATACACCAGACACAATTATCAGGATTGTCTCTCTTCTGCTTTCTCTTCCAGGCTCCAGGAGAAAGAAGAATCAATTAGCCCTCTGCAGACTATCACCTTGAAGGATATAGCTTTAAGGGGGAATATGCTGAGTAAGACAGAAAAGAGAAGAGAAAAGGATTTGGAAACTCATGGAAGGGATAGGTTCAGAAACAGTACATCAAGCACAGAATATGAAATGTGAAATTTTTCTTTATTATTTAATTCTATTTTTATTTCTATATTTTATTTCTGCACTGGAAAAAAAATTTCAGCACACAAAGGACTTTCCGGGGACATGTTACCTCACTCTGCCTGAAAAGTAAAAAAGGACATTGAAAGGCAAAAGAAGGGACAATCCAATTTGCAGATGCTACTTTTCAAGCCATGTCACTGAGAATTTTATAGCAGTCAAAGGCATTAAAAAAAAAAAAAGTTAGCACTGATGCAATCTGTCAACCACTCCAACAAATCTTGCTCTACATAAAACACAATGATGTGTTTGAAATGCAGCTGTTTCAAAAACCCCAAGACAGTGCTTTAAGAGCTGTCCAAAAAAGTTCTTTTCATGCCTCTTGGAATTCTTAGGCAGACCTTCTGCAGTGTATTTTTCAGCTAGATTTTCTTATTGTTCTTTGCAGAGAATCAGAGACGCTTGCCATAGTCAGAATTATGTGCCACAGTTAGAATAAATTCTGTCTACACAGCATTCTCCCCCAGAGCAAACCAAACTTGATCTATCAGTTCTCCCTCTCCTTTCAGTCTGTATCTATGAAAGTCTACAATGCTTTTAAACACGTTTATCTTTAAAAAAATAAGGTAAAAATAAACAAAAAACCCCAAACCCAAAAACTCCTACACACACAAAACCCCCAAATCAAAATTAAAAAAAACCCTGTCAACTCAACCACCTAACTTCTGGACCACCATTCATTTCCCAGATGTGAGCAGATCTGAATGCAGACAATGGCTTTTTGTCAGTGACAGCTCCAAAGAATCTTTTCTTTGACCCTCTGCCTCTTCCTTTACTTCAGAGATGAAGTTAGCAAGCATGTTACTGATAAAGTTTTGCCACATATGTGGAAATTCAAGAGGGATTCTTGAGGCAATTATGACTGAATAGCAGTCTCTGGTCATTTTATGAAGCAAAATGTGTTAAAAAGTCATATAATTAATGTCATAATATTTGCACTAAAAAAAAGATTTTATGCATCAGCAAGATTTAAAAGAAAAGCTCACTTAGTATAGTTCTATTTTAATTGCAAAGGTGGTTAATTCAAGTAATACCACAGACAAAGCCCCCTGTCATTTAATGGTACAGCAGTATTTCTCTATAGACTGTTTCCATCTGACAAATTACTTTTAATCTGAAGGATGGCTGTCACCCACTATCTAAGCAAAAAGCAGCAGGGTTTCTACAGGAACAGAACTTTCTTTCATTGATTCTGGAGCTGCTGTTCAAGATTGACTCTCAGCTGAAAGGACCTCCTCTGAAATCACTGTAGTTATGCTCATTTTCACTGGCAAGGTGTTTGGCCTAAAATGTGAGATCTAATCCAAAAACTGCATATCTATCTATACTAAGTCCAGCCCCAGTGCAGCTAAAAGTAGAAGTGAACTACTGGTGACTTCAGAGCTCCAGGGTGAGGTCCAGTGTGTGCCATCTTCAATGTGGCCAACCCGCAGTATTATAGGGAAGGCATGATGGAGAATAAATGACATGGGGTTCTGCGAGGAAATTTGTGAGAAATGCAATTTTTCACTCCGATCACTGCAGCTTTCCACAGGAAACCTGAGCCCTGTGCTCTCAGCAGAAGAGTGCTGCCTTCTCTTTTACTAGAGTTATACAGCTTTACACAGCTCAGGAATTGCTGGCTTGATCTGCTTTGAATTTGATAGGTTAAAATCATGAATGTCAAAGAAATGACACTTCAGCAATGCATTTTTTGATACTTTATGATAACTACTGAGAAAATAATGCAGATACCTTTTTTTGTTTGTTTTCATGATAAGCAAAGACTAATTTGACTCTTTCTACATCGGCAAGAATGCTTTCCTGAAATGCCCCACAAAAGGCAGTAAAGCAATACATGAGAAACAAGTTAAACAAAGAACAGCTCCTAGAGATGGGGAAAGACACAGAGAAATGTATGCTTTGCTCTTATGAGAAAGGTAAAGATCATAAGCTAGATGCTAAGTTAATAGTTCCCAGTTTCTAACTTCTTCAAACCTGCTGTCACTTTTTCTCACTGTTCTGAGAGTTTAATGAGGATTATAGGGATATTTGCCAGCCACAGACTTCAGGAAGGATGTACCAGAAGTGCTCTGCAGGCAAGGCAAAGAACACACATGGAAGATCCAACAAGGAGACAAAGCCAATTTATAAGGAAAATAGACCATGTGGTATAGCTATCAGATAAATCCTTGAAGCAAATCACATACTTCCCTACAAGTGGATGCAGAGAAAACAGTGGTACTAGCCCTTTACACACATCCCAGATAAAGTCCTGCATACAGAACTTAGTTCTGAGGACTCCAGATGCAGTTCTCAGAAGGCAAACCATACTATACCTGTCTTAGCACGCTTAAGCTTTGCAAGTCAATCACATGCCTTCCTTGTAGATAGTCCCAGAACAGTTGAGTGCCTTTTTTTCTCTCTTTTTTTTTTTTTTCTTTTCTTTTCTTTTTTTTTGTGGAAGGGGAAAAACCAAAGAAACACATAGCTTTTACTTACAAAATTTTGGAGCAGTTTGGAGATTGGTTTCTGTTGCTTGTGCCTGAGACGCTGTGGTAGGCTCCAGGGCGGGTGGTGACAGCGAAGGCGCGGCAGAGGACAACAACCCAACATCTAGGATGCGGTTATATAGAGAAGGCTGGAGGAACGGTTTGGAGGGTACGAGTGAGCTGTCACTGTGCACTGTCACTTCAGCCTTGCTCTTGGGGCTAGGTATGAGGAAGGGTGAGGCATACACCTCCGAAGGCACCCAGGCAGACAGAGCTGTAGGATCCACAGCACTCTTTGGGTCTTGTCCTATCCTCCCAGGGTCAAGGTGGGTAGGAGAGTCATACTCAAAAATCTTGTCCACAAAGACCCACTTGAGGCCAGCAATGCAGAGGCAAAGGCTAAGCAGGCAAGCCAAGATAGGGGCGATGCAGATCTTTTCAGAGTTGAGGCAGCCCTTCAGTCGCTCTGCCTCCAGGCACACACAGCAGGTTGCGGCAAGGCCTGCTATCCCCTGGACCCTCCTGTCCTCTCTTTGGGTCCCCGGCATGTTCTCCTCATCCGGGAGCCCGTTGAGGGACACATCAGGGCTCAGCTGTGCTGAGGGGCTGGGGAAAGTGTCGGCAGCTACTTCAGACATGTTTAAGCATCAGCTCTCAAACAGCTCACCTCCAAAAGGCCTTAACTCTATCACAGTCCATTACTGTGAGACACAGACAAAAAGAGACGGTAGTAATAGTCACAGTGCTCTGCAAAAGTCACAGAGTGGGAGTCAATAAAAGGTCGAAGCTCAAGAACATCATCCAAACTGGGAGAGGAGGAATGCACAGGAAAAATTAGATCCCCCCAGTCCCTGTGTGCCCCCAAGCCCTCTGTCACTGTCTCTGCTTCTCTGAAGTGAGAATAGCTTTGCAATTACTGAGCTCCTGTTTGCTAGCCACTTTTATAATTCCTTAAACGCCTCTCAAGCAGTTCCAGCTCTTCTGCAGGGGGAAGAAACATTCCCCCAAAAGCAAGCACAACAAAACAAAACAGGGGGAAGGAGGGTGATGAGATAAGGAAAACCACGAACACTGAACAAACTAACCGGATTAAGTAAACCAGTAGCCCAGAGCGAAAGGCAAGACTCTCACCTTGAGCATCTGAGGCTGGTATCTGCTTAGACGAGGAAAACAATTGTCATGCAGTAGAAGGAGCAAAAGCAAAATCTCTAACAACAGCGGCAGCGGCAGAAGTGACAGTAGCAGCAGCATCCTGTCGTGTTACAGCGGCGGCTGAAAGAGGCTGAATCATTACAGAGCAGCAGGTGCTCGCTGTCTGAGCATCACTGCAAACAATATCATTACAGAGAGGTTTGAAAGCAAGAGCGATGCCAAGACGGTGGTAACTCCCTTTATCTCCCCTCCCTCTTTGTCCTCCTTGAGCGCTCATTCACTTTCCTCCGTTCCCCCCCGCCCCGCTTCCCCAGCCCCCTCGCAGCCTGTTTCCCTGATGTACAGACTCGCTCCTTCCTCCCCTACCCCACCCCCCGCACTCTGCAGGGCTGCTCTGAGTGAAATCAGTACACCCAGCAACGCAGGACTGTCAGTGACTTCCTATTTTATCCAATTAGGAGGAATAAAGGCCATCAAATCAAAGGGAGGGAGCGGACCGGAGTTGCGCACCCACCCACTCCCTCTCTCCAGGCAAAGCGTGGCCAGAGGCGGCGGCGGCCATCGATGGCAAAGTCCTCCGGCAAGGACCGGGTGTCAGTGGGAGCTCTGGGTTGGACTGGGCTCGCTTAGTCTGATATTCGATCTCTCCCGGGGGGAAGACCTCTTTCCAGAACAGTTTCTCCCTGCCTGACACCTAGAGACAGCTTTTCTTTCCAAGCTTCCAAGTAAGTTTTGTTTCCTGGGAATAAGGCTGGAATGCATCTTAGATCAAGCAGAGGAAATAAAAAACCCCAATTCATTCCCACCTCTGATAAATTTTCATTCAAGTTATTGAAACAGATCAAGTTATTAAAAATGCTTTTTTAAAAATTCCATTTTCCAACCTCATTTCCAAACCCTTTTCCAATACCAAAACCCACCAGACTTCACACTAAAGTCAATTCCTGAATGCACTTTTCAAGAGCTCACATGTTGCTAGAATATATTCTCACACACCTTAGACTAAAAAAATAAAATAAAATATAAACAATTTCATTATTTATTATTAGTATTAATTAAAGGCTTACACTTTGTTTTAAATTTGGCTGCCATTTTTCACCTTTACTAGTACATAGCACTACCATTTCCACCAGAACAGTAATAATACAGGAATCAATCAACAGTCCGGTTAACATAATGAAAGCAAGACTAGATCTATTCCCAGTCTCTTGTCTCTCACGGAAAAGTACACCTGTGTAACAATAAAGATGAAAGATAAAGAAAGGCAAGGGGCTTATAACACAATTTCCAGTTCCTTGAACTTAATGAAAACATTTGCTTTGAAGTTTTGCTGGTGAGACTCCACCTTTCTTCTTAGTATAAATGGCTGCAGGATGCATAAGGAAACAAAGAATCAAGTGCTACAAATTGCTCTGCACTAATTTTTGATGGTGTCTTATTTAGGCACATGAAAGGTAAATTTCTTTGTAGTTATGTATTTCTGGTAGTGTCAAAAGAGGCATCTGGCTCTATCCATGCTCTCACTGCCTCCAACTCCACTCCCATCTCACCCCTCCCTTCCATGGGAACATTAGTAAAATTTGCATGAAAAAGATTTATCAAATCTCAATGAATCCCACAGTGTTTTTACAGACTGTCATCTCAAGGACTAAGTGATGGATGTCTGATCACAAAGCTTCCTCTGAGGTTGTAGTAGCCAGCTGAAGTAATCACAATACTACTACAGTCAAGTGCTTGGAGCGTTTACCTTAAAGCAAAGCCAGTGATAACACTCTCTGAAAGAATGTAAAAAGATAAATCATCTTGCAATCTAGCCTACATTACCACTGAAGTGTCTGGTCCTTAGGTTAATGACGTGATCAGCAACCTCAGGCAGAATGAACAGCTTGCACTGCATATTTACATACATGGCTTCTCTTATTACAAAGCACATGTTCTCTTTTACTGGTAATATCCTGCATCAGCACAGCCTCTCTGGAGTATCTCAAAACCTATTTCAAACAGTAGTAACAACACAACCTCTGCAGAAAGTGTAACAAAACAGCAGCATTGCTGTGACAGGTGTGGTGGTCTGTGGCTACAAGTATGCATGGTTTCTAGAGAAAGGATGTACCTTTTTTTTGATTAACTGATAAATCTGGGAAAACTAAACATACTTTTGCACACCCAAGTTGTTCCTCAGGTGTGAAGCTACAGCATCACTCTTCAAAGTGGAGTGCAAATTGAGAACCAGCTGGGAGTATTCTATTCATTGCACAGATTAAATACTACAGCATCTGAGCACTTAAATGACTTTCCTTCTTTATCCATGTCTGATTTTTCAACCTTCCTATTTCAAGTTAGAGAATTTTCCCTGCTGACACTTCTCTGAGCCTGTGTTTAATCCACAGTCGTGTTCACATCTTTCCTTCACTGGTCTTCCTGGCAAACTGCCTGTATTCAATCTCCAGTAATCTTCGTGACCCTCCATCCTATCTACACTCATCTGCTCTCCTTTAGAACATGTTCCTGCTTTGCTCACATCTTCCTGGTGCGGTGCTGAACGTGGAGATCTTGCACATTCCTTACAAGGGCTGCCACGAAGTTAAACCGAACACTCAAACCCCTGCATGGGGGACACATTCAGGGGTTCCTCTGCATGTGGGGACATCGCCCTCTTTCTCAGCCTGTTGCCGCAGGGGCCGCCAGCTCGCACGGACCGGGAATGGGCTCTTCCAGACGGCTCCTGCCCCAGCCCAGCTGGCTAAACCGAGGCTGGACAGCATCTCTCCGTGCCTTTTTCTCCTCCACCGTCAGGCCCAGCCCGCCCGCAGCAGCTCCTCCCGGCAGGCAGGCAGGCAGGCAGGCAGAGCCGCACACCCCCGCCGGCTCCGCGGCCGCAGCGTGCCCGTGGTCCCTGGCTCCCGGCCAGGCTGCAGTGCCCTCCTCCGCTGCGGGTCCCTTCCCCCGCCGCACCTCCAGCCCTGGCGCGCAGCCTGCCTGCCTCAGCATCACGCAGCCGGCTCTGCCCAGACCTCCTCCTCCTCCTGCCGCCCTCCGCAGGGAAGCCTGCAGAGCTGCTCCAGCCCCACAGCTCCGCGGGGGCTGGGGGGCCTGAGGCGAGAGGAGCGGAGCGGCAGCCGGGACGCTGCCCCCGCCTTCGGGGTGCCTGCCTGGCGGCTCCCGCTATTCCCCGCCAAGGAGGGCGAAAGGAGGTGCTGAATCATCGGCCAGCCAGCTTCCCTGGCCCCGCTCCACAGGTGGCCCTAGCCAGGGCCAGAACACAGCCTGCCTGCCATGCCGCAATCCTACACCTCGCGGGCCGGTTCCTCCCGGGACCTTTTGGATCAAAATGAAACCCCGTGCTCGCTACCGCGCCGGGGTGGGTACGTGAGCACATTACTTTCTGAGTCTGCTCTCGAGGCTGCAGTAAAAGCTGATTGATGATGGTCTCTCATTTTCGGTCTGAAGATAAAAGTATTAACTGAAGGTAAAGTTTGCTGTCTTTGGGGGTCCTTTGTGTTCCCCTTGCCCCCAAAGCAATGCATAAAAGCTTCATCCTGCAGCTGCAGGCTTGAGCTTTTTACATTTCTGTAGCGACATGCTAGCAGTGGCATGCTGCGCTTAAACATGGACTCTGCCCCGGCTGAAGGAGTGGCTGGGAATTGGCTACCTAGAAAGGAGGCTCTGGAAGAAATCATGTGGGAGCATGACCTTGCAGGTAACAAAGTTTTACAGGGGTAGCCCATTGGTGGTAAATACAGCAGGATAAGGAAGGAAATGACTTTCCTGTTTGCAATAAGGTTAGCTTCTTGTGCAAAGATTTATTCCTGATTCCCACGTAGCTTGGGTCTCTTTGGCTTACAGGAAAATGAAGTTTGAGTCTACACTAATGAAATTAATCTAGACTGAGATTTGACTCCTGCCAAATAACAGGTTGAAACTAAGAGCCTTAGAAAACTGTAATTTTATTTCACGGAGTGTTTTTGCAAAGAATCAAGTGGGGTTTTTTTTTGCAAAGTTTCATTCCCAAAAGGCTCAAGGAGATAAAAATACCAGTTTTATAGGTGCTAAAAAGGAGGTGGACTTCATATTAAGAAAATTCAGAGCACCATTTTCTCTGGCCAGTCACAAAGATGTGAACAGATGTGTGATTACAACCAACATCATCCTGCAAACTAGAGCACAAGTACCATTTAACTCAGCTGACCCTTCAGTTATACCATGTTAAGACCCAAACCTGCTGAAAATTCTGGAAAATAGGCTTGGTGAGTCATTCTCCTGGAAGCCATTGGATTTCAACTATCTACCTCCTTTAGTCCACAAAAAGATTCCTTAAGAATTATCTACTGTCTTGAAACTGCTGGGACATTAGGAAATTAAAATACCTCTTCACAAGTGGTTATTCATGGCTCTCCTGTATGACAGCTAAAGAAAGAATACTCAGAGGACCATACATCAATGCAGGACAAGTGATCTGCACCACCTTCCCAAGATGACCACTTTCCTTTAAGAACTTGCCCATTCTTCAGTAGGAAGCAACCAGGAACTTGCAGCACCAACTGCTCCATCATGAGTTTGATTGCGCCCCTTTTTTTACCATACATTGAGGAATTTAAAGCATTGTAACCAAGAATCTAAGAAGAAAAAAAAAGTGCATGTTCATTAAGAGATTGATGAGGAAGATAAAAGGATCACTTTTTATTGATTGCACTTTCTTCAAATTAAATAAGTGCACTATATAAAGATGGAGGAGTGACCCAAAGCAAGTGATCAGGTCCAATGGGCGACATCACTGCCAGCAGTCACGGTGTGAGAAGAGTGGGCCATCACACGTGGTACAAAATCATTTATTCATCCTTTCAGTGTTTCGCCAATCTCCCTTCCATAATCCATCTCCCTTGGACTGATGCCAGCATTCTTTGAGTCCTTCCAAAAGGCCTTACTAGGAACCTCATTTCTCAGCTCAAATGTCACAAGGAGAAAAGATCATTTTGCTTCTGTGCTGGTCCTGTCACTGGAACTCCAAATGTTAAAGTGACACAAAGCTGTCACTTGCACACATACATCCTAATTTTCACCTGACGTAAAACAAACATAACATAGATGATAGTGCTGTTTTTACACTCTGCCCATTTCCATCACCTTCTTCCCTTTATTTGTTTTAAACCCTCTGCCCATTTTCAGCCATACGTGAATGAGGAGATGAAACATCAAGCCTCTAAGAAAAGGCAAGAAAAGATGAAATAATAAAAAGAAGCACATATTCAGGCATAGACATGAGGCAAAATATGTCAATGTCAGCAGAATCATTAGTAGGCTTAATTTGGTTAGTATAAAGGATTGCTGTGGGAAGACCCCTTACTCTCAGGCAACACAGAAGATGGAGACATGAAGAAGATGTTCTAACCTTTTGTGTACCCTCAAGCCAAACCAGCTATATTGGTGTGTCAGAAGCAGGTCTTCACACTAGTATGTTTCTTGGAAATGTCTGAAGAACAGTATACAAAGAGCAGTGATTCTGAAAACATCTGTGAGAGCTCACGTTGCCTCTGTAGCAGTATTTTCTGTATTGACATCACATGTATACATTTACACCAAGCACTTACACTCTCTAAGTCCAATAGCCGTGTCTTGCAGAAACAGTAATTTGAAAAAAACAATACAACTACAATGGCTGTTCTAAGAAAAGTATATACTTTAAATAGCTACAGCCAGTAATTGAAACTGAAAACTGCCATAAAATGGGCTGTTATTTCAGGGGAACTGAAACAGTTGTTCTGAGTCTTTTCATCTTCAAGTGAAATGTAAGACACTGAGTTTCTTTCATCCTATTCTAAAGCAGAGCTAGTGGCACTACAGGAGACACAGAAATAGGACATCAAACCATGAATGCCACAGTTTTTAATCAATGGCACTGACTCATTTCCCCAGCCTCTGCTAAGTTGCAAAACTGAGATGGTCGCTACCACTGTTCAGGCTAATGATAATTATCTTGACCAGGAACATTTAAGAGGTGCAAAGACAAGTAATGCACTCTGCTAGGCTCTTCTCCCTGAGGGCAGAAGCAGAGTGAGAAAGTCCATATGCAATTAAGATTTTTTAAAATTCGTTTATTTGGGGGTTGTTTTTTCTCTCAGGTCTTACACCCCCTTCATTCTGTCACTGGAGTCTCCAGCAAACCTGCTGGGGCCACTGCGATTATTTGTTTTCACACTGTGGCAATGACAGCAGTGCATTCCAGCTTTTGAACCACTTTACTCAGACAGAAAAAAATCCTCATGGGTATTTGTAGGACAGTGGCAATACTGCTACTTTGCACAGGCTCTGCTATGCAGGATTTTGTGCTGTCTGCCTTTGTATTCACAGTGCTCCGACTGCTGGCAGAGTCACTGGACAATGATAATTTGAGTCAACCCTGAATCAAGGGATTATCCCTCCTCATTGACACCCAGTTAATAAAATACTTAAACGTGCATGGAGTTAAACAAGTGGTGAAATGCCTTCCTGATTAGAGATGGGCCACATCATATATCTAAGTGCCTTTTTGAATCAGAGCCTAATTCAGGAACTGAGAAGGCATTTTTGGAGCACAGTGCAGTGGTTTCATGATAAACAGTTTGGGCAGCAGTATCATCCTTTTCCTTGTCCCTCCTTTCTTTCAGCTCCTTCTGTTCCATCACTTGCAGTAATGCAGTAACACTGTTCAGCCCTAATTCCCATACTGGTCCTGTAAATATCTATATATTTATGTATCTATAGCTATATCAATATCTATATCTGTATCTATATCTATATATCTAGGCTGGAAGAAAGAGAATAGGATCATGCTCCAGAGGCCTGAAGTCCCTTGATCTCATCTTCTCACAAAAGACTTTGCACAGCCAATCTATGACCCAAAGCTCTTCCTGAGTCTGGGCTTAATTTAATAATCTGGGCAGAGGCCCTTAGCAGATCCCAACAGGATACACATCACTCTGAAATCTCGATGCTACTTACTGCACCTTTGGGTTTGGTTTTTTTTTTTTTTTGTATAAATAGAATTATCTCTGTACCTGCAAGTATTCTCAACACCTGCAGTTTAAATCTTAAGGCACCATACTTTACTTCACTTCTTAATATTCTAACCACACGTGGAGTTTTTCATTGAATAACTTTTTACAACATATGTATTTAATAGCTTTTCTACTAGAAAAGTAAAAAGAAAGAAGTCAAAGGCATGGAGCCAGCCTACTGCATGGAGGAATTTCTGTATCATTAGATGAACATGTATTAATGATATTTGTGGCTTGGACTTTTAAAGTACATCTTACAGTACAGTTATACTTTAAGAATTTAGAAATTTCAGAATTATGCTTGCAGAAAATATTATGATTTTACCTCAAGAGCTGGTTTGCTTAGCAACTTTCTATAGATACCTCTAAATAATGAAATGAATCCACCTTATCTTAAATTGAAATATTAATTCAATTACACATGTTAGGTTCAGTTCTGGTCATGTCTACATGTTGCCTGATTATGCACAAGTTAGCAGAATTGAGATGTCCACTGTTATAAACAGTGATAAGCAGCGATAACAGATAAGCAACACAATATTTTTAAGTGCAAAAACTCAGCAATAACAAAAGCAACAGCTTTCATCATGCCTCAGAATCTTAGTACCTAGTACCATTTAATATTTAATGTTTAATATTCTTTCTTAGTGCATTCAGAAGGCCATAGAAGGCATTAATCACTCCTTTGCATTGGCTGGAAAACTGTCAGTTACCAGCAAATTAAGAGGAATTCAAATAAGAATGACAAAGGAGATTTTATGTTTAGCAATGAGTTTTGAGTAGTCTAATCAAATATGCTTTTATTACATAGCTGTGTTTTAAATGCAAAGCCTATCACGTCACATTTTTATCACTTCTGCATCCAGGCTCTTTTTTTGTGCTCTGTATGGTCTAGCAGAAAAGCAAAACTCTAATTTTCCAGAAATCAATTGATTTAAGGTAGTTAACTTTTCTTACACACAGGACTTCAATGTTTGTGCATCAGGCTGGGTCTTGTTAAGAGCAAGAGAGGAAAATGGCAAAGAAGAAACTCTGAAAACTTAAAGAAATGTTAATTTGCCTGATGCAGTTCAAGGCTACAGAGCAGACTCTGTGCTGCTCCAGACACTGAGCAGACCCTTACGGATTTATTACAGCTTGTTCGTATTTAACACATGGACATACAACAGCACTGGGCAATATGGGCTACTGGATGATACAAATCCTGTAATGCAGCTTTGGAAACATCCCCTTCTGCAAGACATTGGACAACCTAGAAATGAAGCATCAGAGGCAGTTGATAGAGCTGATATATGTATATGTATGTATCAGAATGAGCTTATAACTATAATTTCATTTAAAGGATTCATTATTCCTGCAGCATTTCCTGCATTCACACTGCAGGTCATGTCCACTGGGGTTGCATTATGTGTGCCTGTGTTTCACTGCAGAGGCTGCAGAATGGTAGTGAGACTACAAAAACAGGATGGAGAGGACAGCCTGTCTTTTTCCTTCTTCTTGAGGGTGTCTGAGGTATAAATGAATTTACTCTGAAAGATTATTTTAGTGGGTGGTCCAGAGAGGCAGGGCTAAGGTCACCCTGTATTCTGTGTTTGCAGCCAAACTCTACCAAATTAGCATCCAGAGAGAAAGACAAATAAAATAGAGCTGTCCTCATGTACACCACTGTAGGTGTACACTATGCCTGTGGTAGAAATGGTGGCTGTGGAGAAGGGAAGCCTACAGTGCTGCAAGAAAAAGGGAAAGGAAAAAGGGACTTTGTGTCTTTTGCCTGTATGCACACAGATGAGATGAACAGCTTCCCTAAATCCCTTTCTGATTAGGGCTACAGTTTGAAGTCAGACCTTATAAAACTCTCCCATTCCTTCAGAAATTTGCTTCTGCAAAGGTCAAATATCCTGCCAGTGTGAGCAAGATTTCAGCCTGCTCAGCTATGGCAATACTGAGGATCTAATACATGCTTTCACTTGAGAGATGTTTTGCTCTTGCTTAAACTCTGCATACTGCTTAACTGTTGCTTAACTCCAATTAAATTAAAAGCTGCCAAAGGGCAGAAAAACCTCTCAGTGTTTCTAATTTCACACTATATCCTTTGTCCTTCCTTCAGGTTTTCCAGCAAAAGAACGACATTTTAACAACTTTGCACAATCTAGAGGAGAAAACAAGGATGCGACCAAAATAGATTCCATTCTAAAGGCACCAGCTCCACAGGGCAAAGACCAGGCTCCCAAGGATGGGCCAGGCTGACATCCATTCATGGGCAAAACACTTCTACTTATTCCAGAAGCCTTCAGTTCAGTTAAGGAAGAAAAAGGCAGGGGGTCTTGAATTTTGAACTCCTTTTGCTCTGAAGAGTAGAGATCATGCTCCTGCTCCACTCATCAATTTGAAATGATTCTCTGGAGGCCTTGTTACTAACATTTGAAAGATAGGTGAAGTTTGGTATATTGCATTCCTTTCCTTCGTCAGGCATCAGTTCATGGTTTTGTCAGGAAAGCAGCCCTCTGCAGCTGCATAGAGTTCAGTCCTTGAGATTGCCTTGAAGAATACAATAAGACTAAAATTTAACCAAGTGAACTGAAAAAAAAAAAAAAGATAACATTTTGGCCCACATTGCTGAGTATGTGCTAGTAACACTACACAGTGCAGGTGTGAGCAGACAATACACTTCCCTTTCTAAACTAGCCTGCTTAAGAAGTGCTAGTATTACCCTAACAGTGACTATTAGGCTTAGACGTGGGCTAATTAAAAACCTATGCACCTGGGGTCTCATCAACATTAATAATTACTTGTATATATTTCCACCACCTTCTACCCCCCACCTCCCATCTTCTTTCCTCCTCTAACAAAAAAAAAAGTAAATTCAACAAACAAATAAAAAAAAAACCAACAAAACAAAAGTAATCTCTGTGCATGTATGTAATTACAGGAAACATTATGCATTATTAATGTGGCTGCAGCAGACAGAAAGTTCAGGTTTACTGCTTACCAGTGTAGAGGTAAGTTGTAGCTACTGGCAACAGTCAGCTTACCCATGCATTGGATAATGAGACAGTTTCCATGAGTTCCAACTGAAAAAGCTAAATAATACCAGCTATTTGGAAAAGCACAGAAGCTGGAAGGAATGATGCATCTGAATCTACCATCGAGCTGAGCAACAATGGACAACATGTAAGAATTATTCCAGGAACAATCAAGTTGCAACAATAAAGTTGTGTATTTTCTTTGATCCATGAGTGTGATTATGTTCAAAACCAATTAGACAAGCTGGAAGTCTCCAGAGGCCAGGCAGAGAGGAAACAGATACAGATAGTACCCCATGAGAAGAAGCACCCTAAATAAAGACCTTTACCATGCCTTTTTCCTACCAAAACAAGAGTGTTCACAGTGAGCTGGTAAAAGTATGCATATACATCCTGTGATTTCAAGGAATATCAGACAGGTCAGGCCGGAAGTGCTCATTTCCTGTCACACTAAACAGTGACCTATGATTACAAACACGTATCTGTCAAACTGGTACATTAATGTTGAATAATGCCTTTCAGATTCAATTTTCTGTTACTCTCTACAACATATTATGCTGCACAGAATATGGATACAGAGCCAGAACTCCTGAAATGAAGGTTTAGAACAGCAGAAACATACTGCATGACTTGAACAAGTAATAAAGTTACAGATTAGATACACGTATTAGAGTCACAGACACTAATTCAGACCTACTTCCCCAGCAGAATGCCTTTGTGCAGTTTCAACCTGAGTCACAATTTCTTTTTTCCCTTCCTCAAGGGGTTCCTTTCTTCATACAAAATTTGTAACTGCTCTTGATAAAGTGCCTAAAATGTAGAAAGTGTAAAAATCAGCAAGGAGCTGTCCTAAAGCTGAAGAGCCATAAGCTTCTCCCACAAACTGCTGATGTATCTTACAAAGTTCAGAGATCTGCCAAAAAACCTCAAGTAGACTCCCTTCCCAGTAGATCAGAGGGGAGGACCCGGTCTGCATTCAGAGCCAAAGGGCTGGCTAGCATCAAATATGGCACACATGCAATGTGTGCTATTTGTTATCCCAGATCACTTGCAAGTTACTGAACAAGCACTGCAAAGGATTGTGATGACACCTACCATTTGGGCTGTGGTCCCTCACTTCATCCTACTATCTGTCAGAACCTCCCTAGTGGCTTCTTGCCAAATGTTTACTCTTCCCGCAATGGGAACAGCTGGGCATAATGGAGATTGGGGTAAAAAACCACTGCAGTCTTGCCTTTGTAGAAGACTTCCTCTGGATGGAATGGCAGCATAGTTACCTATGACCTTTTCAGCTACCCATGGCCATTGACTATTTCTGTACTGAAGACAGGCTTTTTAATACCACAGTGGGGAACAGTGCTTAGATGACAGAGAAATCCTTTGGTAATTATTTGGGCTAATCGTATTAGGAAAGAAAGGCTTTCAATTGCTAAAGTAACAAAAAAAACCTTCCAGAGAAGGAGCCCACCACTTCAGATTAAATCAACATTCCCTCCAGTCCAGGATAGCCTGATTATTATTATACATAAGAAAAGCTGTGTTAACTGAAATGAAAAAATATTTAACATTTTAAGCAGTTTATTTGAAATTTTTGAAAGGCATTTGAAATACCTACAAGTTCAAAAGGCTGCTTCCCTGCATGTATTTTATTTGCACTTTACTAGTCCATAGTTGTATATTTTGCAAGTAAGAGTAAGACTTTTACAGAATGGCATAATTTTATAAGGATTTTGCTTAGGCTCCAAATTTATGCTACAAGAGAGCATACAATTTATGTTCTCAAAATTTTCAGATATTTTAATGCTGTGGTAGCATGACAGTGGTAGAATTAACTCTTTCATGTGCTCATAAGGAATTCAGCTAGAGTGTTTAAAATGACAGTAACTTGATTTATTGAGCAATAAGAATAATTATTCTTCTATGGCCACCAGCCAAACAAGCAATCTTTTAATAAGGCATGTGCAGTCACTGCATTTCCTTTATGAGGGAGGAAAAAAAAAATAGGAAGCCAGTTAAAAAAAAAAAAAAAATGTACTCAGGCACTTAAAATGGACATAACCTGGTAAACAGTCAGATCCGACCTCGTGGCCTTGGGCATCTTCATTTGCCTTCTCACACCTGCATCTCTATGTGTCTCTCCTCCATTCCTTACCCTACAGGGTTCTGGATGAATCAGGATCCTGCTCAGATCCTTTTTGTCATCATAGACTTCACCAAAGGTGTTAATAGAAGCTTTTGATTTTATTATAAAATAACCTATCATGGCTACTCTTTTCTCTCCCTTGGGAGTCTTCTTTCTTTCCTGAGAGCATACTTTCAACACTGGTATTATAGGCTGTTTTAGGAAGAACTTCCATGTTCCTTTTGCTGAAGGAAGTCTCCGACTTTGCAGGAAATGATACTTTTTACATCAGGGAGGTGAATGTCACTGGAGCTTTTTTGAAGACTTCATGAACAGAGAAGAGACATGGTGCACTCTGTCACAGAAAAACAGTAGGTGCATTTAGATGATCTTAGATGATCATAGTTTAATGCTTTTTTTTTATTATTATTATTTTTTCTTTTCTTTTTCTTTTCTTTTCTCCCTCCTTAGAACTTTGAGGAAGTTCCTCGAAGGCAGAATCTAGGAGATGGATGGACATGGAGACAACTTCCCATGCTCCATTTTAGTCATCTTCAATGTGCTGGCTACATGCCTGGCTTCCCACTCAGCACATGATCATGGAATAACTTTAGGCAATCATTTGGACTAATTCTCGTAAGAAATAATTTTAGTTTTCAGACATCCAAAGTCTTTCTGGGCATCCATTGGTGTTTCTGCACATGCATTTGAGAATTCATGGGTTGGTCCTCAGGAGCCAACTGTTGATCTGGGATTCCCAGCCTGAAACCCATACTAGTCCTAAGGCATGTGCTTAAGGCTGCTCAGGAAATTTTTCCTCTGACCAGTGTCTTGTTAACATCCAATTGCTAGACAGTCTTTCTTGAGCAGAAGAATATGTCCTTGTGGGTGTTGTCCCTGTGATACACATTTGCACTTACAGATGTACGATGTCCCTCAAGTTAGAAAAAGTCTAAGCAGGATTGCGAATCTGTTAAAGACTCCAGGAAAGAAAGACTGTTTGATGCCTGACCAGCAGCACCAGTTGTGTTTACCCTGAGCACGAGCGTGAGAATGCAGGAGAAAGAGGCAGATGCTTTGTGGGACCTCTTTCCATTCATTTAGCAAGCATGCAAGTAACTGCAAGACTTCTTTACAGTCTTTCACATAATGAAAACACAGCAAAATATTTTTGTAAGTGGAGGGAAATATTTTCATAAGTGGTGAGAGAGTGTGTGAATATTTAGTAAAAGCTAGGGCCATCTGAGAAGTACATTGCTGCTGTCAGTAATTAATGCATGAGTTTTAAAACTCAAGTAACTAATTTTGAGCCTGTCTTCTTTCATAGAGCTGTCTTTCTAGCAGAGATCAAACACATTGTTTAGTGAATCAATCCCTTTCCCCTTCCCCACAAACAATCCTATTTAAACATCTATCTTTTCTCACAGTAACATTATGCATTGTGTCTGAAATTGAGATGATCATGGAAATTCCCAAAGGAATCTGGAGCACGGCTCATGTTGCTCTTGCTGCACAGGAAATGCAAACATTCTTACTCATCCTTCCTCTATAATGAAGAGTCAGATTCATTGTCTTGCTGTGCTGAGGAGGAAATTGCTGCATAATCTCCTTTCACAGCTAGACAATCCCCTCTTTCCAAGGCAGGCTAAGCATGCAAATTCTCCAGATGTATTTGATGAATTTATAATCACAGTGGGTGAAATGACAGGGCAAAGGCGAGTGTCAGTGACAGAAGCCTTGTGCTAATGCCCTGCTGAAGACATTGTTTTCCTTGTATATTCACCCACATATTAATTGTGGGTGATACATACTAATTGTATCTGCTCCGGGACAAATAAACCGTGATCAGGTCAAGCTGTGGCCAGTCTTAAGATCAGTTAGAAGCCTTGAAAAGACTGATACAGGGATATTTCTCAGCACTTCCCATGGACTGCAAAATGAGACCCCCAAAGCTTCCCAGTTTATGATCTTACATCACCAGAGTAGTGAAGGGAGTGCCTTCACACAGTCAGGGCATGCCCTTCCATCTCTTGAGCTAAGAGAAGAGCCTTTGCGGACTGTGAGGAACAGGCCAAATTATGCTTCTGCAGCTTGTCAGGTGATTTTACAGTCCTCTGCAATCAGATTTTCCTGTATGGGGAATAGACACATTTCTTTTTCCCAGGTGAATATAGAAAAGAAAAAAAAAAATCTCCCACTGAGAAGCACTTATTTGCTTTGGCCCCATTCAAGTAGAGCTCTTAGGGAAATTTTGAGAAAATATTGGATAGTTGCATAGAAAATAGGAACATTCCTGCACTAACAAAACCAAATGCTTCTTATGCCCAGGCTAGTAAACCTCATGTTGTAGCATATATGTGAAGAGTTAAGCACAGGAGGGCAAGGATGATTACTTATTTTCTAGGTAATGAAAGAAGTCCACAGTTTTCCACAAGGACAGTTTTTGTACCTATCTCTCCCTTTTTGGCCTCGCCCACAAATAGTGGACAGTAATCAGTAAAGTACTGACATATAAATTGGAGAGACCAAACAAGGTTACATAAAGTAATACAAACAAGATTACAGAAGAGACAAGACTCCTCATAAATCTAACTAGAGAAAAACAGGAGTCAGAAAGGTTGAGTTCCCTCTCATGGTCACAGTGTAGGAGAAAATCCATTTAGCAGAGGAGTCATCTTTTTGTTGTGTCTTTCCCCAAGTCCTTGAGGCACTAGTTGCTACCTGTGCGTGAGACAAGAACACAGGGCTTGGTGGGCACTGGTGCTGGCCAGCCTGCCTGCTGATGTATGTCTCTGGCTGTTCTGCTTCCCCACCATCTGTGAGCATGGGCTGGTGGCAGAAATTCTGCCCAGTGTCAAATGCTGCTTTCCAGAACAGGTCAGCTACCCATTCTTTCTGTGGTCAGGTAGAGGAAGTAGAGCACTATGACTGCTTCACATGTTGTCCGTTTGACTGGCTGACAGCTAGGACTTTTGTTCAATATATATCAGTTTTGGCAGTTGGCACTGTGCACAGAGATTGTGCTCAGAATTATTTGAAACAACTATTTTCTGCAGAGCTACTGAGGGTCAAGACATGATCCTGACTAGGACTGAGACGAAAGAGTCCTCAAAGAGCAGAAAATCATGCAGAGCTCTTTAAAAACTCACAGGACCCTTATTAGTCAGTATTTCTCAGAAAAGCTGTAATGTACTTTGTCACACTGACAATTTCTTGAGATAATAAAAGGGGAGATGCCAAGAATATGGCAGTGTCTAAGAAGTGAGCGATGAGATCTGACTGAAATGGAGGCTAAGCACAAATGCCAGCTCATACTACCACGCTTTCCTCTCCTTTCTGCTTATACTGTCTTCTCCTGTGATCTACCACCCCTTCAATACTAGGATACAGCAGATGAACTCTAGAGCAGCAGGTGTAAAGAACAGATAACCAATTCTCTACCTACCTCCCATTTCAGAGTAAGCTAATGCCCATTTATTCTTAAAGGTCTTTTTAAAGAATTCTTTTCTTCCTGAAAGAATCTAAAAATTTCCAGCAATCATGCGTGAATCATCAGCTCTGGCTAATGTGTTTCTACTAGAGTCACTTGTGCCACATTGTGTTCTGAAAATTTGATGACAGGAAAAATATTTGACTCTCTCCTTCTGATTTTTTTTTTCTCCACCCAGAGAAAATTCTTCATCCGCTACTTTGTATATGAAGCTCTTGGATTGTTGTGAATGGCAGTCTCGTAATTTACAAGATATTTACAGATAATAAAAGCTATTCCTCAGGATGAAACAGCATCCATAGGAACAGATTCTTATCAAATTAAAAGGAAAGACTCCCTCCCCTGTACACAGCCTTCCTTACTGACCATCTGCTAATAGTGTCCATGTGTGTATGAAATTCATTTGCATACTTAAATTGAAAAGCTCCATTTGCTCAGCCTACATATAACTGTGTTCTCTTGCTGGGGTGAATATTAGGTTTCTGATGTATGCATATGAACATATAATTGCAAATGCAATCCACTTCCAATTATCTAGAGTTCTACTGCAGATTTTCTATGTATAACTCAAGCAGTAAGTACAACAGTAACTCTCCAGGTGTCTATTTGGCTGGAAGAATTAGTAGGGTGCTGACATTTAGTCTTGACCTTGGAAGTGTAATTCAGTCATGGTGTTGCTCCCAGCATGAGAGGTCACTTACATACTTGATGCAGGATGCAAACACTGTGGGTAGGACACTGAGAATCCTCTCCATCTGATAGAAACATGCAATTGGACAGGTTAAGGTAAACAGTCCCTAACCCAGGTCTTGTTTCCTCTTGCCTGACTCCAGGAAGAAATTTCACCAGTGCATGGACCAAATAGAGATCACACATGGAGAGGATTTCAGACTTGTGTTACCTCCCATGATGGCTGGGATTTGATCCACCACTCTCAGTGATCACAGCTACACAGACATGACTACAAGTCCACCAAAAAAGACACAAAATCTATGTTCACAGCATTCTTTCCCTGGATCTGTCTTAACCCACTCCCTCCAAAGTGAGAAATATTTAAACGAGTTACAAGGATGTACTCTGCAGATGCAGCTTGCCTAGTAGCCAAGAGCAGCACCTGTTTCAGAGCTCATTACACCAGGGATCTGAAGCACCAGCTCTTCATCAAGACAGATCGACATGCATTTGAATGAGCTGCATCACTGCTCAAGGCAACTCTTCGTCCTTCCTGCAAGACTAGTGTTTAAGATTCTTCTGGCCTCTCACAGTCTTTGAGACAACTGTTATCTTACTGTCTGTCAAGTATTAGTTGCTACTGTGTCAGCTAATGGGTTTTGTGTAGATCATTAAAATATTCAAGAACTATGCATAGCCTCCAGCTTGTTTTAAGCCAAATATTTCCCCAGTGGGAAATGGAAGGAAAGAGCCAATCCAGGGAAATAATAAAATAATAAAAGTCATACTAACAATATAAAAAGTGCAGTGCAAGATTAGGCTCCAATCCTATTTCATCATGTGCCCTGTGGAATCACTCCATATTTGTATTGTTTTAATAACATAAAATATTAAAGAATTCAAAACAATCAGTGCAAGTTTTGGACTTTCTTAGAATGGAAAAAGGCGGTGGGGTGGTGGGGGGAGGTGTGAGGTGTGTGGGGTGGCATTTAATCAGGGGAAAGCACCAGAAATTTGAAGCTACTGTTCTCTCAGAACAATAACTAAACTGTTGAACAAATGCCCTATGCCACTGGACGTCAGTATTTGAAAGCTAACAACAGAATTTTAGGTACAACCGAAAGAACATTCTCAGTTACTATATATAAAAGCATAGACATTTCAAACAAATAAAAGCATCATATGTGGTTACCTCACTTCTAATTTGAAAAGATTAGAAAAAGCTTTCTGCCACTGGCAGTTTGTGCCACAACTGGCACCAGTAGATCAAATGAGTAGCTTTCTATAATGCAGGTAGCTGCAGCTTTCACAGCTGGGTATCTGCCTGCAAAATATATATTATTGAAAAAACACCCTAGTATTTCTTCCCTGGAGCGTGGCTTATCCTCTTCTTTTAGAAACCAACAATTCCAGTAATACTTCTCATCAAATATGCTGACATTTTGGAAAGCTCATCTAAATACCTGTCAGATACCTGACTGTGTTATTAAGAGTCATGTTTTGGATCATTGTGAATATTACCAGAAAGATATCAGTAACAGAGGTCAGATTCCACTTTATAAACCTCAGAAAAATAATCACTGTATTAAATTCTGAAGGTCTATTAGCACCCATGTATAAATGGTAACCTTTAGATAACCTCAACGGCACATGGTATTGGTAAAACTCTAGGCTGCAGAGCTGTGTCCAGTCAAATCCCTCCTTATTCAAGGAAGTATTCAATTCAATTCAATTCTGAACATTTAAAGCTCTGGAGCAGAAAAGAAAGGAGCTTTTCTGAGTTGAATAAATGAAACAGAAACAAATGGACAAATAAAAGAGCCAGATGCTCAGGGTTGGGAAAACAGTTGTCTCCTCTGTTGGCTTGGACTGTAAGTGCAGTATGTGTTATCTCACATCTCTGTTCAAGAGCAGTGACCATGGCTGCTAAAGTTGGGAGGGCTGGGGTGTAATGCCTGTTGCATTATATATAATACATATAGCATTACTGTAGCTTTATGATTAATTCCCTCTGGCATAGTTAAAGACACCTATGAGTCTTTGGGGGTTGCAATGCCTGTTGGGATGATATAGGAAAACTGCTCAGAATGAAGGGACCTGGGCTGGCCTGGTGGCATCCATACTGCCTGGGTAAAGGTCTCAGTGCCTTTAGTCCTTCACATTGTGCTCAGGTGTCTTGCAAATCAGCAGCCGGCATGGCCCGAAATGACACAAGAAGGCATGTTAATGATGAAATGGGCAAACACTGCTCCATCTCGCTCCTCAGCCTCACTCCACACAGCACCCTAGGTTAGCCTTTATGATCATCATAAATTAGAAATGCCCCATGCAGAATTGATAAAGTTTTGAAATTGGAAGGCTAAGAAAAAGTTTCCTCTTTTCTAAAAAGCAGATGCCTGTAGAAGGAAAAACTTGGAATTACTTTACTGAGAGATCGCAGACAACTGGATGCTGTCATTAATATAAACTACCAGTAAGGCCTATGAGCTCTGTGTATACATAATGGAGCTGAAGTGAGTAGAATGAAGAGTGGGCAGCCAGGAAAATAAAATCGTATGAGGAAATACAAGAGCCTTTATATACATCCATAGACACTGAAAGAAAATACTGATATCCATCAGACAAGATTCAAAGGACAGTTGCTCTAGGGCACAGCTTTCATTTAAAAAAAACTCAGAGTGGGTGTTTTCTGATACTTGCCAGCTGTGGTGGAAGCAACTCAAAGTTACTGACTAGCTGGCTACTGCTAAATATTTAGGAAGATGCAAACCTAGAAGGAAGATCACACTGTAAAAGGCTGCTCTTTAATTGCTGCAATGACTACAGCAATTCCTTCTCTTTGCTGTACAGGGGGAGAATGTCAAGAACAGCAGAAACCATTAAGAACCTCCGGGAACATTTTGATAATGAAAGTCACAGGAGATACAACCTTCCCATTTTGCATCCAATTAGAAGAGGTTACCAAAAGGCAATTTAGAAGAGATGTGGACATGAAGGATAGGATAATAATTTCTTCCCGAGGGTTTAGCTTGGCTCCCACTGCACTATTACAATACTGCTAGATAGGAATGTGAAAGAAGAGAATTGCTTTTAATTTACCTGATAGAAACTGCTGTAGTCTAAATTGAGTCTCAGCCATAGAGTGCCACTATGTTTGTGGAGAAGCTAATGAGGGGACACAGTGATGGCTTTTCAAAGCCATGCATCTATGGAAAGTTCACATTTATGTGTTCAGTACTCTGACTATAGCTTTTGAAATACTATCTCTGTGAGGCAGCTTACATTTTTTTAAGTAAATAGTGATTTATCAAGGGGTTTTTCTTAAGTAAATGGAAACACTGAAAGACATACACTTTACAACTTATTCTGAAAAGTAACAGCTTACTTTTCTGCTCATCTTTTATCTACCACTGTGTTATTCTTTGTTCTCTCTCCCTAGACATTACCATCTGCCTCTGTGGTTGACTAGAAATGCCTAAATCTGAAGCTCATCATGAAAACAAAGTGATGTATCCAGGCTCTTAACTCCTTGTATTTCATTAAATTTGTTTCTGCTTCATGACAGACATCCACTGCCAGTCCATGAACTTGAAACAACTCTCCATGACCAGTGCCCTGCTATTCCACAGGGTGTGTGTTTACAGCTGAGGCAGCCTGACAGCCCCCGTGGAAGAATGTGGACTAGAAAGCCAATAACACACCATCTAAGAATGCACCCTGCTCTGTGCTTGATAGAGTAACTCAAATTTGGTAACTTAAATTCCCTTTGGGATTTTTACATCTGTTAGACCTTTCCCTCTAAACCTGAAACAAGAGAAACTCCACCTTTAAAAACAAGAAAGTAAGCTGTTATCGTGTCTTTCTGAGGACAGAAGGGTCTCCTGAAGAGCACAAAGGAACTTGCATTGCTAGTCTTTCCTGGGGTGCAAGAGAGTGCCTCAGAGTAAACTCTTTGGGGGCAATAGATGGAAGATAAGGAGATGAACAACATAGCTGGACTGCAGGGGTAAGTAGGGAATTCCCTATTGTATTAAATATAAATATTATCCTGTACCCATGCACATGCTCATAATTTTTGTTGGTTGAGAATACCCATTGTTCATACTTGTTCTGAGCTCTTTGTCTCCCTTATGCCTTCCTACAAAACACTGACAGTCTTGATTTCAGCATGGATAATGACATGAAAGAGATGCATGTTTCTGTCAAGGTTACATATTCCATTTTGTTCACAGATCCCTGTCCTACTGGCATGACTGACTGTCGTGTACCTTTACTTAGTAAAAACTACCCTGATGCCTCAATAAAGCGAAGATTTTGAGAAGACTAATCCAATACCACAGATTGTGCTCACAGTTGCTACCCAGAAAGAGTATAGCCAAGAGGAACAGGAGTTCTTGAGCACCTGTTTTTGTCACAGTGACAGTACCAGGGACTTCCTCAGAAGACCAAACAACCACAATCAAAACACCAACACATCCCTGTGCTACAAGCTTGTGTCCTCCAGTGTAGCATAGGCTTTGCTGGCAGATCAGAAAGATGCTTATTTTGCTCTCAGGTGGGCAAATACCATGTGTCATTCCAGCAAAGTATGAAGAAGAAGTCAGAAAGACACAAACTAATGCTCTCTTGGGAAAGAATTTGCAAATTATTTGACCTTGTGGGAAGAAACTCAGAGAAACCAGCCCTTACTAAGAGACTATTGAAGACAAATTCCCATATGATTTGCAGGGTCTCTGGAACAAAAGTCCAGACATACTGAGGGTTCCTGAGGAAAGCTAGCAGTGGAACCCACACTCTCCAGCTGAGGCATCTACTGACAGTGTGACTTTTGGACAGCTACCTTGGTGTGAGGGGCTCCCCCACTCCATCACTAAGGCTACACACAGTCCTTAAAAATACTTTTGATGAAAGATGGGAGGAGATTCTGGAGTTTGGATTTTGGAGAAGAGAGGATCGTCAAAACATTGAAGACAATGTGATGTGGGCTTGGGAAATTGCTTGAGAAATACTACGAACAACAGAAATCTGTGAAGTAGATTTTGTGACTTGTATTCCATCAGAGCAGACTGCCACATATTTGATACCCCTATTATAGTGCAGTTCATGACCCCAGGAAAGCACATCTTGAAATAAGCAGACACAAACCATTGCCTTTACACTTACATGTATATACTTTATAAACCTATCTATGTAAGTATTTTTATACATAAAACACAATTGCCTCATAATATGCAAATGCTGAGGCAAGTGCCAGCCTTACAGATTTATTCTTACATGGACAAACACAGCTAGCTAAAGCAAATGTCCTTAAAACCCTTCCACTCTGGCAGCTGTATTTAAGCCATACAAACTGTTGCACTTACTCCTTTGTGCCTGTTACGTCAGCTTCTTCCAACATTAGCACTGCTTACACCCATCATTGCTTTTTACCTCTCTGACCTCCTCGAAGGTAACAAAGAAAAGAAACCCCAGCACAGAAGAGAACTGACTTTACATTAGTGATGTTGTCTCTGAAGTTTGACATGTATAAATTTCCCAGTGGAGTGGCCTAACCCAGCTAAGGTTCTCAGTGATAGCACAAGCTCTCCTTCAGAGCAAGACTGAGGCACTAAGGATATAACTACAGAAAACCCTGCAAGATTAAGTAGTTTGGGAGAAGGTATTTATTGTCACACCATTTTTTGACTGGGAGTCATACAAAAGATTGAAAGCCATGTCTCTGGGAGATGTTATCTATTTCCATGAGTTTGCCTTATCTGTGAAATATAACTGCAGGAAACAGGGTTTATCATGACAGATGAAATCATAAAAGTACTGAAGTTACTGAATGACAATGCATTGTCATTGGTGCCCACTATGAAGAATGAAACGAACATACTGCACATGGTGGTAGATTATTACAAAGGACTGACACTTCTTCACCACTGCTCTTTCATTAGGATTTCACTAACTAGGGGGTTTAAACTCATTTTACATTAAACAAGAACTAGTTATCTGACCCTTAGTCACTCACTGTGTCCTTAGAACAAAGCAAAGTTCTCTCTGGAGACCACTATTGAGAGAAATAAACCCAGTGAAATTATAAAGTAAAATGCACAAGGTGGTATCATGTCTTCCTTTGACCCACTGTCCCACCAGGGCATGAAGTGTATGGTTTTCCTGGAGAACCCACCTGTTAATCTATGGCACAGATGAATTAAATTCTGATAGCTGAAGATGTCAGACTAATTTTTTACAAGAGCAGGAGTTGGGAGTCCTGCTGTGATAGCATAACTGCAACCAAAGTAATTGCCTTCCACATCTGAATTCCTTCAGCTTTATGAATTGGTTACAGTATTCTCTTCTTCCCATGGTGCCTCAACTGACTGTACACAGTTACTTATTATCTCATAAAAGAAATTCTATTTTTTTACCCCAAAGTAGCTGCATTTCAGAAGTTTCTGAGGTGCAACCACTGTATTTAAATTTTATGACAAAGAAGAAAAGGTTTTTAGAGATAAAATAAGTTGAACATGTGTTCAATGGTTAGGCATTATCCCCTAAATTTTTGTGATCCTTACACTGTGTGGCAGCACTGTCAGTCACACTACAGTCTTTGTCTCTCCACTGTAGAGGGAATATTAGAAATTAACATCTGTCAAACTTAGAATAAAATGAAACCAACCAAAATAGAGTAAATTGAATTCATGCAGAAAAAATATATATACACCATATTTCACTATACTGCAAGATACCTTGTCATCAAGTCATGCTGTATCTTAAAGGAACTGCAATTCACATGGACCTCAGTCAGTAGGGAAAACTTTCCATCTGTCTTTCCTTGATTCTACAAGTTTTTGCCACACATCAAAGATGACTGCGCTCCTGCTGGTAGGTAGATATATGTGCAAAAGCATCATTAAAAAAATAAAATAAAGAGATCTAAACAAACCTCCAAAAATCAGATAGCAGGATCACTTAAATGGTCTTAGAACTTGATACAAATCAAGATTACCTTTTAAAAAATTGCTTGAAATACCAATAAAATCAGGTTTCAGGTTTGGGTATTCTTAAGGCAGAAGAAAAAGCCATATAAAAACTATATAGTTTGGGGCCCAAGCACACCAATCCAGAAACCCTGATTTATGTTTGTATGAGTTTTAGAAAATTAATGTTTTTTTGAAAGTGCACTTCTGCCAGTTGAAGGGAGAAGAATTGGGTTGGCTTTAGGAAATGAAGGAAAGTGGAATTTAGCAAAAACTTAACTTGCTTTTTAAGATTTTAGAACACAGGTGATTTATTGGCCAGGCTCCTAGCTTTGCATATGCAAAAACACTCCTGTTAAAAAAAAAAAAAATCTGTAAACTGATGACCCTAAGAACATGCCATAGAAGGTTTCATTGCTCAGCACTGACCATTTTTATCAAAGCAATTCAATATTGTACTTAAAAAAAGGTGACAGGCAAAAAGTCTCTGCAAATTTCCTTTCTATGTGCTGTATCTGATCATAATTTAATATACATGTTGTAATCTCTTACTGCATGACAAGAAGATGAAGTGTTAGGAAAGTACCTTGCTGTGCCAGGCCTGGAGCTGGTAAGTTAAAAAGTCCAGAGAGGAAAGATGAGCAATCCAAACTGGCACATTTCTTACTAAATTAATATTTATTTTAAAAATTTCTGTGCAGGTTTTAGAGGCAAACAAAAAAGTCTTTAGGAAAATAAGTTTACAGTCATCTATGGCATAGACGACCAGCCATGGGTCTTTCTCTCCAGAAAAAAGCTAAATAAACTCATTCTGTGTTCCTCTGAAACAGAAGCCACAGGCAAGGGGGGGATCAGCCTCCTACCTCTTCTCTATCCATATTTTTGCCTCCAGCTGGGCATCACATGTACCTGCTAGATAGAGGAGGAAGCATGCTGCAGAGAATATATTCCAAGGGATGGAACAATGATGCCAGCTCACCATCTTGCCCATACAGACAAATCTGATCTGGAATCCCCAGGTAAAAAAAACACATCTGAAACATGTAGACTACATGTAGACCACATGGCATGTCCTGGCTGTTTGATGGGGGATGTGCCTCCACAGACATTTTAGGGAGAAGCCCTTAGCAGGCAGCACAAACAAGTACGAAGGTAATGCTGCAATGCACAGCTAAGCAAATGCTTCTATTTTACACATATTCCCACAGGCTCTGTCTCTGTGCAACTTCCTCATTTCCTACTGCTATAAATGCTCAGCTTTTATCCAGTATAGCTCTCAGAGCATGGGTTTCCAGACTGATGCTGTCCATACAAACAGCAAGCTTAAGTGTAGAACCATTTCTGGCTTGTACTCCCATACTGTGCTGTTTGTGGTTCCCACACAGCACAATAGGAACTGTGGTAATTGTAAACAGCCTGCATCCCAATCAATTCCCTTTTCCCTTTTGCACCATACAAATGTCCCTGCATAATACCTCCACCAGAAGTCTGTGTGCACTGTTGATGATTTTAGCCTAGGAAACCTGACTGCTTTTGAATTTCTTTCTATGTATGTTTGTATATTCTTAGAAACAAGAATGTAAGTTTTGGAACCAATTTTCTAAGGAAAGGAGTAAGTCCCAGGAAAGCAAAAAGACCACCATATTTTCATTCTCTACTCTTGAACACAGAATTGACTGAACCCTTAATAACAAGATGTTACCATGAAGTCTCAGATTTAGTTTTTCCACTCCAGCTTCTGAAAAGAAGAAAGTCATAGGGTCATAAGGCATTTGTTTCAGAGTATAGCAGTCATGGGAGACAAGGGGTAGAAAAATGTCTTCCATCCCCAAATTTTCTAATGTGATTAAGAATGGCCTCTGCAGTCCTTAGTAGTGGGAGCACACTGGGCTATCAATGCAACACAATCGCTGTTGATTTGTTCATTTCTTTCAGCAGGAAAAAAACTATCACAGAAAGCCTCATTGTGAAAGAAAATGAAAACTGTAACCTAGCGAGGGAGGTTGTAATGTAGTGATAAGACATGGGAAGAGAGTAGGTTTAGATTAGATACTAGGAAGAAATTCTTTACTGTGAGAGTGGTGATGCAGTGGCACAGGTTTCCCAGGGAGGTTGTGGATGCCCCATCCCCGGCAGGGCTCCAGGCCAGGCTAGATGGGACTTGGAGCTATGTGTTCTGGTGGAAGGTATCCCTCTCCATGGCAGAGGGGGTGGAACCAGATGATCTTTAAGGTCCTTTCCAACCCCAAATTCTAATTCTGTGATTACACAGTACAAAATAAATACATATGAATCAATCCTTGGGCTGTGGTAGAATAGAGGGTGGGAAGTATTTCTAACTCTTAGAGGAAACATTAGCGATCAGTGTCAAAAAGTCACACATTATGAAACAGAACATGAAATTACGAATTTCCTTCCTTCCTTCTCTCTTGGATTAGTAACCCCTCAAGCAGATTACCAGTCCTTTATGTGAAACTCAGAATGCCTAATGGCTGGTTTCTCCTTTTTTTTAAAGAAAGGAGGTCCACACTCTCAAAGCGGACTTGATTTCGAGTAGTGTAGCAATATGTGCACATAAAAGGGATCTTTCAGATGTCAACTGTGGAGGGTCTTACAAAGGTGGGATTTTTTTCTAAACTTCTTCCTCTCTGGATATCTCTCCCTGAAACTCCAAAAGAAGCAAAGTGTGACACATGTCTGTTCTCTTGTGAAAGCCCTAGGGATGAGAACCTACTGAATCATTCTGCTGTTTTCAGGTATTTCCCAGTGTCTGGCCAACAGTGACAGTGCTGGCGTGTTGTCTAAACATCTGCTATTGTCTGAGAAGTGGAAGGACACAGTTTATTCTATCTCCTGTGGACACTACAAGATTGACAGTGACAAGTGTGAAATGGACATGTCCCACAAAGATTTAGAAAAGAAAATCCCTAAGGAACTTTAAAATAAGTACACAGTCAAGTCCCTCATCACTCTGTAGTGTGAGTAGACATTCACATCTGCTAGCAATAAACATTGGCTCCCTCCTGCTTTTCCTACCTAGCATAGGCAGCAATATCCTCCTTCACCTATTTTAGTGACTTGAATGGTACTAACTCCAGTATAAATTAATGCTTCTAAGAACAGAACAGAGAGGATTTACTGTTCTAAATTGCTCCAGAAATTATTCCTGCCTCCTCTGCTGCTAGGCATCAAGGGGAAAAGGAGGCCAAAATCCAAATCTTCTAATTTTTCTGGCAGAAAGCTTTTTAAATAACCAGTCAGATTTCTCTAATTCTTTCAACACACGCTTCAAAATTATCAGACTAGTAGCTGAGAAGAAAATCTAGAAAAATCCAGAGATATGGCTTTGACCTTTCCTCCTGGTGCTGCTACAGTAGCTATTAGATATGAGTTAAAGGCTTTCATGTATAGTTTGCTATAAAATACATTTTATAGCAGCCCTGGAACTGTCAGGGTGGATTGGATCATTGGTCCACCTCACCTGCCATCCTATTCTTAGCAGCTGCCAACACTTACTGCTTTAGGGCAAGATTAACACCCTACCTCCCACAACCCCACTGACTTTGACTGCATGAAGTGGCCTTCCAGACTGCTCAAAAACCAGGCTGATAGATGGTAGATTTGGTTCTAGTAAAGAACTGGAGGTCTCTTCCTAATGGTTCTCAAGGGTAAAAATGTATAGGATAATGGCTGTAATGCATGCTTCCCTGGGAAGCATCATCACTGGGGAAGAAAAGAGTAATTTTCCCCACTGGTACCCCTGCAGCTACCAGTGTGCTCCTGAGATAAGCAGAGAGCCAATCTCTCCTTCCTAGGAAAGAACCATTTCTGGCTCTCTGTCCCAGCTGAGAGAAGTCACACAAAACAATGTCCTCACCTTCCTCATCTTCTTCCTAAGGGTAGTGGGGCACAGAAGAAAGAGTGCAAGGAACTCTAACAAGCACCAGCTGGCATGCAGATGAAGGGAAATGCACCCAGGTGGGGATGGCTGGACCTGAAGGTGCTCCAGCTACCACAGGGCCAGGGGCTGCTGGAGGCAGAGGAGATGGTGTTTGAAGCAGTACATTGGCTGGGGAGGAGAGAGAAGGGAATTCCACGTAGGAAACACTGGTGTGGTTTCCTCCTCCTTTGCCCTGCCCAAACTTCCATTTGACCTTTCTGAAAGAAGGCGTTTGAGCCTCAACATACAAAGAGCATGTCTCTGAGAGTTCTAATAATATATAACAAATAATAATTGCACCTGTAGTTCAGAAATCCCACCCAGTCACTCCTCATCTCTTAATGCACATTTTTTTCTGAGCTAGGAAGGGAGAAATACTGCTTGCCAGCAATAATTTAAACAACTTGTGGATACTTACAGGAGGAAGTGTTTGTTCCTTCTGTTGAAGCTTGTATCCTAAGCATGGGTTCTGCAACACACAGAAGTAACAATAAATTTGTAAGAATACAGCCACAGCTACAGCACTGTACTGGAGGAGCCTGAACATCTTTCCCCAGCAGAGATTTTTTTTTTTCCCTCAGTCACAAACCCAGCAGAGCAGAGAAAAAAATGAGATAGCTTGAGAAAGCAAAGAACTTCAAAGTTGGTTCAGCATGTCCTAGGAGCACTGTGAATAATCAATTGTAGCAAAAATGCTCCATAGTTCTGGGAGGAAAGGCCGTGAGAAAACTGGCAGAGTAAAATTTTCAGCTGTTTCTGACAGCATCAGAGGAAAGTGGAAAGCAGTACGTCTTGAAGCTCCACATGCTGACCCAGGAAGCACTAGCTTCTTATCTTCTTCTCACATAACTCCAGTTGAACAGTAAGGAATTTCAGTCTATCACAGCTATAGTTAAGGATTTCTGTGGCTTGAAAGAGATGAGGATCCATGAGTGCCACTACCTCTGCAGCGAGCTGCAGATGGAAAGGAAAGCAGAACACATTCCAGACCAAAATGGGACATAGCACCAGCCCCAAAGTGGTTACAAAGAAAAGAAAAAGAATGGTAAATAATCTTGTAGGACAGTGGAGGGAAATGGACCTCAGCAGAAATCACACAAAGGAAGCACTTGAAAAAGTTTATTGAAGAAGCAGGTAGCCTGAAGCTAGGTCTGAACCTCCTGAACAATAGAATCAGAACCACAGAGCAATTAAGAGCCATGTGTTTGGGTGGCTTCATAGGCTTTCACCATCTAGAAAATCGTATATGGTGTCATGCATGAATAAAGAATTTAAAAGAAGGCTTGAGAAGTATTATCAGCTGAAAAGAATAATTTTAAGAGAGAATACTTTGCAAAGGTGGCAATGTGATGTGGCAGTGTGAAGTACAGGTGGCTAACAGCCAGTCTGTGAATTCTAGGGAGCAGGTCAGGCATACTGCATTCTCTGTAGTGAAAACAGAGTGATGTCACACAGAAAAGATGAATCTGCTGTCTAACAAAGCCCGGTTTTAGGAAGAAAAACCCCACTCTTAAAAACTAACACTGCTCTGTAAGTCCTCTTATCATCAAAAAGTAACTAGCAATACTTCAAGCTATCTAGATCATGGTGATTTGAACCCCAGCATTTCACAACAGTCTATCTTCAAGTAAAGAAACAACACACCAATTAATTATTTTCATTTGAAAGTACTGGAAAAAATCAGCAGTGCCCAAAACCTCAGACACTACTGGTCACCAGGAAACTCATGAAGTGTTAGAGAAAGACATGGTCTGGACCCAGAGCGGGGACAGAACAGCAAGAAAAACAGCACCTGGCTGTGACTGGGACTAAGCTGGTCTCTGCTCCAGCTACACATCAAAGACCTCCTTAGAGCTCCATGTGGAGACCTGAACAAGCAGCCACTAAACATACTGCTTTTTGCGGTTCTGAGAACAATACCATGATGTGTTGCTTGGCATGAAATCTGCCAGTGCAGAGATTCATCAGGAATGCAGCCAGCTTTTTGAACACCCCAGCTTCCTCCTCTCCAGCGGCACAATAGCAGTGAAGGCGAGTACAGTACTGTAACAGCAGGCACTTGAAGGGACATAAGCAGGGAAAGAGACCGCTCAAGAACAAGAACTTTAGTTCATGGGAAAGAAGGCAGCAAAGTGCAGGGACTGCATTCTTGCTGCACAAGGGAGAAGGCAAGGCAAGCCCAGTGGAGTCAGTGACCAGTGTGTCACCTTCTTTGAACAAAAATGGTTCCAATGGTTACAGGACGCTTGCTATTAGCTATGTGGTCTCATATATTCCCAGTGAAGCACCAGTGACAGGCCCCACTGAGAACATGAAAGAATATGGGCACATTCTCTTCTGTCAGGCAGCAATGCCAAGATTTCAGAAGTAGGTCGCCACACACACAGATGCATCAAAGGAAAGGCTGCAGGCATGCTAAATGCAAAATCTGGCAATCACACTGTTTTCCTTGATCTAGCCTACAAACACTGTCATTTCACACTAAAATCCATCCCTGCCAGACATAGCTTTCCCAAAAAAGCTAGCAGGACCCTAGCCTCTTTGCCAAGGAGGGTATGTGCATCTTGTAAATCCTTGGGTTGCTGGGCTTATAAGTGTTTATCTACAATTGTCTCAGCCAAAGTCATCAGTAGAGACAAGTGCTTGTATTGTGGCCATATATAAAGTAACTCTTAACAGTTAAATAATGAAAGCAGCTTCTCTCTGGGGTCAGTTCCAGGAGTAACTCTGGAACTGTGCAATCTGTAACTGCAAGAAGGATGCTGAAAGCAAATTCCATCAGCCTAAAAGGAAACCACCTGGAGAAGGCTCCTAGTATGCCAAGGCAGCTTCAAAAGTGGTTAAATTACTGACAGTGAATTACCTGTCTACACTCATGGACCCTACAGAGCTGTCAGGAATTGTATGAAGAGCCCTGAGGAGCAGAGCAGTCTAGGCAACAGACTTTCCTGAGGACACACCAATATGCCTATACACTCAGCAAACTCAAAACCAGCTGCTAGGATTTATAGGAGAAGGAGGTAAGAGCTTTTTTTCCTAACAACACAAATGCTTCTTCACTCAGGCTGCTGCAGCCTGACAGCTATAGGCCAAATTAGCTTCTTCAATACAGCCCCAGGATAGTAAAAAGTATGCTTAAGCCTTCTTCATTCACTTCTTGGTCCCTGAAGTAGCTCAAGCATGCAAGGTGATATGCAAAAACAGAGCTGCTGGATGTAGATGAATTGTTCTCTGTGAAGAAGGAGGTGTTTCAGAGCTGTAGAAGCAATTTCAAGAAGAAATGAAAAGAAAGAGACAGAAAGACTCTGTTAATTCAACTTACGTGAAGAGGTTTTTGTCACTTCTGTTGATACTGGTATCTTGCTGGTACTCTCTGGAAAACACAAGAGGCAACAAGGAGTTATAATATGGTGTCAGATGATCCTCTAACAGCATTCAGCTCCAGGTAAATGGACAAGGTAAAGAAGAAAAAGGTGTTCAAAGAAGCAAGCTTAAATTTCGCTTCAGTGGGCAGAGGCTTCAACAAGATATCAACTTGCAGAAGTTTCTTTTCAGGAAAAAACAAAAAAATGATGGTGCCTACTAGCAGACTAAAGAAAAAAAGCCTGCTCCTTCTGAAAGAAGCCAGTTGTTCAATTTCTCATTTTCCTCTGGGAATAACTGATCGGTGGCAACAGGAGAAATCATGCAGATGGCTCTCTTTCTGGAAGACGTCAGTGTGAGTATTCACTCCTTATGCTTCTAGGCAGTTAAATTTTGCAAAGACGTGTCCCTGTTCACATCACTTGAATTGCTGGTAAGTACATCCAATAGTGTCACTTGCCACTTCAGGGAAATCTTCTGAGCCACACATGCAAACCCCATCCCTCATGGACTGCTGTGGGCTCTGTGATAGAAATCAAACAGTTGCTTTGATGAAGAGATGGGAAAAGTTGTTCTTCCATGCTGGTCCTATGTATATCTCCATACACTATTGCTAGTTACATACTGGCACGGGCTGCTTGCACTTACTTGTTGAACCAGCTGATAGCTAAGAGGGATGATGTTGCCATATTTAGATCTTTGCTAATGCAAAACGCACAGATGGGAAAAAGCAGAATGTAGAAAGCCTTTGTTTAGGCTTCACAGACTTGCACAGAGGCCTTGTTCCAATGACAGCATTGATTTGTGAGTGCTCTGCTGTCCCCGCAAACCACAACTGTGTGCAATTTCTTAGGTGTGAACAAATCACTCTTCAGCTGTATTCATCAACAGTCTTGGACCTCCCCAGGTTCTCAAAACACATTTCAGACATTAAGTGGTGCAGTTTAATGCAGCTGCACAAGTTTCAACTCTACAGCTGGAGAAAGGCCCTGAATACCAAGAAAAAAGTCTTGCCCTGAAACCTCAAGGTACGCCAAGAATCCCCTAGCAGGTCAAACAAACAGAATTTAGAAAATACCTCATAAGAGATTTAGGAAAAAGGAAACTCTGGAATGTTTTTATTCTGTTTTGTGAATCTGGATTCCAGTGGTTCTCTGCTCATTGTCTCCAGAGTTCACAGAAACTTGACCAGAGACAAAACTAGTCCAACTGCCTTCACTTCAACATCCCTCTTCTTAAACTTTAATATCAACTCTGTATTTTGTAACTTCTTACTTGATTGCTCTTCTTTTGTATTTTTTTTTTCCATTTTGGTCCAGCTTTCTTTGGCAAATATACTATTTGCCTGGTTAGTACATCCCAGTTTCATCTCACTAATGGGAGAAAACAGGTTATGCAGCATTTCCTTGGCAGCCAGTGATGCATGGCATAAAAGTGTGTATCGTAAGTAAAATTTTTAAGGTCAAAACCTTTGCATTAGGTCTTGGAACACAGTGGCCTGTAGCCAGGCAGCTTTCTGGACCATTTTTTGGGTATAATGGCAGTTTCTGTATTGTGCAGCTGGGTTGTCTGAGCAATTAACCTTTCTTAGTCACATCAGGAGATGGAACAGGTCTGACAGCTGTGTAGCTCAGCATCTGGCACAACTGGAGCAAACTTTTCTTTCACCATTAAAGAAACCATGTTCCATTTAGTGCCTGTGCTGAGCTTGATGGAGCATTTCTTACTGGCACCTCCCCAACCCAGCTGTGTTAGTACAAACGCCAACGGGAAGCTTCCCTGCCAGTGGAAAATACAGCCAGAGCCTCCTACACCTGAAATGTGCTGAGAAACACATTTGGAAAACATGTGGCAAAGTCACACTTTATCAAACCCAACTAGTAACATTCGTGTTAGCAACACTGACAGTGGATGCTAAGGTTTTGAAGACACAACATTTGTGTATATTGCTTATTGCACATAGTACACCACAGCAGTAAGAAAGACGTTTTACAGTGCCTGGGAAGGCTAGCACAGATACACATGACAGGCTATCTGAACACCAGAAGCAAACAAAAAGACACTTCTCATGGCAGGCCATCAGTACTTGTCTGAGGTGAAAGAGCTGGAACCACTTTTCAATCATAATACTTTTGCTGCTGCAGTATGCTAGGGTATGGAGATGGCAGACTGCAGCCCTGTCGTCATCACCACATGTTCCTATGAAGTTCCCATGAACAACAGCTACCTCAGAGGCTACAACCAGTTCTGTCCCTTGGCACTTCTAGGAATACTTAGTCTTGGTGAAGTATTGCTTCCTGAAACTGGGTATGCTTGTGAAGGGGCTTACTTACGTAAAAATACTTCAGGATCCATGAGAGATCTTTGTTTGGGGATGTTTTAAAGACCAGGTTCTCGGTCCTATTTCCTTAGTACTCAGGCCAGCAGTATCTTCTCCTGTTTAGTCTGACATAAAGAGTTCCTTCAGCTCACACAGGACTCCCAGCACCCCCATCAGTTTGATGGCCTTGACATGTTGATCCATCCTTCCAGATAGGGAGCTTTGTTTGGGCTGCTGAGAGGAGACTACTCATTGTGTGGGCAACAAGCTCTGCTGTATGGCTCTGAGGCAGGAGGTCCTTCTCCTCCTCAGCCAAAAACCTTACTTCCAGGATAACCAAGTATTTAAGAGCCTTACAGCTACTGTTGTGAACAGCTCTGTCCATGCCCTCACAGCCTTTTTTCCCCCCAGTTAGTTTGTCAGAGGCCTAATGCAAAAAAGCCTCCTTGAGCAAGCTGAAGGGATTTTGTTGATCTCATAGGTTTTAGTTCAGGCCTTGCAGGTGGTCATTCTGAGAACCCTGATAGGGAAACCAACTTGGGCTCTGTTGAGGATTGAGACACCATGACACCATAGGCAGTTAGAGCTTCAAACCAGCTTTTTGTCATCCTGAGGTGTACTTTCTGGCAGTGTTGTATGTTTTAAGTCTTTTGAATTGTTTGTGCTATTAGGGTGGTATCATCTGAATTATACAAACCATGTACAAATATACAATATACAAACTAACATACACATTGAGGAAAAGGGAGCACCTTCTTCATCTCTGTTACTTGGCTTATAGATGGCAGAGCAAAGAATAATTGTGTAGAAAGTTGGTAAGGCCATATTCTGGGGCCTCAGAGGCATGCAGGCATACGTGGTCAAAGACACAGGGTGATCCAGTGGCTAAACTAACTTTTAGTTTCTTCAAACTACCATACTTTCCCCCTTTTTCCCCCAGGAAACTCCTGACCTGAGTCAGATTAAAAGAGTGTTGCCCTCAGTCCAAGTATGTCAACTTACAAGGAAAGGTTCAAGAGTACTCTTAGGGGAGTTGCAATACCAAAGTGAGTGATGGCCACATTTCCTTCCAAGAACAAATCAGTGACATTGGTCTAAGGATGCTGATTTGCTCCAGGTGAGAATCTGACTCATTACGTCAGCCAGCTCAAAACAATGTCCCAGGCTGCCTGCCAGAGAAGAGGCATCCTGAGCTCCTATTTTAATCTAATCTTGGACAGAAGAAGGGACTTCTTTTGCACTTGAAGTATTTCATAGTTTGTCACATGCTCTATGGGTACTAGATATAAAATGTTTTCATTTACTTATTTCTCAGTAATCTTCTTGAAGCGAAGCTACTGTCTGTCTTCAGAAGAGGAAGAGCAAATTAAAACTGAATGAATGATGAGTATCAGATCCTTACTGATTACTGCACAGCTTGGAGCTGTTACTACTACTCCAAGTCCTATGGATGCAAAACCAGAAGCCTGCACAGGCCACTGTGTAGCTAATGAGTTTACTGAGGGTGTCCTCTGCCTGCAATTGAGATAGATTAACAGGTTAACAGATTTGTATCTATCAACTCAGGCAAAATTGTCTCAGCCATCCACACTGATGAGTCAAACTACATCCACTGACTTTCCGTAGACATCAAGGAATAGCGCTCATCCAACACCTGGCATACAATCCAGCAGAACCAGCATTGCAGACTTCTGGCTTTTGGAATATGAATCCATTGTTCTGCACCCTGAAACATGCTGGGCACAGAAAACATCCTCAGAGAGGCAAAAGAATCAGGGCAACAGGTTTTAATGGAAAAGACTGACACCATGTAGAGATAGAGCATGCTTGACTCTTCATCAAAAATACATCACTTAGTTAGTTGTCTAAATACAGGGTTCTGTGAGCAAGTTGAAAGCTTTGGCTGTGGTGTGAAGTATTCTGTCAGTGTTATTTATTAAGCACAGAAGTCCTACGCTGATGAGAAAAATCCCTGAAAAAATCACTGCAAGAATTTTGCCTGGGAAAAGTAACAAATTAGGATGCACAATAAAGCAATTACTATTGAATTAGCAAACTTGTGTACTATTTATACAACACCAGAAGAACTTCATACCTCTATTCTGACCTCAATTAGAATCTTTCTTAGGAGAGCATACGTGAATATGGGTGAATGAAAATAAGAAGGAAGCTCATATCCTGTGGGTGAGTTACACTCATTATAAATTTAAAAGAAAACAGAGTATCTCCTATCACTTGCTATTAAGACTGGCAAAAATTGTGTTTGTCTTGCTATTTTTATATTTGTTGCATTTTTAATCCACACACACAGCTCCACAGACAAAGATTTATATTTCTTTCAGTTAAATGGGACAATTTAAAAGTCTGTGTAGGTTAATAGAGTTTGTGTGGGGTGTCTGTTCATGTTCATGTGTAGCAAAAACTTGCACAAGAGCATATTTGACAGTTTTAAGTAGCAACAATACTTATAACAACAGTAAGAAGGACAGGAGTTATATTGCTTTGAATATTACTGTTTAAGACAGAAAAGTTTACCACTTCAGGGAATGAGATCAGGAAAAATTAAGGTCTTTGCTCACTGAAAACAACAAAAATATTTTACAACTGTTTTATTGAGAAATACTAGTTTTTCTATGCTTGCAGCAGGGAATTGAAATCAGCAAACCTGGTGGTAAATGTATGGCTTTTTGAATTCTTGGGGGGAAAACCCCAACACATTTGCCTTGCTCTTCATATGTTTTTTCCCTGCGTCCATTGGTAGTTGATGTTAGAGACAAGGCACAATGACAAACAGACCTTAGGTTTGGCCCTGGGGTTCTGTTCCATGGCAGAGACCAGTAATTGAAATTTCAACTAAAACAGTCCTAGTTTGACAAAATTCTAGGGAATTTAAACCCAGATTTTTCTTTAGATACTGAAAAACACTAATCTTACAGTGGAAATAAAAATAATGCCATTCCCAGAAAGACCTTTACCTCATCTCCCCTCACTCTTAAAGTAACTAGCACAAAGAAAAAAGAAGATCTAGTTTGCAGATAGCAACAGGGCACGCATAATAAATATGACCAGGTGAGGTCTCTAAATTAAAGGTCATAATTTAAGTTATGGTTCACATGGCAGAGCAGACCAGTATCACCATAAGAAAGTCAGGCCCTCTGCTGCATTTTTCTTTACCTCACTGTTACCCTATCTGCTCGAGGCTGAAGAAAGCAGTCTCTCTCCTCACTTTGAGAGATTCAGCCTTCTCAGATATCCACACTTTAGTTTTCTACAGGGACTCCTGGGCTACACTAGACCTCAAGGGCTTCCTCAAAACCCCATTAACAGGTAATAACAAGTAAGAGTTAAATATGCTGGATTTTTGTTTGTTGTTTCAGTTTTTCCTTTTAATTTTAAACTCTTTCTTTCTTACGAATGTTGCAGGACCCCCCAGCTATACAGGACCAGAGTAATGACTGCCCTTCAGGGCTCATTACCGAGTTTGGATCCCAAATCTGTCATTAAGCCAGCAAGGGGAAGAGGTCAGGGAACGTGGGGGAAGGAGAGGTGAGGAGGTCACCCATGCAGGGGGTCTATCCCTGTTTGCAAGGCAGATGTTGCCCTTTGAGGCAGTAAGGATCTATTGCTCCTAAGTCACCAGATGTTGCCCATGCTGTTTCTCAAATCCAGGTGGAAAATTCCACCATTAGCAGGAAAATGATGAATAATTTTATTGGTTATTTGTAAGGAACACTAAGCAGAGGGGGCTCAGATGTATGTGCAACAACCAAATATGCAGGATTGATTTATTTGACCAATGAATGCTGCCATGCCTGAGTCTAGATGATCAAATATCACTGAGATGTTCCAGTTCAGATATCATTGAGTTTCCAGTTCAGATCTTTATGGACAAGAGCCAGCTGGCAGGTTTAGACTAGATTTCAGTTTGCCCTGCACTTGCATGCATGACTGTGTTTTAAACAACTTACACTTCATGACACAATTAGATAGATTTTAACATATATGTTATGGATGCACATAACAGGGCTTGCCACAAATACTTTCTATTGAGACCAAGCTCCTGCCCCCTTGCAGCACGAGTGTTTTGAAGCCATTCAGCATAGCCCAGAAGAAAGTTGAAAAATCCATGTCATGCAGCACAGGAATGAGGTCCTGCATGCACTCCCATGATACTGTTCCTTGTCTGAGAAAGTAATAGAAAATGTGGGGTTTTTTTAGAATTTATCTGTATCACTGCCTAGGCACAGTGCCTACAGTTGAGTTATAAAATGGTATAGGAGTTTTCCATGTAAGCAGCTAATGAGCAACCAAAATTTGTATTCATGGAAACCAAGAGAGTCTACAAAACTACACAAAAACACCTACCCATTTTTCCTCTTAGTAACATTCCAGTAAATAACACTTGATCTTTTACATCAGTCTCCTGACATCTGCTTATGATTATAATACCATACAGCTAGAATGAAATTCTAGCACTTGAGATTCTTTAGTTGATGAAATAGAATAGCAAATACACAAAGTGAATACAGTCAAGCAATTGTTGTGTGATTACAAAACAACAGATAGACAAAGACAAATCCTACTGGAAAAGGTTTACATTTGGTTTTCTGTTTATGTAAATGCCTATCTCCCACTTAAGAGCACAGAAATGTGGAACAGAAAAGCATGCCTGGTAAATTCACATTGCTATAACATCTTTAACTCATCTATGACAAGCAGAGAACTTCAGCTTTGTTCGATAATGAGGGCACGTTTGTTTCATACTTCACAACTGGCTGGACACTGGAGTTTGAATTATGGAAGCTGCGTAAGTCAAAGCCACACTTGGAAAAAACTATTTCAGCTGAACTGCTGCCTCCATTGCCTTTCCAAAGGAGAAAGAGTGAATTTCATCAGAACAGGAGAAACACAAAATTTCATCAGAACCAATTGGAATGCCCTGTAAATCAAATCAGCCCTGCAAAAACAGCAACCTACAGTAACTGTAAATCTTCTGAGTAAGTCTGAATGCTATCTATTTCATGAGAAGTTCTACTACTCAGGAAATAACCTTAAATCACAATACCTGAATCAAAGTATCTGAATCACACTCAAGCCTTTGAATAATTTCCCTTCAGATATATTCATGCCTTTGTGTTTATTGTTTTAGAAACGAAAAGAAAAACCTATCAACATATGTGAAAGGAAAAATGGTGGCAATCAGAGTAATACAAATATTGCTTAAAGTGAGAAGTGCTGGTTTAGCAGTTTCAGGTTAAATGCAACTTCCCCCACTGTGTATAACAGGAATTAGAATAATATTCCTTTCATCTTTTTCTGATCTTGACTATTTAGACAGTGTCTTAGACTTGGTGTTACCCAGAAAATGCTGATCTGTCCGGAGATCTGTAGCAGACATTCTATTTGCCTGTAAAGCAAATTGAGCATCTCAACTACATAACAGACAAGTCAGGGCTGAGTACTTTTCTTAGTACACCTAATAGATTTCAGCTTTCACTTCCACTTCACTTGCCAAGCTCTGTCCTGTTCCTTAGCCCTTTGTCCTGCTGGCAGCTTTAATGCATGGTCTTTCTGAATGTGACAGTAAAATAATGAGTCAAGCCTTACCATTGGTGTCTGTGATGATAACACTGGCTTTAGTACTGTCATTTCCTAGCTTGCTGCTCACTCTGCATACGTATTCCCCAGCGTCGGCCAACGTGGCTCTGTAAATGTGAAGCTCAGAGTATTTCCTGTGAAATCAGAAAAAAAGTATAAACATCCTCTACTGGAGTAACACTCACTGCATCAACTAAAACACTTTTTTTCTAACCCCTTTCAACAGAGAGTCTTCCATTCTTGTGGAGAGATCGACACTATCCAGGCTTGAAAGAAGGGATGAGAATAAAAAATCTTTTACAGGGTGCTGAAAAACAGGCATATTCATGAACCCAAAAGAAGATACTCGCTTATGCTTTTCTGTGCTCTTAAAAGAAATCTGGAAAACCACCATCGAACAATCACCCTCTCTCAGCCAAAATGCTGGCTGTCCAGATGCCACTGAAATGGGTGTAATATTAAAATAGATTACCCTTCCCTACAGGTTCATATTACCAGTAGTAGAGTTCTGGGTAAGTACTCCTAACATCTGACTAAATAATCATGAGATTAGAACATGCCACAGTCTTTAACAGTCTCTGAAGCCCCAATAGTAAATCTTTTTCCAGTGTTAACAAAAAAAAACAAAAAAAAAAAAAAAACAAAAAAAAACCCAAAAAAAACCCCATGGGCAGGAGCACAATTTGCATGAAGCTACATTTTGTTCCTGGCTCAGAGATGTAATTTAATCAGTCTCCAAGGTTTTAAGATTAGATTTTCAAATGCAGAACTCCTGCCTACCCATTAATTTTGTAGGAACATGTTCTGGTGTCATTCATGGGGTCCCCAACTCACAGGATGGCAATAATCCCATTACCTAGACTGCAGAGAATGACTAGCTTGGGGAAAATGCACACATTAATGCTGTTCCCAGTTACTGTTTAAAAGAAGTGGTCTGGGGAAATTTCTGCCTGTCATAAAACCTGATCTACAGAATAGTCACCCAGTATTATATGAACACTGGCTTCCCGAGGCTGGCCCACCCCGAGTTGAAGAGCTGATCCCCAGGAGGCAGCGGTGGCTCACTCTAAAAGCTCAGTCACCACCATGGCCGCTGAGCTAAACAATGTTTGGGGAGTTGCTTTGCTTCAGCACTGCCATGTCTCCTGACTATCTGTGCAGACAGGGCTTGGTCCCGACCACAAACAGGTCTGTTGCAGAGGTGTGGGCTTCTGAAGCAACCAAAACATTCAATGTAATTTTTCAACACATCCTTGTGAGCCGCCGCTACTTCCATCACAGGACACTATCCCGTCTGTTATCTGCTCCCCAAACATCTGTTTATTGGCAGCTCAGCCCTCCCTCCTCTATGTGAAACTCCTACTGCTGAGGAGTCAGTCCTCATGGAATGAAAGCATTGTGCTAGGTGGACCTCTCTCTGCCAGAAATCTGCATCACAAGAGTTTTCCCCATGTCCTGAAAGAGGACTGCTTTCTTGAGGCCACTGGGTTTGCAAGAGGGAGGAGCAGCCAAACTAGGATTAGCAATTTACTCAGGTTTTTCTCAAATGGTAAAGAAATGAATAGCTGAGTATTTGGGCTCCCTTCTCAGAAATTGTTAGAGGCCAGCTCCCAGTGCTGTATTAGTTAACTGGGCTGCACTTCAGATGGCATACAAGAGCGGACTCTAGCTCGTGGCAACCATGAATACATGAGGAAAAAGTGGTAAAGGCACTGACAGAGACACTCAAAAGTTTTACTTTTGCTACTGTAGCTTTGTGTGAAAATTTTGCACCTGACTAACAGCTATGCTTATACAACAGTAAAAGTGGCCTGCTTTTTAATTTAACTGGCAGCCATCTGCCTTCACAACAGCCTGTTGAGGGCTCGACCAGAACATTGTGTGGTGCTCTACACCACCTAACAGCTTGTTTGGACATGTGATATTTCCTACATTGCAACAGGTTACCTCTCAGCCATACTTGCAGTCACTTCTCTAGATGGAGAGAGAGCTGTAGCCATAGGAAGCTTCAAAAGGAAATGTAAACAGTGTTTTTAAGAATTCACTGTATCCCAGTGAAAAGGAAAGAAGCACAGCTGCAGCTACATCACTTTAATGCCAACACCCATACGTGCTGCAGTCCTCTCCATACATTAGGTAATATTGATGCAAACTGCTTTTGTTCCCTGCCTGGCTTTGCGAGGAAACTCTTTGCCCTGCACATTTATTTTTATTGTCTTTGCTTTACTTGATACATACGGGAAAAGACAAGGAGTTGTGTCTTCCTTTTATGATTTTATTTTTATATTAAAATAGGTGAAGCATCAACATTTCTTACAAATCCATTTCTAACAAATTTATTCTTGGTTTTAGAAAAAAACCTTGTAAGGAGTTCTGTCTCTGAGAGCAGGAGAAATAAAATGAATATTTATAGCCTTAAAAATATCATTGAGAGGTACTGGGACAGAATTCAAAACAGTCAGAGCAGAAGATGACTCATTAATGGCTGTAAATGAAGCAGTTTCCTAGCAATGCAGTACTCCAACAGCACTGACTTAAAGCCCCTGATAAGGGATTTCATTTTCAAAGGCTTGTCCTTTTCTCAAACTATACCATGCTACTCTAAAAAAAAATTCCACTCCACGTAGGACTTGTTTCTACTGAATCTTTAGCTCATTGCCACTATGACACTGCTGAGCTTGTAATCATACATGAAGGGGAAAGAAACACAACTGCAGAGAGCAGTCCCAGCCCACCTTATCTGATTGCTTGAATTCATTTTGCTTCCAGTCTCCATCTGTCATCCAGAATTGCCTGTCTGCAGGCAAATATCCAGGCTAAGCTTGGATGAAGCACAAGGTGCAGGGCACTTACAAAGTCTCCTCGTGCACTACTGCACCCAAAGCTTTCATCTAGAAGTGGCAAACACCTTGTCTCTGCCACAAAAAACACCCTGACCCTGATAAGTGAGTCTCTCTATGTGTAATGAAGAGCACCTGACTTGTACAGCACACTGCCCAAACCAATAATGCACAGGTCTCACCTGCTTTTTAAATCAGAGAAGAAAAATGAAATGCTATTATAATAGAAGACAGCCATGGGAAAGTTAGCTAGTAGATGAAAAGCTCTTGTCTGGGGCCTGATTTTTTCTGAATGTCTACTGTCACAAAGAAATAGCTTAGAGCCTGGACACACAAATCAACCAATCATGGCCTCATCAATCATCAGCAATCAACAGCAGAAACTCACTGACTGCATGCTCTTACTCTGACAAATTAGAGGTAAAAGTGAGTGCTTTAAATGCATTTCATTAAAATTTAAAGTCATTCAGTTTCTCTTGACTCTCCAGTGTAATGAGAAGGAATACAGCCATTTAGTGTGATTCACCTGCCATACCGTCATAGAAGCATAAAATCACAGCAGTTTGAGTTGGAAGAGTCCATAAAGATTATACAGTTCCAACCCACTTTCCATGGACAGGGACACCTTTCACTGGACCAGGTTCAGAAAGACCTATTCCTGCCTGGCCTAAACATTTGCAAGAACTGGGAATCCACAACCTTTCTGTGTGACGTGCCAGTGCCTTCCCACACTCACAATCAAAAATGTTGTCCTAATACTTAATCTAAAATTACCCTCCTTCAGTTCAAGGAGACTCCCCCTCCTCATGTCACTCTACATCCCTGCAAAAGTCTTTCTCCAGTCCCCTTGCTGGAGAAGGACACCCTTTAGACACTGAAAGATGCTGTAAGGTCTTCCCAAAGCCTCTTCTCCAGGGTGAACAGCCTCCACTCTCTCAGCTGTCCTCATGGGAGATGTGCTCCAGCCCTGTGATCAGCTGTTCTCTGGACTCAGAAGTCCAACAGGTCCATGTCTTTCTTGCATTGGGGACCCCAGAGCTGGACACAGTAGTCCAGGTGGGGCCATCACATGTTGGGGCTCTGCACTCTCTGAATCAAACACCCTGAATCTATCCTCGGGAGCTTAGAGGAGTGAAACCACTTGACATACAAAGCTGTCTTTGGAAGGCTAAGCTTTGAGGAAGCCTACATTGCCACAGGATCTCCTAAACTCCTAAAACATTAAAAGAAGTCAGCTACACTTTGGCAAATCCCTATATCCAGTACTAATCAGTGCCCCAAACCACCAAGTTGATGCTGATTACCTTTTTTTTACACTTCAGGTATATAGCTAATTCATTTTCAATTTCTGAGATAGACATTTCATCATACTGCCAGGTATTTTGGAGGTTGTTAAAAAGTCTAAAGCCATTTAGCTTTAGCTCTGGCAACACAACCAAATAAAAAAACCCTTTATTTTCATTCCAACAATAAACACATTTTATTCTGCCATCACACAAAAAGAAGGGTGATTTCTTGCAAAATTCTACATTGATAGAAATCAGTGGCAATTGAGTACTACGTATAACTTTGTGAGCTTTTAAAAAATATGTTAGAAAGTGTTATTTTCAAGTGTTTGCACTGAAGATGTCAGTAAACTGTGGTATTTTGCATGCTAACGGTTCTTCAGAAACATAGCTTACGTTTTATGTAGCCATTTGAACTTTAAAACAGACATTAATCCCAGGCAGTGTATCAAGTATGCTAACCTTCCTAGATGATGTTTCTCACACTTGGTAATAACGAAAAATTCACACTAAAATTCTTGCGTAACATTAAGGAAGCATATGAACATGACAACCACTTATCAGTGTGCTATCATGAAAAAAACCCCAGAACATAAGTGGGAAAAAAACTCCTTGATCTCCGATACTCCTCTAATTTACAATGGAACATGGCTTTGCTTACTGAAATGTGCACATCTTTTTATGCGTTCATTTACACTGCATTTTCTCCTCCTCTTTAGCTTTACAACATGTGTCTGTCCCACTTTTTATCAAAATAAAATCTATTTTCTCTTAAGCTGTTCATTTCTACTCAGCACACATGAACAGCAAAAGAAGAAATGTCAAAGCAACGACACGTCCCCAAACTAAAATGTCAGAGTAAGAAGGCAAAAGAATATCCTTCAGATATCAGCAGACATCCCTTGTCTTTTCCTTTTGTGTACTCTACAGCTAGTGACTTTCACATCTCTAACTGGAAGTGCTTCTCCATTCCACACTGACATTTCTAAAACACAGCAGAGAAATTCCAACAGTGCATGGTATCATTGTGATTGGGGAAGCACAAATGTGTTAAACACAGGTCAAAGCCTGCACCCTGTCTACTTATGGTTAGTGCAGATGACTTCATATTTCTATCTTCCAGAAAAAGGCACAATTTCAATATTTTTCATTATGTATCTTTTGGGGAAGTTTAAATACTCTTTGTCACATCAACTGAAAAAGAGTCTCACACATTCCACATGCATCATTATCGAATCAATAGCTATCAGTTTCGGTACTGACAGCTCCTCAAAGATTTTTGGGGGCCAAAAAACCACAAAGAGGTGAGCTGACAAAATTCCTTGATTCAATGTTGAACTGGTAATGTTTAGTCCCAGAAGGTGAAATCCTAGCCCCAGTGAGTTTGGTCAATCAGCATCAGCCAAAATGCAAGTGGAGAAAATACTGATTGCCCCTCACAGGCAGCACTGTGTTGCTGGGAAAGCTGAGGGCTAGGCTCTGATCTGAACATTTTCTTTACAGAATAGATTGAAAATACAACTCCGACAGAGACATATGGCTCTGCAAATGAGTCCAGACAATTTGCCAGGCTATCTGCCACCTGGAACAGCTCCATTTCACAAATGCTGGAAGGAGACATCACAGGTTCCTTCTTGACATCTGTGCGACTGTGGCATGGCGGCTGTGGTGATGCTGTTCTGTCCCGCTCTGTGTTTCACCTTGTGCCTGAGGCTGGGGTACAAGAAACTGCCAAGGAGGGCAGGATTTATGAATTTTAACCTGAATAACTCTAAAAAGTCAAACATCTACTTGTTTATGGCTTGCTTCATGTAGTGAGATGAGTCGTGACACAAAGTATAGGGGCACTAAACACCTTGGGGGCACCTGAACACACAAAGAAAAGCCTCTTGCAGAGTGCATTCTTCTGTGTCTTGAATGAAGGGAAGGCATGGCATGATGCACCACAGAGCTGCTCTGCCTACTGAGAGCAGAAGTCAGAGCTGAAAGACTGTGCTCAAACAGATTTTCATAGCTGGTGACAATTAAAACTTTTTAGTCTAAGCAACAAGGTAGAGACAAGCAAAGGCCTTCTCCTGCCTCAATGCAAGTAAAAGCATTGTGTAGTTTTCCCCTGCAGAAACAAGGCACTAGTCTATCTTCTGGCACTGGTCATCAGTCACATGTAAGGGGCACTTACCACCAGAAAGGTGGGCAGAATTTGCACTCTTTGCTATTTGTCTGACATCTGCTACACCAGTGCCTTGTCCTGCAAGTGCAGGATGGACTCCGGGAAAGGACTACTGCATGCTTGCACAAGACATTCAGAGCTAACGAGGACAGCATTTGGCCCTCCTTAAGGACTAAACTGCTGGAAAAGAAAATCTCGAAAACATTTCAAAATATGAAGTTCTTTGGTGATTTTAAGTGTTTTTTGATTTTAGACAATAAACAAAAGGTACTTCTATTCTTGTTAGCAGTTTACTTTTTAGCAGTTAGTTGTTACTTGTTAGCAGTTTATTTTTTTTAACCAAGGTTTAGGGTTAAAATCATAGCCTTTGGCTATCAGAAAACAAATAGAAATTGAAAAGGGAAAATTAATTATGAATTATTTATACCACACTCATACTTCATTCATACTTTCAGGAACAGCAATACTGGTTTCTGTTTTCTTACATTTTCTTCCTCTGTAACTCATAGCTTTCAGCTTTGTGTTACTGCATTTAACAACCTCAGTGCTTGCATTCTGGTGAATATCACTTCCCAGCCCTCCCAGCCCCACTTGAAAGGTATTACTTTGTACTTACTTTTGTTTTTTTGGGATCTTGATATTTTCCGGTCTGTTTTTTTTGGTTATTTCCTTCCCATTCTTTAACCATTTGAATCTGAGTGCAGGATACTCTGAAGTGGTTTCACACCTGAGCACTAGCTTCTGACCCACAGCAGCCTCTTGGTTTTTCATTTCCTTCAATTTGAGGGGCACCACTAAAAAAATAAAAGAACGTGCTGGTAATTAGGCCATCCTCGAAAGGGAAAACATCGCTAACTCAAGTTGAGCTAGGCAAGCCATGGAGAGCGAAACCCCAACCAGACTAGCAATGCTTCTGTAAAACTCCTGAAAAACAAAGATCTATGTTGTCCTAAAAGCAAAAGGGCACATTTAATGGTAGTCTACTTTGATGCTCTGGAGCTCTCCTACGACGGTCTTAAAACTTGCAAGCCACAGCGAGAACCAAAGTGCTGGTTCTGAATACAGCATGGAGGACTAACAACATTATTTGATTGTGTGCACCTAGGCACAAGACAGCACACTGTGGCAGGCACCTCTGATTGGTAACACAGAAAGGCAAAGAGAGTATCCTGCTGCTCTACTAATTTTAATTGTTATGAAATTGGGCTACCCAAAGGCTCCAGGTGCAACCGATCAGATCGGACAGGGAGGTAAAAGCATAAATACTACAGCCTTCCTCATCTCAGGGAAAGGCTTTTGCTCCAGCCAAACATTATAATCCACATTATACACCTACCTCAAACCTCAGCTTGGCCATATCCTTTCCCTGAAGCAAAACACAAGCTTGGAAGCCCATCAACAGAATCAATATCAATTAAGGGTATTTTGGACCCAGAAGGGGACACTGCATTGAAAAGGCTCAGCCAACACACTGTAGGGCTCCAGCTGACGCATCTCAATTTCTACCGTGTCGTAGCAATAATGTTTCTTGTATCTGTAAATCTCCAACCATTTCAGGCTTTCTAAGTTATAGACCTCTAATATTCCACACGAGTACTAGTCTTTGAGCATAGGCTTCACAAGAAGATGCAGCTCCCCTGTGAGATGCTACCCATCATTTGACTCCGTGCTTTAGCTGTAAACCAGCCACTACTGTGCCCCAGTGTATAGGTAAAACACCTATGCTTGACCTTGCTTCCTCTAAGATAACACCTTTACCACATAACCAGGGAGGGCTGATATGGGGTACTGCAGCTGGTCTGCTGATGAGTGATAGCCTGTAAGCTCATCCTCGCTCAACTGTGGCCCGCCTGACTCCAGCGAGTCGCTATAGCTGCGCAGTGCCTCCAGCTGCAGGGCATTTTGCTTCTTGAACAGCTGTAATATTGTCCAAGGACACAAACAGCCACTGTGGTCAAATGACTCTCTGTAACATGCAGACCAGGAGCACTCAAGGAGACACCAACAGGTCTCCAACAGAGTCGGTGCAGGAAAACGTCCTAACAAACTGGACACTCTTGATTATGCTTTGGTATCTGCTCCTTGTGTGTTTGTGGAGACCTGCTGACATCAGTTTCCCTTCATTATTATTCCAATAAGACAAAAAACAAGCAGCATCATCATAACCATAATTATGAGAAGCCTAAATAAAGAACTGATATGCACATGTCCAGTAAGTGGGTGACTATTGAAGGCAGCAGCATGGCCTGTCCCACATGTAAGGGGAATTTCTCACCCCAGGAAAGCACAGGGAAACCTTTAATTTCCTGGAAACTGAGCCCAGAGCAGCATAAACAGTGGTGTTTGGGAAAATGTGGTCTGCCGTGAGCAACCAAACGAGGTGATGCCTGCTGTGACACCAAGAGAAGACAGAAAATGGACAAAGTAGCCTTCCATAATTAAAAAACTTCCAATTAATAGGAAGGTGACAACTTTTCCCATGCACCTCTGCAGGTGTGGACAAGTTTCTGGCAGGAAGTGTTCTAGACATTAGCAAAATGTCTGAAAAGGGAGACTTCTCTGGGAATGGCAACCATGGGTGTTGTACACACAGGGTAGGCATGTCTGTCAGGGTGGCACTGGGATGGATCAGGTAAAGACCCAGCATTTCATGACGAGAAAATCTTCTCATCTGTTGGTTTCCATTTTCTCCCACTGTCCTGGATAATTTTGGAAATTTCAGTGTGTTCTCAAAATGTTATGAAAACAACTTTTGATTTTGGAAAAACAAGTGCCCACACACCATCCTGAAACCAATATGTTTAAATACAAAATACATACTCTTTTTAAGTGTGTACTTGGATATATATACATTTATATAAGAACACATGTAAGCATTGTCTAAATACAAAATATTACTTTTTAAAAATAATAATTTTTAAAATTTCCAACAAAAATAATTAACATTAAGAGCCTTACTACTAAGGCTTATGCTAATAGTTTCATTCTGTCATTAAAGAGTTAAAGTTACAGTCTTTTGTCACTATGTAAGAAAAAGAGCTGCAGAGTTTTGAAATACAAAGACAATTTTCCTATATTTCATTTGTTATAGTCCTAGTCTGTATCTTGCATAAATTAAAAGCATAACTACAATTGCAAGGATGAACATTTTTGTGCTAAGGAGTTCAACTAGTTATTGACTGTTCTTTCAACATAGAAATATGAAACTGCGAATAAAAGAGAGATGCCATTTTGTTCCAGATTTTAATTTTAATTCAGTATTATCTGCACAAAATGACTTGCAGATTTTTTCTCCATCAGAGCTGTCAGTGAAAAAAAGAAAAGTGTTAAATTAATATGCTCAACTCTTGCCATAATTCAGGAGTTACCGGGAAACATAAAAGAGGATTTAATCAATGGCAGTGACCCTCACTAATTCACAGTAACTTGCTGTCCAAGCATGCAGGCTCTCCAGGGAAAACAGTAAAAGCTGTTCACAGACATGACAGAAAAGAGATTGTTTCTTGTTTTTTTCTTTTTTTTTTTTTTTAAATCTTTTCATTTACACTATGTTTGTTTCCTTTCAGTCACAGTTTTGCAGAAGTTAATCAGACCTGCCAGGCATATGAGAAAGCTTGTGCTGATAAAACTACAGCATTGTACACTTGGATCAAGATCAGCTACAGCTTCCACTGTTGCAAGAGGTAGCTGACTTTCATCACAGTCTGTGCCAATTCTACCGTGCTGGTAAGACAGGACCTTGTCTGCAGGGTAAAAATGCTTTTAGAAGAGACAAAAATGCTTATAATGATAAGTAGACATGGCTCTTCCTGATACCGCCCTCCCCTTGCCTCTTCACCCCTTCCCCCTTTGTCCTCTCAGCATCTCCTGCCAGCTTGGCTCCTTTCCACTTCTCCTTGCTGTGCCTGTCACGCAGGACTGCTCCTGCCGCCGGCCAGGCTTCTGCCCACTGTGTCAGACTGCCTGTGGCAGGCAGGAATGAGGCATGAAGTGAGATGAAAACACTTTCTGCATTTCCTACTTGTAGATAGAGGTTGAAGTGCCATCGGGGACACAAGGACTCAGTCAAAAGGAAAATGGAAGGGAGCCTCACAGCATTTCCTACAAGCCACTATTTGGGCAGAGCCTTTGTGAGCAGCTCTGGTACGGCAGCAGCAGAGCCCTTACACATGCCATCTATCACAGAATGACAAGGGCCAGAGAGCAAAGAAAACAGACAAATCCTGAAAAGAAACAGCATAAACTAAGTGTGGAAGTACCCTGAAAGAGGAGCTGCTTGAATGAAAGATGTGGTGGGGCATCTACTTTATCTGTATTCCTTGTGCCAAAATGCGGTAGGGCCTCACATTTAAGAGTCAATTAGACACACAGAAAGGCACCCAGGCTTCTCACACTACCCAGTCAGGATGTCTCTTTGTGACCCATGGACCTCCCCTGCTTTGACAGACTTTTTAAGAAAGCAACAAGGGTGATAACAGCGAGAGAACACAAAGCAGTGGAGCAGTTGTGTCAGCAAAAGCCCCACACAGTTGGAAGGATTTAACAGGCAAAAGCAAGCAAGGTGTTAAGATCTTTCCATATAAAGATGGCTTGAATAGCTGTCATTTTGTTAGCAATTTTTTTTCAGAAACTTATGTCTGCTGGCCTGCATAATATCATTGCAGATAAGGAACACAAATTCCCATATTCTCTGTGCAAAAGACTCACTGATAATGTATGAGTGCAGATAACTTCTTCTACCCGGACTTGTGAGTTTGGCAAAGAACATCAATCTCCTCACTTTCAGTGCTTGATTGTATAGTTAATCTGCATGGAAGCTCAACACATTGAACAAATTAAACAGGAAACCTGCAAAATATTATCACACAACCACACTCAGCTGAAATTCCATGAGTGGTTGTTTTTATTTCCCCGTCTTTTCTTTCCCTAGGAAGGTGCAAAGCCTTTTGAGAGCCTGAACACAGGAATGTATTAGGCATGCTTGCCAGTAGGCACATGTGCAGAGTTTGCTGCACAAACTTGTTACCAACAGCTTGTTGAGGGGTAATAGAAGCCACAGGAATAACACCCATTGCCTTGGCCTCAGACTTACTGCCTTTTTTTCTTTGCCTTTTTTTTTTCTGCATAATGCTCAAGGCAGGAAAGTAATGCAGGACAAATTATATTATTTTCAAAAGCCTTCTCCCCTTGCATATGAGATTGTAATCAAGGTCAGGCTCAGCATCAGCAGACCAGGTTTTCTAAACATATAAGCTGCACTTTAAAATGTATACTGCTTGTGCTTAGACAAAAAGCCTCCCCACAAAAGCCCCCAAAACCCTAACCAAACAAATAAACAAAACCCCCAGGCCAAACAAAAATGAAAAACCACAAATAAATAAACAATTAAAACCCATCAATATTTGCATTGATTCTCTTGGTTTTGATCCTCCTATTATTCTCTCAGGCAACATTTGAGTTCTGAATGCTTTTCAAAATCTGACTATTTCCTGCAAGCATGCTGACTCTGTGCAGATTACCTACGTGATAAAACACTGTGGGTAATGAGAGGAGATAATCCCAAACACCCAGCTCTACAAATATACCAGAGTAGCTGAATACGAGCTGGAGGACTGAAAAACCAAACAAATAATTTCGCTACTTAGCAGGAATTTCTGAGTTCTTTTGAAAATGCTGCCAGATACATTTCAGCTCTGGGTCTTGATATTTGAATACTTGTATCTGTGCAGAAGAGAAAAAGGAAAAAAAGCAAAGCTGACATTTGTCTGGAACTACACATAAAACCAAGATCCACAAAACATCATTCATTCTAGTGATGCTAAAATGAAATTTTTACAGAAATTTTAGGTATTTTAAAGGCCAAAAGAAAGGGGAAAACCAAAGCAATGGCTAGCCATGTGGTCAGGGGCCAAGAAACAGAGCAATAGAGAGATACAGAACTACAGCCACATACATGAAACTGCTCTGTGAGCTTGCATTAATCTTCTCTGTGTTCTCTCCATCACAAGCCTAGCAAACCCTGCCAATGAGAGAACCATGGGCCAGTTCATAATATGACCCTGGGAAGGCAGGATTTTCACAGGACACTGAAAACGGGCATATGGGAGAAGTCCTATGCACATGGAGTATGCCTTTCTGCCCCCTCCCTTCCCCTCAACAAGCAAAAAACATCTCCAGTAGAGTGAAAAAGGATGGCAGAGGCAAAACAGCATGTCTAGAAGTATTGTGTCTGGGAGAAAAGCCTGAGAGCACCCATTTATTCAGTGTAACATGATAATGACAGGCTGTCCATTCTCCTGCAGACACTCAAGATATCAGTTTCTGAACTTAGGCCTCCTCAGAGACAGGGAACTGTGTTCAAAGCAAAATATAGGTTTTGCAAGAGAAGCCAAGTGTGAGCAAGTGTCTAACCTAAAGATTATGATTTAAAGGTCAACACTTAATTTATTTACTGATGATCATGTCTGCAGGAACACACTGCCTGATTACATTAAATACGCTCTCCCCTGATTCTCAGTGCTTCAGCTGACTCCAGCTGGCTGCATCCCTGGTAAGCTTTGATGATCCTGTTAGACACTGCCAATACAAAAACCTGATCATATAGACTGAAAATGTGCCACAGTGTAAAACAAATATAGTTGATATCCAAAAAGTGATTCAGGGAAAACAGCTTGTAAAGTTGATGGAAGAATCTGCAGGTCCATATTTTACATACCTAAGTGCATAAAAGGGGACTCCAGAATCTTTACTTGGACACTAAAAATTAAAGTAACCCAAAGAAATGTTATGCAGAATAAGTCCCATGGACTTCAAGGGGATTTGCAAGTACTCAGTAATTTCAATTTTTATTTTTACATGAAGCCACTTTTGATTTGGGAGCTAAATTTCAGGACTGCAGATTTAAAAAAGTTTGACTCAGCTTGTGTGCCTTGTAGTCAGACGAAAGAAGGAAGTGCAATTTGCCACATCATACATGTATCTCTTTCATTTGTTCTCCAATCTAAGAATGTTAAGCACTAATTTCTACTCTTTCTTTAAGAAAAGCCATTCAGTAAGTCATCAAACAGAGGGCAGTGCAACTGACAGAACCACATAAATGCAAAGGCTGCAACTACACTGTTAACTTGTCTGTGTCTCAGCCTTTGGTTTATGGCCAGAGCTGTAAGGTTCAGCAGATCACTGGACTGAGAAGCTTAAACTGGACTGGAAAACTTAAACTTTTGGTCTCAGCTATGGTACTTGTGTAGCTGTACACTGGTGCACCCTGAGATCATCTTGGGAAGAAAAAACCCAAACAACTGGAATAAATTCAGAGGTTATTTCTCTACATTATTGATGAAAATCCAGTTCTTTGGCTACTCCCTTATTTTTTTTTCCTCTTTTTGGTAGAACTTACTTTTTAAAATAGCTTCCTTAGAGCTTTGGCTTTTCAATCCAGGGTCCTAAAAGTGCTGCAGCCATCTCCTCTTCTCCCTCTCATGTTTCATATTCTCTGGCCCACTCTTGTTTTGACATCATCGGAAAACACAGAGATTTCTTTCCGTCAGATCCTGTAAGCTTTTCATAGCCTATGAACTATATTTTATTTTGTAACTCTTGTTTTTATCCCTGGCCTCCAGTTGCTTCTCCACCCTTTCAGCATTTCTCCACCATGCTCTTTCTCTTCACACTGTTCCAACAAAGCTGGGATTTTCACATGCAAAGGACATGAGTCACTGCTTTCTTCTGATCCTAGTCACAGAGGCCCATTTTTGCTTCTGGCTTACACTGTCTTCTTGGCTTTATATCATTTTCTGATTCTGCAACAGTTCCACTTCATAGACAAAGTGTACCATACCTCAGCCAAAAAATTGCCCAGTGCAAATCTATCCATGGCAGGCTTTCACATGTCTAAAAATACTCGTCCTCCTCCTGAGGCTGTGGAAGTCTAAAGAGAAGGAATAACAATACACAGCCAGCACTGCCAGCACACTTTTACATGCCTGGTCAGAGACATCCCCATTGAGTATGGCACACTGTCCCTACTTCACCAGTGAGAGCTCAGTCATGTACGTATAGGAGAAACACCCTGCATCAAGCAGAATTTAAATAACATCAGAAAATGTTATAGTCACAGTATTCTCATAAGCTTTCCCAGTATTAAAATAATTTTCCATGTTGAACAAATGAAAAAAGAAAGCCAGAAGGACCTGCTGTCCACAAGGATGTCTTATTAAAAAATGATAAAACCCAGGGTGTAGGGTGTGCCATGACAGAATAAATACAATGGAAATGGTGTTCAGAAGGCAATTCTCAGAACATGGAATGAAGGTTACCTTAATAGGTCACCACTAATTACCATTCCCTGCATGTGTTCACAGAGCTAGTCACTGCCACCACCAATAAGGACACACAAGTAATTTGAGTTTAGGGATATAACCACTGGAATGAATAATTAGCATACAGGAAGAGCCGAAATGGAATTCCCCAAAACAACTGACTCCCCAAAGACCCAAACAATCTCCCTCTCACAAAGTTCACACAGAGGCCAACGCTTTTCACAAATTACATGAGAAAATGTCTGGATATCCCAAGGCACAACTATAAGTTTAGGAGGTTCATTTGTCTGGTGTTGTTCCTCCCTGCAAAGAACCACTCAACCACGTTGAAATTTTGGGGTACAAAGGTAGAAAACCTAAGCTGAAACCTGTCTGCTGGCTTGCTTGACATGAACAGAAAGAAAATCAAATCATAGAAATGAATTTGGGAAAATCAAGATTAATTGGAGCATTAAAATGAAGAAGCTGCTGTTGCATTACTGGCTGCATAAAATATTTACAGCAGTGTGAAGAATTCTGAAACTTTGAAGACATTGATTTGCTTATGCACAAGTCAAACTTAACACGGTGGGTATGGTTCCTCATTCGCCACTTTCCTTCCCCTCCTCTCATTTAAATTCTTTGTGGTCAGCTCTCCTAGCAATACACCCTTTCTAGGATTTGTGTGGGTGTTCAGCACAGGCTGTAGAAAGATGTAGGCCTACAAAAACATCTGTGTACTGAAAGACTGCACAGACTGGAAAGCAAGAGTTGTTCTCCCACTGCACCTCAAAGGTTTTCTAGTAATTTTCTTGCGGTGTTGATCACAGACAGAGGATGTGCCAGCCTGATCCCAGCTATATAACAACTGAAAATTTGATTTCCCCTGCCTCTGCCTACCTGCCTTAACCTCCATCAGGCAGAAAAGGAATGGAGGTACTCCATGGAATTACTGGTGCCTCCATTCTTAACTCAAATTAAAATACGACTGCTTTTGTACCTGCACAGTAAAGGAAAAAGGTCTGACAGTTCCAGAAGTGACACACCCAAAAGCAAAAGGACATGTTCTTCCCTCAGGTACACAGCGCTAGTCCAGATCACTGCAGCTGACAAAGTGGCCATCACTCAGAAGCGGCTGTTGGAAAAATATTTTCTCTTTTTTTAAAATTTTTTTTTAAATTTTTTTACCAGAAGGAGTGCAAACCCTTTAGCCAATGAGACAACAGCCATTTGCCACATTTTGAGAACCAGGGAACTGGATACACCTGGGTGTTGCAAAAAACTCATGAGCTCAAACCCAGCTCAGCAAAAATTTAAACATGGCATTTAACATTATGGACTTGCACAGTAGGCAGAGAGATCTCATCATGTACCCCTCAACATAATTTACTTCCAACATACTTGAACTACACATTTATACTCTGCAGCTATGGCAAATCAGAAATTGAAATGGCAGTGAAAAGGAAGCATTTATGTCACAATTGTTTGAAAATATATGTGCTATCTTCAGACAAAGGAGAACTTGAATAAAATTCTAATACTGCTAAATACTTGCAACTGGGAACAGCTTGCAAAAATGCATACTCGAAAATCTTTCCACTGGCTAAATTATACAAGATTAGGCATAATTTTAAAGGCCAGTCTCCCAAAAATCCATAACCACATGATAAATAAAGTGTGCAGATACCTGCCACGCTGCAGCAATCACAGGAGAAGGGACAAGACAAATGATGCACCTCAGAAATGGTTTTGGACTCTAGGCAAAAGTTAAAAAAATTATATTATTATATTCCAGATCAACAGTAAGTGCTTGAATTGCATACTGGGAAATGTGTGTGAATGGTGAGTAGTGATTCATACAGGAGTGGAGTCTTCACGCAAATATAGAAAATCTGTGTCACAGACCACCAGGCCACCAAGCCCAGCCTGGAGCTTCTGGTCTATAACAATATAGCCCATGCTGCCAGGTCAACCTTTTGTCAAGATCTCTCAATGGCCTTAAAATCTATGAGTACTTGAAAAAGACTAAAACATGCACCAAAACAGTTATTAAACACTCTAACCCTTGTGATTGTGGCCACCATTAGCTACTGTCAAGGTGAAATTACAGCATTTATTGTAGAATAAGTTCCTTACGTAGAAGCCACTGGTGAACTCTGTGGATCAGCTCAAATATACAAAGGGAAGTAAGCAATGTGTATAATTTACCAAGCTTTATTTCCCAATCTAGAGTCTCCATTAGCAGATCAGCATTTATATGGTAAATTTTAGCTAAAAAGGAGTTGGGGACTAAATTCCACATAAATTCTGAACAGACTTCCAGCAAAAAGAATAAAGACATGGTAAATCAAGTAAAACTCCCTTCCCCCACTACTTTTTTTAAACTTACAAGTGGTTTTTGTGTGTCACAGTTCTGGATAAAATCACACCCTGAAAATTGATTATATCAATTTTCCAGTATACAGGGCTTTATTTACTATATGATAAAAATGCAGGGCCCAGCACAGAACTAAGGTAAAATTCAGGCCCTGTGAAAATAAAATGCTTTGTCATTGATTCGTTACAGCTAGACTTTCACTCCAGATGATGGAGAAATGTGCTACAGTTTTACTGAAGTAAAAAAATAGACCTTATCTACATCCAAATTTGCAGGGATCTAATTAAACATAAATCAGTTATATTTGAACCAATGCAAAGTCTCACTGTGAACACATTTAAACCGATCTAAAGCTGATTTATGATTAAAGTCACATTAAAATAAATTTCTTAATAAATTAAGTCGAATCAATAAACTTCTGGATTAAATTAGTCCTATCGGGTCTTTCTAGAGGCAACGCTCTCTCTTGCTTCAATAGCATTACGAAATATGACTTTATTGATAATGACTTCGTGTGTTAACACTCATACATGCATTCATCATTCAGGGTAGAAAGACATCAATGTGACTATAAACTACTACACAAAAAAGACTAATCAGACCAATGTCCCATCCCTTTCTTAGCCTCCATTTTGTTTCATTCTCAGGGAAAATAGCCTTGGGTACAATACAATATTTTTTCTACTACTGAGCTGGAGATTTTTGCATATCATCTCCTGTGGTTTATCTGTTCCATATAATTTCTGTAAGAAATTTCAGTTTGTTGTAATTTGTGCAATAGGTAAATTTTCCTTGGCTTTTGCTTCCTATCCAAGGCACCAACTTCAGTCATGAATCATGTGGACTGCATACACACAGCATGCAGCATAAAATGTGCTTTTTTTTGCTTTGCTGCTGAGAAATTACTGAAGAGCACTAACAGAACAACTGCAAAACAATCTGTAGCAAAGCTGCTTTCAGAGTCACACTAGACCTCAAACCAGCTCTGTACAGGTTTGGACAGGTGAGCTGCAAGGAAGGCAGCCATCTACATAATCCTTACTATAGTAACAGAATGAAGTCTCACACAGGAGTACCCTGAGACAACTCCTCAGGGAAAAGTCCAGGCTAGGAAAAGCAAGAATACCCTGTGGTGTTGGTGTCAAGCTGCAGCAGCCTGCCAGATTGCTTATCTGTTTCTTGGAGAATCAGAAATAAAATGAATTCTCCAGATTCATCACATGTGGCCACGGTGTCTCTCTGAAGCTATCTGAATTAAATAACTTCAAAATCTGTTAGAGGAGGGGCTGCTCCTTATCAGGCACAGGAAGGATGCTTCCCCAAGCTAGATGAGCTCAAGAATGAAAACAGGTTCAAGTCTCCCTTAGGGGCTACCTGCATAGTGTTCAAACTAATTCTTACACAGTGCCAGTCTTCTCCTTTGACTAGCCTTAAAAAAAGACAAAAGAGAAAAAAAAAAAAAAGAAAAAAAGAAAAAAAGGAAAAAGAGAAAAAGAGAAAAAGAGAAAAAGAGAAAAAGAGAAAAAGAGAAAAAGAGAAAAAGAGAAAAAGAGAAAAAGGAAAAATAAAAAATAAAAAAGAAAAAAGAAAAAAGAAAAAAGAAAAAGGAAAAAGAAAAAAGAAAAAGAAAAAAGGAAAAAGAAAAAAGGAAAAAGAAAAAAGGAAAAAGAAAAAAGGAAAAAGAAAAAAGGAAAAAGAAAAAAGGAAAAAAGAGAAAAAGAAAAGAGAGAAAAAGGAAATAAAAGGAGAAAGGAGAAAAAAAGAAGAAAAAATAAGAGAAAAAGAAAAAAGAAGGAAAAAAAGGAGAAAAAATAAGAAAAAACAAGGAAAAGGAAGAAAGAGGAAGAAAAAAGATGAAAAAAAAAAATGCAACTCCCCAACAAATCAACCAAAAAAACCCCAACAACAAAACAAAAAATCCCCCACAAACCAGTCTTTCATAAACCAAACAAAACCACATTATCCTAAAAAGATGGTATCACGTCAAATTACAATATAGATTTTCACTGGAAATAGCACACAACAGGCAGAATGCATAACTTTCCCCCCATCTGTGCTAAACTCTAGGGGGTTGCCTGTCATCTTATTTGTCCACATTTTTTAGAAGACATGAGAATGAAACTCATATTACAAAAAAAAATTTCAGAGATAAAATCTTGATCCTAAAAGGGTTTGAAAAACAGGGGTTTTCAAGGGATACGTATGCAATCCCAACAGCAGAACTACCATGTGTATTAAGTTTCCAGTAAGACTCAGTCCTACAAGGTGATATGACAACAGGTAACAGGGCTGTCTCACAAGAAACCCAATGGCAGGTAGAATTCAGTCCTTGCTACTGTGCAAAAGCTGAGTCTTCTATTTACCTAAACTAATGTATCCACATACTTTGATTTTTCTACAGGTTTTTTGTTTGTTTGTTTTTGTTTGTTGTTACACCATTACTTTATTTTTATTTTTATTCTTATTTTTTGTTTTTGTTCTGTTTATTGTTTGCTTGCTTTGTTTTGTATTTGATTTTTTTTAACTTCTGGCTATTCTCTCACAGATTGTTCCACTATACATGAAGCAACGTGCAGGCCTCTGCTTAGAAATGCTCATTTATTCTCTTTTGTCAAGAGCTGGACAATGGTCTGAAGTCCATTGAGCAGACCAGCATTCTTTCTTGGGTCTCACACACTCTTATGTTTGAGAATCACAACAGCCAGAATATTCCCTAATTAATTACAATCTGGGATCCTACTGACACACCAGAGGGAAGATATACCCCTGGGGAGATGCTGCAACACATGGCCTGAAAACTCCTGTGATAAACAGACAAAGAAGTGATACACCAAACTGCTTCCTGATGGTCTGGAGCCTGGTTCCAGACATGTCCAAATGTCCATTTCAGTATTTCCTTCTGCAGAATTTGTCCCACACTGCTGAGTACATAATAATGAAAGCTATGACAATAAAAGCCATAAAAGATTGATGGAAGACGTCAGGGAAGAATCACAATAGTATCAGAAAACAATTCAGAAAAAAAGAACGTAAAGGACGAGTTCACCGCATCTGCTGAAATTTAATATCCTGAGTCCCCCTTCTGGCTACAAAGGGAATTCTCTGTAGGAAGTAACCAAGTCGGACACCATTATGGTTAGGAGAAATTGAAACAATTAATAGAGCAAAATACTTTGCAGATGATAAGTATTCTGTTTTCAGAGTATTAACTGATTCTAAACTTGCATCTGGCTACTGAAAGATGTCATAAAACCCAATTTCTGAAATACATAATTAAAAAACCCAACAATATAATTACACTGAAAGTCTACCATATTTTTCCATTTTAATCACCATTTCTGGAAAGATTTTAAGGCATACTTTGGACTCTGCAAGACATTGTTTCCAGGCCTGATTTCTTTACATACTGCTTATTCCATGAGCTTCATGAATTTCCAGTAGTAAACAAACAGATCATGGATTGAGGAAAAGCAGCATCAAATTAGTGTTTTCTTGAAGCCTATGGAACAATCAAGCTGTTTGTGATGGAGGAATAGAGCACACACTGTGTGTTCAGGGGTTCTCAGCAACAACTCTGACATGAGCTGAGAGAGAATAGAGGAAGAGGATTTAAATCCAGTAAATCACCAACAAAGTGATCATCCCTGCTGGCAGTGCACAGCACCTCCATCTGTATTCCCTGCAGACCTGTCCAGGGTTGACTGAATACACACCAAACATAGAATATAATCATGGAAGCCAAAGTTTCCATACCAAGAAAGGCAAATAGCTCCAGGGCCAGGTACCCTGTTTCTCACAATATTTTCATCCTAACCTTTCTCAGTAAATTAAAAAAAAAAAAAAAAAAAAAAAAAAAAAAAAGAAAAAGAAAAAGAAAAAGAAAAAAATGGTAATTTAATTCCTCAGTATTTATCACTGCTCAGGAGATGTCATTGTTTTTGATAGTACTGAGATGTTTGACAGCTGTTTATCCCTATGGCTTCTTTCCCAAATCAAAACATTATTTAAGTAATCAGAGGAAGCACTGAACTTAAACAACAGATTTTAACCATCTTTTTCTTTTTTTATACCTCATTCTTTCTCCAGAAAGAAAAAGAAAAGGAAAAAACAAAGGAGAAAGATTGTCACTGGCTTCTAACTCTTATGACACCATTAATTCTAATTAAGCACAGCCCTTAATTTCAATTTGGTAACCCAGTTTTCCAAGTTCTGAAGATATTCTATCTCTGTAAGAACAATATAAGTTCTTACATTTTCGATTTTAGGCTGGAAAATAATGTGTTACCTGATGTATTAGTTATCTTATTGATTATTCTGCAGAGGGATAGATAAAGATCAAAATACAGAAAAAGACAAGGACTTGGCATTAGCTGAATCTACCAGACCCCTGAGAGAGGAAAAAAGCAGAAATTTTATTAAAACATGTTTTGAATTCAGACTCAACAGGATCACTAAACAAGTAAGTACTAGGAGTGACTTTATGAGTCACATTTGAGTAAATGGCCATCACATCCTGAAAAAAGGAAGTCACCTCAGTTTTAGGCATAGATTGAGAGAGAAAAATACTTTTTTTTCCTATTTTAACTTTTGTTCAGCAATTTCAATGTGACTTGGTCATCACATTGAATTACATGAGAAATACTAAGAAAACCTTTTTGCAATCATCAAAACAGGTAAGTCTAACATTCAAAAAAGGTGTCAGGAAAATAACATTTTTACACATTTGACTTTCCATGTGGGGAAGCTAAGTTAGTAGGATGGGATATGAATTCACAGAACTCTGGTCATTTTACACTCAGCCACCTCAGGCACTGAATTCACATTGACTGACGTGGCTTAACTGCATTTTAAACTGGAGTATCATTTTAGAAACCACTGACATGAATGGTCCTTCACCCACAATACTGAGTCCAAGTGAATCAACGAAAGGTACGGAGAATCCTCCACATCATCATGCAGGCACTCTGCCTCACAGAATGCTTGCACTGGATCCCTTCTCATGAGGTGTGATGTGAAATACTGTAAAACTGGATGTCTAGGCAGGGAGTTGTCCATCAGGGCTAACATTCAAGAAAATCACCCTAAGGCAGGCAAGTGGGATGTGGGAGGACAATAAAGCTCAGGAAGAAAAGACATCGCCCTTAATAGAAGTCACAGTAGACTTGTGATGGAGTAGCTGCACAGGGACTGTTTGGAGTAGGAACAGAAAATAAGGGAGAAAAATTCAACAAAACCTCAAAATCAGCATTGTTTTCTCCCCAAGCCACAAGATCCATTTCTTTGCAGACCCAAAACTCATATCAAGACATGATAAATGCTGTGTAAAGTGACTACTCCACTCTCCCACATATCCCAGGTATCCTGGGCAAAATGGTTTCCCAGCACAACACTGGTGTGTCTGTGTGAGGACTCAACTTCTGGCCATTTTCCTCGCAAACTGTTATCTGATCTTTGGCAATGTTTTTGCACAACCTATCTTAAAGCACTCCTCTTCCACTCCTGACACAAAGGGCTAGCCTCAGTATACCCTGTGGTTAGGGGTACAGACAAGCCCTTTTGTACAAGTGCCCACAAGGTGCATGAATGTGGCACAGTGCAGACTGGTGGACAGAGAAGCAAGGACAGGTAGGGGACATGTGTGAGGAATTATTAAGGATTTACTGAAAGTGTGCATTTTTCTCGGATTAGGTAAATCCAATAAAATACTGAAGAGAAAATGTCTCTTCCAAATTTGTGTGGCTTTGGTATAATTCACTCAGAATGATTCATCTCTGAACAGAAGCCTCCACTCCAAGCCTTCCCACAGTTGAACTCACTCACTTTGAATGTTAATATTCTGAGTGCCTTGCCTGGACCATCTGTAGGATTGATCACCTGGAGGGTCCTGTGCAAAGCAACCATTTGGCCACAAATTCACAGCTTAGCTGACTAATTTACTCTTATAGACAAGGAATTGTTTTGGCATAAAAGCCCGATCAACTAAATCCTATCCCTCTCTTAAATGCTTACTCAAAGTTGTGCTGTGGCCCATGACATACCACAAGGGTTCTGGCTCCCAGCTCTAAAATAATTAGTCTGGGGAAATTAAACAGTGCTCAGTGCACACCTGTGGCTGGCTCCGCTCCCTGCCTGACAGCGGTGCCTCTCCCACACCAAGGCATGCTGGCTGTGAGCACAGCTCCCAGGGCTGCCGTGCCCAGGATGCAGCCTCCCAGGAAACCGTCAGGGAGAGCCATGCTCCTTCTCATGAAGCCAAATGGAACCACTGGTTTGGCAAAGAGGCTGCTCAAGAGGGTCTCCGCTTAGAAGATTTATATTTTAAACAAGCAACAGCTAATATCAGGGGGGAACAGATACATTACCAGCAAGTCATTTCCAAGCAGCTAATAACTGTTTCCCTACCCACCAGATCCTAGGATGCATTTTCAGGTTTAAACATAACATATACATTGTAAATAGCGGAAACATCTGGGGTTTATTATAGCACTGCTCTGCTAGCCTTGGGCATTGTACAACTCCCGCAGGCCACGGTTCACCCTTGACCTGCCAAAGACGATTACTGTACGCAGGCAACTTCCCCTGCTCCACAGCTGCTTGCCTTCCCCTCCCCTCTGTCAATACTCACTACCACTATCACTCCAGCTACCATCCTAGAACAGCCAGTCAGAAACTTCAGTTGCCGAATGGTCACTGCATGGCAACAGCGTGGCTAAGCAGGCAGGGAAAAGATGATGAGGGTGGTCAGTGAAGTCACTTTGTTCGCTCACCCCAGGGGAAGTAGGGCTGCCCAGCACCATTTGTATTGACAGCCTTTTTTCCTCCCCCTGCAAGACCACCTTCCTTCTCTGTTCCACTCATTCCACCCTTGTTGTGGGTTGGTCACATTTCAGTTTCACCCCTTTCCCAACTTCCAGTCTCGCACTGAACCAAAAAATGACTGTGTGCCTCTCCCCTACTCTTCCTGCAGCCTTATCTCCCAGAAACATTTTTCTCCCCAAGTTCTCTGCTCTCACTCTCCTGCCTCCTTTCTTAGGTCTTGAGGATGTCTCTATTCACTCATTTCCCCACTGCTCAGTGACCACAAATTCCAGTCCTGTCCCTGCTTTTCAAACACTCCTCCCGTCACTTTGAACATGGTCCTCCCAACCTGACTTCTCCCTGTCTTTGGGTAACATCTCATGTGTAATACCACAGCAGCACTGCAGGCTGCATGTCTGGTTTCCCCTGACTAGGGCTAGAAAATTATCCTGGGTTCATCAGCAAGGGGAAGGCATTTGAGGGCTGTTGGTACACGGACAGACTGCAAAACTTTTGCTGAACTAATGCAAAGTCTGAATCTAAAGTACTTCCACTACACTCTGGTGAGGACACACCTTCAGAAATAGTGATCTTAATTCTCTCTGGTTTATAGCTAAAAATAATAAAAAAACACAAGTGGTGATCCAATGACTTAATGTTATGCACTTTAAAAGCTCATTTGGATGAGCTTTCCAGGTGTCCCTGTATAAGCAGACCAGTGACCACAGACTCTTGCCTTCCAAGCCATTTTTGCCTGCATTTGATTCTCCCCGCTGAATGCCTGAACAAGTGGGCAGGGGAGTAGCGCTCAGTGGTTCTGCTCAGAAACACAGCAGAAATAAAATACAACCTGTGTTCCAGAAGCTCTGTCTGCTGCAGAGCAGAGCCAGCAGCCTCCCAGCCAAGCCATGACCCATTGCACCCCTGTTTACAGCTTACAGGAGAGCAATGCCCTTTCATAGGAACCTTCAGGTACAAGAAACCTCCCTGAGAGGTAACAACCATTTCGGCAACAGCACGTACATTTGCACAGCATTACAAAGCTTCTCTGCCACCCATCTTGATGAAAGCCTACTGAATGATGCTATACCCACCCTGGCCCTGAGAGTTCACATGCTGATTACTGGAGCAGTGCCCCTCTTCTTCCCCTTCTCTGCAATGTAGCGGTAAATTTATAAAAATGAACATCAGAAATATATTGACTTCTTAAGGTTTTATTACTCAGTAGTCTGGTAAAATCCCATTTCTTAAGAAAAATTATATGTAGCATTGTCTTACTATTTTTTTTCTTATTTCTTATTTTGTTAAGTTCCATCTACTGATCAATTTAAACATCATCTTAGAATTACGCTATGGTAAAAAAAATGCACATTTAGAGAATAAATGGAATGTACTATCTTCTGGAATAAAAGGCCTTACTAAATGACGTATTTAAATATAACCCCCCAATCCCTCTCTGAAGAAGCACCTGGTAATTCACTTTTTGGATCAAATTGCAACTCCACAAAAACTTTATGACCTCATGTAGTCTTTCCACCCCCACATTCCTACCTAGAAACATTATATACAGTATGTTCCAAGCAAGAACTGAGTTAGAAATGTGGATGGTTGTTCTGAGGAAAGAGATATAGCAGACACAGGACAGAAGCAGAGCACTGAAAGTGTGATAGAAATAGACAACTGCTTAAGGAAGGGGCTCTGAGATGCTGGTAGAGTCAATCCTGGTCAAGTGTAAATCCTCCCTCTTGTTTGAAAAACCCTCCGCACCCAAAAATTTCTTTTGTCAAGTAGGCCCACATGCCCATTCTTCACTCATCCTCAAGCATATTTTGCCATACAAAACTGACCATTCTGATCAGACAAAAAGCTAGACTAGCCTACTATCCCATCTTCAGCTACAGCTGATTACGGGTGACAGGAAAAAAACTAAGAAGTAACCAGCAATCATTGTCTGAGACGTCCTTGGACTAGGACACAGCAAAGCCCTACAGGTCAGCAAACTGCAGTGGAAGTAGGTGAGATGCTTGGGAGCCTTTGTGGTGTGATGCAGACTCAAAAGCTGCCTCTTGTTCCTCTGGTGCGGTTTGGAAGTGGATGGAAACCTCCATAGGCTCCTAGGCAGGACTTGGGTCTGGTGAGGTGGGACTTTCCACTGGAACAGTGATGGAAAACCCTCAAGCAGTCTTACTGGACAGACATGTGCCCTGTGGATGGTCAGGATAAGATGTGCAAACACTGTGAGCGTAATCTTGTCTCATGCTTTTTATCTTACCTAATCCCCGGTTTAGAGCCAGCAGTCACCATGGTTTTCTGAATGAAGGTAGCCTCACAAACTAATTTCAGTTCTAAATGCCTGAAGTTTTTCTTTATCCCTCAACTCCAAAGTGATTTATAGCTCTTCCTTGTGCCTGGAGCCTTTGGCATTGATATGAAATGAACTGAGCTTTGCCATGAAACTGATAGTGAGAAACATTATAAAATGTGCCATGAAACAAGGCAATTCTGAGGCTGCTTTAATCTGTTAAGAGAGTTGTTAACCAACTGCAGCTTTAAAGAAAATAAATAAAAGTAAACTCACTACTTTGGACATTTCTACTCTTCCCTGATGAGCCATGGTGAGATTTCTGCTTTTCCATGAAAAGCTTGTTTCCCTGCATTATCAAAAGAAGATGCATGCATTTGTTCCTCTCTGTAACATTAATACAGAATTTAAAGTGTTATTTGGGAAAATACACTGCCTTCTCATAGAGGTTTCAGTTCTGTTCTTTAAGAACAGCAACATTTTCCAAATTTGTGCCATCCAGCTGTTGGCATACTTCACAGGACTGCTCCCCAAGGAGGTCTTTCCAGGTGCTCCATCATTTTTATGGAACTGAGTTAAAAATGTCTCAAAAAAAGAAGTCTTTCCTTTTCTTGACACTTCCCCAGTGGATAAATTCTGTGTTGTAATGTATCTCTAGGAGGTCTTGAAACTCAAATCAACTCCTCTCTTGCTGCAGTTATGATGGACTGGAGTACATGTGTGTGCACAAGTCCACATATATGTTTACACTAATATTGCTCTAGCAAGACTTGGGAAAAAAGAAATGAAGAATTTGCCTTCTATTTGTGAAAGCTAAGTAGTTTAGAATAGAATGAGTAAAAGCTATCACCTTGCTGTTATAAAGAGGGTAAGATGAAAAAGATGCCAAAACAATTCCAAACATACAGGTACCACATTTCACACATCAGATGAGTTAACCACTAATCCCGACAATAAACATTAGATGTTCGATTTAATTATCTTCCTCTGCCTGTTATCTCTTGGCCAGCAGACATAATACAGTGCATTATATCAATTTCTTTCAAGAACAGCTTTTGTGGGACAGAAGTCCTTCAGTTATCCTCAGTTTAAATAATTTGCAGTGTCTTTAACTGCATTTTTACCTGACCCTTTTGGGACTTGCCAAAGGACACCTAGGATGGCCTGCTTAAAGATATTTGGTTATCTGTGTAACATGAGAGAAGGGAAAACCTCCCCTCAAGAGGAAGCAATGTCACTGGCAGCATGTGTGCAACTAATTCCATACCTTCAAAACAAAATACCTAGATGAAGCTACTTCTCTCTCAACATCTCTTAGAAATTATATCCCCTCCTTTGGTCTTTTTTTGTGGACTGAAGTGACATTATCTTAACAACAAGCTTCATACCATGTTAGGTACAACTCAAACTGCAGCCAAAGAATTGATTCCCCTCATGCAATCTGCCTAGAAACTGGATTGTTCCAGGCCTGGAAATTGGCCTGATTACTGCTATCAGCTTCTAAGAGTCAGGTGTGAGTGGGAGAAGGGATGAGAGAAGACAGGAAATTTGGGGATGGAAGGAAGAACGCTGGTGCTGAGATCAGTGAGTTTTGGCATTTATGGAAGTGACATGAGTTCAGTAGGGACCTTGCAGCTACAATGAGTGATGATGGGGTAGGATGGTTCCTACAAAGAGGCTCCTCACCCAGGTGATGTGGCCTTCACTCTAAGTGTGAGGACAGTGCAGGATTAAAGACATCTTCACTTAGAGACAGGAAACGTAACCAAGGCATATCAATGCCAAATAACCTAGCAATGGACCTGAGTTAACAGGACAGTTGTCTATTTTAAATCCCTCTCTCTGACCTCGTTCCAAAACCTTCCTGCTGAAGCTTCAGTTTGTTGTTATTGCTCTGAAATATTTTTCCAATTTCTGACCTTCCTGGCACTTCATAAAGCCAGGAAAACCTGTGCTTAACATCAGTTTCAGCCTGGTTGATAATAAGTTTATTTTTTTCCACATTTCATCTTATCATCCAGCATTTGCAGTTAGCCTTTTGTACATTGGCAGTGCCTTCTCACATGCCATGAGCAACATGTTTAAGTCAAAGTTGCATTTAAATCAAAATGTACCAAGATAAAAAAGATTGGGCTAGGACTGTTGGAATCTACAACACTTAGAATGGCTCAGAATGTCTGCCAGACTAGAAACTTGTAATAGAAAAAGACACCTCACCCAGTAATTTCTGCATTCATCCCATACCTTTTGGTTGAACTATAGCCCATCTTTCAAAAATTATGCCAATCCTCATCTCAGATGCTATGAGGGACAGAAATCCTCCACATGCCCAGGCAAGTTCTTTCACTGCACAACTGCCTTGACTTTTAAAAGCACTGCCTTTTAACTAACCCCACAAGTGCAACAGCAGCTGCATTAGTCCTCTAGAGCTTGACAGTGAAGACCCTCTTTACAGGGCAGTTTCTACTTCTGCATTTCCAGTCCACTCTTTCCAAGAACAGGGTCACCTAGCAGCTACTGTGTTTTCAGGTTTGTTTTCCAAAGGCTTAGCTAACTTGTCCTAATGTAACTTCTCTTGAGACGATCAGGACACTGCTCTAAAGCTGGCATGGATGGTTGCAGAAGTACAGCAGTGGGCAGAAACAAGAAGGAGGCACTAGCTGCCCTGGGACACCAATTTTCACAGGTCATATTGTTCCCACTGGAATGGGGAAGCTCTGCATGGGAGGTTTCTCTTTCATTCTTGCAAAGGTACATACTGTCCGTGGAAGCAGCCTGCTGGAAAACTTTTCTAATAAAACCTTTTCTCAGAGGGTTTTTCAAATCCTGCCAGTGACTCTCCCTGGCACAATGGCACAGTTGACATCTTCTCCGATGCCCTTCATCCCCATATTCACACTGTGGAAACAGCCCCAGCCTAGGGCAGGCTGCACAGTTGTAGTGGGACAGCAGTGTACCTGCTACCTAAAAAGACCTGTCTTCTTTCTATCTCCCCTGCAGTAGACATATCAACAATGCTCAGTGCCCTCCAAGAAACTTATTTTCATAAAGGGAAAGGAATCTTTTTGACTTTAAAAAATAGAAAAATAAAAGAAAGAGCAAGTGACAGGTTTGTGATGCTTCTGTGTTATGGCCATGTGTTAGAAATCAGAGTGGTTTGAAGGAAGAGGTTGGACTGAGAGTCAGGAGACTCTGGCTTCTTCTTTCTTTCTGATCAGCCTGATCTGTTGTGACCTTAAACATGCAAAGACTGTATGATCCTAGGTAATGGGAGCTTTTTCCACGGAGAGCAGTTTGAAGGACAGAGATTTCAGCTAGAGCTCAGTGGCTGTGATGACACAACACCAGTTTATTTGATGCAATTCAAGAGGACTTGCAAAAATACATTCACAGAATAACAGGACCACCCATTCCAGATATAGTACAATAATTCAGATCAGTTTTCAGTGCTGTTTTGTACACAGGTGTGATATAGCATTAATAGAACAGCCCCTTTTTTCTCTTTTCAGTGGACTTCCCCAAAGGAAAACTGAATAGATTATAAATGTAGAAGCCAAAAATCCCACTAAAACATCACATCTGAATGTGCTTACACACACACACACACACACACACACACAGTCTCCCAATATTTGATTTAGAATTTAACTCTTCTGGCAGTAATTGCAGTGATAACAACCCCTATCTATCACCTCCACAACTGGATGTTACGAGGTACTCTGTTTAAGTCACTTTAAGTATGCATTCATGCTTTGGTAACTGTCTTCAAAGGGATTAACCATTAGACATAGGACATGGCATGTGGTTGACTCAAGGGTGAAATGAAAGGTGTTAATGCAGGAGAAAGGCATTGAGGAAGGCTCAGCCAGAGTCCATGTCTGAATGCCAAGCCCAGACTCCCTGACCTGGATTCCCCCTGCTTACAGAGGTGGAAGGACCATCAGCTCATAAAACCTGAGGAAGAGATTCACAAAGAGAGTGAGTAAAGGCTCCCAAGTGAACAGTCACAAGTGGATTAACATCTCCCTCTTCCTCCCTGACCTGTGAAGCCTGTGGACTTGGTCGTCAGAGCTAGGCTTCAAATGGCCCATAGTGAACAAACTACATAACACGGTCAATTTCTCCCCAAATCTAATGCTCCCACAGAAAATTACACAACCAGAAACACAAAACCAGACACAAGTAGTATTCTGTGCATAAATTAAAAACAAGCAGTTACTCCAGACAGGAGGTTATGTTAAAGATCTCTATCAGTCCCTTATGAAATATCTTGGTTTACTTTCCTTTTATTGTTTTGTTGTTTTTTGTTTTGTTTTGTTTTCCTTCATTAACAGAAAGAGAGCAGATGGGATGCACTGGAAGAAGGAGGAAGTAAAGAAAGAAGAGGTTGGAGGGATAACAGAGAAGTAAGAAAAATGGAGGAAAGGAGAAAGAAAGAAAAATATGGACGAAGGAGAAAAAGGAATGCATAAAAGCATGGCAGAACAGCTGGATGGAAAGGAGAAAGGAAAGAGAAAAAGGACAAAGGAAGGGAATAAGAGGGATAGAGGAAGTGTGGTTGGAAAGGAAGAAGCGAGAGAATGAAGGAAAAGAAAAGCATCCCTGTGACCTCACATTAGACGATTTCATCCTCACATTGTATGAGATCAGAGCAGAGTGTTTTTCAGGACCAAAGTCTCCCTCTTCTACAGCTTCTCTACCTGATCACCGCACATCCACTGACCTTCAGCACAACAGCCCTGACAAGCCCCGCTAGAACCACGCAGCTGCGGGGGGCTGCGGGTCCGTCCCGCTGCGGAGAAGCCGCGGGCAGCAGCGCTCCCGCCGCTCCCCCTCGCGGCCGCCGCGGGCACCGGCAGCAAAACCCGCACCCTCCGCCAGCCCCTCGTCCCTTCCCGGCAGGTCACCAGCGGCCCTTTCCCCCTTTCACTGCTAGTTCGCTTGTTCTGCTTCTTTTTAAAGCAGCACTTTCATGGGCGCCCCCGCACGCAAGCCCCGCAATCTGTCTCTTCTCTCCGCTGCGCTGCCCCTGCTGCGCCGCCGCATCCCCGGCGCCGGTACCGCGAGTCTCCCGACACAAGCCTGACACAGTGGGCTTTCTAGACCTGCAACAAGACCCCCTCCCCCGCCGAAACCAGGGCTCCGCGTACTTGAGGTAGCAACTGAGGGTTAACCACCTCAAGCACGTTCGAGCAGCTCTTTGCACCACTAGAATGACTCATACGAAATACTGACACTTGGTTTGTTTTCTTGTATCATAACGGAACACGATAAACTATCAGTACTGTTAAAGACACATTCACTCTTGTTACTTTTGGAATGTTAGCAAAACACTGATTTGGTAAGAATTCATAGCATTTCCAGATCCTGACACCCTGAGACACAATTGTTCTCCACTGTTTTGCTTTAGGTTATTACCACCTGCCTCGAAGGGCTATCAGATGCTTGTAGATAGACTGAAAGGGGGGAGGTACGGGAACAGAGATGCTTGGAAGAAAGTTTTCCACAGCTCCGCATGTAACTCGCCTTACTTTAAGAATAACTAATTGCCACTTAGGTGCCTAAAGTCGAATGTGTTGTCAAAGACCCTCCATGGCCAGGCATTCACAAACCAAGCACCCAAAAAGTTTTTATGAAAACTAAGTGACTCTGATTCAATAGAGGAGACGAAAAACGAGCTGCCCCAAATAGTGAGTGCTGAAGTATTCTGAAAATCAGCTGCATAGGATCTTTTTTCTTTTTTAGTTATAAGTGCAGTTTCAAACTGCCTCATTCAACCTTCCCACCCACCCACCCCCCCCCTTTTTCACTTACTGCCTTTCCAGAAATCTGAGAAGCCCATAGTTACAAACAGACAAACTCAGATTTAAGAGTTAGCTCACAAGCTTTGCCAGAGGTTAAAGTTTTAAAATCCATGCATAGCTTAGCAGGCTTTGACATTTCTACACGAAAGATAAGAATTTTGTTCAGCTTTCCCCAGCCATCAATATTTGCACAAAGTTCAGAACAGTTTCTGGGCTTATTTCACAGGGGAATGTCTTTCAATACACATACAGTATTTACTGGACAACTGTACTGGTATGTTCTCACCAATGTGTTTGCATTCCCATGGCTGCAGTCAAGTAGGACTTGTAGTGTTAATTCAAAAAAGTTTGAATGGTGACTAATCTCATTTATTAAAAAAAAACCAAAAACATGAATGCACTCACATGCTTTTTAAAGGATTCACTCTCAAAATTGCTCTAAAGATTGTGTGGAATGTTTGGAGAATGCAGGCACTGCACACAGGTAGAGAGGCTTTCCTCACTGAAAAATGTACAAGCATACCAGCAGCACATAAATATTTTGGACTGGAAACACCAAAAGAAGTTGTCACTCCTTCTAAGCAATAGTTCACCTCTAGAAGTGGACTGGTTTTGTCCGATATCATAACTTTCATTCCATCTCCCAGATTCTTGTCTTCAATTCATGTTGAAACACTGATCAGACTTCTGATATTTCTGTATGACTACTGAATATCAATTTAAACTTAGCAACTCTCAGACTGTGCTCTAATCCTCCCAACCTGCAGCTTGGTCTTTAATATGATCAAAACCATTTCTTCCTCTGGCAACCAAGCCTGCTTCCAGGATACAGTCATTATACAGTTCTGCTCAGCCATACACATCCCATCAGAACTTTCTGCTGCTTATTCTGTCAAGCAGTCTCCAAGCCCTGTCATTTTATCTAGTTCTAAATCAAACCGACCAGGAGATACTTTTCTATGTCAATGACCACAGCCTCTCTACTTTGGGCACTGCTAGTGCAGATGTGTTCAGAACAATGCTGCTGAGGTTACTTCACTGAAACCATGATTGAGACCCATTTGAAGCTCTTTCCTCTTCCTTCTCTGTGTTTTGGCACCAGATGCTTGTGAAGCCTTGCTTTTCCTACCACTAGAGAGCAGCTGACAAAACCCAAGGCTAGAGTTTGCAGCACTATCAAGTCTTCACACACAGGTGTGTTCTCAGAAAAGGTGTTCTCCTCAGAAAGGCTTCACATCTTCTCACACTTCATCCTTTCAAGCCCAGCAACCTCACCCTAGTCTTCTCTGCTAAGCAAAACCACCTTAAAACTCATATTCCCCAAGATGTGTGGAAACAATTTAGGGCCTGGGCAGATGCATGGGTACTCCACCTTACTGACAAAAACACATCTTCCACAGAGGGATTTTTCCAGGGCTGACTCTTTTGTCTCAGTGCAGTAGCCCCACGTTACACAGTCCAGCACTAAAGTTGGGTAGGCAGAAGGTTGGGCTGACACAGGGTCAAGGGCCTACTCCCAGGCCCTGTGCTCCTGCTCTAACATCACCTTAAATCAGGAGCAGTGCCCATGTGAGGGGCAAGTCTGGAGACCTTGCTGCCCATCCTCAGCATTCCTGCATAAGTTTTCTCTGCTCAGGCTGGACGTACTTTCAGTGTGCTGGCAATGCCCTAGGAAGCCCTGCTGGCAGATTTGTTGAGCCTGTCTGCACACTCAGTTGGCATGGCAGTTCAGTGACATGGAGAAAAGCTGTAAGCTTCTGTCCATTTATAATACTGCCCGTTCAGTTTTCCATGCCTTGTATTTATCATAGTCCACAGTACCCTGCTAAAGGAAGATATAGTCACTCTGGTCTTGACAGAAGCCAGATAGTAACAGTTTATTCAAGACCACTTGTAGCAAGGGGGAGTAAATGTTATAAATTTTAGTGACAAGGAAATCATAGCAATATGGATCTCCCCAAACTTTTTAACAGAGCCCTAGACAATGGAAAACATGAAGATTTTTTTTCTGTGTTACCACTGTGCTGGTGAGTAGAGAAGGCCAAACCTCCTTCATCTTCCCCACCCCCCCCCCCCCCACCGCCCCGTAACTTTCTTCTCCAATAGCAGTTCAGGTGTTTCTGGGTACATTATGAAAGAATATGAAAGATTTTCTCATACGCTTTCTTCCCAATTAGCAAAGCTGAATCCCAACCCATTGAGAAGCTACCAATGCTTCCAGACCCAGGATTGGAGTGCATATGATATGACTTTGACAGCCAAAAGCAAACTAAGTTGCAAGAAGGATTTCTGTGCTTGTACCAGATCTTAAAACTGAGGACTGTCTGCAAGCCACTGTTCTTCATAAGGAAGACCGTAAGTGGATGAAAACTCCTCACAGAGAGGAACAGAAGAGTAGCTAATTCCTGACATAGTTCAAGTAAAGAAGGCAGGTAACTAAAATCAAAACTGTTTCATAACCTCCCAGACCGCACACCCTAAACACACCAAATGACAACAGGTATGCTGCAAAACACTATTAGCAAAAAGCAAAACTGTGGTCCTGTCAATGTCAGGCGGCCTTCAGAGTGTCCCCAGTGCCCATACTGTCAGTACTTATCATATGTCTTAATCAGTACTTAATCAGTATGAGTAGACTAGTAGTAGTCTAGTAATTAATTCAAGCTCTAATATGTTTGAACAGAGAGAATGAAAGCCCATGGCTTGAAATGCAAAATTGCTGTCTTGTTACCTTTTTACATTAACCACTCTTTCTTCTCTTTCTCTTCTAAGTATCAGTTCTAATTCTAAATGCCCCTCAAACTAGATAATAACCTTAAGCAACAGATTAGATAAAATCTGAGTTACAGTGCCAGTGCAACATTATCTGATTCTGAGTCAAATTTACAGTCATGCATTATGCTGTATTTAATTTTCACATTAGACAGACTACATGGATTAGCTACACATGTGAACTATCCTGCAACATACACTCATCTTGGAAGGAATGGGATTTTTATTACATAAGACAGAAGAATGTTCAGTTCTTGCCCACACAGGAAACTTTTGACTAGTAATGTCAGGTATGGATGAAGGCGGTACTCTTTCATACCTATAAAAACATACCGGTGCTCTGGAGACCTGAGGTAAGCACTTGCCAGAAAAGTGGATTCTTTCTCTTTCAAACATTGACATATTTTGGCTTAGTAAAGACTTAGCCTTCTAGAGTTTTAGCAAAGCCGTAGAAGCTGGCATGTTCTGAATCCTGCCCCAATGAACCTCAATCTTCATTTGCTGCCCTTCAGATTTTCGGGTAAAACACTCACCATGGCAGACATAATCAGACCACCAGAACTGAGAGTTAACCACACTTAGATACCTAAACTAAAGGTGCTACTTACCTGCATGGATTTCTCTGTTACTCTAGCTCCCCTCTACATCTTCCCAAAAATCTCTGCCTAGTTTAAAAGCTGACTTGGTTGGATTACTCAAAAAAATCTGTCCGCTGGTTCACAGCTCCTTTCACTACTCCCTCAGCACCACTGCAAAAGGAAAACTGCTCAACAGGACAAAGAAATCTCTCCTACACAAATGGGATGGGATGCTATAAAACCCTGAGATGCACAGTGAGAAAATGTGTGTCTCCTTGACAGATCCTTCGTATCACAAATTGTCTGACTTGTCACTGTCTTCCTGTTCGCTGTCAGCCACAAAAACAAACAAAAAGCCCCACAAACACTTCAAACAGCCCAGTTGTCACAGATAAGTTTGCTAGAGGTTTTAATGTTGTAATGCTGGGGTGGTTAGTTTTAGCAGGAGATGCTTACAATGCTTGCATCGTGTAACAGCATTATAAAAATCTGATGAAAGAGAAAAAGAAGGTCAAAAGAAGTGTTTGTCTTTATCTTAGCTTAACAAGGGAAACCTCCTTGGCTGTACCTGAAACTTGTTTACAGCCACTGCTGAGCAGAAGCTGTGTCTCCAAACAACCTAGAGAAGAGCATGCATTGGGCAGTGCTAGTTTGTAAAAATTAGTAGCCCAAAGGGGTATCTGCTGCTGCTGAATCACACATATCCTCCCTGAGGGCTGATGATTGAAGTCAAGAGCAGCACTATGTTGGCCATGATGCACTGAGCAAAATTAATGTAGGTATATTTAGGAAGTTTTATCCTACTGGGATTTATGTTAATTTGGCTGTTTGGACAGGAAGACACACAAAGGGGGAAAAATACACAACCAAACAAAAAACCTAAACCACAGGCAATTGACTGCTTTTCCCATGCTTCTTGTAAAACAATTTCTCACAAAACCCCAAAGAATTCAAAGAAATTTGAGATCAGTAACTGCAGCTATATGTTGCAAAAAGCTAAAGGTATCCATAGATACTGCTAGGCTTTCTGAAAAACTAGGTGGCATAAACACAAGGTCTCTAGGAAAAGCATCATGCACTCATATATGTTTGAACTGCACAAGGAGTCTTGATCCTTTGGGGCTTTGGCTGACAAAGATAAGTAACTATGGCGAGCGGGGCAGCACGCTCAGCTGTGACCCTTTCCTTTGGGTCCTACTTCTGGACACCTACGGAGGACAAGGGTCCTCTTGGCATGGTATGCACCACTGGCACGAATTCTTGTGCTTAATACTGAGGAGGCATGAGAACAACAACACGTGCTGCTAAGTGAGAGAAATGTCCTCTCTGATCATCCCTGAGTAAATAGCTGCAAGTTTAGACAAAATACCCCACATGAAAGTTGACCATCTGTTCAACTATGCTAAGTGATTCCTGGGGAAAGGAAAGGACAGAAAATGTGTTTTGTAATAGGAGAGATAGCCTCACTCCCTCCAAAAAATGGAGGGGGGTGGGGAAAAATATGAAGAAAGCAACAGCTGACCGAGAGCCTCTCAGGATTTCGGGGCCAGCGGGAGGGAAATAGGGCAGCAGACCGAACAGCGGTCGGACAGCCGAGGTGCTCCCGGCAGCGCCGCCGCTCCGGGAGCTCAGCGAGCAGCCGCCGCGGGGCGCGGAGGTTCCGCCGAGCCGGGCAGGCTGCGGCGGGCGCCGGGATGTGCCCGCTGCCTGCGCGGACCCGCGGCCGCGGTGGGTCCGCTCGGGGCAGCCCCCGCACCTGCCGACGGGCTTACCTGTGCTGAACCCGGGCGCCACGCCCTCCTCCGGCGGAGCGGGCTTCTTGCCGGGCCCCTTGCCTTTCCTGCCCTTCCTGCCGTTGCCGGCTTTTTTCTTCTCGGCCATCCCGGCTCCGGCCGGCACCGCGCTCCCCGCTGCCGCCGCCATCCCCGCGGTCACCCCCTCTGCCGCCACCGCCGCCGCTGTCGGCTCCCGGAGCGCCCGAGGCTCCAGCATCGCTCTTGCCTGCCGCTGGGACTTGCAGCCGCGAGTTCCTTGGAAGTTTTCGGAAACTCCTCTTCGGGCCTTTTTTTTTTTTTCCTTCACCCCCCTCCCTCCTTCTCCACCCCTTTTTTTTTTTTTTTTTTCCCACCCCCCGCTTTCCTTTCTTTACTACTACTAATAAACTCCAGCCCAAAAACACACCCCCTCGGCACACGCCTCACAAACGCCCGCCCCGGGCACCCCTCGCTGGCTCTCGGGAGGAGCCTACACGGCCCCCAGGGTGCGGGGCGGGCCCGGGCCCGGCCCCGGCCCCGGGGAGGGCGCAGGCACCGCGGCCCCGGCGGGGCGGGGCGGGCAGGGGCCGGGCAGGGCAGGACGGGGCGGTGTTGCAGCCTGGAGCCGCCCCGCCGGCCGGCGCTGCCCGGGGCGCGCTGCGGGCGCGGGTGGCTCTGCGGGCTCGCCGAGGGGCAGAGCCCGGCGCCTCCCCCGGCCGACAGGGTGGCCCCACCACGGGAAAAGCGAGAGGCGAATGCGGCATTCATCAGGGTACTGACATGCTGCCACTTAGGCACCTGCTTAAGATGAGGCTTCCGCTTAACCTACGAGGTTACCGGCAGTGCCGCTTGCGCCCCGGCGGCTGGGGAAGCTCAGGGGATGGAGGGTCTGCAAGACTAGCGTGCGTTCGCGCACCTGATGACTTGCAAGGAGGTGCTGTCCCGGGGACGCCTCACTGTCTTCAGTGTGGGTCCGTTTCTACTTTGTTACCTCTCACGGGGCTGGCCCCGGAACCACTAACAGTGGTTCAGGTAAAGCCTTGCTGCAGCCCGCAGAAGAAACTGCATCCAATGCAGCCATACCCAAGACAGCTGTGAAGTAACTGATAGCACTGTAAATGCACCAAACCGAACTCCACCATCATCTGAAAAACTTCTGGAATCTGTATGTAATCGTTCAGCTAACCTGAGCCATATCCCTGCTCAGAGAGATAACTGTTAACTGTAGGACTTGCACTTACACATTTTTGGGTGGAAAGCACAATACTCAGAAGTTACAGGAAAGATCTATACAAACTACTTGAAGTCTTACAATGGAAGAAGGTCTTTCCTGGAAAAGTAATGCAATGTGGAAAAGCAGACTGAGTCAGAATATAAAACTAGGTTTGCTGCTTCACAGTTCTTAGTTATTTCTACTCTTGAGGAGACATGTGCATGTCCCTTAGACATCAAACAATGGCCATCATGCACAGAAGATGCTTTAAAATTGTTTTTCAGTATTCTTGGACCAAAGTAATTTAAAAAACTTTCACAAATCAGGCATAAAAAAAGTCACAGAAGTGAAAACCCAATGTATACTGAGCTCCTCATCTTCTTGGCTGAAATTTTTGGACTCAGTTTTTTTCAACATACTCTCCTGGAGCAAGAAGGTTTTTAAGATGCAGTGGCTAACCAGCATTTTGATTTTCAGTATTTGGACTTTGAAACAAACAGAAAAAAAATCCTAATGCTAGTCTTAAGTCCTTATCTGTTTGGTAGAAGAGGAGTGGTGAACAACATCGACTGCAAGACATCCAGGCAAAAAAAATACACTTCCTAAGTGGCCTGGCAATACAACTTTAGTGAAAAATCAAATCAAGATGGGAAGGAGAGTAAAAGGAAAAGACATCGTTACAGTTATTGATACAAAAAGTTACAGATGCATTTGAGTCACATTTTGGGTTTCTTGACAGACAGGGTTATGACATCCTTTCTCAAGCGCGCTGAAATGAAGTTGAGGGGATAAGCCCCAGGCAGGGCGGCGAGGAATAGTAAGCCTCACGGAAGAACAGCTGAAGATGGGGAGATAGCACTGGCGGCAGTAGCTCGATTTTTCCTTAAGGGGTCACTACTTAGCAAGGAGGAAGCCTACTTCAGCAAAATGTAAGGGACTCTGTTGGCTAACAAAGTGTACTTTTAAATAATCTCGATATAAACTGTTTTTTTGTTCTCTGCAAAATCGAAATACTCACAATTTATCTCGAGGCTGTTTGCATCAGTATTAAGCCATCAATCCAGGGAGTTATCGGCACTGAGGCACCCTGAGCAAGACACAGGGTGCACCCTCACCAAAGACCCTGGTTTTGAGGGTGAGATGCTGTGGAAGGACCCCACCAGCCCAAGAATGCATTCAAAATGACAGCCTGAAAATGAAACTCCAGATGAATTCCTGCACCTTGTCTTATAGAAGTGGGAAGTTTCTCAGAAAAACATACCAGAAATCTGTTCCAGAAATAAGCCTATTATTCCGAGAAGAAAGATTATAATTCATGTGTCTTAGGTCTACAGCTGCAGGGTGTGATTTACTCCTGTGTACACCAATGCCAAAGAGGGTGGTATTGCTTACCGTACCTAAGTCTGCCTCTCCTTCTCTGCTGTTGCCGTCTGTGAGATACTTCAGCAGAGTGGGTGGGTAGCAGCTGATTTAACACCATTTTAAATCAGCCATTTTACCCCCTCAGTTGCAGAACTGCTAAAGAGCTGGCTTGTCAGAGATGGGTCAGAAAATGCCCAGTGTACATCAATCTTCGGAGCTAGTACAGCACGGTCCAATTTACTGTACTATTTCCAGATCTCAAAATACTTTATCTGTTCCTACAGCCAAGGGCCACTTTGGACTTCTTGAACTAGAGAGATGGGACCATTTACATAATTTCAGTGGAATGGGAACCGTAGCTCTCTCATGTTGCACAATCTCACAAAAATTTCACAGTTACTTTCAGAACAGCAGTCAAATGTTCAGGTACATCAGTTCATCACAGGACAGCTAAAAAGGAGTGCTGTTTACTTGCCACCAATACACAGGTAGAGACTGTGTATGGAGCTTTAACATCTCTTTGCTATTTCCTTGTTGACTTCTTCAGCACAAAAACTAAGCCCTGCCTATGCCCAGGCTCATCTCATGTTAGTACTCTGGCTCTTCTGGACCTCTGCACTATGTGAACTTGCTTACATATGTGAAGGAATGCAGAATGTTGCTAAGTCTAATATTTCCACTCATATATACATCTCTGCAAAATGTAATGCAAGCTAGAAGAGACAGCTGAGTAAACAAAAACAAATAAAACATGCTCCAGAATAACAAACAATTGACTATAATTTCAACAATCTGATTTTCTTTTGTTTCTAAGTTCATTTTTACAAATACTATGACCATACAAAAGGGGCCTAATTACAAGTACTTCGAAATTCCAACGCCTTACCAAGAGAGAAAAAAAAAAAATTATTTAAGACTATTTTTTTTTCTGTACAGAAAATTTATTAATTTAACAGAATCAGTTCCTGAATTGATAATTAAGTTCATGGTCTAATCCTGTTCTCATGCTTCCCTAAACTGGGAACTGACATTTCCTTTTCTTCATTTTATGCTCCTTAAAACCTATGGAGACAAGGGGAAACCAATCTGTGTGAACTTCAAAACTGCCTGTTGCCCTCCACTGGTAGCAAGAAAAGATTAAGAACTGTCATCCTAAACAGAATGAAATGGGAATGATGTGTTGTAAACATAACTGTGAATGAAACACGGTCTTATCTTAAGTGTGACTTGAAATTTTGTCAGCAGCTAAACACCAGGTCTTTGACATCAACTCAGCTGAGTCAGGACAACAGTACCTTTTGTCCTACTGACATTTTGAAGATGCAAATCTTGATTACACAGAAGTATCCTAACACTGGTTTAAAGGTCAAGGCAACATCTTTGGCAACAGCAGCAATCTGACAGGTGATGACGTCCCATTAACGTCTCTTTTCAGGAAATGGCACATTTCGGAGTTGTTTGTACATGTATCTGTATATATGTTGCTATAAAACAAGATCCAATAGCCTCCAATTTGCCAACAATTTTTACAGACTCAATTAGTGAAACTTCAGGAAACTTTCACAGCAAGATGGGTATTTTAACATCTAATATTTCAGAACTTTTTACATCATTCAGTCCTAACTATAAATATATACGTATGCACATGCACACACAGTGCTAGCCCCGTTAATGTGCAAGACATTGATGCTGTTTGGTGTGGGCTGAATCTCTACAGACTACTACATTCCTGAAATACACTGTTAGTTATAACCCCGGATATGGCTTCTGAAAATAATTAAGCAAAAAGACATGGCAGGTGGAAATCTGTTAATAAGAATAATTTGGCTTTCCCTGTTTGAATCTGAGCTACTCCAGCACTGGCAGTGAGGACTGCTTTGAAGATTGACAGCTCTCTCACTTCATTGATGTGACTCCTCTGACTCATATTCAGTCCAGACATTTTGATCTCATGGAAGTAAATCCAAATTAATTTTTTAAATGTATACTAAAACTTCATTCAATTTCTGTATGGACGTTCTAATTCTGGACTAAAAAAAATATGAAATTAGGTTCAGATCAATCCACTTGGTAAGGTACAGAAGTCTAATCACATTAAAAGCACCTTTGATTAAAAATGCTGAAACAGAGTTTTAATATGGTTTAACAAATTCACATTAAATGCATATCTCTTTTGGACTGATTTCATCTCTGTGGGCAAGATTTTAGTGATCAAGCATGATAATCCCCATTGTCCTGGTGCACTAATGAGGGACCAAAAGGTCTTCCAAATTAGACTGGCACACTCTATGCATAAATTGGTGGTTAATTTGTACCCCATCACAATCAGCCCCCTTATCTCTGTGGTGACACATCTCAGAATGAATGTGGGTCCCAGCCCCTCCCAAGCCTGCACTCTCATGGTCAGTAATCTCAAAGCATGCTCCGCCCGGTGAGTTTGGTAATGCTGTTTCTGCCTCTGGGCCATCATGTCACACAGGCATGTCATGTGTGGTCTTGAGGACACCATGAAGATGGAAGAGTTCTGGCTTCTCTGATGGCCTGCAAGCCCCCTCTGCTGCAGCCACAAGCTGGCCTGTCCTGCAGTAAGGTGACTGAGAGAGCACTGGCACCAGCATGCATCCCTGCTATATTGTATGAGCAAAATCCATGCTTCTGGCAGGGTGCAATTTACTGTGGTGTGCTCTTATCCCAGTGTCTCCGATGAAATCAGCTGGCTGAGGGATCTCCAAGGCTCCACTATGTGCTGCCTTTCCTCCACAGGCTCTGTGCAGAAAACAACTTACTTTGGGGATCAATCAGTGCAATACAAGCACTCTGGAGTGTGTTCTGCCCACACCATCATCCAAGGTGTTTGCAGCCTTCTCTATGAGATTATCTCAGTGGTATGCAATCTCCAAGATATATCATCTTCAAAACACCCATGTGGGAGAGTGGCAAAGCTGCTAGCTTCTTTCCATGCAGAAGAGGAACAGGATTTAGAGGGTATTTAGACCAGGCAAAAAGGTCTCAGCTTTGGAGCTCCAAACTCATCATAATCACGTCATCAACACAGTATCTTGGGTCAGGCACACAGGCTTCACATTCATCACCTGAGGTGTGTTCAGTGTCTGATTGTGGGAACCACAACTGCCATGTCTGCTAAGCAAGAAACTATCAAAGTGTTAACAATAAAACAGGATTTCTCACTGAAGCTTTGGAGACTTTCAACTCCATGCTGCAAGGAGGTGCCTTCATAGCCCCAGTGTGAAACAAAAACACCAAAGAATGGGAAGGTACTCTTTGAAAAGGATTGTAACATAGGACTGTCTCCCTCCTGCATGTACTTACAATTCAGTGGTGGCAAATGTCCTCTTCCCAAGAAGGAGAAACCTGAACTCAATTTCTTCATGTGCTTGAAGAGATACAAGTGCACATCTCTCAGGAGACAGTCAGGCTCTTAGGCAGCTTTGTCAGAAATTTTGGACTGGTGAAAGTAAGAGCAAGAACTAGAATTGAAACCACCCTTTCTTTCACATAAGCTCTCAGACTAGTACCATGCTTTCTTTCTTTGTCTCTGTCCCATTACATGGTGGGACAACTTAGACTAGACTGTCTCAGGCTGTAAGATATTTTCTTGTTTAAATATACCAACAAGTCTAGCACCATAGACCACACATGTAGATATACGTTTTTTGTATGGATTTCTCTGAGAGCTCAGCTTAAAGTCCTGCAGTTAAATGCTGAAATTGTTTGGATCCATTCTGTCATTAATACACAAAATGAAGGATGGGGCTTCCCCTATGTACATACCTACTCTCACACATGTTCACATCTACTCCAGAACTGATTCAACTGGAGCTTCTGCTCCTCATGAAAATCAGTTAGATGACCAGCTATAAACAAAAATATATTGCTTGTGGGGAGAGGGCTCTCTGTGTGGGCTTTGTTTCCACCATAATTCTTCTTATTTAAATCCCAAGCAAAAATGAATAAATAGTGGTAGGGAGGATGCACAGTCATTGCAGTTTTGTTTTAAGGTTTTTCATCCAGCAAGAAAATGAAGATGTGTCTAATGAAATGTAAGATTCCCTGCAGTGTCTTATCTGTGTAAGATATTTATATCGATAGCTAGCAAATCTTGACTCTGTAGCTCAGGCTTCAAAAACTTGTGTGATTAATTGCAGCGTCCCTGGTAAAATCAATGGTTTAGCAGGCATTATATCAGGCACAAGAGTATTTCTATAACAACTCCTTTGCTTAAAGCCAGACACATACTTAGGTACCTTTCACAAATGGGGTTTGGGAAAAATTGTTCTTTCAGAAAGTTTTCATGCCTTTCCCTTTCTAAATAAGTAGAACTTTGGGTAAAGTGTGTTTGATATGCCATTCCTCCTATCAAAGTTTCTCAGCTGCAACCTTTACTGAGAATTTTCTATGAGCAATATGTTGTTTTCACTGACTTGTTTCAGAAAGTTGCATGCATTTCCCATCACATCCAAGCAAAAGATAATTTTGGTAGGCTTGCCTCAAAAAGAGAAATATGGTGTGCAGGGGTATAATTTCATGCTGTGAAATAAGGATTGAAGTGAAAGGTTAAATAGGAAACTAGTCAAGTGGTAAATTAAAGCCCAGGGAAATCCAGTTATTTCAAGCCTCAAAAAATAATGTTTTGAAATTGTGTTTAACACAGTGCACTGATGGGTAGGGTGGAGGTGGGGTTTACCTTGCAGACAGGCCAGTGCAAAACTGTGTATTTGTCTGTTTTGAACCCTCCCAACCATAGGAGGCAGGGAAGATGAGGGGGAGAGGGATGAATGTACTCCAGGTACATCTAGGGGCTCAGCAGTTATCCTAAGAACATAGTACCTGTCTGAAATACAGGAGTTTGGGGCACAAATCCAGAAAATTGCTCTCTACATGCTGAGTTGTTGTAATCTCCTTTAGGAGCCTGCTCCTGGTCAGTATTAAAAAATGGATATTAAGCTGGATGGGACGTTAGTTTGACCCAATATGACCAGTTCAATATTCTTTAACTTTGCATTCAATTAAACAAGTGTCTAAGGTTTCAGGACAATATCAACATTCACTATAACTTTAAAAGCAAGTAGTGGCTTTAGTGATCTATGAGTGCTGGTTTAGAGTTCATAGGAACTTGTTACTTCTTCCCAGAATCTTCCCAGTTCTTCTACAAATGCAGAGACATGATGTAAAGTCCTGTTACCTTGGCCTTCTGTCACAGTTTCAGTGACTGGACCCTCACAGTCACTGTCTCATAGTTCCTAATTTTGGGACGTCAGAAGTTGCAAAGCCATACACCTAATAAAAGTCAAGGCAGAGTTAAAACTACATTTTAAAAAGTCGATGGTTTGGGTATTTTGTCCTTGTTTATTTGTTTGTTTGTTTTGCTTGGTTTTGGTTTGTTTTTGTTGGTTGGTTTTTTTTAGGTTTTTTTTTTTTTTTTTTTAAATGGATTTGCAAAATCACAAATTAAGGTAATATGGGTTGTATAATGGTGGTGGGAAAATTGAATCCAGCATAAAAGTTCAGGCAAAAGGCTAAATATATCTTTGTTTGGCACAAGATGTGGTGAGGAAGGTGGTGAATATAATGTGAAAGTTGAAAAGAAATACAGAGGTCAGACCCTGGGGACTGAAAATTAGTATGGCTATTTTTAAAATGGAAATAGTGATTTTCATGCCTGAGAATTTGTCCCTAACACATCACGGCTACTTCCAGTTGATCCCTATGTAGATAATAAATAGTTTTCTGTTTGCTGACTAATTTCTCCCTATCTAAAGGAAGTCTGAATATGGAGTCAGGTGGGAGAGCCTCAGCAATGTTAAGTGTTCTGATGTAATCAGACTGGTGTGTTTTCCCCTGTGGATAAAACTTTCATGATATATTCTTCAGACAGAACTCTTTCCAGGTTCTCAGCTCATGCACACACACACACACACCAACAAAGTACAACTCAGAAGGTGCTGTGGGACCACACAGATCCCAGTAAGCACAATACTTCAGCATGCTTGAAGATCTAAATACATGTATATTTAGGGTTATTTTGGATCATTGAAAAATTCCTACATGCTGTACTTCCAAGTTCCAGTGCTTAAAAACACAAATAACTGGAATCTGGGTACTTCCTTCTGGGGCAAAGTTTTTTAAAAACCTTCATTAATCCTACCCCTATGAAAACAATGCAGAACATAGCTGTCAGGGAGTAAAATGTGTGGTGCCTCTGTCACTAAATTCTTTCAAGTGGTTTTAATTGACTCATAAAACATTCAAAACCGAGCCAAGACAGGAATCCTATTACCCTAAATGTACCAGTTCTATACAGCTTGCTAGTAAAGCACTGAAAGTTGTGGGAGCACCTCACTGAACAGAGAAAGAAAGTATTTTTAATGGCAATTCCTCCTGCAAGTTTACTCATGAGTTACAATTGACAATGAATGTGCTATTCCACAAGCTCAGACTTTTGCCTGTTCATGATTAACCCACAGAAAGTCTGCAAATATGTTGGTAATAGGGAGCATATGAAAGTGGTATTTGTTAATTTGATTGCTATGTGTAGCTCTTTGTGGGCTTGTTATGCAAACACATTTAATCCTGTAGTTTGCTCCTGAACTATTCACCACAGCTGCCTCAGAGAATTTGGTAGTCTAGAGTCACTACCTCAGCTAAGGGATTAATAACCAAATTTTCAAAGTTTCTATCTGGAGATGGGAAGGTAACACCTATAACCAAAACCAAGGTGTGAACCAAATCAGAGAGCAGACAACAGCCTCTGTTTCCACTCCATACTGACCTCTATTGACTGTCAAGGGGTGTTAAGTATTCTGTCTTCTGTAAGGCTACATTTTGCTGGTAAATGGTACTCAGCCTCCTATTAGCATTCATTAAGTTTGCCAGTATAATATCTCCAGAGATAAAGACTCTGTAGCAAAAGCAAAGAAAGAACAATTGACCAAATCCTGATGATTTGATAAGAATCTGTCAGTGAAAGCTATTCCAGTGAAATATTCTGGGTTAGTGATGCGTTCCCACTGCTGTAGGACAGCACTGGTGATAGAAACATAGTGAACAAAGAAAACTTAGAGAAGATATTTTGGCCAAGTTTCTTCACAAGGGATTAGTTGCCCAAGGACACTGACCAAAACAACCAACTCTGAAGGGCCTTGAGAGACTAAGCAAGTAAATCATCCAAGAAAATTACCTCTAGGGAATGCACCCTTCCAATACAGTAGATTAAGAGTTACCAAAACAATACCTGCAATTTTCTTCTCTCAGGGAAGAAGTTCTCTTCTTACACAGGATAAAGAAATTAAAGACAATTGACTTGCAAGCACTAAGCTCAGCTGTACAGCTCTCAGTGTTGCAGGGTCATCGTAAGCAACACAACAAATTGGAGACATTCTACTCTCATCCTGTACTGCAAGGAAATTGGAAAAGAAAATATTGTGAATTCAAGACTTTGGGAGCTTGATGGAAAGCTTGGTATTTATCTGAATTGCCTAAGAAACCTCCAGAACAACTTCTCAATAGGCTGATTTTTGAGGGGCAAAGAAAAGGAGAGAAAAAATAAATGGCAACCCAAAAAGTCATGCAAATATTAGGTAATTTCAGCACAGCTTTTTCGTGCCATTCCATAAATGCAAACAAAAAACAGCATGAGACAAAGGCAGGGAACAAAAAAGAAAATTGTCAGGAAAGGAATAAAAGCACTTCTGCACTCTGTATAAGTGTCCTGAAAAATCTAGGCTGTCTAGTGCCACTGTGCTCCCTCTCCCTGGCTGCAGGATGAGCAGCACTTAGCATGCCAGACTGCCTTGCAGGCTTCCCCATGTGCTGCTTTCAACTTCTGGAGGCAGAACTTGAGTCCTCTCAAGTTAATGGCAGGAATAAATCAGGTTTAGCCTGTGTTTCTCAAACACCTTCCGAAAAACCTTACTAGAGCCCCACTGTACAGTTACCATTTAACAAAGTGCAAAGTAATGGATAAAGAAATCTCTTGTGTGCGTGGGTTGAATTGCAGTCTGCAACGGCAGATGGTCCAGCAGGTGCATAACTTGTCTACAGCAACAGGATGCAAAAGATATTAAAGAATCTGATGAAGTGTCTGATGGTCAGGGACACCTCAAGAAAATAAGTCACGTTGATACAGATCCCAGTGTTCTGGCAAAAATGAGTAAGTAATGAGAGAACTATCCTGAGTTTGGAGGGAATAATTAAATAGCAAAAGTTGCTGTAATGAAATCAAAATAGTTAAGGATCAGCAAAGCAATCAAATGCAATTTTTGTTCCCTGTGAACAACTAGAGAAGGCAGGCTTAGTTTTGAAAAGTCAATTTTCTGAACTTACTGTAGTTTCTCAGGTAAGCTAATGGCTTTGGCAGGCTGTAATGTGATGAAGAGAAAGAAACTGTGCTGCGGCTCCCCTTGGAGCAGAAGAGTGCCCTAACATCCAGGCTGACCCCACATTCTGCAGCCCAAGTTGCCTGAGGATCTTGATGGGGTGGAGATGCAGTGAGCAGGCTGAAAAAAGAAGTATCAACATTCAGCAGTTTTTGGTGTCTGAAATGTTTTGGAAGTAGTGTTTAATCTCCTGTGGTTCTGGTGTAGCTCTGTACAAATGCCAGATTTGCTCAAGAGGAGAGGAGCTTTCTCACTCCCATGTGTTTATTGTCTTTCATTCATGTGTTTAGGAGGATATCTTCAAAACCTTTAACTATCTGAATTTTGGACTGGATACCACAATAAAAAGCCTCTTTTGCATCACTTCTCCTGTATTCTTTAAGAACCTAAACATTCTTCCAGCAAAATTCCCCCTTGCATGTCCATTTCTTCCAGTTTGTCAGTACGCACTTTTGGCCTTGAGACAGCTGTTTTGCTCTTTTTCATTCTGCAGAAACTGTTGGGTTTTTTTCTTTTTCAGGCAGGAAATGCTCATGTCTTGGAAACTGCTGATCCAACCTCTCAGCCTCACTCAAAGCTGCACCCATTCATACAAAAGAAAGTCCAACCCATGCTTCAGACATTGCATGTAATGTTTAGAGGTTGTGGTTACATTTAAAGCAGTTTATCTTTGTTCTTACAAATCAAAAATGTGAAGAATTTACAGCAAGTTTAAACAAAAAGGTGGGATATGAGTCAGCTTCTTCAGTCGTCTGTAGTTTTACATGGTCAATTAGTTACTATTTACTCTAACATCTATAGATGCCTTCTGGTAATCAGTAAGGAAATGACAATGTTCACCTCCAAGAAATAGCAGCTCTGTGGAGAAGGGCCTGGAGTCCTGGTGGACAGCAAGACAGCAGGTTCCTGGTGTGGGTCCAGGGGAAGCAATGAAGATGATGGGGTGAGAGGAGTACCTCACTTGTGAGGAAAGGCTGAGGGAGACGGGCCTGTTCAGTCTTGGGAAGATACAGCTGAGAGGGGACCTTATCAATGTCTATGTGTCTCTGAAGGAAAGGTGTCAGAGGATGGAGCCAGGCTCTTCTCTTCTGGTGGTGCCCAGCAACAGAGCAAGGGGCAATGGGCAGAAACTGATGCACAGGAAGTTCTACCTGAACATGAGGTAGAACTTCTTCACTGTGTGGGTGAACATGAATTGGAACAGACTGACCAGAGTGGTTGTGAAGTCTCCCTCACTGGAGATATTTAAGAACCGTCTGGGTGAGATACTGGGCCATGTGCACCAGGGAGACTCTCTTTAGCAGGGAGGTTGTACCAGGAGACTGTGGTCCTTTCCAACTTGGCCCATTCTGTGAATCTGTGGTCCCGTGAAAGTGAGGGGTAAGGTCCTGGGCCTGGGCCAGGACAATCCCAGAGATGGGCTGGGTGGATAAGTGATTGACAGCAGCCCTGAGGAGATGGACTTGGGGATGATGGTGGATGAAAACTTAGCATGACCCAGCCATGTGCCCTCACAGCCCAGAGAGCCAAACTTGTCCTGGGCTGCATCCAAAGCAGGGTGGGCAGCAGGGGAGGGAGGGGATTCTGCCCCTCTGCAGAAGGGTGCAGTGGGTGATACCCCACCTGGAACCCTGCATCCAGCTCTGGGGTCCCAGCATAAGGACATGAAACTGTTGGAGCAAGTCCATTGACCGGTCAGGAAGTTGATAAGAGGACTATAGCCCCTTCCCTATGAAGACAGACTGAGGAAGTTGGGTCTGCTCATCCTGGAGGAGAGAAACTTGTGTGGAGACCTCATAGCAACCCTGCAGTATCTGAAGGGCTCTGCAGGGAAGCTGGGGAGGGAGTCTTGGTCAGTAAATGTAGTGACAGGGCAAGGAGTTGTGGGTACAAATTCAAAGAGGAGAAACATAGGTTAGATACTGGGAAGGAATTATTTTCTGTAAGGGTGGTGAGACACTTGAACAGGTTGCCCAGGGAGCTGTGGATACCCCAACCCTGACACTGTTCAAATCCAGACTGGATAAGGCCTAGAGCAACCTGCTCTAGTGAGAGGTGTCCCTGTCCATGGCAGTAAGTGTTGTGACTAGATGATCTTCAAGGTCCATTCCAACCCCTTAACATTACATGATTCCAATATATCTGTTCTTGAAGATTGTCAGCAGCACCATTCCCTTAATTTAACTGAAATCAGTCTCCACTATTAGGGAGTCTGTGTAATGACTCCCTGTGTGTAAACTCAAACATGATACAATGGGTCAATTTTTCAGCAAAGCTCATGAAAGCTAAGGCAGTACCATAAAGATGCCAGATCTTCAAGATGTTGTTTTATTGATCTACAGAGCTCTTTTACCTGATGTCTTTACTTAGGACACAAGATATTGTCTTTTTTTTTTTTCTTTCAGGCTGTGTTGCTGGTAAAATCAGGTGTTCCCAGTCTGAGATAGGGTGCAGGACACCTGGCCTTTCTGCCAGCCTGTGCAGACAGGCTGCCCCACCAAGTGGCCTCACCCACAACATACCACAGGCCAGAACCTTTTTGAGGAAGGCTGGCAACATCTATTTAATGGTAAAAGGTCATATCTGTTGTTCACAGAGAGAGCAGTGATGGACTATAATTACATCATTGTACTAGCCACAGAAAAAGTCATTGATAGGAAGAAAAATATAACCAGAGTGGTGGCCTTTATACTTTGCTGGACTAACTATATGTCACCTTTCAGAAGTGCTGCTGCTCTCTGGGACAGGTGAAACAGTGAAAACTGTTTTTTTCCCTTCTCATGGACAATGATTCAAGGCACCACTGGTTTGACCCCACCAGTACTAATCTCCCAGTAGCACCCAGAGGGCCAGGTTCTGCCCTGGGGTGGCAGCAGGTGACTCCCAGCATAACAGTAATGCCGATGTGTGGACTCACAGCTCATGATGGAGCCATTTTACAGCCTGTGGAGCAGTGCCCATGGAATTTAGTCACCACCATAATGAAGAGTACAGATGACTGTGTGCACAGAGGGGATACCTCACTCCCTCTTTCTGTTCTTCATGCTTGCTCTCTCTCCACAATGCCTCTCAACTTTCTTGGTAATGGACATGCTGGAGGGGGTAAGTTACTCCAAAAGCTGAAGCCTGGGCATTTGGGGTAAATGTGAGGCCTAAAGCAATCAGTGGAGTTGCAGAAAGAAAGGAATACAAAGACGCCATAAAACTCTCCATTCAATAGAAAAAAAGATGGGGCATAGTCCTCATTGACCTATTACTGTGTTATTACTAAAGAGAGGTGAAATTTGGAGTATGTTAGGCACAACTGAAAGGACATGAGGCCAGAACTGAAATACCCCAAAGGAGTATTCCTGGAAGGTAGGTTAGCTATGCTTAGAAGGCAGGACACTGGAGTGGAGGTAAAGGGATAGGGAAATTACATATGAAAAACCCTTCCTGACCTTTACCACTGAATGGATTGCATGGTTTTTACTGGTACAGGGTTTCAGTACATTTGAGTTTTAAACAGATAGAGCTATATACAGCACAGCTAGTACTCCACCCAAACAGCAAACTCCATGATAAGAACTTCTGGGAAAGAAAAGAGAAGAAAACAAAACATCTCTCTGCCAAACATGGTTTACAGCCACATTAAAAAACCCCAAACCATGTGCAGTTCTTGTTCCTGCATCTGCTCTGGGTAAAGTACAGAGAACAAGACAGATGGCTGAAGGCATGCAGTCTGGTGGATGTGGTGGAGTCCCATGTATGCCATATAACTGGAACAGAGAGACAATTATTAGGGAATTACTGAAGTAAGAAAAACATCAATAAAACAGAAAAGTGACAGTTTCAAACACAAACCCTGTCTGAAATATGAAAAGGAGTACTTTTTCATACATCATTTAGTTAAATACATTGTGGAACTTCTAATCACAGCACATTGTAAATGGTAAAGATTTGCATGGAGTTCAAAACCAGTCTGATAAACTTAAGGACAAAAAGTGATTCAGGTGCTGTTAAACCTGAACTCATCATCCATGAGAGTGAAGTTCTTGGAATCTGGGAAATCATTCCCAAAAATCCCTCTCTGTGTGCCTCCCCTGTCCTTATACTTGTCTCTTGGCTAGTCTCAGGGGCAGAATAGTGAGGCAGATCGTCTTCTGGTCTCACCTAAGTAAGCTCTAAGTTTAGGCAAACCATGTTCTCCATATAATTTTTGTGCTGTGATTCAGCTCGTCCCTTTTTTTTCTTATTTTTCAGTTTGTAAGTCTTACAGGGCAGATTGATTGTATAGGAGAGAGGGATGGTCCCCTTAGCTCAGGGCACCTCAGACCATCCAAGCACTGAGTTCTGTTTTGGGCCCCAGAGAGGTGGCACAGTGACAAAGCAGAGGGGCACCAGGAAGCCTCTGGCTGGGTGGGGCTGGTTTCCCCTGGAACAGAGACAGGTTTGGTATCCTGGCAGTGGCTGGTGGAGGTGAGAGTGACAGTGGGCATAAGCTGAAGCTAGAGCGGTTCAGGCTGGATACAAAGACATGCTTCTTTCCCACATGAATAACCAGGGATAACCAGGCAGGGCAAAATGATTCCCAGGGAAGGTAAGCCTTCTCTAATCCTCGGAAGTTTCCAAGACCCAATTTAAAAAGTCCTTATAAAGCCTGGGTAAAGTTCTTAGGCTCTGTTTCCACCGCCCTCTGGGCCCAAAGATAATGTAAATGCTAATGAAATGCCATCATTCTGATGTAATTTCTCTTAGCTTCTGAAATGTATGTATTCAGGCCTTGGCATTTATACTCATGCGAAAACTGATATTAACTTCAACTTCCTCCCTAACAATAATTACCATTAGACCACTCCATCCCTGTCCTAAGGAAATACATTAACTCTGGCAAAAGCAGAGGGCAGGCTCTCAGCTGGTGTAAGTCAGTGCAGCGTCGCTGGAACCAAGAGGCTGCGCTGAGCTGCACCATTTCGGAGTCTGCCCTTGCACACTTCGGATGTCCGTCCCTCACCATCCCCCTGGCTTGTGTGGGCCTGGGTGGGTGGTCAGGGGGGCCACACTGGTGCAGCACACCGGCGGGTGTGGAGGCAGATGGATCGGGCGGGGAAGCGGCTTTGCAGGAGCACAAGGCCGTGCTTGTGCCCCCACCGTGAGGCGCAGAGCTGGCACCATCCCCCTGTAGCCGGCAGACAGGCTAGCCAGGCGTCTGACACCGCAGGCAAGGAAGAGGTGGAAGAGGAGCCTGGTGCTGCCTCTTCCCCTCGCTGAGCTGACAGGGCTCCTTTTCCCTTGGAGGGTGCTGCCGCACGGCAGTGAGCGCAGGCACGGCTCTGTCAGCCACACAGCTGCCTTCAGACTGACCGCGGCGTGCTGGCCTGGCTGCACACCATCCCTTTCACAGGACACCTTCTGTAACACCAAACATGCTCTTGAAAGAGGAAATGGCCCTTGCCTGGCACTTGCTAACTCCAAATATCCATCCTACACTGTATTGGGATGACCAAGACTAATGGGCTAGATTATAGCCTCCATTGCCATATGGGCAGTATGATGCTGAATTTATCTGTTTTATAGAAATAGCAAAAGTCCTACCAGCAAGCTCGGTGTTAAACTAGCTTTGGTGTCCTCTATGGGTCTAAAAAATGCTTGTGCATACTTTAAGACTTTATCAGTGTCAGTCTGCTTGCTGTCCATATCCAAAACAAAACATTGCCAGGCACCTGTTTTGCTTTGTCTCTTTTCCCAAAACAAAGTGAGGACACAGACAATACAGTGATGGAGCATTTAATCCATGTTCTCTATCTGGAACAGAAAAGAGTAAACGTCCTGGCTGGCAGCAACAGCTGTGCTTAGAGGAGGAGCTGGATCCTGCCCTCTATCAGCATGGTTTTGATGATGAACAGGCTTTGAGACTTCAAGCTAAATTCCTCCCAGAAGGAAGCTCCCAGCTGTAACACATCATTGCCGCCCAGCAAATCAGTGTCTGGAACATGATTTCTTAGGGACCCTGTTTCTCTGTCCAGCTTTATGCTGCCATTTCTTCCACTTCTCTTTCCAAAATCCCATTTAAAAATGCAGACATCGTCAGGTAGACATTGCAAATTAGTGGGAGACATTTTTTCTCATTCCCAGCAGAGAGTGAAGCCAGGCAGGATGTGTTTCCACAGAGGGACCTGTGGACACATGCACTGGCTGCTCATGACAAACACTCAGCAGAGAAGAATTTCCGCACACGTTTTGGTGTTCCACCTGTGTCCAACCTCTTAACTGCAACACAGAGTGATTGAGTCATCTCATTTATGTTACTGGGACTACTTACTATAGCACTACTCATCAGGAAAAGAGGCACTCCAGGCAGGCCACAAATATCTGATCATGCTTAAATTTGTGTATGTCTGCTTTAGGCATGATTTAAACACCTTCACATGATGCCTTATAACAGCCACAGGCTTCTGAAAAGTCAGAGGAATGCAAGACTGACTTGGTGTTGCAAGGAAAATTCATAGGCCAGACAAACAAAGAAAACATTGCAAAGCAGAACAAAAACCAAAAGAAAAAAGCAGGAAAGTAAAAAAAAAAAAAAGTAATACCTGTGCGGTTTTTGAGCTGGTCTACTAGTACAAGTGAGAACATTCCACTTTTTTTTTATACAATGGACTGCTTCAAAAAGCATAAAAAATTACATCCATGAGGTATATACCCTGTGTACCTTACCTGCCATATGTGAAAAATACTTACTTAGTGGGAAAGGTACAACTATTTTTATTATATTGGAGAACAGGAAACCAGGGAGGTGTTTTTAGCTCCTTGTTCCCTGAACAACAAAGCTCTCAGACTAAGGCTGTATGTCACTAATACTGCTCTTTTGAACTGTCTGGATTACAGCTTTTATGAAATGATTTGTGAAGAAAATTGTAAGATATTATGTTCAATCATACTGTCTTGATCTTTGTAGTGCATTTTACATCCAGATTATTTCTGTTTTGCAGTTCTGCTAGGTATCTTTCTAGTGGATAGTGACAGTAGTATATGGTCACAGTTCAAGAATCATAGATGCATGCATATTACACAGAGGTACTTCAAATTTAAGCAGGGTTGACTTAGCTCCTGCTGCCAAAGAGGAGTGAGTCTCTTCACTTTAGCTTGGTCAGATGGGTTGCTGTTCTTCCAACCCTGGCACTCACTCCACAGGCAACTCATGTCCTGAGTGATTTCTTGGAAGTGCCAGCATTTCCTTGTGGAACTCCTTTCACCTCGAACAAGCTCACACCCTTCCTGTACAGCACACTGCAGGACACATGCTGGGGCCAGTTTGTGCCTTGCAGCAATGTCTCAGCAGGCACAGGAGTTACCTGCATCACACCACTTTCCAAGAGACTCCTGAGCCAGATAATTTTTAAAACTGTGCTTTGAAGAGCCAAGAATATCTCCCCTGCATTGTGAGAGGCTTTTCCTATCTCCTTCATCCAAGCTGCTTTGCAGCATGTTTGCACCCCATGAATATTCTCCTGGTTGGACCAGCTGGATGACAAAATTGAAAAGCAGGAACCAGGCAAGAAAATGTTGGGTTCCAAGTGCCAGGTGAGGAAGGTTTCTGAGTCTAGAATCAAAGTCTTCCCTTGATACCATGGAGGATGAATTTTACACAAGGCCCTGGGCCAGCTGAGAGGATTTACAAAAGACCTCAAAATTTTTTCATTTGCCTTTGAAATATGTCCTTTCAACAACACAGGATCCTTCTGCTGTCTGCCAGCTCTGCTGAGGAAGCCTTCAGAGTGCTTAGTAGCACCACTTGAAGAAACCTGAACATAAGTGAATCATGGAAAATATTTGCCTGAGGCATAGCTAGGAAGGACAATATTTTTTCCTGGACAGATGTGTATTTTGAAGAAAAAAATAAACATTTTGGCTACTTCTCTATGATCCAGACTCTTCCTGCATAGTTACTTCAACTAGTGCTGTATGTCTTGGCCCTGATCTTCTCTCTTAGCAGAAATCAAGATGATCAGACTTAAGTCTAGCATAAGCCACACACATCTACCTTCCCCTTTACCACCCTTCTTTATAAACCTTCTTTTTTTTATTATTTTTATTTTTATTTTTTTGGTTGTTTTTTTTTTTATCGAAAAAATTTTGAGGAGAGATGACCAAGGATTCAAACTACAGACTCTTTGGAAGAAACCTGCTTGTGCTGCTGCTAAGGTTCTGTTCCAGATCTATTAATTGTACTTCTCATATCTGCTTTTTCTCCCTGATGGTGCAAAAGAGTATGCCTGACTGTCTCTTGTAGCCAAAAAAAAAAATCAACAAAGCTAAACTCAAGCCCAGCAAAATACTGACAAGAAACAGCCTCATGAAGGGTTCTGGAACTCTCAGGTTCTTTTCATGGGAAAATCCACCTTGATTTAAGAAATCAAGAAAACTGGCAATGTGAATTTTTTTGCTTGTTTGAGCTTGGGAACCAGAAGAAAGGTGTGAAAATCTTACAGATAGTAATTTTTGCTACAAAGATGAAACCTTTGATGATCAGGTCTCCTTATGATTGCCTAGTTAGACACAACTTTAAAGCCCTTATTTTTAATTTACAGAGAGGAATGTTTCTTTTCCTTTACTTTTTTGTGCCACACAGCTGATACTTTTTCAGGGTGGAAAAATCACTGTTTAGACTTACTTTGAAGGTACATACATGCTCACATTATGAGAATAGTCTCCTAGTTGCACATAGGCTTTTTAGTGGGGACATGACCTTATTTGTTTTGGCAGCCAGAGATTAGATAAAAGGGACAGGTTTCCCATTCCCTGCTCCAGCAAAGCCATCCCTGAATGCCAGCTGAGACCCTACCATGGGCAGGAGAAATTGCAGTGGGTCAAAAGCACAAATGGTGCAGCCTCCCTGCCCACAAACCCCAGCCCTATAGGTGAAAAAAAAAAAAAATTCCTCTTTTTACATATATTTGGTGGTGTTTTGAAAAATCTTTGCTTAAATGAAATGAATCACTTCCAAACTACCTAACAAACCTGTATATATTAATTCATGTCACCCCCTGCCTATTTTGTGTGATTATTGATGTGCATAGCTGAAATGCCAGTGATGTGAGTGAATGATGGCACCTAGAACTGCACTCAAGATTCTTACTTCTGCAGGTAGTCAGTGGAAGAATATTTTTAATATCTTAAAAGTAAATTAATTTATAACCAGTGAAATCACCCCTTCTGTGCCATAGGATAAAACACTCTCTAGATAGCCTCAGAAGCCTTTGAGCCCTTAGAAAAACAACACTTTGCTGGCAATGTGACTGATTAAAATCCACACTAAAACTTAATGTTTTAAGGAATTAAATTTTAAGAAATTAATTTTAAGAATTAAAAGCAAGGGCGTGCCACATCCAATTTTTAAATTTCTGGGCACGGTGTAGAGAACATAATCCATTCAATTGCCTTTTACACACTCTTCTGTACTTTCCATTAAATGGTCTCCAACTCAATACTGCTTAACCCTTTATCTGAAGAACTGATATTTTGTTTACTTCAAAGCATGGAAAACTTGCCTAGTGCTTTAAGCAATATCCACAAGCTAAGCCAATTTTTGATACTCAAAGTCTCTTGTAAGTGAGGTTTAATTTCCTCTCACCAGCAATCAGAATCAGATTTCTGAAGAGATCCTAGTATTCTTGCAGTAAGATTAAGCTGTAGTACTCTTTTGTAAGGAAAGCACCAGCAAATTCCTGGAATGTCTTTCTCTAGAGATGAATATTGGATCCAACCTAAGAAGCCTGAAAGTCAAGAGTTGTAGTGGATGAAGAAGTCACAAGGGAAAAAAGTGTCGCTTCTGACTGTACCGTGAAGGCCACTCTGTAGGAAGTTGAACAGACAGATTATAGTCACAGAAATAATTCCTAGATTTTGACTTTATAATCTTACAGTTCCTTCAATAGAACTTTTAAATGTAAGCTGATAAAATAATAATATTAATGCTAGTTCGCATCACAAAATAGGTTGTAGATCATGTCACAAAATACTTCAGAAAATATCAGATTAACAAATTGGTAGGACTGTGTTGTAACAGTGGTCATTTAGGGGTAGAAGTGGGTCAATGCTTGAAGGGACAGTTACCATCTCTTAATTGAAACAATTGATACAGCTGGAAAAAACTGATGAGCTAGAGAAAAAATGGTCTGGAAAAGTTCACTGTATTTTTTCATATATGAGCTACTCTGATAGAAGATTTGACTTCTTCATACAAGCCATATATCAATTAAATAGACTAAGGAATTGCTTTCTAGAGTGATTTTCAAATTTTTATTGGATTGCCTTGCTAAACCATAGGACCTGTTATCCTGTTATCTAGGCTCTTTGTGTAATGACTGCACTTCCTAAGTGTGAGTTATTCATTCATAAAGGTCACAGCGATGCCTTTAAACCAGACCAGTTTTGTTATCTGAATAAGACCTGTTGGAAGAGCAAGCAGCTCTAGCAGTCACATTTTCCCTTGATCTGAACAATTGCTGTATTTGTTCATACAACAGATGGCCAAGATAGGACTTGAAGAACTGAGTTAAAATAACAAGTACAGCTTTATCATTAATTGAAAACTCATGGAAATCAGAAGCCTGTGTCGGTCACAGTGACATCTCTGTTTAGTGGCTTTTCACAGGCAGCATCACTTAGTTATTTCACTTTACAACACAAAAGACCAAACGTGGGCAACACCCATACCAAGCACGCGATGGATCTGCACAGCTGAATTAATGATGACATTGAAATAAGCTTTCTCTTTCCTGTGGACAGGCTCTCACTTGGGTAATAACATGTGCAGAGCTTAATCTGTCCAGAGAATTTTCAATGACAGAGGCATGTCCTCTGCCCTGTCCCCACCAGACAGTGAGCAAAAATGTGACAGCGGAGACTGCACACAGATAATTGTGAATTTGGTGCTTCTCAGCTGCAGTGGGTCAAACTGTTGGGTGAAACAAGAACAAATGCATGCTCACTCAGCTGTTCTGTCAGTACCCTGGGGATTTTCTGCATATTTCAACCACACCAATCTTGTAATTATCATTCAGCCTGTTTTCCATGTCTACAGCTTATAGGTTTTTCCTGTGAACGCCTGTCTTTCCTTAGACCCCTTATGAAGTGAGCTGCTTGTCTGCAATGGTGCCTCTCAATATGCAGGGAAATGTGACAGTGTCTAACAATAGCCATTTCTGGATTTAACTGCTGTAAATAACTTTGGGAGTAAAAATTATTTAGAAGGTCCAATTATTATTATTATTATTATTATTATTATTATTATTATTATTATTATTATTATTATTATTATTATTATTTAGAAGGTTCACAGTCTTCAGTGATAGCACAGCTAAGTACGTTCACCAAAAATTTAAGATAGGTAGGCAGTCAAAATATTTAATTAATACAAAGGCAAATATTTAATTTCAGTAAACAACTGAAATTGTAACAACTCATTTTCTACTGTTTTGTTTGGGCTTTTGAAAATTATATTAGGTAAAAATTACAGAAGTTAAATTTTTTTTCTTTTTGTTAAACATTCTAGGAATTTCCCTTTTGTTGTTGTTGCAATAAGTACTAAATTAATTTTGTCTGTGGATGTTTCAGGCAATTCTGTATAGTGCCACGTATGTCTTTGTCTTTTACCTCCTCAGCACTATGCACCTCATTACCTGACTGAATGGTTTTGTAGGACCTTCCCTCTGTTCATCACAAATGGATGCCTTGGTCCTTCCTGGATTGCTGGTGTGTAAAAAGGCTGGGGGCAGGGTGAGGCAAAGGGAGATCAGGGTAGAACCAAAGCCTGCTGGTCATCCTTTCTGCAGAGATCTCTCACTAGAGTGGAGAAGGGAGGAGCTGTGTCCCATGTCCCTCACACCCCTCCTCAGCTTCCAGTGCCACCTGCAAGGCCAGGTCCATGCAGGTCTTTGCATGTAAGAGAAGGAGATCACCTTTTCAGGTAGTATATGCTGCTCAGGACATATGTCTACCTTTCCCCTAAAGGAAAGGGAAAACAGATGATATGAGCAGGGCCATGTTCTAAAATTACATGTCAGAAGACCTAGGTTGTCTTCAATCAGACCAGAGCCTGATTTTCTTTACCTTAAGGCAGTCTCACAGTGCAGTTTTTGTGTTTAGAACTTGATTGTTTTGATGGACCAAAACTACAAATAATGCATTTTAGCTGAGTGGATATATTGAAAGATATACATGCAAACCCCCAAAATCCTGCCAAATGCATGACAAGTACTGTATAAAAAAGTTCTCGCCAACTTAGAGGTGAAGTTTTGAAAAAAAGGAAACAAAGCAAAACAAAACAGAGAAGTACGTGTTTCATTTATCTTATGTTAGTATGAGACATCTGGTAACTTTTCTGAGAGCCTGCCCCAACATTAGTTCCACCAGAAAGAACTGCTTCAGAGACCATTGAGGAGTCCTTTTAATACTGATGTCCTGGCTGATCTGGTTGTGGCTGGAAGTTATAGCCACACAATCCAGAAAGGCATGTTTCCTTCTCCCTGTGAGGATTTCTTACTAAGATGGCATTTGTTAATGGATAGATGCTGTTGGTTTAACAAATGAAACCTAAGAAGAACATATTGAGAAACTCCTTAACTGTGCCAGGGACAGTTTTTCCATGTTGGTGCTTCCATTTACACAAACTCTTACCATAACTGTCACAAAGATTAAATATGGATAGGCCCACGTAGCACAGGGGCCAGGCCATTCTAAAGCTCGCTTTATTTGTGTTGCCTTTTCTCTCTGATCATCTGACAGTTGAAATCCATTTGCTATGCCTTGTCTTCCAGGTTGCAGGTTTTTGCTGGAGTGTTTTGTCCCTCACAAGCTGCATCATTAGGATCATTGGTACATCTTAAAGTCAGTGAAGCTAAGGGATGCATTTCTGCAACATTCGCCTACACACATTGTAAATCCCAGATCACAACAACACAGGTTTGGATAGGCCTTGAGAACTGTCATGCTGGAGATGTGTAAGTAACGCAGCTAAAATAACCATGCTGAAGAAATTGGTTGCATTGGAAAAGTTAAGATGTCTGAAAACCTTTAGCCAGCCTAACCGATATGGCATTATAGTGGAAGCCTCATCATATATATATAATATATATGATATATATATATATATAATGGCACTATAGTGGAAGCATATATCATAACTCTTAAATGTACTTAATCTTAACACTCACTGTAATCACCACATGCACAGGTATAAAGAGCAGCTAAAGGAGTGAGACAGTCACATATACCCCCCACCAATTTTTTTTAGAGTGAAGCATGCTTTTTTCTCCTCCTGGGTTTATTTTCTCCGAAGTCAAAGATTATGTTGACTACAAGCTGCAGTGCTGGAGGTTATGGAAACAGCTATAGTGTTTGCTTTCTCTTCCACGTGCCTTGCTCTGCTAAGTCCGTCTCTTACGAAGATAACACCTCGTTACAGAAACATGTAAAGGGAACTTGCAAGTGGCTTCACTCATGCTCAAGCAAGTGGGAGAGGGAGTCATAGATATCATGGTGCCCAAAGCTGAAGAAAGTTTTTCCAGAAGTAGAAATCAGCGTGTTCAGACAAGCAGTGCAAGGGTGATACTTCACTCCAGCAAGGATCTCTCTGTATCAGCAGATGCAAGTGAGGTAGTTTCAGCATGTGGGCGTCAAATGAAACCTAAAGTATACGGTGGACTTAGTGACTCTCCATTTGTTAGCTTTACAGACCTGAGTTTGCAAACAGTTTGGATAATTCTGTGACCCAAAAGAGAAGCCAGCTGTTTCCAGGCTTCACTTTCAATCACTTCTTCCTACTCTCTAAAAACAGGAAGAGGAAAAGAGTACGTAAAAAAAAAATATATATATATAAAAGAAATTTAAAATCCTGCTTCCTGTCATAAGAGGCTCTAACTGACACTGTTTTGCTTGTTAAAAGCAGTGTCCTTGTTCTGTAGGGATCAGCAGGCTGCTGCCCAGCAGGGAGAACTGTGTGCTGAAGAAGACAGTTGTGATGTGATGTCCCAAAGATTCAAAGGGTTTCCCTTTCTCAACTCTTCTCTGGAGCCTGCCCCACCAGGAATATGAGGTAAAACCCCTCCTGATCTAGCCAAATTGTCATCAGCTATAATGGGGAATAAGGCTGGAGCAATCCAACATCCGGACATGTACAAGTAGTTATAAAGAAAACACTATGCAAGTGTTTTTACAGTGTTTTTGTTTTCCTGCTCTGGATCTCAAAGCTCTTCACAGGTTGTACTCACCATGTATCTCTGAGAAAGGTAAAATCATGTCCATCATGGCATGATGCCTGAGTAGGCCAAATCATTTAAGAGCACTGAACATGAAATGCAGAGCTGTCAGTTTCTTGTGGGTCTGATAGGGCCACGGGGCATATCAAAATGAAAGTAGGGAAAAGAGCCAGCAGGCAGAATTTTGATACATTATCCAAAAGGGTACCTTTAATTCAAAAATACTTTCTCTTTCATATTTGTGTCCCCAGCAAACCTGTATCTCAGTGGGTAGACCTCACCCCTTCTTTTTGCCATTGCAATAGGAGGGAAGCCTCTTGCTGTATTCATCTGAACTAGGAATGGGTTTGAGCCATTCAGAGGGATTTCCAGCTTGGAAATGCACAAGACAGAAACAAGGTCTGTTGTGGGACTGGGGCTATGCTACCTGGATTTCCACCAAGCACAGAAGAATTGCATCTCAGGATGATTTATAATCCTTTGGTTGTGTTTCTACTGTAAGTACTATAATAAAATCTCAAGGCAATCATTTATTCAGCTAAAATACCCTTTTGCATCACCCTGACAATATATTGCAGCTTTATATTGGTTGTGCATTATATTTACACCCTCTTCACACTCCTACAACAATGCAAAGAGAACACACAGAAATTAGAACCTTCATGTTCTTCATACTGAGGGAATTTAATATTCATTATGACCTTCTACTCCAGCTCAGTGTTAGCCACACAGAAAGCTGGTTTGTTTCTGGATACGCTTTTTAGTGTTGTCCAAGGGACCCAGTAACTTTGGCCACATTTTCTAAAGTGATTGTGATATAAAGTAGAATATGATTGCACTGTCATTAAAAGGTGACTATCTTTCCACCATTCAGCAGCTTGTCATAGGTATGTCTTGTTTTTCTGTAGGTGCTGCCAAATGCCATGCTAACACTGTACTCAGCCACTGACTCCATTCAGACACAGAGGACCACCTGAACTTTGAATGTCTGTCTCTGGTTGCCCCTTAGGCCTCAGCTTTCAAACTGATGTCTGTGTAGACAATTAGGCTTTGGTTCAGCATCCCCAAAACCATCTGAGATGTATGTATGCAGGAACCTGTGAATTTGAGTATGATGTTTCCAGACTTTTCAGCTTCCTAGCAATTTTGGTAACTGATTTCCCAAGCATCACAGAAGATAGGTGATGGTGTTGTCTTTTCCAATGTTAAGTGAACAGAAAGGTGCTGGAGTCACCATCCCTGGAGGTGTTCAAGAGGCCTCTAAATCTGGTTCTGGGTGATGTGGTTTAGGGGTTACAGTGGCAGTGGTGGGCTGACAATAGGATTTGATGATCTCAAAGGTACCTTCTGACTTTGATGATTCTGTTGATTCTATGGCTCTGAGATGCAGGAACAAAAAGGCCTGTGGGTGCTCTGCCTGTCTGCAAAAATGAGAGCTCAATTTGATTCAAGTCATCTATCCTCCAGCCTTTATTCAGTGTCTAACTTCATGAACTCTTTGTCTTTCATTTGCACCTGCACATATTGATGGTAAAGACCCATTTTTCCTGTCTCAGTGGTGAAATTACCTAGCTAAAAGGCTACATTAGGCCTTGGAGCCTCCACTTGTCTGCTTCACTTCACCAGGAAAGAAAGGTAAAATCATCAATCAGACTGAATACTGGACTGGTCAATTGACTACTAAGTCCAATCCATTATCCACTTGAAGTAGTCAATCATTTTTGTAGAAAGAGGAACACATGCATTTTTTCTGACATCAAGCTGGTAGATAGTTACAAAAGCTTCAAGAAACTGAGGAAAACCATGCTACCTTTTTTTAATGCACCTTGAAAGCACACCAAATATATGGAGAATTGATTTTAAGTTTTTGTTCAAAAAGCGAAGGCAAGAAGCACAGAGATTTGACACTAGAGATTTGAGAACTTTTAAAGAAAATATATCCAATTCACTTGTGTCTTGTAACAAAAAATATTTGTTGGCTTTCCTCCAGATACTTCCAACCACCTCATGCAAGGTGGGTATGAATCCTCTACACGACTATAGCAGTTTCAGTCACTGCATAGCTGGATTTCTTCTGAATCTGTAAAGCTGAGGTTATTTCTAAATGGATCAGGGATCTCCTTTGCACTGAGGTACAGTAGCACTGCTCCTGTAATTATAATGAAGCCTTGAAGGCCATTTCGCACTACCTGTGGGGTGCAGTTGGGATATGTGGATTTTGAATCATAAGCTCAAGTGGTTTCATCTGCTGTAGGTTAAGGAGTAACCGTGCTCTGCCTTCCACCCCCCCAGTTAAAACTCTGAGGAACACACTGGGCTGTGGTGTTGGCACATGTGCATCTCTCACTCCACCATGGGAGTAGCAACTTCTGGCAGAGAAGCAGTGTAGACAGGTGGGAGCAGTAACGCTTTGATTTGCTGCAAATAATTATGTCAGAGCTCAAGGTTTGGAGTGCTGACTGTAACTTAGAATCTGACCTATTTATGATTCACCTTCAGGTTTTGTGCCTCATTCTTTTATGCCATGTTATTTCAGGTCCCAGAGCCCTAAGAGCAACCAGATAAAAGGAAAAAAAAAAAAGCAACAAGCTCTTTAGAGATAGGATAATCATGTGTATTTGTGATTATAGGAAGGGCTGGAAGGTGCTATGAAGTCAGTTGTATTTTGCTGTCTTTTAGCTCAGTACCTGCTCTAGCAATCACTTTTACATTGCCGGTCCATTATAACAGCAAATATTAGCAGAAGAGCAAAGAAAAAAAAAAATAAAATTGTATTTTCAAGAAATCAAATCTGTCTTCAAGGTTGAGAAGTTATTTTCTTAAATAAAAGGACACCAAATAGAATTTGGGCAGAAGTCACAGAAGACCACTGATGAGTCACACTGTCTAAAGATGGTTGTGTACTGAAGCTGAATAGATAGCAATATCTTTTAGCTTCCCATAGGGTAGGAACAGCGGGTTCCCAACCCAAGGACTCAGCAGCCCTCCTCAGTCTGTGGGATGCCTGTTGGCTGGCAGGGCAGGTAACTTGAGAGTGTTTCAGCACACATGCTGTGGGCAGATCATATGTGTACCTGCAGGAGATGGATGGCAGAGGTGTCTGATTCAACTGTGTGTGGGTCTGCCCTCCATCAGGGAATAAGAGGATCCCTCAATCCATGTGGAAACTGGCTGCCCTTGCCACCAAGGCTGGAATACATGGGGACTTGGGTTAATAGCAATGGAGAGCTAGCTGTGGAAACCTCAGCTTCTTTTACACCATGTGTGCAGAACACCTCTGTCCTATCTGGTTCCTTTTGACAATGGAGAGACACGGTATTCCATGATTTTTTGAGTCCTGAGGCCATGGAGGTGGCTATATATGTACACCTAGGAAAAAGATATTGACAGAGAAGACAAAAACTAGTTTGAAGCTACAATTTAATAAATTTTAGGGGGTGGATGATTGCTGGTAGCTGAGTTGTTTCTGAACCTTCCACTCCTTTGCTTTCTGGCTGTATTTTGCTTTTGTGTTTGTTACATTGCTCTAATTTAAAGTATGTGTAATACTGCTTGGCTTCCACTGAAATGGATATTTTGCTTGGTGAGTGTGAAAACTCTGCATTTATTGTCTTTCACAGTTTTGAAATTCACAGTTCTGACCTCTGACAATTACACCCAAAAAAGCACACTTCTTTTTCAAATTTAGCATGAAATACTCTTTAAAAATCACCAGGAAATCAAATACAAGTATTGAAGGTGGGTAGGGGTGAGGATCAAAATCACCACCATTTCAGTCCAGGAGATTGTCAAAAACTGCAAATACAGCTCTGTGCAGGCTGTTTGAGAGTAGGTCCTGAGGCACACTAATCCTTTTTCTAACTAGCCCTCCTGCTGACACAGTCACATACGCTCAACAGGATTCTGTGCTCTGCCTGTTACACTGTGAATTCCAGCCATGCTGCCAGTGTCTTGTAGACAGTCTGTGAAATCTCTTGAGCAAAACTTCTCCTCATGTTATGAACAGTTATTAGTATGATGAGGAAGGGAGCCTGCCTGAGTCAGGAATGGGAAAAGGTCTTACTGCAAATCTCCTGGGACACCTAGCTGCCCTGTGAGAATAAAAGCACACCATAGTCCCTAGAATGATGATTTCAAATCGTTTATAAAAGGACCCATAAGGTCAGAATAAACAAAATTGAAATAGTAGAAGGCACTTCCATGTTTCAACAGAGTTTTAATTTTATTTATCCTTTCTCCCCAGTCATACTATAGATTACTTTTTTCTTGGTTCTCTTTCAACATTTTTAAAGTGTCAATTCTACTTGCACATTTTTCCAATTTGGACCTTGAAGGCCAGGTGCAGGCGAGTCATTGCAGTCAGCGTGCCAGTGCCATGCCTTACAGCTGAACACTGCACTGACCTAAGCCAGATGATGACGTTAACATCCCCAAGATGCTTAACACCACCTCAAGGAAGGTCATCCAGGTTTACACGTGTAAACCACGTGGCTTAGGTTTATGTTATGCCAGCTGGTTTTGCCTACAGCATATTGGAAAACCTCTCTGCCAGCAGAATTGCAGAAGTGGCAGCTTCCATTGGGGTGATGCTGACACTTCCACCTGAGCAGCTGACTCAAAAGAGTGCCTGAACAAAGCAACTGGGCATTTCTGATCCAAAGTGTAAAGTGTGGATTCGCTATTCAGGCACTAAATTTACAAAGACAAATATCTCTGAGGATCTAAGTCTAAAGCCTCATGTAGTGTAGGGCATTATTTAATTCCATTTTTAAACTGAAAAAAATACTTTTTATGTACCTCTACACAAGGATAGTCAAATGAAATTCAAACCAAGAAATAGGTTTCTTTGAGGATAACATCACATCTTGCCCTGTGCTTAGGTTCTGTTCCCATCTTCACACTGCATAGATGGCAGCTCCCACGTCTCTATACAGTAATGTGTATCTAAAAGCTTGACAAAGGAAGGGACTAATTTTGGCAACATTTATACTATCAAGAAAGGTCATCAACTGATATAAATTGATTTCTTAAGGCTTGGTCCCACTAAGGGAGCCGTATCTCCAGAGATGCAGTATCTCCAGACTATCTCCATGGGTGGGAGCCAATCAAGCTGTGTTGGGTGACTCCTGAAGGGCCAAATGTGGTTGCCACACACCTGCAACAAGGCCATTCTGTACCATTTACCATGTCCTGTTTTGGTTCTTACATGTGTCTTTGTCTCTCTTTTTTAATGTCCCTTTATCATTCCATTACCATCATTCCTCAGAAACAATGGAACCTTCTAATTTTGTATATGTGGACCCAGACAGGATATAAAAGGATCCATTACCACCCAGTTTTAGGAAGCAAATACTTGGATGTTTATGGGCTTAATTTAAACAGTATTTTTACAGTCTTAATCGCATAATAAATTTCTCTCTAACTTGATTTCTCTGTCAGTCCAGAACTTTGCCTGAGCAGTCTTTTGAATATATTCCACCCTTTGATGTGGGGTTGACACAGGTCCCATTTTTCCTAAATGAACCCTGGTTTAGAGTAAATTCATTCTTTTTTTGTTGGTTTTTAGCATCTAATAAAATCTCTTCAAAATATTCAGCTCCAAATCTGGTTGACATAGAAAACAGTTCCTCTATAATAGCCATTTACCAGAATCCTTCCAATTTTCACTTTATATGTCTTCTTTAGAAGAACCAAATCCAAGAATTGTGGTGAAGACTACTTGTTTATTACAAACAAGTGAATAATTTATAATGAGTAAATAATTGTATGAGTTTTAGCAGTTCTAAAGAGAATTGCCACTGGCACATAACAATATCCAGAAATGCAATTTATATTTTAAATATGTTTGATTATCCATGGCTGTTTGATCAATGAGTAATTTTATATTTCTGAAGAACTTCATAAACATGATTAACCTGAACAGGGACTGAGGTGTGATGAGAACATAAGCTGTTATTAATGGATTTGGCAAAGTACTTGCAGACACACATTCTACCTTCCAAGAACTTGCATTAGTTTCTTAGAAATCAAGAAGAGTTAGGAAGGGTTAAACATCTTCCTGAATCAAGACCCAGGTGTCCAAGTATGAACTTGTATTCTGAAGTGGGCTTTGCTAGGTTTTAGTGCTTGTCCATGGTGCATGCTAAAGGCTAAGAAACGGAAGTCTGTATTATGACGAACTCCACATGCAATATAAGCTTAGAGAAAAACTGTGCTGAGTCATTCCACATTATCGAGGCAAGACCACAAAGTGATTACATTACAGAAATCCACCAGAATCACAGAATCACGGAATGGCCGGGGTTGGAAAGGATCTCTGGAGATGTCGAGTCTAAACCCCCTGGCTAGAGCCAGTTCATCTAAAGCAGATTGCTCAGAGTTGTGTCCAGGTAGGTTTTGAACATCTGCAGAGGAGGAGACTCCTCAAATTCCCCAAGTAGTCTGTTCCAGTGCTCTATCAAAATAAAGAAGATTTTCCTCATCTTAATAAAGATATTCTTGTGTTTCAGTTTATGCCCACTGGCCCTTGCCCTGAAATGAGCCTGGCTCTATTGTCTCAACAACCTCCCATCCATTTGTATGCATTGATAGGGTCCCATCTCAGACATCTCTTCTTGAGGCTGAACAGGCCCAGCTCCCTCAGCTTTTCCTCATAAGTCAGATGTTCCAGTCTCAACCACCTTCATAGTCCTCCTCTGAATTCCCTCTAGGACCTTCATGTGTCTCTTGTCCTGAGGAGCCCAGAACTGTACACAGCACTCCAGATGTGCCCCACCAGGGTGGAGCAGAGGGTCAGGATCACCTCCCTTGACCTGCAGGCAGTGCTCTTCCTAATGCACCCCAGGATCCCATTGGCCTTCTTGGTCCCCAGGACACACTGCTGGCTCATGGACAGCTTGTTGTCCACCAGGACACCCAGGTCCTTCTCCACAGGTCACCACCAGCCTCTGCTGGTGCCTGGGGTTGTTCCTCCCCAGGTACAGGATCATGAACTTGTCTCTCTTGACTTTCACTTTGCTTTCTCCATAAGCTCAAACTGACCAACCTCATACATGCTCCATGGGCTTGTGCCTCAGTCTGATTCTGTTCCATAATATACGTTATCAGTTTTTTTATAAATCTGCCAGGTGTTCTGCTTTCTTGCTGTGATACATAGTCTAAAACATACTCAGATCCTCTACTCTTTCCTGCCCTTGGCATGGGCTCACCTGCAACTTCAATAAAGTGCTGTTGATAAACTTTTGTTTTTACAGGCTTTATTGGCAAGAGAAAGGAGAGATCTCACATGCAAAATCTCCCCATGAGGAGCTTGAGATCACTGCAATAGTTCATTCACAAGAGTCCGTCCTTCCACTCTACTTGCCATTGTACTCTGTACTCTGGTAAAGAGAGCATTGTTAAAAGGTGACTTTCAGCATATCATAATGGCAATTTTTCATGTGTTTTCTTTCAGGGGATACTCATAGGCTACTATGAGTATCAGGATGGTAGTGTGGATGATGCACCTGTGAGAGTGTGTGTGTATAAAAATACATATATTGTATGTATGTATATATTAGTCTTTGTACTTTTATATCTATATACAGATATATTTGTATATAGATGTAAATTAATACATACATTGATACAAGTAATATATGTAATGTCTGTTTAAAATTATGGATATATAAATTTGAATATGGTTTTCTTCAGTAAAACTTCATCTATAAATATCTGGACAAGTAGATTTTTTTATTATTCTTGACTTCGAGAGAAAGAAAGGGAAATAAGAGCAGGATTAATGATTCCAGGTTATTTCAACAGAAAATTTGAAATAGCAAACAATAAACCATCTTTCCCTTCAGGAAGGATCAGAGGCCTTTAGCAGATACAACTGTCCTGTGTAACAGAGATAATTAAATTGATCTTTTTCTGTATAAAGAGGCATATTTTAATCCTCCTAACGGAGCCAATCAGTCTGTAATTAATTGTCTTTTTCTTGCAAACATATTGCTAGGGGTCTGGCTATGATCTCAGCAGTGTCTCCAGGTCAGTGCTCTAGGTAGATGTTAGCTATATGTTTATGACTGATTGTTTATAATTGCACTGTAGTTCTTCCTCATTAGCTCATCATCTAAAGTAAGCTTGGCAATTCAAATAACCCCTCACATTTACAGCAGCTAGAAATCACTCCATTACTACCAAAGCCCCTTATCTGGGCTGGAGAAAGAGTTGAAAAATAAAATCTAACTGCTCAGTCTAAATACTGGCCCAGGTAGCATGGTCTTGAAGGGCTACTCCTACATTAAAATAATTTTTAAGGACTAGAAAAGCATCCATATGATAGAGACTAAATTGTATTTTCCATCCCTGATGGCCCTCAGCAAGCTCTGGGTTATCTAGAAAGTCCTCACTGACAGGATTTCTAAATCTAATCTAATCAGGGTTTCTAATTTCTTATCTAATCTAATGCTAAAAGAAATTCCTCCAGGAATTTGGCATAGGTCATGTCTACCTCAAATTGTTTGTATTAAAGGCATCTTCCCCCTCCAGCTCATCAACATTTTCCTCATTTCATGGAAGATGCTCCACAACATAGACTATATTTTCCTACATACTGTTTCATACAAAGAGCACTTGCGATACTGAGGTTAAATGGGTTGGGTGCTGGTCAAAATCATGGGAAGTCACTCTCTAAAATGTGTCTGAGGCACAGGGACCAAGGAAAGACAAACACAGTGAAGACTGCAGACTCTTCAGTAGTGCAATCCAGAAAGACCTTTGCTGACAGCAAAACACCAGCTGGTAAGGGCTGATTTCAGGGCAGCATGAGAGAGGCTACACCCACCCACACATGGAAGTCACACAATATTACATGGTCTCTTTTGAGTGGCACATGCAGAAAAAGACAGGCATTAGGTCCAGCTGTGGAGAAGACAAGGTTAAAGAGCAAAACCAGTGACATGGGATAAGGATGCTGGCCTTCTCCTTCATATTTGGTCTATTCTATTTAAATTAAAGATTTTCCAAACAATCATGTAATTTGTTGGCAGTTCAGTGCTCTACAGCTTACTATGGTCAGATAGCCTTCTTGGTATCATCCCAACAAAAAAAGCAATCAGATAAGCATGTTAATAAGTGAGAGAGTTCTCAGGTGAAGAGAGCTGTCTTGTTTACATCTGTCCTTGTGTTCTTCTTGCTAATGAACACTGATGTCAGCCTGAAATGCACTCTTGGAGCACTCAGTTTTACAAATTAACAAAAAATGACTTTATTTTTGTTAACTTCAGTCTGTCATAATCACAAGCTAGGTATTTGTCCTTTTCCTCTGTATAGTCTCAAGATGAAAGCTCCTCCTCAGGTAACACCAGGCTACTGTGAACTGCTGCTGAGTGGAGGTTGACCAGAGCTGTGAAGATCCCTTTCCCCAAGGTAAGGGACTTTGTCTTTCTAATGTCCTTCCCCACCTGTTTTGGCAGCAGATATTGGTTTCTTACTTGCCAACATCACATGTTTACAAATCCTACATCAGGGTGCCAAACCTCACAGGATGTTTAAAAAACCTTGGAACACTGACTGGAACCAAGTTCTTTGTTTACCAGCACCATAGTCCAGTTAGAGATTCCTAGTTTTGTCTCCAGGATTAAACAGGACAGAAAATAATCTCCAACCACAACATATTCCTAATCTCTTGGAGAACCTCTTGATAGTGATAAGGGCTGTTTTGACCCCTGTCGTGCAGAGGAAGAATTTGAGTCACGGACTACTAGGTCTCCAACGTGGAAGGCAGCTGCCAGACCAGATCTCTTGGCTGAGGTGTGGGAGGTGCCAAGTCCAGTTCCCAGCATCCAGTAGACCAGCACCCAGGTCTACCTAACTTTTAGCCATTGGCTTATCTGGTGGAAAACCTCAGTCAAGTTTTTACTGCTCACCATGAAAACTGACACTTTCACCAACTGCTGTGCAGCCTGGATCTAGGGCTGTATTGAAAGACATTTAAATCCACATCTTAACATCTCCAATAAAAATAGGGGGGGGTGGGGTGGGTGGGGGAGAAGAGGGTGGAGGGAAACTGTTGGGATTACACTGTTATTTTACATGGAAAGCTCTGAATTAGCTGTTTGAGGACACAGTGATAAAGAAGAAACCAGATGTTGCCTTCCAGCTTCTAATACACCTCATTTCTGGAGTTACCATAAATGTTTTAGGCTGGTGTCACAACAAAATGTCAACAGCAATGTTTTAAATGACAAACCATGCCTGCAAAATGACCATGTTTCTCTGAATTTTAAGGGAAACACTTTTTCTCAGTTAAACCCTTAGCAGCCCTGTGGTTTTGCCCATCTCCTCAGGAACATTTAAAGCACTCTTCTTCTTATAAACAGTTTAAAATCATAATGGTAAACATACAGGCCTAAAGCTAAACTTCCATTCCTTACACTTGTGTTGGTTATTTGCAACAATACCAGAAATGTTTACCAATCCACCAGCACAGTTTACACTGAGATCCCCCACTCATTTACCTCTTGTGCCATGATTAATTGTTGGCCTAAATGAAGGAAGAGAAAGACAACGATATGGCTTGTGCATTAAGATCTTCTGCTGACAAAACTACAGTTTTCAAATATGATTCAAGAAATCAGTTATAGACCCAGTGTTGTAGATTTCTTCTGGTTTTTTCAGTATATTGCAGTGCTTTTACTAAGTGCCTCAAGAGCTGCTAAATCAAGTAGTGATAAAGACTTTATGTGTGATAGCTTTTTCTGGACAGGTGAAGAAGGTGAGATGCTGGACAGCAGCTTTCAAAACCAGCTCTGTTTCTTTTCTAGAGCCTTCTAGAACAACCCTGTTGCTGTTTGCAAAGGACATAACAGGATGTGAGTCCCAGAGATCACAGAAAGGTGCTATACCAACCAAAGAAAACTGTCTGTGCAAGAATGTGCTTCCCTCTCAAAGAGGATTTCAGGTCTATAAATTTACAAATCATGCTTTCCAGCACTGAGTAGCAAATACAGGTGGACTATAAAGCAAGATTCCCTTTAAGATATTTTTAATTTTCACCAAACACAAGGGCAGCAGATAACAACATCACTCTTGAAGACAAAACTGGCACTGTTATCAACAGCAGGGCAGTCCTGCAATAAACATTATAGGAAAACAATGAGAGCTGAAAAAAAAGAAATAGCCACAACTGCAGAGAAAAAGCATACAAGTTTCTAATTTTAATTTAAACCCTCTGTGTAGTTTTTCAGCAGCCTTAGAAAAAAAAAGAATGTAGATCCTAGTGACCAACAGTATGAAGATATTTCACAGCAAGTTCAGAGCCTTCTAGGGTTTTCTTTGATTCCTTGAAACAAAACATGAAACAAAGAAATTATTCCTCCAGTTCATTCAGATAAAGAATTATCTCTGAAAGCCTACCATATATCGCAATTTTCACAGAGTTGCTGCTTCCAGATGAGGAGTGCTAACTGGAACAAGAAAGAGGGAATCTGGTCAGGTATGTAGTCTGAAAGAGATCTGGTTGTACTTCCATATGCTACAACCTCAGTTAAAATGACACCAAACATTACATACATTACATCAGCATGAAGTGTTGTCTACCAGGAGTCTACTGGAGTTGGTAATGGACTCTAGAGCCATCTCTTGGCAATTTACCCATCATTTATATTATTTCAATTGTTACAATTCAATTCAATTGCAACTTAAGTTTACTAGCTGATATGAGTATTTCCGAAGCTTCTATTTGATGGATGGGTAAAAATTAAATAGTATGGACCCATCCACAAAAAAAGGCCACTTCCTAATGACTGATAAGAAGTATTTTGGAATATTTTGGGTTTACCTTCCAGTGATTTTCTTTATGTAGGTTTGTAGGCTGTGATTGTGAAGGGTGCCCACAAGAGACACAGAAATCAAGACATATTTATTTATACTTTGAACAGAAGCCAGATTGCAAAAGCTCCTATTTGAAAATAAAGAAAAAAAGGAAACGTCTTTCCATTTTCCAAGTGTCTACAATTAGCTTAGCTGCTCACATTTTCCAGGAGCTTTTTGGGTTTCTTTGGGTTTTTTTTTGGTTTTTTTGGTTTTTTTTCAAATATATCTTTTTTTTCCAGAACCCACACACAGGAGTTTGACAATCTCATCACTGCCCTTTTAAGGCCACTATCACCTCTTTCCAAAATGCCTCTGTCCTAGAGCACTCCCAAAGCACATCCTGGAGAGTTCACTTCCTCACGTGTCACACATGTATTTTTGTCCTTGTGAAAATAGATTTGGAGCTCTGGACAAGATTTCTGATAAAAAAACCAAAACAGTGACCTTCATTCTATTTCCTCCTATTTTATAGTCTCTTTGCTTACCTGCAAGAACCTAGCTCATTCTTACTCCAATTTACTTTATTGCTGCTCTGTTACTTTATATATATTATGTACTTACTACGTGTTTCATAAAGTCCCCTTAGAAGATTAGAAATCTAAGATTGCTGGAAAAACCCTGCCTTGCCTTTAGCACTATCCCCATCTTTGGAAGTAGTGCTGCTGCTGATACATAGCTGTGTAATGGGGGTCTAAGAAGAGGGTAGGGTTAAGCACAGACATCTCCTGGTCAAAAATCATGGTAGGATTAGTCAGTTCCTCTGCACAGGCTCCACTTTTTTGGGGGGAAGCATTCTAGAGGTGACCTGGCCTTTGTGAAATGGACAGATGTACATCCACTGATTCACACAAAAATAGTTGTTAGCTACATGAGTAAGAGAAAATATAACATTTAAGACACCCAGCAAAAATCTCAGGGCTAAACTTCAATTATTAAATTGTATTGTATGATTGGTATGGAAACAAGCATAACCTATACTCCCAACATGAATAAGGTGGAGTTGAGATTTAGGCTAAAGAACTTTCGTAACTTGTAGCAAGCTGTTTGAATGAAAGACACACCAATCTGAGACAGGGAAAGTAGAAGAAAGAGACATTAAATGTGTTTGCAGTGGCATCTGGTTTAAAGTAATGCACTATCTGAATATAGCACAATACTTTGTGGTCATCCTTGCTGCTGTATGAAATATGCAGCCATTGTTTATGGGGGATTATAGTCAAGAATGGAATATGTTTTGCAGTTCTAACATGCTTAGAAGTTATCTCACCTGCATCCTGGTCCATGTGAAGCCTTAATCACAGCCACATGAACACATGTCAAAACAAAAAACAAAACAAAACAAAACAAAACAAAACAATTTAATCTAAACATGCATTTAATTTGCATATTACTATGTTTTTTTAATATATTAAAAGTGGTCCAAGCCCTTGCAAACAGTTACGGGTCATTGGGAATTACATAAATTTTTTTTAAAAAAATAAATAAATTCTTCTCCAGGACATTAAAATAACTCAGGCAGTCTTCACATTGAAAATTATTTATACTCACAGGAACAAAAGAGTTATCTACAGTAAGACCTCAAAAAAGACAGTAGTTTTCCCAGTAAAATTCCTTTTCAGTCAGGTCCCTGTTCACAAAATTCTCAGTGATTAGGATAGGGCTCTGAAAGCATGTGCATCAGCAGTGTCATGGAAGGATGCATATGGAGTAAACCAGCATCTACCTTGGATTTTACTCATGGTAGATGAGCAGCAGGCAGTATAGCAGGGGCCAGCCCAGGATATCTGTCTGAGTTACTTGCACAGTGCTGAGTCTCATTGCAGTTCTCACTTTTCCTCAAGCTAGGAGTGTACTCCTCTTTTTACAGCAAAGGGAAGATGGTGCATCCGTTTCCCAGGAGAGACACTTGTCAACTATAGAGGAATTCCAAACTCACCTGTCTTCCCCCTTCTGTTCCCTTCATTGCTTCATGAGAGGATCTGTGTAGTTTCCCAGTGAGTGCTGTCTTAAAAACTTTTTTCCATTCTTTTTTCATGTTCCTTACTTGTTGTATTGATCATGCATGTGATTTATTTGTATAAAGCAACAAAGGAAGTTATCCCTACTGCATGAAAATATACAAAGCTATGTCCTGATGTAGGTTCACCTATGTATAACTAATAGATATTTTGATATAAACCTGGAACATTCATGTTCTCATCCAGTTGTTCTTTAAAGAAAAATGACCAACTGGTCCACTGGGGTCTACATTCCTTTGTAAAGTCTGTATAATAGTGACAAGCATCCTATTGCAAGCTTTCTTATAATATTGTCTGGGGAATGCTACTGGCCCATTAAATCTTTTTCAGTCTTTCCACGCCTACTACTTTATGCTGAAAAAATTCTTAGAAGACACCTAAAAGAGGCCTGGGACTTCTTAAACATCACAATTCCCTAGAATATCACAGTTCTGCCAGGGAGAATCCCTGGTGAATCTCTCCTCAAACTAAAACAAAAAAAGCAGCCTCCACCCCAGCATGATCTTCCCAGGAGAGACACCACAGGTGTTCCAGAAAATTCCATAGCCCAGACTAGCCCCCGTGTGTTGCAGAGTATAACGTTCTCTGAAACATCCTGACAAAGAAGAGAGACTCCACAGAGACTCAGATGGTACCCAGCCAAGCTGTGTCTTATTTTACAATTTCAGTAGGAGTAACCTGATAATTGAATTTTGCTAGACATTTTCAATGTAAATCTTCATGATGCTTAGACAGAAACAGAAGCACCACATCCTGAGGCACAGCTTGGTGTTTGATGCAGAGTAAGTTATTCATGAGGTGGAAGTGATGAATTCTTAGGGCACAGTTGTGCCTGAAGAAGCTGGTACTACAAAGGGGAAGTGGTGGGAAATGGGAAGAATAGTAGTATATGAGAAGGTCACTTCATATGAGGTTGCAGTAAGTTCACATGCAATTTGCTCTTTTACCTTAACTCAAGAGGGGACAAAAACACTTGATAACTCCTTAGTTGTATTTATCTCTATGAAATAACATCTTCTGTTTCTGCACTACTGTAGCACTTGCAAGAACTAGCAAACTTTGCTAAGCACTGCGCAGACACTTTGCAGAAACACAATGGCTGCCGAGAGGGGCTTCTAACCACAGTGGATTTCTGTTTACTTTGTGACTGAACCCGTTTACCTCAACATTCTTTTCACCTTCTGACATGGAAGACTATGTTTTCAGTGAACCACAAAGGGACTTAGTATTTTGGGATCTAGTTAATTATTATTTCTCATTACTGGTCTCCTGTATTTTATGGTGTATGACAGTAACAAGAGAGACATCTTGCTTCAGGAAGCAGTGTAGTGATCTACCAGGTAATGATATCCCAGGGTTAGGAAGTAAAGAATTTCACCTTTTTCAGAGGCTTCAAGAAGACACAAACTTCGTTTTGAACTGAGAGATGAATTAATGTCCTTAGCAAAAACTAAGCTCTACCTTTGCTCCAAGTACAAAATTTAAACATTCGAAGTAAATTGTACCAAAAGTGTGTTGTTAGCTGGGGATTTGCGTGAATGGGTGTTTTCTTAGCACTACCCACACCTCACAGATGCCTGTGGGGAAAGCTATCACGAAGAGCAGAAACGAAACCGGGCCCTTATGGCAAAGTTGCGGCAGTGGCTTCCTTGAAATAATTAACAGTTAGGAGGAGGCTGCCTGCTGTTCCACATGTGAAACAACAACAGATGGGCAGCGTTATATTTCTCTGATAATAAAATGACCTAATGCTCTATTTAGAAAACTAGAAATACTTCTCCCTGACTGTTTACGGATTTTAGAAAGATCATGATAAGCAAACCCAGAGTTCAAAGCTGTGATATAAAGGACAAGTGGATAAATAATGACCCAAGTTTGTTACGAAACATAGTGGAACTGTTGTATAGTTAATATAAACACAGATGACCTTTATTTTTGCTCATTTTTCTTCACTGAAACAGGAAACAGAAGATAATCTTTGTCAGCCAGTAGAATCTTCCACTTTGCTTCTACTTTGGAACTGTGGGGCAGATTACTACGCTGTGTTCAGGAGTATGACAGTGCTACTTTCTTTTCCAAACACATGCTGAAAAAGTGATATGATTTGAGGAGACAGATGTACATATAGTTTTGGGTAATCCAAGGACTGCACCCACTACAGCAAAAAGAACACACTCCTATTGCTCAAAAGTAGGGCCTAAAATTATAACCACTGTGGCCAATTTACACTTATGCAGTTTGTATATAAAATAATCAAGGAAAACAAATGGGTTTTCTATGGCAGGAATTATTTATGTTCCTTAGCATGAAGGAATTTGAAGTTATTCAGTTTGTGAAGGTTAAGACTGATATCCAGCAACCTGTTTTAGAAGAGGTTGTATTGCCATTCTGCTTTTGTTTTTGGTCCCTTCCTTGTGTTGACAAGGGACAAACAAAATAATGTGACAAAGAACCAACCTTGAAAATCTAGGAGACTTTAAGTTCTAACTCTGAAGGCAGATCAGCTTCCTGATCTGTCTGGTCATAGGTGCATAGGCACGAGAGTTGGTATAAGATGCCATCAACAGCTGGGGACAGGGAGGTAAGTGTGAGGAGCACAGGACCATCTCCTTATTTTCTGCACAGACCTTTATTATCTTCAAGAAATTTTGAAACTGAGAAAAAATACTAATTTATTTGCACTACTACAAAGGTGAGGCCTCAGCCAAAAGTTAGGTTCAAATAATTCTGAATAATTCTGGGAGCTGCTTGCACCCAAAACATGCCTCAAACTGTATTCTGAATTTCTGGCAAAAAACTTATTAAAAGTCAGTAAGATTTAGTAAGATTAGCTCCTTTCCAGATGGAAGACAGTTGGGATATTTGTATTCCTTCATAAATTTCTTTTGAAGTACTTGATTATAGGTACCAAAGTAAACTAGCAGAGACCCAGGACATAATCCAATTTTCCACCATATGAGTCCAGTGCTTTAATATTAATTTTACTCAGAAAGGTGTAAAGCAGAAACATTGTTTCCTGGTAGGACTTTTTCTCAAGCTTGCATTGAACCACTGCAGCTCCTCCTCAAGGTCTGAAATCCTCCAACATAAGGGTGAGTAAGACATTTTCCTTCCTAAATTAGCAGGACTATGCATTAGGAAGGGAACCCCCCTTTTGGGTGCCCTTCAGAAATCCTAAAGCACAATGAAACAGAGACAATGGACTTGTTGTACCACTCCCATACAGACCTCCCACCACTTCCTCTCTCCCACCAGGCAGGCTGGCAAGGGTAAAACAATCCTGCCCTTTCTAGAGATGCCAGATATCTTGGAGAGACTTATGATGTCTGAGAAAAAGTGGACAGGAAAGCATCATACAGTCAGTGGGTGGAAGGCAGATCTGTGTGTGGGACTGGGAATCACAGTCCAAGGAAAGACTCTTTTCCATACACCAAGAATCAGCAACCTGACCTTCAGGGTTATATTACCTGCATCTAATTTAAAATGGCATGTTCTTGGCTCACTGGGGCCAGATGCAATGAGAGGGATGGGCACTGCGTGCCCATCACAGCTCTAACCAGGAATGAAAGCTATGCTGTTCCCAGGGGTAGTCTTTCCTGTAAGTAGGAGAAAGTGGATCCAGAAAGTACAGTTACTGCCTTTGCCGTGATATATGCAGCACTGTGTTGGTATCTTCTCCTACAGGTGCTGCACCAAGCCCTCTTTTTCACTTCTGGCTGAACTGAGCTGTTTTTGTGTTTGCCTGTGTGTATAATAGAGCTGCTTTGGCACATCAATTCAACTTTTATGAAAAAAATCCTCTGAATTGTGAGAAAGTTAATACTGCCTTGCTCCTGCCACCATTGAAATAATTTAAACTACCTGCATGGGACACCAATGGATCCCTACTGGAAAGAGGCAGAGTGTTAATATAAGGAGGATAGGTCCAAAAGAACAGGAATCTGCTAATACATGAAGGGGATGCCACTTTGAAGTGGAGGAAGGACTTTAAAACAAGAATTATTTGAATCACAACATGTACCAGTTTCCTGGGTTATATGTTAGCAAATTTCCAGAAAAATAAACACAAACAGCTCTAAGATAAATCAGTTCTTGATGCAATGGAAAACAAACCCCCATCATTTGTCTGTGTTTGCCACGGTGACGTGTGACCTTAGAGTAATACCAATCAGCCACAATTGCTTCCAGGACAGCAAGACCTCCAAAACAAGTAATTCTGACAGTAAAGATTTAGCCTTCACAGGCTGAAAGCGTCTTTCTCTCAACATTTTCAGTTTCACTAGGTAATGGGAGAAGCACAGAAATGATGGCAAAAATCCCAACTGAACCTATGTGAAAATGTACTTTTTATATATCCCAGAATGTCCAGTTCTGTGGTTAAAACCAAAGTATTCAGATTAATTCTCTATATCTAGCAAAACAAGCAGGGAACACAATTTTTCTATGTTTTCAAAGAACATGCCCCAGGGTGTTGATGGAGCAGTTTCAAAAATGCAGGCATTTTATTTTGATGGTGGAATAGGGATCAAAATCCTTGGAAAGCATGCTGGTATTACTGAGAGTTGAAAAATCAAAAACTTAGTCAGCTACTCCCTTGCCCTTCATCCCCTTGTGTTTTGAAATTAGCTCGAGAAATCACAAACCCAAAAATACTGTTCAGACTTTTGTAGTGGCTTTCACTTTTTTTTTTTTTTTTAACAGATTGTATTTTAAATATCTTCTCCCAAATCACAGGTGTGATCTAATTAATTCTTTGCATTGACCTTCACCTGGTAAGAGGGCCAGGGAGATGGAATTACAAGAGGCATCTTTCCCTTTGGCTGCTGTGTTGTGGTGCAGCTCTGGGTTGTTTTGTAACAGTTTATGTCCTGTCAGAGCTACAATAAGAACATAAGGTGGTGGGAGGAGTGCTGTTTGCCCTGGATGGAAATTTCCTACAAGTTTGTGCAACATCCTTAGCACTATTAACAAAGATAAATGACTATAATTTTTACAGAGTGTACTCAACTCCTACAAGCTTTGCAAAGTCTCCTTGTATTTGTGTCTTTACTGATTCTATCTAGTGACCTTCCCATTTTCAGAGAAAAAGTGGGAAACCAACCATATTTCAGTGAAAGGCATGGGTGCAGTGCAAACCCCAACTGCACATCACAAATTTTGGGTTTTCAAAACTTTGTCTTGATGTTGGATTTTGCAGTGAATAACTAGCTCTAATTGCTATACCAGCTGAATCAAGCTCAGCACAGCCATTTCAAGGTGCTCTGGGACAGCTGCTTGCTGAGGTAATGAAGCTGTATCTGCCACTATCATCTTCTATAGACATCACTTTGTATAACCTGAGATCAGAAAAGAAACTGTAAGCCTGCTTCAACAGTAAAATACCAGCTAAGGGCTCAGACTGAAGCAGAAGCCTAAGCATTTTGATGCCTCAAGAGAAGAGATTGTGACAGTCATAAGATTTTGGGACAAGTGCCTTGGCAAAAGTCTTGCAAATTTAAAGTTAATACTGTGGAGGCTTAGACCAAGGCAGAAGTCAGCCCTCTTCCCATTCCAGTGGAGGCCAGATGCAAAGTTAAACAACTGCATACCGTGTTTATATGAGGAACTCTTGTTTGCTCTTTTGTGATTTTTGCAATTGAGTTTGAGCTTAGATGATAATGAGAAATTAAATGTGCTTGTATAGCTTGTAGTCGAGACTGCAGAAACTTGTACAGTGTATTTTATTTTTGTCTTTATTTGTGAAAAAATCCCTGATCCTGATGTGCGTTAGAATAACAGAATGATTCAGGTTGGGAGGGAGGTTAGTCCAACCTCCTGTTCAGAGCAACCACCTATTAGTTCAGAACAGGTTGCACGGAGCTTTGTCAAATCAGCTCTTGAAAACCACCCCCAAGAGAGACCTCACAGCCCCTCTGGACCCTGCCCTGATGTCCAATAACTCTTGCAGTGTTTTTCTCCATCCTGTATATCCAGTTACAAACTTAGCTATTTCAAATCATGACCACCGTCTCTCCATCTCCTGTAAGCATTGCTGACCCACACAGTGCCCATTGGCACTGGGATGCTAACACAACGCCAAAGTTGCTCCTGCTCCTGGCTGAGCCAGACACATCCCAAAGCCTATTTTTGCAAGGGTAGTGCTCTAGACACCTCTCAATTGCTTCCATTGGATCTCTTGTAGTCAAGTATTTCTTGAACATGCTTCTATATTTTTCAGACTCATTTTCTACATTACTTAGATGAAAAGGGAAGAAAAGAGGTGAGAGGGAAGGAAAGGGAAATAATATGCATGAATTTAAGTTAAAAACATAGGAAGAAAATGGTACCTAACTTGAAAAAAAAAAAGGAAAAATGCAGGCAGAATACAATTTAATCTACTTTGGAATAATTTATCAAATTGAAACAGAGGATGCACTGAATGGCCACAGTGCCTCATTTCTTCTACTTAGTAACACTGATTATTCAAAGAGCACCAGCATAATTTCATTGCACATTTCCTTCCACGTGTTGTTTCAGAGAAATAAGGCTGATAATTTCACAGCAGGCTGAACTGAAGGATGGATAGAGCTGGTCTCCCATTATTTTATTGTGTGACAGAGTGAGTGATTACCCAGTGAATTAGCTCAGTGCTGTATAGGGAAACTTTCACTTTGAAGTTAAATTCCTAGGGGTTTATATGTAAACTACAACTGAATTCCCAAAGAAGGGAGGTGGGAGACCTTAAAAATAATTGAAAAATTGTGTTTCAAAGATCTGTTCCTCAGGCCCTGACATCAGACTCCTAGCAGATAAACGACTGTTCCTACAACCCAGTAAAGGATTAAGTCCTTATCTTTCTACCACTGTGTGGTACTTCTGATTTATACCTATGATGCACAGCCCATGGCAGATACTTGTGTGTTGACTGGTTATCACAGGAAGGTGTAGGTGGCACAGAGGAAAGACAGCTCCTCTTTCCATTGTGCTGTCCATCAACTAGGAGGCAGTTATGTGACTTATTTAGCTCCTATCCCCTCCCTGCTCTCTTTATGGTACCTCACTCCCCTAAAAAAAGACAGAAACTTTGCCTTCTACAGCTTTGATCTTTGCAGAAGATATAGAGCAAACATCAGCACAGGACATCTGAGATCTCAGGAACTACAGGAACAGATGTTTCTCTCAGTAATACTATGACTAAAATTTGTCCATGTTTGGTATGGAAATTGTTTATTTCTTACTTAAATATAAGCAACATTCCTTAAATGTACGGATATGTTGTAAGTTTCGTCAGAAAGTTGCAAGAATCACAGTGATGCAGCTTTCTGTTTGTGCTGAAGTTTCAGTAATTTGCTGGTTTAGAAGAAATCAGCCTGGGATGAGAGAAAGAGCCCTTGCGAAATGTATTTGTATCCAGATCCAAAACAGCAAGAGACCTAGGTAAAGGTTTTTTTCCTGATAACTCCTTTTTGCATTTAACAAAAGAAAGAGAAAAAGAAAGAAATTTATTTTACCTAGTTGAGAAATGGAGAAATTTTTAGGTATGCAGACCTTGAGTTCTGGCTTTAGGACAAAAGTGCTCTGAATTCTGGATATTGTTAATTTAATTTTCCCACCCCTTTTACTTTGCATTGAAGCCCTTTATCTGCCTTTTTAAGAACTGTCACAGTTGGTTGTTAAAGTGTATGCTCTACACGTCCTGCAGCGCATCATTTACCAATGCTCAACTGTTGCTAAACTGTGAGTGCAAAGCAGCACTTGATCTGTGACACAGATTTCTCCTCTGTTTCTGTGCAAACCTGGTGTCCCTACTGCCAAAACAGAGAGCTGCTGTTGCAGTTTGTCTGTGAAGAAGTGCTAACATCATTTCTCTCATCTCCTCACTGGCTGCCAGGCTGCTACTACGGGTGAACATCTTTGCCTGTGTTAATGTGCAAGGTGTCAAAAGATCCTTTTTTCAGCTCAATAGTTTTCAAGCCCATTCACTGCACCGAGATCACAAAGGTCAGCTTCTACCATTGTCCAAAGACTGCCTGTTTGAAAAGAAAATGCTATTGACCCTGGTCACAGATCTGGTGTGAAGACGCTTTGCAGTTTGCCACTCGGGCTGGCAGGAGAGCACAGTGCAAAGAGAAGAGCTGAGTGGCTTGGTGGAGTTCTGCATTTTCATAAAAGCAGCAGGCTTAAAATAAAACTTGTCAAGGAGCTAACCTGTAAGTCTCATTCTCACATCAAATGGAGTCCATCAGAGAGTTCATGATTGGACAATATGAGCAGATGAAGAGATGCTGCTGGCCAATCTCTAAAACTGAAAGCAGTGGGAAAAATTAAGCAGTGTAGAGTGATGGATAATTTCTCATCACCTTTTTTGAAGGAGAGCTTTTATTGATTCAGAAGTGAGTGTAATTGTCTGACATGTTGTTTTCAGATGTTTCTTTCCAGCGTATTTCCCATGAAACCAGACCAGGGTGTTGTTAAACTGAGCTGTCTTAACTGTCAAACAGTAAAATTTGTTAATGGGAAGAAAACCAAAAGAGACATTAAAGAGGCAGAAAGAGAACATTTCACATTTTCCCCTTTCTTTACATGGTAGTTGAAAAAAATGCCCCCAAACTGTCACACGTGATACTTTATCCCAAGGGGTGGACAGACCGTGAGTTAACACAGAAATGCTATGAAAGTTTATTCTTCATACAACACAAGCACCATCTGCTTTGGCCTTAGGAGGTCTCTAAGATGACTCAAGCACTCATCTGCTATATTTTGCAGCCTCATGGCAAACTGTAGTGATTTTTGCAGAACTAGCTGAAGTCTACCTTTGATGCATCCAGTGCAGGGTGACATGTGAAAGGTATGGCTTGTGGCCTGCCAACATCCCTGTGTCCTGTGCTCTAGACACTTACTCCTAATTCCATTTTGATGTTTTTGCAGGCAGAGGTCTGTAGGCATTTAGAAACCATTGTCTCACTGACAGGCAAAAACGTTTTAGTCTCATAAGCCTGTCATTTTTCCAAATGATGGCAATAACTCTTAAATCACTGAGGTGGTTTAAAAATATTAGTTTTATTTTCTTGCGTTATGTTGTGCATATTGTATCTCTTTCTTAGTGCTTTTTGTCTGTTTTTCCAGCACAGACAGTGAATTTGCAAGTTCCTCTGACAGACCTTTAATTTAAAAAAATTACACACAAGTTTGGGCTCTTCACTAAAACATGCTTTTGGAAGATCTCACCATTTTACTTTTCTCCTTGAGCTTTGCTAATGCTAACATATTGCTTGTTCCTAACCATTTGTGTTCCTCACCTAAGTGCAGATCAGTGAAACATCATACTTAGATCACTTTTCAAGAAACTGCATTGAGGTCTAGAAGAGCCAATTTGTCTTGTCTAACATTAATGACTGTGTTTCCCAGATGAAGACAGATGACACAGGTCATTCCTTTTAATGACACTACAGGAATCAGAAACAACTCAGGGGGTCATACAGGCCCTCATCTGTTTATTTCAAGCGAACCCTGAACACGTGTTGAGAGTTTGTGCTGCCTCATTAATACACAGAAATGCTGCCTTGTTTGTCAACCTCAACAAAATACAGCTAACATCAAACTGGAAAAAAAACCCAAGAAAATGAAAGGCACATTTTTTAAGGAATGCATTACCTTTCATGCTGGCTTTCCTTTCCCAGCTTACGGGATGCTGAGTGGAGAGTGAGGCTGGGAAGGAAGCTGGGACTCTGAGTGGTGTTGTCTAGCGCCTGAGGGATGCCACAGGAAACATTCATTGCTAGGTCACAAGTATGTTGCACTGTACAGACATTTGGTCTTTGTTCTGCCTCATTAAAGCTGCTCTTTTGGAGCACTGTTTGCTGTGGTAGTGTGGATGCATTGTCAAGTGTCAGACACCCAGGGCAAATGATGGATAGTCCAGACAGGGGAGGTGGGTTGTGGAGGAAAGGACTCAACGAACAGTTTACACTGTGTATAAATTAAGCTAGCACAACATGCCATCTTTAAAAATTAGAATCATAAAATTACTTATAAATGTAGAGGAAAAAAAAAACCCATGGTTGAGTTTATTTTATTTTTAGCATGGTTTGGTTAAATTTCAAAGTGTGTAATGCAGTCATAGATAATGATGAATTGTTTATAAATTAAACATTGGTCTAGATTACATTTTGAAAAACACTATTGCTTCCTATTGCCCTGAAGTATTTATCACAGCACTACTCAGATCTGCAAAATTTTTTGTATTTTTGGATTGAATTTGGCCTTCTAACATGCCACATTCCTATGATACATCCAATAGGCTGAACTATGCACAAAACAGTGTTCAACTACAGGAGGAAGTGACATCAACAATTCTTTAAAAAATTTCATTACTGCAGGTATCATGTGAAAAGGAAGGGTCAAGGAAATGTATTCACCTGGGCTGAATTCCACTGAAATGCCTGATCATAATGTTTCCTTGTGGCATCTTGAGAGGGTTCTCTGCTCATTTCTTAAGGCCAGTGAATAATTTCCTCTTCAGTAGCATTTTACTTTCTTCATAGATTAGGAGATCAAATGTAGTGTGAACTGGTTACTTAAAATTACACAGGAAAATTATCCTCTGTATATTTATCCAACGTGAAACTTGGGACAACAACCAAATATTGCAAACTTTCACCAGCCGTTTGGAGAGGGATTAGAGCAGAGTATCAGGGAATATAAGTAGTAGTAAGTGGGTACCAGGCCAGAACCTTTGGAATGGTGAGATCTTTCTTTCTTCTATCAGCATATCAGCTTTGCATTTATCAAGGCCAACAAACTTTAGTGTTTGTGCAGTACTACATCTCTGAATGTTAAAAGAAATACCTGTGCAGGCTGGAGCTGAAGAAGATTCTATACTTAACCACAACCATAGAACCAAGTTGCATAAGTTTCTTCCTATACTAAGGTTCCATTTATAAATAGTTTGTAAAGCATTAATACATTACTAATAGACATTAACCAACAGTGATAAAGTTTGACAACATGTTTATAAACATTGCCTTAGAATTAGCTACATTACCTTCCCTAGCTTTGTTTATAGCCATTTACAGCATAGATTGATCATGCCTATAACAAGCTCAAAGCCTTCATTAATCACATACTGCTCTTGCAAGAATGTAACCTTAAAATAAAGCCTGGACAGCTCTTCCCCATTTCAATTCTGCAAGGAAAGAAGCCCCCATAAGTCAGAAGCTGGTTCTTGCACAGCTCAGTGCTGCACTTCAGGCAGTGCCTGCACTGAAAGGGCTTCAAACTTGTTTTCAAAACCATGAGTACTGATCAGAAGCCATACATTTCTCTGAGCCAGCTTTGTTTCCAGAACATGGCAACATGGCCAGTTTTGCAGACATAGGGATATAGACAAACAATTATGTGAAATTACCAAACACTTTCTGTGAAACAAAAATTACACAAAAGTGAACAGTCCAAAGAACCTTTTCTGGAAAAAACAGAAGTTCAGTAGATTTTATGGAAGGCAAAGCAAGTGTAACGTTTGAGAGCTTCTCTGAAGTGAGGCTTTTTCCATCATCCTCCAGACTACAGTAATTGCAGCAAGTGCATGTATGCCCTACAGCTGACCTTCTAAGTTATGAGGGTCTACAAAGTATTGCTGAGGCATGGACAGAGGTAACTAACAGAGAAAGCCAGGTCCATGAGTATGGTAGAACAGTGCAAGACTGTGACGTTTATAGAGGGTCTTCTCAGATGTTGGGGAAACACTGAGTTTTGCCTGAAGGTGAGCAACATGTTCTACCCCAAGGTTATACTGCTTTTGTTGTGGAAAGCAAAGTAACTGCTGAAATTTCAAAAGTGGTCTGGAGACTGCAGCCCCAGCTCCCACCAGTATGGGCAGAGACATGCGCTTCTGGGAATTTCTGTATGCCTAAGCCATCCGTCCGAACGCATCCTTCCTCCAGCAGCACCAGTCAGTGTCACCCAGCATCAAAGGTATTGGCACAAGGCAGCAGGGTCAAAGATGATGATGAATGCACATTTTAGCCATGACTGAGCTTTATACCTCTCAGGAAAAAAAGCCCAGGGGTGTACACACTAAATAAAGGGACTGAGATGTGACATTAGAAGCCCATTTTTTTTTTTAAGGCATGAGTGAGAACCATGAGTCACTGAGTGATAGTCCAGGAGCCAATTCTGAGCCAGCACTAGCTGATGGACCTGCCTGGCAGAACAGAGAGTTACTACAAGTTCCAGTCACCCATAGAGCTCTGGCACTGCACTTTTTCTGTTGCATCTGCTGCTCTGCACAGTGTTGCTGCAGCACAGCATCACACCCTGCTGTGCAGACACAACCCCTTGCTTACAAGGCCATGCAGAAGTCACTAAGATGCACCAAAGAACCCCAGCCTTAGACATCATCGCTATATGAAAGCTACAAAGGAAATAAAATTGCTTTTATTTATGCAAGACATGCCATCTAATAATTTAGAGCTAAATCCAGTGCTATTATTTTTCCTTTGCTAAATTAGTGTTATTGCTACTTGCAGAGCAGCAAGTGCAAGAGTTAGTGAAAGCCTCCGTATTTATTTAACCAGGGAAAGAACCCTTGAGATGTATACATAGCAGATTAGTCAAACTGAACAGAACAGTCTGAAAATTACTGTCTTGAGATGTATGCCCTGATTTCTAACTGATGAACTCTATGGAGGAGTTATCAATGCGAAGGGAAGGAAATCTTTTAAAAGTCAGAGATGCTTGTAAAAATTTTGCAATAAGGTCCACTAAGTTAAAAGTGTTTAGGAAAGAATGTAATTCTAGTTTCTAGGCACTACCTCAAGACAGATTTATAATGACTCATAAAGTATTCATTTGATTATATATTGCTGTGCTGTTTTCAGCACCCCTATCACGGAAGAGTCTGCTGTCCTCATTAATGCCTACTGCAAGCTTTCAAATGCTTTTGGACATGACAGCTTATTTGTTTTGGGTTTTTCTTAAATGAACTGTTTCATTCTAGAAGTAAAACAGCACTTCACTAGTAGTAGATGGAAGTTAAGAGCCAATTGCTATTTCCGTTCCAAAATGTTTTTCTAGAGTTAAAAGCACATCAAGATGGAATTTGAGATACAGACCCAAACTTATTTTTAACTTGCTGTACTCCATTAACTTATTTCTAGAGATGCTATACATGAAAGTACCAAATGTCATTTTTTAGACTTCCTAGAGAATAAAAGACTTATATTATTCTGAAGAATAATAGTCACTTAATCCTTTGTGTGGATGGCTGCTCTCAGCAATTAGTAGGCAATGCAAACAGCTGAATTATTTAACTTTGCAAAGTGGCTGATGTTAAGCTTAATGGCTGAACTGTGCAAGCATATGTCTGCTGAAATTCAGGGCAGCAACAAATGTCAAGTAAACAGCAATTATCCCACAAATACTTGGCATTTTAGGTATTTCTCATGTGAACGTGACAGTAATTTTAGGACGTTTGCAGATTTCAAGTAGGATGAATCTTAAAAAATGCACAATAGTAAGGGCTTTGATTTAGATACAGGCTTGAGTTTCCAATTTCAAATTACATTTCTATTCTAAAAGATTTCTTAATTGGATTTTAGATGAAATTAACTTTAAATTTTAAATGCTTTCCTACGTGGAATGAAAATAATTGATAATTTTTTCTTCCCTTTTTTTGCATTGACAGCTTCCCACTCAAACTACGTATGCTTTGGATGCTGGTGCAGCAGATATATATGGCTGGAAAAATCATGCCTTTCTGGCTGCAGCAGTGATACTCATTTGCAAAGTCATCTTTATGTCTCAAATGACAGCTCTGAAGGATCTCTGTCCTTGCCCCCTGAAGTGTTCTAGACAGGGCTTGTTCATGCAGAGCAGGTAGTGCAGGGGAGGGAGTTTCCTTTGCATGTTCTCATGTGCCTGCTGTTCAGCATAACACAAATACATCTGTGACAAATTCCCCTGAAAACCCCCAGGTGGGCAGAAGGTGAAGGATTGCACACTAGTATCTAGTGCCTTCACTCAGGGATATGATAGGAGGCAGTTCTTCCACCAGTGGCACAAAGATGGAAGCGATAAAAAATTAATACCCTTACTGTGTGGCGCAGTCAGTAGTCATTACTGTAACTTCCCTTACTCCTGTTCAGAGGAAGTATCTACAGGGGTGGGTTTTTTGGTGTTTTTTGGTTTTTTTCGTTTTGTTTTGATTTGTTTTTTAGTTGGGTGGTTGGGGTTTTTTGTTAATTTTTTGGGGGGGGGGATGGAGGGGCGGTGTTTGGTTTTTTGGTTTTGTTTTTTTTTTCATTGCCTACTTAGGAAATGGATGGAGAAGGCTGTTTTCCACCACCTGCATTCAGTCATCATGCTGCATGGGAGTACCTGCTTCTGGGAACGTTATGATTAATAACTGTTACAAGGAAACCTTATGATAAGAGATTTCTGAACGTCTCTGAGACATCTGAATCACAATGTTATTCATAACGTGACCTAAAACCTGATAACTAAATATGGGGTTAAAGGCAACTTTCTGCGAAGTTTTGATGGGTGCTGTCCCATCAGGCTGGAAGATGGTTTAGTAGTCAGCTACTGATGAATAACCATTCTTAGTCACTATCCAATGAATCAGCTTGTAAAATCCCAAAAGGCTGTCACGTCTTCCTTGTATACTAGTGAATAAACCTCCACATCTGGCTGCCAGAACATCTTGTAGGCAAAAATGCTGTTTATGAAGCAGTCTTTGGACACAGTGAAACAGTCCCTAATAGGTACAATGTGAGGTCATGGCAATCTAGGTTATCCTTTATCTTAGAGATGTAAGCTGTGCTAAGCACAGACTTTGGAAAAAACAAGAAAGGATCAAAAATCCCAGAAGCCAAATTTGGATCAGTTTTCCCTGCCTTCCTCCCATTCTGTTGCTAAAGTAGGACTGGGAAATCTTTCAAAAACAATTGCCCACTTTCTTGACCTCCTGCATGAAACTGTGGCATAAAAGAGAAACAAGCCTTGCATACAGCTCTGGCAGGGATTCTTAGAAATGCTGAGTCTCTAAGCAGCCCTTGAGATAGCTGAGGGAGGTGCATAGTGCTCAACAGGGTCAGCTGTGCTCTTTTGCCACAGTTTCATCCAGAGGAATAAAGGAGGACAGTCCCTACTGACAGAAAGCTTCAGGTCACTCCACTAATGATCTAATTAGATTGGAAAAACTAGCCATCCTATAGCCATCCTAGTCAGTGCTAAACATAGCAATGGAAAAAGGAAGTATTCCTCATACACTGATGCCAGTAAAATACTCTTAGTGTAGCTATAATGTGTCTTAAGCACTTTGGAACATGAAGAATGCTTCTTCCTCGATTCTTGCAGTGTCTATACTGTTAGAAGCCACATTTAAGACAATAACCAAAGACATAAATCTCTAAAACTCTGAATATTTTTTTTCTTCTGACAAGGCCAGATACCACAAAAGCCACTAGTCACAATAATGGATAATTTTGTTCTCCTAAGAGAGGACATAAAATATCTAACTTGGTTCCTGGAGTGTGTAGAAGGTAACTTCCAGACACAGCTGGTAGGGGAACCTACCAGGGCATGCCCTGCCAGACCTGCTGCTCGCAAACAGAGAAGGGAAGTGGGAGATGTGGTGGTCAGAGGCTATCTTGGGCACACTGACCATGGAATCAATCACAGAGTTTTTGATTCTTGGAGAAGCAAGGAAAGTGATCAGCAAGATACTTGAACCTTGGACCTTGGCCTCTTTGGGACACTGGTTCAGAAAGTCCCCTGGGAAACAGCATTTAATAACAAAGGGGCCCAGGAAGGCTGGACATACTTTAGGGAGGAAATGTAAAACTTGCAGGAGCAGGCCATCCCCGTGTGGCAATAGATGAGCTGGCAGGGAAGAAGACCAAGCTGGCTGAACAGGGAGCTTTAGCAGTAGAGAAAGAAAAGTTCCCTTTGAATGAGGGAACCCATCCAATGCTCAGGGACAGTACAAGGCTGGTTTTAGGTCATGCAGAGAAAAAGAAAAAGAAAGACAGAAGTCCAACTAGAACTCAATCTGCTCAAAATTGGTGTAAAATATAATAAAAAGAATTTTTTTAATATATTAACAATAAAAGGAGTGCCAAGGAAAACACCATCCTTTATTGGGCCCAGCATGGAACATTGTAACCAAGCATAAGGAAAAAGCCTAATGCTTCCTTGGCCTCCATCTTTAGCAGTAAGACCAGTTATCCCCAGGGCAACTGGGTGTCTGAGTTGATCAACACCCTCCTGCAGGGAGCAGGATAGACCCCATGCAAACCAGGAGGAAATAAATCATCAGTGATCTGCTGTGGCTCTTAGAACTCACAATTCTGTGGGACTGGATGGATTCCTCCACCAGAATTGAGGAAGCTGGCAGAAGAGCTCACCAAGACACTCTCCATCATTTATCATCAGTCCTGGTTAACTGAGGAGGTCCCAAATGACTGGAGGTTGTTCACTGCCCATTTACAAGGGTTGGAAGGAGGATCCAGGGAACTACAGGCCTGATCTTGGTATCCAGGAAGGTTATGGAGCAGATCATCTTGCATGTGATCACACGGCATGAACAGGACAACCACAGGATCACAGTCTTCACAGGCTTAGGAAAGGCAGTCTTGCCTGACCAACCTGATCTCCTTCAGGTGACCCAGCCAGCAGATGATGGAAAGGCTGTGGTGTTGCCCACATGGATTTCCATAAGGCCTTTGACACTGTCATTCTCCTGTAAAAGCTGGCAGCCCATGACTTAGACAAGAGCTCTCTTTGTTGTGTAAATGTTCTGGATGATTGAGCCTAGAGGATAGTGGTGAATGGTGGGTGCTGCATCCATTTGGTGCTGTGCCTCAGGACTCAGTAGTGGGGCCGGTCATGTTTAATATCTTTATTGATGATCTGGATAAGGGGATTGAGTGCACCTTCAGTAAGTTCATGGATGACGCCAAATTGAGTGGTCGTGCAGATCTGCTGGGGAGCAGAAAGGCTCTGCAGAGGGATCTGGGCATGCTGGATAAATTGGCCAATGCCAAATGTATGACATTCAACACGGCCAAGTGCCTACACTTCCTACAATTCAGCCACAAAAAATCCATGCAGGCTTAGGACAGAGTGGCTAGGAAGGAAGTCAGTGGAAAAGGACCTAGGGGTGCAGGCTGACAGCCAGCTAGGTGGTCACTGGTATCCTGGCTTGTATCAAGGACAGTGGGGCCAGCAGGACCAGGGCAGTGATTGTTTCCCAGTGCTCAGCACTGGTGAGGCCACACCTTGAATGCTGTGTCCAGTTCTGGGCCCCTCACTGTAAGAAGGACATTGATGTGCCGGAGTGTGTCCAGAGAAGGGAACAAAGCTGAGGAAGGGCCTGGAGTATAAATCTTATGAAGAGCTGCTGAGGAAGCTGAGGTTGTTTAGCCTGGAGGAAAAGAGGCTCAGAGGTGACTTTATCACTCTCTCTACAAACAGCCTGAAAAGAGGCTGCAGCCAGGTGGGGGTCAGCCTCTTTTCCCAGGCAGTAAGTGGCAGAATAAGAGAACATTGTCTCAAGCTGCCCTAGGGGAAGTTCAGGTTGGACACTAGGAAGAATTTCTTAATGTAAAGGGTCATTAAACATTACAATGAACTTCCAAGGGGCTGGTGGAGTCACCATCCCTTCAGGTCTTCAAGAAATGAATGAACATAGCACTTAGTGCTCTGGTCCAGTTGACAATGCGTTTATCAGGCAAAGGTGGGGCTCGATGACCTCAAGGTCTTTTCCAGCCTAAATGATTCTGTGATTCTCAAGTACATATCCAAAGTATTCCGAACTTGAATAGGTCTTTGAGAGGATTTTAGGGTTTGGTCTCCTGAAAAAGACACTGCAAAAAGAGCAGAGTTTTATTCTCATTTCACTCAGATTTATTTAACTGGCACAGGCCTAAAAGAAGTTGGGAAAAGCCATTTGTACAGCTGTGTGCAGCAGTGAAGTGCACAAGAAATGGCAAATCCTCAGTCAGGATGAGGAACTTCAGTCAAACAGCCTGTGTTCATGTTCTCCTGAAATCTCTTTCTCAAGGACTGCATTCACCTGATAGAACAGGACCTGAGAAGCTCTTGTCAAGGTGTAAGCATCAGGGGAACAGATAGACAGATGTGACCAATTCCAGGGAGCTTTGGGACAGCTCTGCAGAGAAACATCTGGCATGCCACAATGATGTAGGAAAGTGTTTCCTTTTTCTGGCTCTAAACTGTGGTCAGTCACAGTGAAGACCATGTGCTAGTACACCATGGTCCAGGTCAGTGCCTGGCAGGGGGTAGGGAACATTCAGTTACACTACAGATTCCCTACGTTGCAGGTCTGGTGGAATATCCCTCTCCACTGCCTGTAAAACACTGCAGTACTTTTAGCAAAGACAATGATTCAGATCACAGGTGGGAGGCAAATGCCCAAGAAGGTAGATCTCCTTGTTTGTATATGCCTTGAAGATAAACACATGAAAGAAACAAACTCATCCCATCTTAGAAGTAGGAAGACAGTCTCCTGACACACAAGATGGTGTGGCACAGCCACAGCTCCTGACTCACTGTCACCTTCCCCACACAGGTTGCTGCTGGCCTTGCTGAATAAAGGGCAGGATCCAGGCTGGCCAATGTTGGCTTCTGTTATCCTAGCAGATAAAGGTTCAAAAGATCGCACAGGTAGGCATATCCCTGCCCAGTGCAACACACATCCTTCATGGACATCGCCAAGATCCTGCAGATAAAATCTGTAGGAAGGACAACACCAATAATACTACCATTAAATCAGCACTCTGATCACTTGAATAAACTTCCCACTTTCAGTTCTCACAAGGTCCTCCTAACTACATGCAGCTTGAAGATAAGGTATCTGAAATTTTCATCTTGGGGTCTCTGTTACCACTAACATTCTGTCTAACATAATTCTGTCTTTGTGACAGAATTAGAGCTGTATTAATTACAAATATGAGATTATCAAGATCTGTGTCTCAAAAGTAAAAAGGAACAATATTAAGCTCTTATTCTCAGTATTATTTTTGCATGGACAATCACACAAGAAGAAATTTAAACTTGCTTTATTAAACATTGATTCCTCCATTTGTATGTTTTTTGTAGATGGATCCTGATTCGTGTTTCAACAGCCTGACCTCAAATTTATGTGGTGCTCAGGAGAGAAGTAATGTGGTTTATGCAGTAAAAATAGATCATTATTTCTCTGTCGTTGCAATGTGCAGAGTTAACCCCATTCTGATGTTTACACCTTTCCCTTTCTCTGTTTTCTTTCACTCTCCAGTAGTTACAAAGTATTTAAAATAGGATGAAAATGAACTGCTATTTATTTCCTCAATTATTATGGCTTTCATTATTCTATTACCTGAAAGCTTCATAAACATGCAATTATCACCGCGATGACACTAGAGGCTATTATCCTCTTCTCACAGCAGAGGGTGAGAAGAAGCAGAAGTAAAAATATGTGTGCTGTTCGAGATAGGCTGGACCTCTGTGGTATATCAGAGAAGTCAGTGTTGTACACATCTATGAGATCCAGGCCCAGGTTAATGTTAATTCCCAAGAGCCTAGCACACTTAAAAACCACTTAAAAATGAGAAGGTGCGGGAAGGTGCGGGAAGGTGCGGGAAGGGAAGGTGCGGGAAGGTGCGGGAAGGTGCGGGAAGGTGCGGGAAGGTGCGGGAAGGTGCGGGAAGGGAAGGGAAGGGAAGGGAAGGGAAGGGAAGGGAAGGGAAGGGAAGGGAAGGGAAGGGAAGGGAAGGGAAGGGAAGGGAAGGGAAGGGAAGGGAAGGGAAGGGAAGGGAAGGGAAGGGAAGGGAAGGGAAGGGAAGGGAAGGGAAGGGAAGGGAAGGGAAGGGAAGGGAAGGGAAGGGAAGGGAAGGGAAGGGAAGGGAAGGAAGGGGAAGGGAGGGGAGGGGGAGGGAGGGAAGGGAAGGGAAGGGAAGGGAAGGGAAGGGAAGGGAAGGGAAGGGAAGGGAAGGGAAGGGAAGGGAAGGGAAGGGAAGGGAAGGGAAGGGAAGGGAAGGGAAGGGAAGGGAAGGTGCGGGAAGGGAAGGGAAGGTGCGGGAAGGGAAGGGAAGGGAAGGTGCGGGAAGGGAAGGGAAGGGAAGGTGCGGGAAGGGAAGGGAAGGTGCGGGAAGGGAAGGGAAGGGAAGGTGCGGGAAGGGAAGGGAAGGTGCGGGAAGGGAAGGGAAAGGGAGAGGAAGGGAGGGGAGGGGATGGGAAGGGAGGGGAAGGGGGGGGGAGGGGAGGGAAGGGAAGGGAAGGGAAGGGAAGGGAAGGGAGGGGAAGGGAAGGGAAGGGAAGGGAAGGGAAGGGAAGGGAAGGGAAGGGAAGGGAAGGGAAGGGAAGGGAAGGGAAGGGAAGGGAAGGGAAGGGAAGGGAAGGGAAGGGAAGGGAAGGGAAGGGAAGGGAAGGGAAGGGAAGGGAAGGGAAGGAAGGGAAGGGAAGGGAAGGGAAGGGAAGGGAAGGGAAGGGAAGGGAAGGGAAGGGAAGGGAAGGGAAGGGAAGGGAAGGGAAGGGAAGGGAAGGGAAGGGAAGGGAAGGGAAGGGAAGGGAAGGGAAGGGAAGGGAAGGGAAGGGAAGGGAAGGGAAGGGAAGGGAAGATGCAACTTTCACAGTTCTCCTCTAAACCAGGCAAGCATTGCCACTTTCTGAGCTCACTTTTTCATCTATCAAGGAGAGCAAAGTAAATCCCAGCACCTATAGCTCTTCCAGCCTTGATCAACACTTCCTTCATTCTCAGTGTTACTTGATACATCTATATTGCTTCCTGGAGTAGCTGAGGGACTTCTTGTGACTGAAGGTGACATGGTAAGAGGGGAATCTCAATACCTGAAGCAGCAGTGCCACTGCCTCCACCTTCATTTGCCCACTGGATGAGACAAGGATGTTAGAAATAACTGTCAGGGTAATGCACCCATGAAAACTTCCAAACATCTAAAGGAGATAAACTCCTCCAAACCCTGCTGATTTCCTTAAATGGCTTGGAGGAGAAGAAGGAGCAGGCCTTCAAAAACATTAAAGGGAGTAGTTTAACCCATTACTATATTTTCTGGAGATTTGTCCAGGACCAGCAGGTATAGCCTTGTTGTGGAGACCTTGCCTCACATGCTTTGAGATATTACTTTGTCTTTAATTCTGGAGCTGGCATATGGATTGTTACTATTTCCTTCATTGAATGTAGTCTCCTGAAGTAACGCTACTTGGCTTAATGGACCTCTAACCTGATTCTCTGTATCAGTAGTGAAGTTCAGTTATAAGCAAAAAGATTTCCAAAGAAAGGCTCATAACATTGGAATTGCTTGCATACAAAATATTTGTGGAGAAGAGAAACAAACCATGCAATGGCATGTCCTCACTATGCTCCCAAGTGTTTGCAGCACTGGGCAATTTTATATTTGCTTTTGAAAGCTTTTCATGCTTTCCCCACTGTCTCACAGCAAACATAATATAGACTGTGTCGATGCATCAGCTGAAAGTTGTGTCAGCATTGAAATCCCAGTTCATTGGCACCAGAAGGAACTTAGGTGCACTTCTCCCAGCAACCCTGACAAAATTCTTTATTGGAAGCATTCCTGTTCTTCCTTCAAGACATGACACCCTGACTGAAAATCACAGAAATACCCTGAATGCTGCCCAGTGCTGTGAAGGTACCCAACCTGGCCACAGCAGCCTGAGCTGCAGGCAGCACTGTCTATCTGATTTCCAGGTCTTCCTGCGTTATTATATTGTGTTTCCTTCATTGGAGAACTCTCAGTTTGTGGTTAGCTGCCTTTAAGCTGTTCTGGTAGTTTAACACCTATAACCTATAGAAGTGTAGACACCTTTTGTGAGAAGCATAGAGAATGAAAATGGCTAAGCTCTCAACATGTGGGAAAATACTGTGCCATTGAAATGCTATCAGCGGCTCCAACATTTTTATAACCTTTTTAAACCAACTTAGGGAAGAACACTTTTTGCAAGGCACAGCAGAGTACTTCATTGTGTTTCTAATAAGAAATGACAAATCTTTGATTTAATGAAAATGCGTTATTCCCAACTGAGAAGCCTAGATAAAGAGAATATTATAACTTTGGATGTTGTGTGGTACGATCCCAATTTCTGCTGAAAACACAGCCTTTAAGGGTAGATGTTGTTTATATTAGAATGCAGTCTAACTACATAAATGCACATTCTGCTTCCTTATTGTCCAGCACACCCCAGCACACTTATGCATTATTATTTCAGTCTAACTGTCTGATAGTTGACCAAACTAAGCAATTCTTTCTTCATCCACACATTGTTTTAAAGCTTACAAGTTAATCTCTTTATACATGAGGGGCTGTGGCATGTCAAAAAAGGTCAATGATTCATAGTGACTAAGAATTTAGGTATAAGAACAAATTTGTACCAACAAGTTCACAAGCAGTCTCAAAGGATGCTTCTTCAATGTTCATCACATAAATACTGCAAAGAATATCTCTGAAGTTTTTTAGGGCAAACACTCTTTACATTGCCATTTGCACATTTGCATCAGGCCAGCTGTGTGTAAACTGTGAAGAATCCACTTTTTTTTTTTTTTTTTGTGGTAGGGATGCTAATGTTTCATCTCAAAACTTACTGATATTTGTACAACTAGTGCTCTTACCCTCTGAAGGAGAACCTGAAATCTTTGCCCAATATAACACCTCAGTTTTAGCAGAGGCTGCATTAAAGGAGTAATGCCTGCCAGAAAAAGCAAACACCTGGCTTGACTTCTGCCATTTCACACACCAGAATTTCCAATGTTGGCAATTTACACTGGCAATTTGCAATTATTGCAGTTCAGGCTCAAGAATATGCATTGCTTCTCCTAAAGTTCCTACTTGTTTAAGTCACTACTTGAAAATTGGAACTTTGCTTTTACTAAGAGAGAAACATTTCAGCTTTGAGAGCTTTTGACAGGATCTGTAGAACGCAGAGGGGCTTCCAGTTGCGATTCTTGCCTTGCCCCAGGATGGAAAATACAGATCTACATGACTATAGGTTATATTTTTGTATGGTGGAAAAAAAAAAACCAAAACGTTCTTCAAAATGGGTTTTACTGACATTTTTTCTCACTAGAGGAAGTAATCCTTCCTCCTCCACCCACTTCAAGCCCAGAGCTATGGAGCTGTCTATATATGGATGATTAAGAAATCCAGCCACTTAACAAAAGGTCCATAAGCTTTTACTACCAAACAGTGTTTACCTAGTTATGTCAATCTTAACTTTGCTTTTTTGAATTTTTCTTTTTGTGTAGTGGAAATACACTGTTGACATTTGCTGTTGATTTTATCTCTAGTTCATTGACTGGATGGTAAAGATTTTGAGGGCCACTGAGTTTCTGCTGTAGTGTCAGTGCTTCAGACTTTTCCTGCAGTAACAGTTTGGTACAGCTAAAGGGCATCTCAAATGAACTGCACTGTTCAGTCTATCTGTTTTATAAACCATTTATTTTTCTCAAAAAAACTCAGGAAAATACACAAACAAAAAAAATGAGGTGGTCTGTAAGGGAGAACCCAAACCTGCATTTAGAACTGTGGCATTTGGTTCCCACAGCCTGAGAAGATTTCCACTAATGAGTGATATATCTGAGAGATTAGTCTGGGGACATGATTCACACTGCTGGTAACCTGTATGAAGCTGCAAAGTGTCTGATTTCAGGAGGTTTTATATTTAGCTAACAGAAACATGAATTAACAGGGAGAAAGTGATGGTGAGGGAAACGAGAAGGGCAAACACGAATTTACCAAACAGATAAAGCAGCTCTTCTTTTAACCATCTTACTGTGAGGCCTGTTACTGCACTGGAAGAGCAACCACATGCCCTTTGCTAGGCTTCTGATCAGTTCCCATGTCAAGAATGAGGCAACCTTTCAATCCTTCCATTTCAACACCTGTATGAATAATTGTCAAGAGCAATAATGGAGAAGGAAGGACCTTCAGCTCTGGACAGGTTCTCTGTAGTGGGATCAAAACACTCTCATAGTTATGGTTACATGGGTCCCCATGTACTCCCTCCTGCTCTCCCTGCCTGCAGGGCTGTGAGTCCCCATCTTGCCCCTGAACTTTGAAAGAATTGAGGGGAATGCTTCAGAAAATATCGGTTTGGTAGACAGCTTGGGAACCCTCCTTTATCTCTCTGTCATTCCCTGACTTTCTCATGCACTGAGTAAAAAGAACAAATAATTTGATACTAAATTTCTCTAAATAAAACTACAAACCAATGTTTTATAATTCTATACAAAGCCAATAGTCAGTTTTTCTGGCCTCTCCTCTATACCTCTGTGAGGAGTTCTTGAAATTCAGTCAAGTAATTTCCACATATATACAACAAAAGTTTACTGTTTACACAGGGCTGTGTTTTATTTAGTTTTTCCTTTGCTTTGGTCAATTTCACTCTCTTGAACTGAGAAACAAAGACTCCATGGTGACCTCCGAGACACTTATTTTTTGCATTTACATATTTCCCTTGGTGGTTGCTGGCCTTCAAATTGAAGGGGCAATCGGAGGCGGGTAGGAAGTAAGGTACAGGTATATTGTTAAATAGCTTAATGAATTTTTTTTTATACTGTACAAATCCACACACACAGAGATCAGTACACACATTTAAAGTCACACAACACATGTAAAGAGTCCATGTGGCTATTTGTAAAACGTAAAAGCTTTACCATATATTTCACTCCCAAAGGATTTATCACTTCCCATTAACAGGCTTACAAGTGAATCTTTTCAAGAAGAGTTATAAAAGGCTTAGACATATGCTTAAGTATAAGCAATTAAGCTCTTTCTTTTTTTTCTACCATGTGTTTAAGCACGTGTCTTGCTGTCAATGCATGCTTACACCTCAGAGCAGTCAGCAGAATATATGCTTTGGGGAGATGGCAAAAAGCTTTCTGAGTTGGTGCTATTGTCATGATGAAGATGTAGGAAGATGTAAGTGATGGTTAAAAGGCCAATCTGGGCTCCCAAAGTAATGATTGGAATTCCCCACATTCTTGAAATAAAAATGTAATTTCCAAAAATGTCAAAGTTCCTGAAAAGCATGCATCCCACCAAACTGCAAGGTCTTTAAGGTGTTTTAGCACCTAGGACCATTTGAATGTTTTGTCCTGTTTTACTTTTTCATCTTGCTGCTTAACTCTCAGACTACTCCTTCCCTGAAGCTGCTATCACTGTTTAGTATATTCCAAACATATTAATCTCTTCAGATGCCAGAAAAAGGCAGCTTAAAAACAAAAGTCTCCATTCACAATTGCAGGAGCCTGGGAATGCAGCTAATTGTGTCGGCATAGCTCCCTCTGCTGCTTCAGGATTAAAATATTTTTTTTCGCCCAGAAGCTACAGTATCAGTGTATTGTATCAGAATTCATGGCAAATGCTTTGCAACACAAGATTTTGTTTGCAAATTGTTATCTATAACTTTTTGGCTTAGGAAATCCAGGTAAGAATTTCTGCTTCTCCTGTTTGTTTGCACACACAAAGCATATACGTCAAAGCTGACTAAAGAAAAAATGCTTTGTTCATCCTCTTGTTAAAAGCAAATGCAAAATCAAACCCTGTGCCTGGTCCCATCAGATGTGCATTTGAACCTGAAAACAGCATGTTAGAAAACACTTACGTGGGTGGATAAAAGTTGAAGAACTGTTTTTGTTTCAAGCTACTAAAAATTATTAAAGAAGAAAGAGAGTGCTCTTACAACATTTCACAGAATCACAGAACCATGAAATCACTGGGATGGGAAGGGGCTCTTGAAGATCTTTTAGTCCAACACCCTGCTAAAGCAGATCACTCAGGATCACATCCAGGTGGGTTTTGAACATTTCCAGAGGAGATGCATCAACTTTCCCTAGGAGATTGTTCCAGTGTTTGGTCACTCCTGAAGTAAAGAAGATTTTCCTCATCTTCATCTAGACCTTCTTGTGTTTCAGTTTATGCCCACTGGTCCTTGCCCTGTTTCTGGGCACCATCAGGCAGAGCCTGGCTCCATGCTCTCACACCCTCCCTTCAGATACTTGTATGCCTTGATGAGGCCCCCTCTCATTTGTCTCTTCTCGAGGCTGACCAGGCCAAGCTCCCTCAGCCTTTACTTGTAAGAGAGATGCTCCAGTCTCCTCATCATATTCACAGCCTTCTGCTGGACCTTCTACAGTACTTCTTTAAACTAAGGAACCCACACAGCACTCCAGATGTGCCCCACCAGGGCTGAGTAGAGGGGCAGGATCACCTCCCTTGACCTGCAGGCAGTGCTCTTCCTAATGCACCCCAGGATCCCATTGGCCTTCTTGGTCCCCAGGACACACTGCTGGCTCATGGACAGCTTGTTGTCCACCAGGACCCCAGGTCCCTCTCCACAGGTCACCCCCAGCCTCTGCTGGTGCCTGGGGTTGTTCCTCCCCAGGTCTAGGACCCTGCACCAACCTTTGTTGAATTTCAGATGCTTCTTCTCTTCCCATCCCTCCAGCCCATCCAGGTCTCACAGAATGGCAGCACAACGCTCTGGGATGTTGGTCACTCCTCCCGGCTTTGTTGTCAGGGGACTCACTGAGGGTACACTCTGTCCCGGCCTCCAGGTCATTCATGAGTACATTGAACAAGACTGAAGCCAGAACTGACCCCTGAGGAACCCCACCAGCTACAGGCCTCCAGCTACACCCTGTGCCACTGGTCACAGCCCTCTGAGCTCTGTCATTCAGCCAGTTCCCCAGTTCACCTCACTGTCCTCTCAGCTAGCCCAGACTTCCTGAGCTACCTATGGGCATGTAGGGGAAACAGTGTCAAAAGCCTTACTGAAGTCAAGGCTAACTATCACTGCTCCCCCCTTCTTTCCTCAGCCAGTCATCCCACCTGGTCAAGCTTGTTTACACCTTGGTGAATCTGGTTACTCTTGATAACCTTTTTTTCATCCACATTCTTAGAGATGACATCTAGGATGAACTGTTCCATCAGAATTCCAGGGATGGAGATAAGACTGACTCATTTCCTGGGTACTCCTTCTTACCCTTTTTGACAGATTGGAGTGACAGTGGCATTTCTCCAGTCCTTGGGGATCTGCCATGTCCTCCATGATGTTCTAAAAATGATGGAGATTGGATTAGCAGTAACACTTCCAAACTTCTTCAGTATTCACAGGTGCGTTCTATCAGACCTCTTGGATTTGTGGGTTTCGAATGTGCTTAAATGATCTCTAAACCAATCCTCCTCCAGGGACTGGGATTCGTAAGGATAGGCATTAGCAGTAAAGAGAGGAGCAAAGTGGCCACTGAGCAACTGCCTTCGTCACAAGAGCACCCACCTCATTCAGCAGTGGGCCCTCATTTTCCCAAGTATTCCTTTTGCTTCTGATGTACTTGAAGCAGTGCCCCTTGCTGTCTTTGACATCAATTGTCAAATTTGGTTCCAAATGAATCTTAGCATGCAGCCCTGCCTGCTCTGGTATAATTTCAATATTCTTACTAAGTGGCCTGTCCCTTTTTCCAGAATCTGTAAACTTTCTTCTTCTGCTTCAGTTTTGCCAGAAGCTTCTTGCTCGTTTATGAAAGCCTCCCACCGCCTTTGCTTTCTTTCTTACTCAGAAGGATACACACATCTTGTGTGTCCTTGACTTTGGAGAAGGTGATGCTTTAATCACAACCAGCTTTCTTGGGCACCTTTTCCTTCCAGGGCTTTTTCCTATAATACTCTGCCAAGAGGATCCAAGAAGATGCCAAGATCTGATCTCCTAAAGTATAAAGTATTAGCTTGATGTGCACCCCTCCTGACACTCTAAGGATCCAGCGAAAGCTCCCACTGATCTTCACATTCCCCACCAGATCTTCCTTGTTGCTGAGAAGAAAGATCCAGTATATAATTTCTCTTTGTTGGCTCCTCTAACACTTGGAGAAGAAAGTTATCAACACAACCCAGGAACCTCCTGGACTGCTTGTACTCTGTGTTGTCCATCCAACAGAACTGAGGTGAATTGCCCATCTGTCTACAGAGGGACTCATCTGCTCGGTGTTCCTGGTCAGGCAGCCTGTAGTGGACCCCTGCTATAATGTCACCTCTCCCTGCCTTGCCTTTAATCCAGATCCATGAGCTCTGTTGGCTCTTCATCCAACCCAGTGCAGAACTCCATCCACTTCAGCATGTCCTCAGTACAGAGAGCAACACTCTTTCCTTATCTGTCCTGCCTGTTTTCAAAAGAGCCTGTAACCTCTCATTCTAATGCTCGAGTTGTAGGAGCCACCCTACACCACATCTCTGTGGTGCCTGCCCCTACCTCCTCTCGTTCACTCCCTGTGCTGTGTGTGTTGGCACAAAGGAATTTAAGTTCAGTTGCTGATGAAACTGACTTACAGGCTGGAGTGCCAGGAATTCCTTTGTGATGGATTTTTCATGGATTCTCCTCCTGACCCACTCCAAGTTCTGGGCATTTCTTGCTGACTTGCCATCAGACTGGAAGGACTAAGAGGAACTGAGGTTCCCATCTCCCGACACCTTGAATTTAAAGCCCTCTTCACCAGCCTGGCAAGCTTATGGTTGAAGATGCTCTTCCCCTTCTCTGGCAGATGGACCCCATCAGCCCTCAGTACACCCAGTTTCTCAAGGTGTGTCATGTGGTCCAAGAAGCTGAAACCCTGACTCTGGTAGACATTGGACATTTGTTGATTTGCCAGACCTGACTGGCCCTTTCAAATATCTTCCCTTTGACTGTGAGGGTCAAAGAAGTGAAAACACTGCTTGTGCTCCAGAGTCCCTTACTGCTGCTTTCAGGGCTCTGTAATCCTTGATGCCCCTCAGACTGCTTCTGGCTCTATCATGGGTACCCTCACAACAACACAACACAAGCAGCAGTTAGTAACCAATGGACTGCACAAGGCTTGGTAGTCTCTCAATGACAATTTAAGAGGAACATCTAAGCTCAACACAGTGAACCAAATATTTTAATTCAACTAGCTAGCCACATGGGAATAGTTCAGCAAATATTTGCAAAAAGAAGTTCAAAAGCTGCCTGCTGGCATATTTCTGAAGTTTTTTGCTTCCTTCTTAAAGTTCTATTCTTACCTAAGAAACATTCCAATAATTGTTCTAGGGAAGACAGCAAAAATCTTGTGTCCTGTTTGCTTTAGATTAGAGTGGTCTGCTTCTATAATATTTTTCAAACACTAAGACCACCCTAGACACTGTAGGGTGTCCACGAGAACATCTGATGTTTTGTTCTGCTAATATTTATGTACTAGTTTGTATATTACCCTTTTTCTTTCATTCCTTTGCTCAACCCAGTCCTCCAGCCAGACCTTCTTGGGGAACAATTCCACGTTGATAAGTGTTAGCAGAAATCTTTTCTGGGTTTTTGTTGCTGCTTAAATTATTTTTGTTATTTTTCTCTTTCTGCCTTTTAAAGGGCCTTTGCAACACAAACTTTAAAATCTTGTGCATAGATATTTGATTGCCTCTCTGTGTTTTACTAGCACTTTTAGATGAAATCATCCTTGCTAATGCAATTCAAATTTCTTCTATTTTTATCAAAGCTTTTTTCTTTTAAAACACTTTTCCCATTTTGGGGATAGAAAAAAGATAGTTTTGTTACAGTGTTACATAGTTTGTATTAACTAAAGCATGTCTGTAATAATGTAATATTTTTTAATTTAGTGAATGATAATTCAAGCAATACTTAAAAATATCTGTGTGGCATTTCTGGATTTTCAGTTCTATCTCCTGCAGGAATGCACGCACAAAGGGCTTGTGCTAGCCTGGAGGTACTTGACAGTGCTGAAGAACAGTCCAGTACCAAATCCATCTATTGTTTGCAGAGGATTCTAGCTCTTAACTGATAGTCTTGAGTGAATGAATTTATTTTCTTATTCCTCATCTTCTCTCTGCCATGCTATTGATGAAGTGACAGTTGCATGAGAAAGCCTGTGCTGTGGGACAGATTGTATAATTATCCAAAACTGCAACTTCAACTTCTAGACCATCATCTTCCCTTCCCTGCCTACCACCAGCAGTTAATGATGAGTTGAAGGCTTGGAGCTGAAAATGCCTTTTACAAGTCTTTTGCTTTTCCAAAATATATTATTACTTACACCAAGCCAAAACACAGACAAAGCACAGGGTCTTTGGTCCAGCATTGCCCTGATCTCAGGGCAGCAGGGAGCAGGGAACTGCAGATGACACATGGGAAGGGGTAAACAGGGTGAGATTAAAGATTAATGATCTGCTCCCCTCTTTTCATGTTGTTCCAGGACCAGAGCCATCAGAGGTATAACCAGGAAACAATCTTTCTGAGGGGTCTCCTTACTGAACAGCTGAAAGACTAATGTGTATGAAGCATGGTGGGAGTCATGAAGTCTTCTCCAAAGATGTCAATGTGTATCTTGCCTCTGTGCAAATGGCTTGAAAAATGAACAGTGTGAATGGAGCAGCACATAAACCCCCTAGGATGAAAGTGAATCCACTTTCCTGCAGTCACTGAGTAGTTAAAAACAAGCACAAAGTGTTTCCATTGTGAGAGACAGTCGCAAAAAATACTTTGTCTTTCCTTTTGCCTCTCCGCCTTCCATGCCGGGGATGGGTACTTTAATTTGTGAGATGGGTGATTCACAAGGAAATCATTCCAGTTGTGCTGAAACATCATTGCCAGCCCACTTCTCTGGCACTGTTTCTGCTTCTTCCCCTGTGACAATATTGTCAAGTTAAAGCAAACACGTTCAGAAGCAGATGTGAGGGAAAAGAATACTAGGAAAAGTCAATACGCCTCTGCTTTAACTTGTCTGGACAAATCCCCAGCACAGTTGTAATTTTTTTCCTCTTGGTCATAAACAGAGTTTGCTTGGAGCTGCAAATTTAATTTTTTCCCCTTAATGTAATATTGAAAATGAAGGGGATTTTCCAGCTAGAAGGCAGTGTCAGCTCTCTGTTCAAAAGCTCAATAGAAGTTGATTCAAAAGACAACACAGGCTTAGTCATTAGTAATATTATAAACAGAGAACAATCATTAACGTTTAGGTATGAATTACCAAGGGAAATGCCCTCCTGATGAGATCTGACGTGCTCGAAATGGCTTTTTGGTAACGTGGCAGCCCTCAAAAGCATGCAAAATAAGCATAGAGAAATTGAAACCTTGTCAAGTACTTTTCAAAAAAATCAAGAGTGCCAAGGTGTGCACCATACTTTGAGAGAAGTATTATTGTAAGATATTGTGGTAGTTGCTAGTAATTGCATTGAGCTGCGGCACTTGGGATATTGTTGGACTGGTGACATGAATGTATTCGCAAAATTTGAAGGCCCTGTTAACTTGCAATTATTTATTACCTTTGAGTTACCTTTGAGTTCTGTCTAATCTGCTTAATGAGCATGGCTGTGTATTTTACTCCAGTATACCTTACTTTCCATGAGTCACTCTTTTTCAGTAAATAGCTGAGAAAAGAATCTACATGACTAGCAACATTGTGGTTCTCCTACACTTTAAAACTGCCTGGGTTAGGAGGGCTAACATTTTCTGTAAGTCTGAGTTGCTAACATATATTGTGTCAGATACTAAGAAACTGTGATGTCTTTTCAGCTCCTCAGTTGCAAAGGCATCCTTTTCTCAGTTTATGCAAACAGGAAAAATGGGAGGTTCTTTAACTTTATGGCCTCAGGCCTCCAAGCTTCCCAGGAATGTCGCAAAATTTTGCAATAAGCTTATTGAGAATATTGTAATGATAACATAATTCTTCCTTTTTACAGCACACAGGCAATCCACTGAACAGAACAACCGAATTCCAGAAGTCACTCTTTTCAGAGTATTGAAATGCCTATAACTGCAGAAACATGCAAACCCCCCCCCCTCATCATTTGATTAACTAGTTCTCTCCAGTTTCACTAAGAGTTATTTAAATGCATTTAAATTAATTAAGTGAAATTAATGCATTTAAGTACAAAACCTCCTCTTGAACATGGTGTAGTACATGATCTCAGGGTTAATGGATATGAAAAGCCCTTTTTACTGCTGAAACCTACACGAGGACCCTGATTTGGAAAAGAGACTGGTACATGTGCCTGGGGGAGCTGTCTTCCTCTGTGACTGAAGGGAAAAATTTGCTTGGAAAACCAGTAGGTCATCAGGCTAAAAAAGCCAAGAAGACAGGGAAGCAGTGCTCCAGGCCACAGAGAGGACATCCTGAGGACCAGGAAACATACAATCTTCATTTCTCACCACAAAATTCTGCATTATAATGTGCGCACACTGAATATATGAGTATCCCTTTCAAGGCAGCCCTGATTCAGCTGTATCTTTCTTTGCACTATGAACGGGGGACAGAGTGCATGCTTTGCACCATGGCAGCATGGCTTGTGGCAGTGCTGAGGGTTGGCTTATGTGTGAGGCAGTTTTTGACTTCCTGATGTGACCAAGGAGTCTGGGCAGTCCTTGCACAGAAGAACAGAACAGGATAGGAAGCTGGGCAGAATGACTGTGATGAACAAAAAAGTCACTTCCTCTCTATTGGCTGTGTGTAACAGCTTGGTAGGAGAACACAGATTTTCAAGCCATTATAAAATCATAGATTGACTTGGAAGGGAACTTAAGGATCATCTAGTTCCAACTGCCCTGTCATGGGAAGGGGCACCTTCCCCTAAACCAGCTTGATCAAAGCCCCATCCAACCTGGCCTACTGTCTTTGGCAATTTCCTTGTACTTGCACACCATGCTGCTGAGAAAAACAGATTATTCATAACCACATTCTCCTGGTCAATAACATGGAGCAGCAATGGCTCTGTTAGCAAAACTAGTTTTTAGCAAACAGAAGAAAAAATGTCCCTAGGTAGTTGAGGACAGGTGATCATGTAACAGACTTGGCCTAAAATGTAACTTACCAACAGATGCCCTGGTTGAGACCAGCTGGCAAAGACACACAAGCAAGCCATACAAAGTTTTTCTCTGCTCTCTTATGGTGGTTGTGCTGTAACAGAAGCCAACAAGAATTATAAAACCTGGTCCAGGGTTCTCCTTACTTCTCTACTGATAAATGCTAAAGGCATGACACATCCTCAAGCTCCCCAGACGCATCAATACCCTGTCATTTTGCAATTTCTGTGTATCATGCCAGCTGTATGGAAATCACACACTCATTAGTCCATGATGAAAATAGGGAAAAAAATGAGTTTCTTCTTGAGTTGTCATCTGCAGAAGAATTGTCACATTTTCAAGTGTCACAGCTCAGATGTGCATTTTCTTGCAGAGGTGGATCTCTTTTACACAGCATCTCAGCCAAGGACCTTTTAACAGAACCAAACTCTTCCTGCTGGTGATCATGGGCTTTGGCTTACTGTAATGTAAAAGCTGGAAGGTCTGCTACAAGGAGCAGCTGGGATGAAGATCACATGGTGGTTCATGATAACATCACTCTTTTACTGGTCTCTTTGTCCTGCTTTACCTTACTATCCCTGCTGTCTCTGATATTAGACTCCCTTTTCCAAAAGCTTAGAAGAGACTTGCAAGAAGTAGTTAGGAAATGCCCATTCACTACATGGGGAAGATGGTTTATTAGGATCCAAAATTATGACCGTGGTGTAGCTGGGTGAGGAAGGCATTGATGTTGTAGCCACACAAACAGTACTCTTCCAAGCCCCAGTGTGTGTGTGATTCCCTAAAACCAGCTACAGAAATAAGCATTTAAAACTTTTGCTGAGTTACTGACCTTCAGTTGTTCCTGACCTCCTGCTTTTCATCTGCTAGCTGGAAATGAGTCCTGTGCTGCTAGCTACTGCTCTGGAGAATAGTCAATGAACTTATATGTTCTTAAGGGCACAGACTGCTCACAGACCTATCTCTCTGCCCTGCTAATGAAGCTGCATACTGGAAAAGGACACTGCAGGGAGGAAAAGTAAAAAAAAATATGCTGGAAAAGGATCCCCAGCAATTTCTGACTCTCTGACCTTCTCTGATGCCATGTTGGGAATAGTAAGCCAGGACCTGCTGACAAGCGGCTGGACTGTGGAGAGAGGCCTGAGATTCTCCACTGGGAGCTAATTACAGAAGGGCCTCTCTGCCTTTTCCACCTTCTCAGGGTTACATGAGTAACCACAGAATTAACTAGGTTGGAAAAGACAGCCAACACTGGTCATCCAAAATGGAGAAACTCTGACTGAATCTTGAAAAAGGATGAACAGCTGGACTTTCTTATAGTCAGCATAGCAAAATGAGGCTTTTATTTGAGACAGGTGGGAAACTTTGGTATCAAGATCCATCCCTGGCAATGTAAGAGAACATTCAGAACAAACCTCCAAGCTGCTCTTTTTCAGAACCAGTCTGCAGACTCATTTACACTGATGGAGTGACAGAACTCTACAATGTTACTGTGAGATGCAAAAAAAGGAAACTTGGCCTCCTGCCACTTAGCTCACGGCATAGAGAATTTTTTTCCTCACATTATGACTATTGCAATATTTTGTATGTATGTTCACTGGTATAATTTAACACTGTCAAGTACTGCATTAGGAATAAAAAGAGGAAATATTTTGCTTTCCAACTCATACCCTAGATCTCTTAGCAGTATTACTTCAGTCATTTTATCAGAAATTGGATTGATTTTTCTGCAGAAACACAGTCATAAATGCATCTGATGGACTGGAAATTGTTTCTGCTTCATGCTTTTGTTTTCCATGTCTTTGCAGCTCTGCAACTTACCTTCTCTCCCTAGTTATTCCTTTTAGAAGAGAGGCTTTTACTACAAAACCTGAGCAGAACATAGCAGATACTGTATCTTTTCAATACTTGTGCTCAAGCCATGAAATTATTTTCTCAGCAAATTAAAAAGTGGTTAACAAGTTTAAAAGGTCTAATGCTTACCTAAGTATCCGAGCACAAGTTATTTCTAAGGACCTAGGCGCATCACAGAGTTCATCTACTTTGATCTCATGTTAGCTACTGAATTTCAGCAAATTTCAACTGAATTATTGTATTTCTTATACTATTTGCAGACTTTCTGTAAGTCTGCAAATATAGGAAGATCTGACATGCTGCTCGGTAAATTGTGATTCACCCTTTATAAATCTATTCACTTTTTTTCTGGTCTGAATTACTCTAGCTCTGGATGCTAGCCATGGCCTTCTTCCTTCTGCTTTGGTTTGCTTTAGAGAAGAAAGGCCTGTTATTACGTCTGCAGGTAATATTCTAGAGAGTGACATCAAGCTGATTTCCTTCAACATATGAAATAAACCAGGCTTCTCAAATGACCTAACAGTTAAGAGAATTTTACTGACTTTGGGTGATTTCTGTAGCTCTTCTCCTCCCTCTGCAGGTTTCTAACATCTTTTTTGATGCCTAATGCTACATACAGCCATGACATTCTCCCTGCTTTAAGTTTGTTCCCCAATACATCTAAACCTAATTGTCTTAGAGTGCTTCTTTGGAGGTCCCTGCTCAATTAGACTTTTGCCATGATCTATTAGCTCCTTTGTAGTGTGTTATAGGATACAAATCTCCATTTTGCAAGTAAAGGTTATTTACCTCTCTTCTGGGATATTCAACTTGTCATTTTGCTGAATAAAAACCCATGGTGTTCAAATGAGGCAAACTACCAAGCAACTCAGTTTAAAATGAATGAGGTACAGGTCAAGAAGCTTTGTTCTAACGTATTTCCAGATGAAACTGACTCCTTAAACATTACCTGTAGCTAGTTTTTCATGATGTCTCCTTATATGGAGCCTTTCCAGGGTGATGTGGGAAAGTGCATAGTGGAGAAAGCTCTTAAGCTCTTCAATGAGCCTCTATTTTCCTGCATGCACCTTTCCCTGGGTATCCCTCACTGGGATTGAAAATGCTTTCAGCTCCTAAAGCCTTGGGCTGGGATCTGTCATAGGCCCTTCAGGTGCACATTTCAGCTTGTGGACTCAGTGAGTTATTTCTGCTTTGAGAGAAAGATGCCCAGTTACACCAACACACCCTTTGATCCTTGTTCACACACCTGTTTTCCCTCACTGATTTCAATCCCTGATTTTACTCAAGACTTTTCTTCTGCTTCAGCAGCAGTCTATGCCCTTTTCTTTCTCTTCTGGGTAAGTGAATAATTTAGCAGGCATTTTACCACAGAGTAGATGCCTGCTAAGCTCCAAATCACCTCTGCAATTCTCTAGAAGGGTTAAAGGCTGGAGGTGACATAGAGAGATAGGGTCTGCAGGGGTCCTCTGGGACAGACACTGAATTTGGTGCTGTCCACCAAATAAGTGAAGACAGCAATCTAGGATGTCAGTAAGAAGGTTAAAATGCGTTGTTTCACTAAGCTGGTAACCAGTGGGGAACAGGGCTGGAATGGCTCTCAGGCTTTCCAGTACTATTTATCTCTTAGTACATTTTTTTCTTTAGCCTCTTCAGGAGCACTTGGAGTGCTGAATCTAGTCCTGAAGGGGTTTCTACAGCATTTTCCTCATAAAAAATTATTCTCCAAGGCCCACTAACCACTCTCAAAACTGACAGCTGGTAGCTGTGTTAAGATAACATGCACATATTTCTTAAATACAATGATAAGTAAACTAAAGGAATCATACTTGTTAAACTTTTGAATCCTCACAAGTAGGGGCTGACTTGCAAAAACAAAATCACACCATCTGAACCTAGTCTTTGCTTTTGGGTTTGTACTGGGTACTAATAAGATTAACGTGCAGGCACCAATTCAAAGACAGGATGGGCTGACACCAAAGGACAGTCTGTGGCATACAGCTCCTACAGTATATAAGATTCTGTAATTTTGTCACATGCAGTTGCTCAAACAATAACCCAAGATGGTTTAGAAATACTTGAGGACTCAGTCTTTTCAGTGCTTTGCTTTGGCCAGGAGACTCAGTTTAAACTGGTGACCCGCAGAAGAGTTCAAGGAGTGGAAAGGTAAGGTTGCTGGTAGCTTCTAGAAACAGCTCTGTCCATAGGGCTGTCTTGGCTTTATCATCATTATCATCATTATGGACCAAGTTACTATAGGCAGACGAGCCAGTTCTCTGCACATCTCAAAGTGTTCGCTCCCAGCAATGGGGTACATGCAAAGATGTGTGAATCTGCTCCACTGACTGTGGATACAACTGAGATTTACCTCAGCTCCAACAGGCTGAGGTCTCTACCCTGGCATGCACATCTTTGGTATATCCAATGTGTGTTTGCACAGCTCCTTGCACAATGGAGCCACCAAGCTACTACTGTAAGTCATCAGTAGCCTAAACCAACTGATGCAGTGCATCAGCAGGATTATATTGTATTCTGTTGTGATTACTGCAAGGACCTTAGCTAGTTGCGCTCCACAGTCATGCTCTTTGGAGGGGAGCAACATCTGCTTTGTCATTTGCACATCATTACAGGTTCATTACAGGTAGTGTCATGAACACAGGAGAACAGAACATAAGCAATTCCTTAAGACTAGGGCACATATTTTTTTTGCAGTTTTTCCAAAGCAAAAATGGGATTGATTTGAAGACTACAAAAACCTTGTAACCAGTAAGTGACAAAACACAGCCTCCACTTAAACACACTTCATAATAACTTATGAAGTGTGTTTCAACAGCATCCTTAAATATATTGCATCATTGCTCACATCATTGTCCCCATAAGAGGAGTATTGACAAAAATTACAGGTGTAATGGGGTAGCAGCAGTGGAGTTCACACTATTGTTCAGAGAAAACCAAAAAGAGTATAAACTAATTTTTCAGGTCAGAACCTGACTAACAACCTAGGCAGGCAGGAAATGTATTGTTTCTGATGTAATACTGGACAAGAAGATAAAATCTTAAAAGGTCATTACTTCCTCAAAACCATATGGGACAGCTGGATGGGCTTTTTTGTGTAAAGTTCTTGATCACCCTTCTACTAGCCTTCCTTCCTTTGTCTGTACTTTTATCTTATCTGTTTTCCCAGGCACTCTCTGGAGTAGTCATGTCTTGCTGCCATTATTCTTAACTTGTTCTTTCTGTATCTTGAGAACAAAGTCCCTAAATTGTGATTGTTGCAGACCCAGTTCATGTGAAATGCAAACAGCATCTTGTCTTGATACAAGAGCAACTCTTCATCTCTTTCCATACCTGATATTCAGTGACAGTACTACAGCCAGGAACTACACTGGAATTAGTGAAACATTTGAAAACCTCTGTGTAGACCATGCAATGCCTTCCTGTTTGCATTGGTATTCACAAATGTTTCTTGAATGAGACACTGAACCCCTAGACAGCCCCTCCTATGGTCTCCTAAACACCACAGAATGCATCTTCCACAGTCTGCAGTGTCCCAGTACTGGGAAGAGAACAGGGTGAGTCTCACAGCACGCGAAAATATCTATAAATCACTCATCACATTGTTGTCACTATGCAAATACTGCAATTACCTTCATCTTTGTCAGTGTAGCTATGTGGTAATGATTGGCAAAGGCTGATATTTTAACAGCTTCTTTGGTTTTGTATCCTTACCTGCCTCTCAATTTTCTAAGAAACAGATGCACTTGGAGAGCTGATGCGTAGAACTAAATTAAGTCGTGGTGAGTGGTAAACAGCATTTGAAAAGTATTTACTTTTCCACATTTCGCTGGCACATTTCTCCACTCCTGCTCTGACATCCCCTTTAAAAGAAAACATCATGCTGTGTGTATACTGAATGCACTGCAGTGCAACCTTCACTTTTCAAGTTCAGGCAAAGGGGAGAGACACACCTTTCTAGAAGGGCTCAAAGCATGACAAAGAGGTCCCAGTTTCCCTCATTCCTGCAAGTCTGAGCAATGCGCTGTGAGTGGCTCTGACCTGACTGTTATGACATGCATATGACTGCTGTTAAATGTTTTAATTCCAAAGTTCATGAGCTTATCCATGGTTCAGAGCCAAAATGGGGGGAAAGCACGGAAATAAAACACTGAACCTTCCACTTCAGGCTTAGTAACTAACAGAAGCTTCAGGAAGACTGGAAGTGGGAGGAGGTAAATGAAACTATTCCCAAAACAGAATGGAAAAAAATATAATTCTTGGCAGAATGAAAACTAGGCCTGTTGGCAAGTTTCTGAGATGAGCCTGGTGTTGTGTATAGTGGGCTAAAGCAAGTCATTGTATGGCACGTTTGTATGAAATACAATGGCAAAGTCCAAGACAAATTAGATAATTTCTTTCTGCCACTGTTGTAAAACCGTGTATGTTTTCAGTCACATCTTTAAAAAGGACCCTAGAAGATACAGAAAAAGAATCTAAAATAATGTCTGAGATACAGAAAATCTGCCTCTCAGGAAAGACTGAAAATAAGTTTCTTTAACTTTGCAAAGAGAAAGGTAAGAGATGACTTAATGTCAGGTATTTCCTTAGAAGGAAGAATATTGGTAAAAATTTCTAGCCATCAAGGACTTGGGACTGCCTACATTCTTCTTCCTAACCTGCGGATTTTTCCTTTTATTCCATCTGAAGTACCTGTTCTTTCCCACCCATAACCCTTTCAGTTGTGTAACCCAACTGTATTTGGGGCTAAAAGTTAGATCAATAAACAGTTCTAGGTCTAGAACAGTACTGCAAAGGAAAATCTGAGCTGGTATAGTGTCTAGCCCTAAACAACTGTCAGCCAATTGAAAGAAAACTGAGATGCAGAAAAGGTGCTGAGACCAGACTAAGCATGAGAAACTTCTCAAGTCATTAAGGAAAAAATACAAAAGCCATGTAAAAAGGTCTGAACCCAGACAGTGCTTCGATACAAAAGCAGATTCAGAAAGAAGTTTTATTTTCTAAATTGTGGTTATTTTTATTTTAATACTAATAAAGACAAATAACTCAAAGGAGGTTGTGGATTCTCTGTACTTTAAATAAGACCCCCTTCAGCTGAATCAGAACAGGAGTTCAGATTGTGAAGAGGAATGTGATGGTAGTTGCTATGCATCAGGCTAAGAGGGTCCAGCATTCTTTTATGATGGAAATGTAAAACAATGGAGTTTGTAGCTAATAATACTATCAATCTGGCAATTGCCAGTGGAACCATAACAATTTTCTCTACATAGAGGCCTAGTCCATAATATTTAGCTGATACATTGATTCTATTTAGTTGATTGGTTTTACTTGGCAAGTCTACTGTATTAAATAAAATTTAAGTGTATAAATATATCATCTATCTACCTATTGATTCATCTCTTTACATCCGTTCATCATGATTCAGACACAACCTTGTTTTGGCTGAAGTGAAAGGTATACCTCATTCCCTTCAGGGACAGGATTAACATATTTTTGTGATCTGACCAGAGCCATATCATAGTGTGGCTATGCACTGGTTCTAATGTTACAAGTTATTTTTGTAGCTTTGGAGTTTGTTTCCCCTTGGAAAATCTATCTCTTAACTTCTACTATACGTATTTGAAAGATTTCTTATGGAAAGTGTGAGATGCCTCAACCAGACTATGATACCTTTGCTGACAATCACCTTTTCCCTTCTTCTGTAGGCAGTAGTATAGACCCAGGAACACATTCCTGTGATGAATTTGTGAGTCAGCTCTGATTTTCTATCCAAAAGTGATGCTATTACACTACAAACCAATTTGTTAAAGCCCCTGATGACAAGACTTTCCTTCTGACCAACAGGCATCACTCCCAGGAAACTTCATGGAGGCATACAGACCCTGGCATACAGAAAGATCTTGCACTCAGAGTCACCTCTGGAGATGAGAAACACTATTGTTACAGGTTTATGTTCATTGGGCGAAATAGATATTGACATAAAAGTTAAGGAAGGAATAGCCTCAAGGGAAAAAAGAGAATGAGGGGAAAAAAAACAACAACCCTGTGGTGAGCATATCCAAGCTGCTCTTTTCCTCTCTTTGCCCAGGTGAACATTGACATGTCACAGACTTCCGGCCATCAGGGCTTAATTCTGAGGAGTTGCTCTCCAGAGAGCAAAATTTGTTAGTCCATCTTCCAGTGCAAGTTTGATCTGTGGGAGCTTTTGAAAAATGTCCTTCACCACTAACCCATCCTTCTGCCATATGACACAGTGTGTGCTCACCTTGGCTGCTTGCTGCCAGATGATGGTACCTTTGATTCTGCAAACAGTGAACGTGTCAGGAGATGAGTCACTCTACCAGCCTGCCTGACCCTCTCCAGCCTGGGGCCATATGGAAACTGCCCACTGAGCTGATGAAACAAGTGATTTATGGAGGAGTAGGTCAAAATCATGTCTTGTTTATACCAGCTGGCTGTACCAGATATGTCAATAAAATGAGCCAACCCTTAGGCTTTTTGCACCTCTGAATATGGCACTAAGGGCTTTGGAAAGAAATCTCAGCAGTCTCAGGCAATGCATTACCCCAAAGTGCAATGAACCTTAATCCTTTAACCTATTAGAAGAAAGGTATCCAGTATCTTGAAAGAGATGGCCCTATCTTCATCTATGTGACTGAGTCAGACACTAAAATTAAAGGTTCCTTGAACTGTCTTTCCAAAGTAGCTTTCCAAAGTTGTGTGGCAGTAGGGCACAACATATAGAATTTGTGGTCTCTTTTGCAAAATGTCTTTTGGATGGGAAGAATGGATATTTTTCACCTGTGTCTCTGAACTTCTACTGCAGAGGAGTTTACAGAAACCTAAAGTAGCTCATGCTACAGTCATGGACCAGCAGGAAATCTTTCCCTGCATCACCTCTGCAGCACTGATGTGCTCCAAATCCATGTGCTACAGAAGGCAGGCTATAAAGAATAGCACTTCCACAGCACTTGGAATGCTATTCCAAGCATCCACAGTTTAAAAAGCTGTTTAATTTGGCAAACACTGGAACACTCCTGGTGAACCAGGTGGGCAGTATGGTAGCTCTGAGTGCAGCAGGAGAATGTTTTGTTGGATGAAATGTCCAAGTGAGTGTACTAGACTATATCTGTACAACTGTGACAAAAGAATTTCACTGTCCTTTCATCCTAATATTACCAGGAGTTAGGTCAGTGATACCATGTTTGTTTCTTTTTTCCTAAGAGAGTCTGTTCTGCATAAGTTTATATTTCAGCTACTTTCTGCTAAATTATTCCAGTCTTCACTACTGTGCACAGAAAATTACAATGCAAACTGTACGTACATTTGGTCAGCAAGCAACAGAAAAATAACTGGCCTTGTCAAAGTATCAGAGTAAATTTTACTACAGAAGATCAGACAAAGAGGTTTTCAAATCTCTGCCTTTGAATCAGAGAGATGAATCTATCTTACAGCTGCTTTAGGTACTAAGACCTGTTATTTTGCTGTTAAAGCTAAGCAAGTGCTTAATATGTAAAATCAAGTAAACTTCTGTTTCACAGACAGAGAGAGATAAAAACAATTTTCTTGCAGGGACAGATAAATCCCTGAACAATATTTAAATTATGCCTACAAGGTTCCTGTGCAATGTGTTGTTGTGTAACCACTCAAACCCAAACCTTGTACTCCTGGTAACATCATACTTTGTCATGCTCATGACTGGGAAAATCACCTTGACACAAGTTTCAGTGTTTGGATGATGAAATGCATAGGAAATAACATTTGAAAGCAAAGTAAAAATTACTGCACTGTAACTGAATAGAGAAACACTACTGTCTTGCAATTTGGAGACTACTTACAATGTCATGACTATTTGTGTAATGTAACACCTGTGTATTGAAAGCTATTTGCATTTTTTATGAATGGCCCTGACAGTGCGTTCAGCATTTAAGGAAAGTCTTGCATATCCCACATGCCACACAGTGTAAAGCAACACAAGGTGAACCTAAATCCATACCATATATGAAAATAATTCCAATATACCAATACACCAATTCCAATATAACTCATTAGAAATGGCTTATTCACATTGCATTGAGAGTGTTGTTGTTGCAATGGTCTAAGGAGGTAACAGGAATTTTTGTAGTAATGATAGCCACTGAAGGAGATTTTGGAGTTGCAGGCAATGTTCTGCCAGTCCTGTTACTCCTCAGGAGCATCTTGTTTAGACCTATGACTGTAAAATACCTTTTCCAAATGTACATCTTCTGTTTCCAGGTCCCACCCCAAATCTGGCACTACAGCTGAGAAGCACTTGCTGTATCTTGAGTACTTGTGGTCTCATAGAGTGTTGTAAGTGCAGTTGCAGCTGCTGAAGCTGTGAACAACCATTCTCAGGAATGAATCACCTATGGCAGGTCAGCCCCACATTATGCTGAGCTTTAAGCAAATATTAAGGTGTCAGTAAAGGATGGGTATATTTCACTGAGAATTCCAGGTTAATGAACAGGTACAAAGTCTAGAAGGAGACAGAAATAAAGGAAACATCACCCCCTACAGTAACTTCTGTTGGTCTCATCTCAACAAATGTTTTTTTCCGGTATTTCCAACAGAATCCTTCTGGGACACTTCCAGTACACTCAAGACTAAGTCTTGCTCACTATTATCACTTGTAGGTTTTCTTTAAACTGTATTTGACTTGTTTTTGGTTTTTTTTCGCTCAGATTCAAACTCTCTGAAAGTCCTTACATCATTTATAAACTTGATAGCTAACTGGGATAGCAGCTTTTTTTGCTTTTACTAAAGACTATCTGCTGCACCTCAGATTTTGGCACTGATATTCTATGGCATGGCTAGAGGGGGCATTCACATATCTAAACAGAATGCTGAACTCTCCAGAGAATGGAAAAGCAAGGCCTAAGGACAAACTTGGCTGCAAAAAGGCTGTAAGCTCACCATCAATGGCACCCTGCAGGGCAGGGTCCTGATCCATGTAATGAATATTTGAGCACTATGGATGAAAGTAATGATGTAATTTCACAAAAACAGTCCAAAGAAAAACACATTCTCATTACTACTCCCTAGAAGATGAACATTTCAATAGCTAAACAGTTGTGGTGACTGTAGGTTTGGGTAATACAATCACTGAACTTCATTTGATATAATAGAAATACTGCACTCTTTTCCGCACACAGTAGAGCTGAAAACTCCACAATCATTCCAGGAAACTGGGAAGGCAATCTTACCAGCTTTTTCCATTTTGTATAATGAACTTCTATAACAAATTCCTGAAGTGGGAGACACCATATCAGTACCAGGGATGGAGATGGTCTGTTTTAATATAATGATTGGCCAGGACTCTGAATTTTTGATGTAAGGAGCTTGCAAAGCCATGTGATGACTTCTATGTCATTCTCATGACTGCAAAGTCCTGTTCCTGGTGCAGCAGCTGACCACTCAAACTGATCTTCTCCTTTCTGGTGGCCAAGGACAAGGTCTGAGGCAAGCCCTCCTGAGAAGCTTTCAACCAAAGTGCTCTGTCACTGAAGTCCAGTCTGAATGAACACAGCAGTGTCACAAAGGAGAGACTGTCTCTTTGGAAAATGAACCTGTCTCCCAAAAAACCCTCCCAGCCCCAAAGGAGGTGTACAAATGATGTGTAATGTATGATCCTAGGTACTGAAATAAACAGTTCTTCCACTTAATAAAAATCAGGGCATGAGACAAGCTCCAATTTATGCAGTGAATTCTGCATCAAATATTGCTAGTCTCAAACACTCCCAAATGAGGAGATTAACAAAGTTAAATTACATTAAGAGCAACAGTGTCTTATCATTAGTCAGTCTGGATCTTGCCACACCTTGTTAAACTGAAGGAAAATGTCCTGCAGGCCAGAAGCTTATTCTTTTTTTTTTTTCCCTTCAAGTGGGAACAGTATTCAAAGTGGTATTGCCTGTAACAACTGCCTTGCTAACTTTTTAAACAAATTGACCCATATTGACTTTCAAAGGTAGATTGAATGTGTTCTTTCAAATCACCCAGAATGAATTCAGTTCAGTGGATGAACCCAACTCTGCAGATTTCCAGTGAGCATTATACTGCCAATATTTCTTCTATGTGGCTCATACGTTTAGGTTTGCTATTGCTGGAGGAACCATGGCACAATACCACAGTTTATACCACCTACTCAATACTGAAGTTTGGGTCTAGTTAACATTCAAACACTCATGATTTTGCTGAACTTTCCATGGGCATTGGTACATTGTATATTATGCAGTCTTAATACCATGATAATAGTTTCCATAGTGATTAAAATACAGCATTACTGAGGAATATATAAAAATACATAAAAATCAGTATCAGATGTGATATATATAAATGCATAGCTAAATTATGAGTTCTGGAAAAAAAAAAGGACCTGCTGTTGTTCTTAAAGAAAAAACATGTCTTATGATCACTTCTGTAGAGAAGTTCAGTTCTGAGCCTAAGTGCTCACTTCTAGTTGACACTCCAATGTGAGTTCAGCTGTGAAATTTTCTTAATGAAAAAAGAAATATTCAAATAATAAAACTGAAAAACTAAGTAAAAAATTATCTGGAAAACAATTTTCCAATGGGAAATTCTGGAAGAATTTCTTTGATGTTCTTTGGAAAACATGAATTACGTAAAACATGACAATGCATAGCCAGATTTGATCTTTTTGGCTATGTATATCGTAATAATTAAACTAGACTAATAATATATTAGCACTGTGATGATTATTTTAACAAAAAACAAAAATAGGAGAGGGGAAGGGGAAGAAAAAAGACTAGCTTGGTTAGGACATAATTTTGGAAACTGCAAGAGAAATATTTTCTTATTCAACTAGTTCATCATCCAGTATCTTGTTTTCAAAAAAGGATAATAATAGCATTGCTAGACCTTTCAAAAAGAATAAAACTGAAGAATTTGGTTATCTGAATTTTCACATCAGCTCCCTAAAGATAATACTGAATAAATAAAATATATTGGCAAATCAGTATACTGGTTTTGAGGAACTAAAATAGAAAAGAAAACATAGAAATGGCTCTAGACTAACCTGATATGAGGAAATCTATTTCTGGATTTTATTTTGAGTAAGAAAAAAATACTTTCTTATTTGGATAATAAGAAATTTGGATTTATCTCTGCAGATGCTATATTTTGTTTTTATGGAAGAGAAACAATAAGTTGAGATGTTTGTTGAAAGCTTCAAAAGTTGAAGCAATAGCTAGAGTAAAGGGCTCTAATAGATACAAAATTTTTTTCCTATTATTTAAAATAAAAATAAAATTAAGACTAAATTAAGGCATTAATTTAAAAATAAATTATAACTATAAATTAGAGTAACATTCAATTCCCCACTAAAATTCTGAATTAAGTGTAATCCAGAATTCAAATTTTCTTATGGTAAATAGTAATACACACTTTCAGTTTTGCTCTTCTGTTTCTAATAATTAATATGGGAGGGAGAAAAATGGAATCTTTTTGCATCAGTCTGAAAAAATAATCTCTAATTACCTTGAACGAGAGGAAAGAGCCAACATATAAGCCAACACCCAACCTGTTTCTGCTTCTGTATTTAGTTACTGAGGTAGCTCTTCAGCAGAGCCAGTGGGCGGTCAGCAATACCATGGGAATTTTCCATAGGTTTGTGTTGGATCCAGAATAATGAAAGCCCATTCTGGGAATGTTTGCTGCCCTTAGGATTCTTTTTCTTAAAGGAGAAAGTCAAGAAATACAAAATCAGTGTCTCATATGTCCAAAAAAGACCTAGAAAGGAGCAAGAATTCTTTATACATTTTATCTTTATTGCATAGCAGCATGGGACTCCAGCCTGTAAGTACCACAGCATTAGAAATATATATATATGTATGTATGTATGTATGTATCTATGAATATATGTGAAAGGCAAATGAAGACATGTAAATGCACCTCTCTTTATTCTTCTGGTTGGACAGATAGTATTATCTTGAAGCAAATCTCTGCATTAAATTACTTGTATGATTGGGGTTTGGCCCTTGGCAGCTTAGCTGGGGTATTGAGGACCTAAAAATGCCTGCACTTATTTATATATATATATATATATATATATATATATAATAATTTATATAATTTATATATTTATATATATATGTGCATTTATTCCACATATCTGAAACCACCAGTGAAAAAATTAAAGTAATCAGGCAAAGAGCAGGCATTGTTGCTTAGCAAGTGTTTATGTACATAAAGGTTTTTTTTGTGAGTTTTCTTCTCCCCCTTTTTGCCCCCCTAGAGAAATCTGCAGGCAGCAGCAGAATGTGTAAAAAGAATAATGATGAAGAACTCGCTTTGTGGAGTTCTTCCTTTAACTTTTTTAGTAGATCTAGATTTCCTACTTGTCTGGTGCTCAAGAGGATTTCCTCCTGCCTAGGGGTTCCCCGGATGGGAGAGTGCCAATGGCATCACTGGGAACCTCCTTCACTTCCATGGTTTGTGCATGGGAGGGCACTCGCCCACTCTGACAGCCAAGGGCTGCGAGGGTGAAGGCACGGGGGCCGGGGAGGGGGAAGGAGGGTGTTGAAGAAGACCCTTCTCATTTTACAAGTTCCTTTGACTGGGGACGGAGGTGTTACAGCAGAGATTCAAAGTGTGACATCTTTAGCAACACAGGCTCAGAATGCCCCACGACCAGCTCCCCCCTCTAATGATGTTCTCTAGTCTCCAGGAGTGGTGCTGAATACGAGAGTGAGCGTTGCCGAGGGAACAGGGAGCAAAAGCAGCCCTTCCCTTCTGCAGTTACACTGCAAGCCAAGCAGACAGCTCTGCACCCTTCAAAAGTGATGTATCTGAGAAGATTCAGCTACGCCTTTCTTGTAAAGAGACATAAATTCCCAGCATGCCTACACTTAATCAAAGCACAAATGAATACTTGGCCAGACTAATTTTTCAGACAATCAGTTGTGCATACAACCATCCAGAGAGGGGCAGGAATAGCCAGTGCTGAATAGCCACTGTCCTTCCCAGTGCCCTGAGAGCACAGGGTTACGTGGAGGACTGGAAAGTGCCTCCACTTGCCCCGTGGGTTACCTAGCTGTCAGACAACAGGGAACACACACCCATCTCAGCAGGAGAGCTGGGAATGGGTGTGAGAAGGAATCTGATTTTTTGCCCTGCAACACCTCCAGTTTTTATCATCGGCCCTAAGGAATCAGTGAGCTGCTTTTACAAACAGGTATCTGAAACACAGTGAGACCATGCTCTCAGAGGCCCTTCAGAGTGGGAGTAACACAGCCACATGCCATGTCTGCCAAAAGTCTCGTGGTGAAGCATGGTACAGCCCAAATCAACACCCTGAGCCCGTGTTGGCACCGTGAGCAGTCCTGTGTGCTCAGAGGATGAACCTAGCTGTGTTGCCTGTTCAGATAAGCTAGTTGGAAAACTTCTACCCCTGACAGTCTATATGGTGGAATTTACATTCTTGTTAAGAGACATCTGTAAGGACTTATTTCCAAATATACATCAGGTGCAGATACCACCTAAAGTGCATGTAATTTAAACAGAAAATAATGTGGGATGTAGATTTGGTACCATGCTCTTACAACCAACAAAGGCAGGAGAACTGATTAGTCTCAGGATAATTGCCTCTATATTGTCCTCTGTTCCAAAACCCTCACTTTTTTGGTGACCTGAGATTTCTAGGTGATGTGTTATTAAATGATATTTTAAGAGAAAAGGGCAGAAGAAGCAGAAATGTGAGGATGAAATGACCTACCCATGTCCCTTCAATCCACAGAAGGGACAGTCGGAAGCAAACCCAGGAAAACTAGCATTATGGTATACATGGAGGTTGCAAGAGGGCCACAGTAGAGCCAGGATATCACACCTACTGTTAACCATTGAATGGCAAAATACTAAATTCAATAAGACTTTTTACATATTTGAGCAAAGAAAATGTATTTTCTTGGCAAAACCTAAGATGATCTTTTGTTGTTTCAAAGCTTGTCTTTATTATAAAGATTTTGGCTGCAAAAGCTATCTATTGGATGGTGAAGATACTAGATTTTTCAGATCCACACTATAATTACAGTATGTGATGCCATCTTCCAAAACTCTCAACTAAAATATTTACTCCTTAAGTGATAAAAATATTTCTAGGGATGTGCATTCAGATTCATAAACTGAAAATAAAGCCTTTTTTCACAGAAGAGTCTCTTGTTGCAGAACATAGAGGAATGGTGCATGTTACTATTAATACTTTCAGTGACTAATTCATGATAATAAATCACTCCTTTTTATTTCTTTCAAAAATGCAGACTGTGCATGTTCTCTTGATAACATAACATAGTAATAATAATATCCTGTGTCACACCTAAATTGAAACCAAGTTTGTGAATGCTGGTATAGCCATTGCAGTTCTAATAAATAACAGTATCTATAAAGTTTTCATTCCCACAGGCACACACAGAGACACACAGATATACACACCTATGTATGTAGGGAGAGAGTGCAAGAAGCAATTACAGCAATTTTTTTTGGTCTCATCTTGCTGTGACTTCCTCTAAAACTGGTTCAGATCAAGTGTCTTGAGAAACAGTCAATACACACTGAAATTGCTGCTCGTCTCACTGAAGCCTGATGAAAAGCAAGGAAGTGACTGTGGTAAGAAGTACCCTGAGTTTTCTCAGGCTTTTCTGCAAATGGCTTACATACAGGCTCTGTAATTGCTAAAAAGAAAAGAGACACAAAGTGAAATGTGAGGCTAAGGCACACAAAATTCATTGAACTCTGTACTGCAACTCCAAAGTGTTCTGGAAGTCTGATCCCAGAAACAGAAGTCACAGACACAATCTCAGAGATCTTATATCCAGAGAACAGGCTACAGCCCATGTAGGAATTCACCTGGGCCAGAGAAAATACCTCTGCTGCTTATAGACATTTCTTCAGCCACTATACCTTAGAAACACCACTAAACTACATGTTGTCCTTTTGGGCTTGGATGTATAAAGGTGGAGTGGAAAATACTTTTCACTGTAGCAGTAGAAGTAGTTCCTTGATGCTCCACTTCCACTCCAGACACTATCCATGAAACTTACATAAGCACACTTATACGTGAAAAAGATGAAAAATATTAATTCACAGCTAATTTTCAGTGTTGTCTCCTCAAATCAGTGGCATTCAGTCTTCATTCTACAAATGCAGCCATGCATAGAGATAACTTCTGCTTTCCTCTTTGACACAAATAATGATGGAACTGTCCCACTAATTTTCCTCAGTCACAAAAGACTTGTGGGCGATTTTAGCAGGTGGGTTCTTTCTATGAGGGGCAAGGGAATCAGGTACTTTGTGGGAAATTTGAAGAGGGGGCTTATTTTCATAAATTACCTATTGATTTATTTATTTTCGAAAACCTACCCATGAAGAGCTATCCAGATACTTTTATCTGGAAGATAATCAAACTCCAACAGAGACCTTGAACCAGTCTTGCAGGATCTCTTTCCATCTCATTACTAATGATGGCCAAATCTCCCTCTGTAAGAATTGCTGTGGCCATTCTTTGGGCATTTACATAAAACAGCTTTCCTGAAGCAGCAACAAGACCCCAATATCTTATGCGTACAGCAGCATAAGGTATCTAGGGCTAACAGCCTCCTTTTCCCTTTGAAATATCCTGCTGAAATGACAGTGTTGTCATTTCAAAAGTTTCTTAGACATTAACACTGAATAGTCCCCAACAGGCACATATATTTGAACCAAATCTTGTCCAGCCTAAGGGCAATCTTTAGCTGAAACTCACTCAATACCTTACAAACTTTAGTGCTTTTAACAAAGGTTCTTTAATACATTGGCAAAGATGGCTGTGCTCTAGTTTTCTATCCATAGGAAGAAACACTTGCATTTTCTTTTGCAGCTGTATGGAAGATAAAAGAACTTTTGAGCTGCACAAAACTACAAATTTAAAAATATTAAAATAAATATTTCACTCTTTACCATGCACATTTTTATGCCAAACCAAAATTTAAATGTCTGTGACATTTTTCTAACAGGAAATGGGTCACCTACACCCACACACCTAAATTTTTAAAAATTAATTTAAAAAATAAATAAAAGCCTATAATTTGGAAAAGACAGCTTTGAAACGATTGAAAATAAATTTTAAAAAAAGGAATAAAAATAATTTCCTACAAAGAGTTGAATTTAGATTACCATGAGTATTCCTACGCAGTAATTTTAAGATGAGAAAAGTGCAAGCACTCCTGAGGTCTTCTGTGCACCAAGCAAAGCACATTCCATAATTCAGGTGTGCTTACAAATTTTTCAATACTCTTTTTGTGCCTCAATAATTCTGAATAATTTTTGGTCTCTGATTAGGAACTAGAAGAATTTTTTTTTAAATGATTGGTACACATATAGTTGAAAAAAGCATACTGAACTACTGTAGGGGAAAACCAATTTTTTCTTAGGTGAAGGAGTCAATTAACTGTGCATGCACAGTTGCACTCTCCAAAAGGTGAAAGAGTGTCCATTGTGCTTTCAAGAAAACCTACACTGCTTCTCAAAATGCTCTAAAAATATGTGTGAATCAAAGAAATTGCACATGAAGTGTCACAGTGCAAATGTGAAAATACTTTTTTTCTGAAGTAACACACCAGTAGAATTCTGTAATAGGAAAAGAAAGAGGATGTAACATAATAACAACAATAATCAGAAAACCCAACCAACCCCCCCCAAAAAAAATAAAAGCCCACCAAAAACCCCCTCCAGTTATGACTTTGGTAATTTTTTAACTCCCAAAGTAATACTTATTCTAAATGTAGTCACAACAAGTTAGAGTTTATAATACCTCTAGGGCCACATTGTGAACAGAAGTTCACAATACTGTGTTTGTAGTCTGTCAACTGAAAAAAGGATTTGGCACAATATACAAATCTTTTTAGTTATTCCAGCAAAAATTTCCTGTGTATCTAGCAGAAAGCTGAATATAAATAGAAAACACTGCTTTTAGCAGTCAAGTGTAAAACTGTGAATGATAGGAACGAGTTAACAAGAATAACAAGAAGATACTGAAATATTTGGGCAGTATACGTCTTGCAATTAGACATGTTGTCCACATAATGCCAAATTTAAAAAAGGCTTATGTTGCCAAACAGTACAAAAGGAACATTCATTTGGACACCTGCTCTGACCAGACTCAAGAGTCTACATATTTATTTTCTAACTGTTGATTTATTTTTGTCCTAAAAGAAAGTCTGTGGCAAATGCATGTTTACACAGGAATTTGTCCTCTCCATTTTCAGCTGTTAACCTTAAAATCCCATAGATTTCATCTTTCCTGTTTATAAGGGTGAAACATAGCATTGCCTTTATTTTTCTAAAATTAGACAAAATATAATTAAAAAGCAGCTTGATAGAAAAAACTTATCCAAGGGATAGATATTTGACAGAAGATGATTTATAAGAACACAATATGAGCTGCCTATGCAAAAGTCCAAAGAACCTGGTATTCTATCACGTAAAGCTAATTTAAGAAAATACATTAATTAAAAAGGCAAGTATGGAGTCATTCCTTTCTGCAATGCCCTCCAGCTGCCATTTTGAACAGTAAGTGGTAGTCCTGACCCCTACATATTCATCCTTTCCTGAATATCTCGTGGTAATGAAATCTATGATGTCATTATAATGAGGTTTGTGGAAGAAGAGTAAGTCTTTTACCAGGCCAAATAATATTGCTGGGATAAAAAAAAACCCAAACAAAACAAAAAAACCAGACATGATTTATAACCTGTGAGCCTTTTTTTTTCAAGTACAGAATAGAGATAGCATTTTTCAAAAGCTGAGAACGGTACTTTGGATTTTTAACGGACATGCTAAATAGACCATTTAAGACAAAAGAAGTACTTGGCTTTCATGTGGCAGAAGGATTTTAACAGCAGAAGAAGTTGATAAGACGATTATGTTTAATGGTAAAGAAAACCAATAATGTGCAGTACAATAAATACCTCTTCAGAGTCTATGCCTTCATTGTTTGACAGCTAGGGACTTATAATTTCTTGGCTTGTCCTTTTAAAGTGTTTAGTGAACACATTAATTTGAGGATTCAAACCAAAAGTTTACACATAGGGTGACTGCTTTGTGAAAAACTGTGATTCTGAGATGAGGAGGTTTTTATATTGTGCTGATTGTCTCCAAACTCTGCCTGGCAAGTGGCGGTTAGTAAGTTCAAAATCTGCACAGGTTGACTTTGGAGCACTGGATACTAACACCCAATTTTGCAAACACATGATAAAGGGACACTGACAGTCTGCTGTGTGGTGTCATGGCTCTGGGAATGTGCTGTCTGAAAGGTGCTTGTCCATCTAGCTATTGAACACATCAAAGCTGTGCCACAACTCCCAACTTTCATTGTCACATCTCACTTTAGTTTTTCTTGCATGAGTCTACTTTCTTGGGTGCACGACAAAAATGTCTCACAGAATTTGAAATCCAGGTATTGCATGCTTCAAAACAGTGACTGCATTCTTCAGGAGCCTGAGCCACATCTAGTGGTGACCACCTCTGAGCAGGAGGTTGGTTCAGACATCTCCCTCCATCTGCTCCTCCCAGGGGAAGCCAAGAGTCTCTAAGTGTGTGAACTTGACACAGGACACACAGGATGAACCCAATCCTTTGCCTGTGACAGAGAATCATAGAAATATAGAATCATTAAGGTTGGAAAAGACCTCTAAGGTCATAGAGCCCAACTTCTGACCAAACACCACTTTTCCAATTAAACCATAAGCCTAAGTGCTATGTCCAGTCATTTCTTGAACACTTCCAGGGATGGTGCCTCCACCACTTTCCTGTGTTCCAGTATTTAACTGCTTCTGTAAAGATTCTGTAAAAAATTCTTCCTGATGTTCAGCCTGAATGTCCCATGGCACAGTCTGAGGCCAGCCCTCTCAGAATGGTGCTCACCTACCACTGAGTACTACTGACTGACCCAAATTCAACTACTTTGCCTTCAAAGCTCTTGTTCAAGTGCTTGCTGCTACCACGGAGACCTGCACCTGTAGCAGCTCCGCCCGGACCCAGCTCCCAGGCTTTGAGGTGTATCACAGCAGTCCTCCTACTCTTCAGAGCAAACCTCCATGGGCCAAAGGGGTGTTAACTCACCATTATGGTCCTTTCTGGTATTGTTGGGACTCTATCTGCAGATATTTGGCTGTGGAAAAGGACTTCTACTCCATAAAATGATCTGTCTTAGACTTGAAATTTTTTAATTCTTGGCATTTACTAATACAAAAAGCCACTCATGCAAATAAGCCATGTCATGCTATGGGTAGTTCACTCATGTCTACCACAACAGAGGAAGTTTGAAAGATTTTTTTAGGTTTGTTTTTCTCTGAAACAGCCTGGCTTAATAAATGTGCATCCAGACTTCAGAAAACTTCAGAATTTATAACTGCAGAATACCTTCATCACATGAGAGGCAATACTGCTGGACAGTTTACCCAGAAGGAATATGAATTATTTACTTTCTTCTCAGATCATATGTGTCTCAAGTTAGTTTTAAAAAACTCATTCTAAAGTTTGAATGCCTAAAATATAATATCCAGAGCCACAAAACAATCCCCAAAACAAACTGAAACAAACCTTTGTCAAAGAGTCTCCTTCAGAGTTTCAATAAATACCATTAGCACAAAATACAATACTGACCTGAAGGATCAGTTTTAGAAAATGCATCATTCAGTAGTGCCAGCACTTCTAAGTGCCAAAAATATACAAAGCATATTTCACTTGTCTTTCATTTCCATGTTGGATTTTATTTAATAGTGTCTGTAACACAGAAAAGTGTATTAGAGACATTAATATCAACTGTCTGCAGTCTTTTTGTGTAGACATCTATGTATATTTCAAGGATATACTTATTCTTCCAAATCTAGTCATCACTTTCTACATTTCCCCAAAAAAAGGCATGATAACCTCTGGTTCAGCTTCTGCTAGTAACTGTTCTTCAAGCTCCTAAATGGTTTTCTATCTCCTCAAAAGCTATGCATAGTCCAGATGTTCTTAATTCATGCAGATTTGGTGCAAGGCAGATACATTTTTCCTAATGACTTTCAAAATATCTGATGCTATCATAGGCCAATCTCAATTGACATTGGGAAACTCTGACATTAATGAGTAATGAGTTTTATAAATTCTAAATTACAGCTATAAATGAATTAACTGTAAAAACTGTAAGGAGCTGGCTCAGCAAAATCCCAAACCCTTCTATCCTAATGACACAAGCCCAAGCTTTTGCTGACTGCACTATCACACGCACAGACCTGATCTGTTTGATTTGCACATGAATGCTGACATTTTTTAAGAATTACAACATTTATAGGCAGTGCCTACGATAATTACTAACTGAATAACTCCCTGTCTTTCTGTGCTTATCTTCCATTAAACCAAGTTTTTAAGCACCTCTTTCCCATTTTTGTGTAGTATAGAGTTTCCCTCCATGTGACCAAGGCCCAAAAAAGTGACCAGACTATGGAGGAAGATCGTGCTCTTTGATGGGAGTTTTTTCCTCCGCCTTGGTTTGCAAAACTATTACATACCATGCTAACTTTCCCTGGAGCTCTGTCTCAACTGAATATTCACTGCAGAGGCCAGCCCCAGCAACCATGTTACACAGCTGGTCTTTGGTTACTTATGCCTGCCATGGAATTACACATCTGGGACAAAGTTGTCTAACAAGATGCCTTCAGTGAATGTCCACTCACATCTCTGTCCAAAGGCAAATGCCTTCTTTTCTTCTCTGTTTGCAGGCTGAATAGAATCAGGTGAGCTCTCTGTGAGTGGAAAATAATGGCTTTTGCTGCCATTTGAATTGAATCTATTGCAGTTGGCCACTCAAAGATGACCAGAACTCGATACTTTGCAGTGTTTTGTGAGGGGCTGTAATGTTAGTTGTCCACATTCCTCCTGATCTGGAAGGCAAACCATACCAAAGAAAAGTAAATTCTATGCTACATGTATGAGTAGACATGGTGGCACAACGTGAATATTTTAGAATTATTTTTTTCTTTTTAAATCAAGAACTCTGATAGCAACTAGATCCCTATTTACATCAGGCTGCAGCATTTCCCACCATATAATGATGCACAAACTATGCATGCCTAAACTAGAAATGCTTTTAAGAGAAGCACTAGAGCTTGAAAGATCCATTTTAATGGATCCATTCTTCCATTTTGAAGAATGATATTGCCCTCGTGGACAGGGAAGAGAGGTGATAAAAAACAGGATAGATTTTTGTATGATATAAAGACAGGTTTGTGAGAGAAATATCAGTTTAAAAATATGGGATTCACACCCTGGGTCTCACCACAGACCCTAGCATTACTGAGCAAAACACTGACTAGGTCAAATTTACAAATATACTCTATCTCTTGCAAATGCAAAACCTGCACCTGTGTGACAGACAAGAACTTTAAGATAAGTGACAGATAAGAACTTTAAAACATTTCTGCCAGAGTATTGTTAGACTGGGCAATTGAATCTCAGAAGGCAGGAAACCTTTCCTTTACTTTTAGCAACCTGGTTCTGCTTTGTACAGGAAGACTGCTGCAGTTGCCTTTTTCTGGTAGCATTTTTGTGAAATCTTCTTTTCAAAGAGTGAAGCACAAATGCCTAAGTATAAACATGCACACAATTGCTAGGATTTGCAGTGTGGTATCCTACACGTGCACACGAATAAACATATACTCCAAATATCTAAATGGTTCCTGTTCTGATAAGAAACCCACAGTGGGCTCTGTGTACCCTACCCAGAGTCTTCTGGGAGTACTGGGTTTCCTGTTGTCTCCTTTCTTGGCTGCATCTCTGGACGGCTTGAGTGCTCCCTGCCACAGAGGTCCACCAACAGAACCATCTGGCCTGTGATAATAAGGACACTGGGGAGAGCTCGCTAGTTTCTAGTGAGTCACATACTGGCACCCATGCTAATTAGAATCAGCTCATTGTCACAGATGATTTCTTACACCTGAGACCATGAGGTACAACATCTATTTCTGTTGGTCCTGTGACAATTTCTACAACAAGGCACTGTAAATGTCATAAAATGATTATAACCATTGCAAGTTATTCCCTCAACAATCTGATGGTTAACTGCAGTGGACCTTTGGTCTCCCTTTGTGACAGTCTTTGTTTTTGTTACAGACATGCCTAAGCTTTTCTTTGATGAGGATGTCCTTCTTTTTGGGGAAGCTTTCTCCATGCAAAAAATTGGGTGGCCACAGGGAGGGAGCTGCTGAAACTTCCTATTTCTCTCATGGCAGGAATTTCTTCTGGCACCACAAAGCCTACAGCATGGAATTTGTGACTTCCCTAAAGCTGAAAAATCCAAGCTTGTGAAGAAATGCAAGCAGAGGGGTGCATCTGAGCATGACTAGGCGAGCACCAGCAATCTGATCTGTGTGTCTCAGGTGGCTGCTTGCCCTTACACTGGCAGTTTGCAGTGAACTGGCAGTGAGTGGGTGATCAGCAGCCACATTTCCGAGGCAGTGGCCACAGTACATTCAACATCCACCAGTGATCACCTGATCATGCTCTTGGGAGTTACTCTCAACAGCCAATTTCACAATACTTATGCAGCACCTGTTAATAAAAAGACAGGAAGTGTCAAAATGCACACTCTTCTTCTTACTAGGATGAAAACATGGTATAGGTCAGAATTAATTGTACTGATAAATGCAAGATGTGACACAAAAATTCTGCTTTTGCCAGAATCCAACACTAAATACAATTTTTAAGGGCTGAGTCCATTAGCACAACCATATTTTCTCCCTCTAATTAGTACAAGGTCCAGGACAAAAAAATGTCACATCTATAAACATATTTTTACAATGAATCACCAAAGTTCAGAAAAGTCATTCACCCCCAGTACTATTAAACATGTTCTCTCCATTAAGGTGAATTATACGCCTTTTTTAACCTATGGAACAAAGGCCTTTTAGTATGCAGTCACAACATGCCCCTATAGCAAGACTGAGGCCACAAATCAACAGGAAGTATGCCTTTATAACAGCTATATGAAAAGGGCTTTACTTTTAGATTTTCATCAAAACTGGTGTCTTCTAAGCTTGCATTTATTTTGAGAGGTGGGGACATGTGCTTATTTTCCTTATTGAGGGGTTTTTGAAGTCTCAGTTAAAAGTCCCAGAAACATTTCTGTGTAGTTGGTAGCTTTACAGACCTGAGAAGAGTCATGGATACTGTGGGAATCCCTTTAGTTAGTAAGAGAATTGTTAAAAGGGTCTTTCTTATTTTTTAATGACCATGCTAGAATACATAATGTCAGATAATTGCAATGCAATGCTCTTTAGGCCAGAGAAAATCATCCTCTGAACTGAGAGCAAGCCTTTTGAATTCTTTGTCTTTTTAATTTTCCTTGCTTCCTGCATAGTGTAGTAGATAAATTAGCGGCATTTGCTCACAACGGTTCCAGTAAAAACATTTAGGGCGACTGAGAGAAAAGACCTACAAAAAATGCACATTATTGAAAGTCTGTCTTTGATTACAGAAGATGGATTAAGTTGATAAATTGTGATGTATCCGATAAAGATTTTATAGATTGTGGTTTATGATGTCGTGTAGTACTCCTACCTCATTCGGAGCAGGTTTTCAGACTAAAAACTGCCCATGATAACATGGCATCATTACAGTGACAATAACTCACTTTCCCATAAAATCTGCAGATTCATAATGGAAGTTAGTAATAGGATAAATACATGGTAAAATGGATTAATCTGAACTCTCATTGTCCAAAGTTTAGCAAGTTACTTTCTTTGTTCCTTGCAAAAGCTGACTAAATGTTCAAACCTGGATACCTGAAGTTAGACTCCCAAGCCTATCCCTGAAGTCAAGTTTCTGTAACCTCTCTCTAGTGGATTCCTCCACTCAGCCATGCAGTATGTGATATGCACAGAGACTGGCAGAGGTGAAGGCTTGAGCAAACAGGGACTCAGAAGCACAGTCAAGCATCTTCCCATATAATAAATGCACAGAATATACACTGCATAGGGTTATGAAAAGTCTCTTCCTAGAGGAAGAGAGTGCCTGGCCACATTTTCTACCCACGTCTCAGCGTTCAACATCTAATTTAATACACAATTATGTCCTGCACAAGATAAGAATCCTGGACGGCATTGCAGTAGTCCGTTTTTAGTTGTTTACACATTTTGGCTATTTTCTTGTGGTTTGACCTGTCCAGTCCTCAATTACAAGTCTGGATACAAACCTCTATGGCACCAGAAGATCATTCCAGGTGTATTTTTAAATAGGCACTAATTAGTGTGTATTGTATTTCAATTTTCTACTTAAATTAGAGAAGTGGAAGACAATGACAGAGCTTCACTAATTCCTAGATTAGGCAGGTAGAGATTAGCCTAACTCAGGATAAAGCAGTGGGATTACTCCACAGAGGGTTCACAAAGTCCCTATCAGTGATTGCACAGGCTTGTCCTGTTGCAGTAATGGCTTGTTCCCATTCCCAGAAATGGGATCCTAAAAAGGTGCTGATATATGTTTGTTCACAAAACTGTCAGTGGGACCATGATTAAAGGGTCCCTGTGTCTCCCCAGGACAAATATCCTTCCTCTTTCCTCCAATTTACAGCCCTCATTGCAAGTGTAGGATTTTACTACCATCAAAAATTACAAATTAAGGGCTTAGTTAAAATTACATAGAACTACTAATATAAGGTATTTATAGACACAAACCTCTTCTTCAGGGAAACAAATTCCTTTGTTTCAGTAAGTAGAAATTTGATCAAAATATTATGACATCTATACCAAAACCAATGAAGGCAGCTAGGTACAGCTCCTGAGATGCTGGTCTTGGATAGGTTTCCTGTCACAAAGAGGCATGGTGTTAATATCCAGCCAAAGACAGACTGTTAACATCCACTCTCTCCCTTGAGAGACTTTGTTGGATGCTTGACGGTATCAACGTGCAGATTCTTGCTAGCTGTCACTACTGACCTGGCTTAGCCACTCTCTCATTACTGAAGTATGTTGCCTTGGGCAAAAGCAAAGGGATTACACAGCAAAATGGAAATCAGAAAACCCGGACAAATCGTAAATTCCTAAAACCTCCCTGGACTAAGCAGAGGATGGGAACTTGTGGTGGTCTGAGAAAGAAAATGGAGACATTGTCCAATTTTACAGTGCAAAGAAGGTCTAGGATAGTTATAATGCAAACTCTCTCCTGAAGTGTAATAGACTGGAAGATGAAAAACTTCTTCCACTGATTTTTCACGAAGCAAATTAGACAGACTTATTGATTCAGTTCAGCAGCTGCTGGATGAAGCCATAGCAGAGGCTGTTGCATCCTGCCAGACCAGAGGCAGACACCCACTTGGCCCAACAAAAATGTTTGCACTATGAACTGCTGAGTCTCTGGGATTTCCTGTAGCTGCGAGCAGACCTTTAAGTATCACAAGACTCACAGGCCAGAATTTTCAGAGGTGCTCTTAATTCTGCAGCTGTGGAGCTGGAGCTGGACAGCAAATCCTCATAGCTTGGAATATTCCATGGCACAAACTCACACTGGAGTTTTGCTCTTATTTCAAAGATATGTTGCAATTCAATAACGTGACTGCAAACTTGCGTGCAAGGTCATCTCTGAGAGGAACTGGTTATGGGAATAAAAAGATTCCTCATCACCTTTATAATTCTGACCCCTAAGTAGAGAAAACAAAAATGCTGGAGAAGTGATTTTTTTTTTAGAATTACTCTTAACTCAAATGCCTGTTTTCTCTGGTTTCTTGCAAAGGCTTGTGAGACTGTGCGAAAATGTCCTATCCATGGCAAAGCAAGGAAACCACCTGGAGTTTTTCTGTAAGAATCATTGCTCTGTGACCACTGGAAGCAAACCTGAAAAAAATTTCAACAAAATTCTCCTTAGGAGTATCAGACAAGACTAGCAGGAAATAAAAAAAATAATTACACAAACCATATGATGCTTCAAAAATGTGTCGTTTTCCATGACATGACTTTCAATGTCATGGAAGAAGTGAGAAGATGTGAGAGCATGGCATATTTTGGTGCCAGCATCATTATTTCCAAAAGTTGACTGCACTTTTAACCGCTCGCAACCCTCTGCAGACCCATCTATGTTACAGCCATTCTAAGTCACAATGATATTCTTCTCTTTGTTTGCCATGGACAATGGTTTTCACTTTCAGCCTTGTTGGGACTGTTAAATATTGATCATTATCAAACTAATTCCCTGGTGGGCCAATCTGTAATGAACTCTGGCTCCTGTTGCTGGATGGCATTTGCTTTATCAAGGAATGGCTCTCCTTGGTAATCAGTGTGAAGCAATGGTACTTTCTTGGCATAGGCCACTACAGTCCAATTTCAGTTGAGCTTCCAGGGTTGTGTTGAAGAGGTTTTTTCACTTGGGAACTGAAGCAGAAGTTTGAGTAGGATAAAAAGGAACCTTATTATGTTTAAACCATTTTCTGTGCATATGGTTGTACAAAGATTTCTGAAAAAAATAATGGAAAATAAAAATTTGGGGCCAGGTTTACTGTTCTGAAAGAAACTGACATATGCTGAAAGTTCTCCCATCCTTTTGAGAGTCCTTTTGATGATGAAACTCGCCCACTAACTTCTTTCTGATCAAAAGAAATATGCCAGTTTACAGGGCCTGTGAAATTGCCAAGAAATAATAATCTTACAATGAAAAGATAATATATATATTGGGGGAAAAAATAGTTTTTTGCCTCTTATGTGATTATTTGTAGCATACTGTTCTTGTTTTCACAAAACACTTCAGAAATACCAGGTTGTTCCAATTTCAATTTAGACTTCTAGAAAGGGGCCTACACTGTTACATTCAAAGGTATAGCTATCCGTTTTATAACATTCATAGACTAGACTAAACTAGGCTAGTCTAGACTAGACTTGAATGTTTCAGTGGAAAGGGCCCTACCATGATCACACAGGCAGATGCTGTACCAGTAATAAAACCGAGTTCAAGTAAGTTATTCAACTAAATAAATAATATTGACTGACTAAAGTTCTTATAGGAACTAAATAGGAACTCTCAAATTTCCTTTCTGCAAAGTCAAACATAGCTTTTTAAAAGCTCACAGCTTTACCTTGCAAAAGTAAAGGGTTGGATGCCTTCTATGTTACAGATATGAAGCATAGACAAGGTATACCACACCTAGCATGATTTATGAGCCACCAAAGTTACTTGCTAAGATGGTTTATGTGGCACAGGGATATTTATCATAAGCTCACCCTATGAAGAACTAGAGATGGACTGTGTCAGAACAGTATGCAAATGCTCTCACCAAGCACAGAATGCCTGCTGCCATGAAATCTGTTGGAACAGAGCCCTACATGCCCTGAAATTGCTCACTTCTGACCCAAACATACAAAGTTCAAGACACCTAAGAGTTAAAATCAGCATACCATATGTCCTTGCTCCTTGCAGCTTCCCTGCCTTCCCTCTTTTACATGTTCAGTAATATGCAAACCCCTGAAAGAAGGCCCCAGGTACCAGGGTACTTTACCGCCTCCTTAGCTTTCTTCAGCTTATTTTATTCCCTATCCTGTTGCTATTGCTGTTCATTTTCATAAAGACACTGGCTTTACAAAAACATAAACGAAGAGTGTTAATAAACATGGGCTGAAAATCCAACTTCATCCAGAATTACTGAAAAAACCCAGATGTGTTTGTTATAAACACATGCCTGGCCAGTTTCAGCTTTGCCTGCAAGCTGCTTTTATTCTTGATACAGGATTTAAGGGTTTAATGAAGCAGTCAGGAAAACAAACACAAATATGTGGGTGTCTCCAGTGCACCCACAGCAGGAGTGAGGAGAGGTGTGGTTTATGCCACAGTCCTGCCTTGAATGCTGAGCTGGGGTGTTGGAAGGGCACCTGCAAACCTGTGAATACATGTTGAAATTTGGGAGGACACTTTGCACCAGTCTCACACTGCCATAGAGGGGATCAGTTCTGATTTACAACAGTATAAGGGTGAGTAGAAAACAGGACTGTTTTAGTTTGTGCCCTCTACTGCCCTGTGAGGACTGCCATAAAGGCAAGCCCTGGGGCTACAGGAAGAGAGACACTATTCCCCTGGTTTTCTTGAGTCAAGGTTGCCAAACTCATCTTGGAGACATGTGCACAGCTGATAATATCAACAAAGTCTGCTTTGAACACGTGCTTCCAGATTCAATCTGAGCCATGTCTGCCTTTTCCCTTCATATGCCTGCTGTCACAGAAGAAATTTCAAGTCACCTCTTTGTAGAGGTAATTTTGTTTTGCTATACAGACCTCTACTGATCTTTACTTACCAAAGTTCAATTGGTACAAAAGAATGAAAAGTGAGGAATCCTTTCTAAATTCTGCACTAAGGAAGATTTTCCACACCCAAAGGACAAATTTCCCAATGCATAAGCAGTTGGTGCATACAGCTAACTCTAAGGCAGAGGGAGCTGGGCCTCTTCAGCCTCAAGAAGGGACAACTGAGAGGAGACCTCACCCATATCTATAAGTTCACCAAGCAATAGGACAACAGAAAATGGGAAAATGATGCACAGGTCCATCTGAAGATGGGTAAGAACTTTACTGTGCAGGTAACTGAGCAGGGTGCCAAGAGAGATTGTGGAGTCTCTCCCACTGGAGATGTTCAAGAATCATCTGGATTCCATCCTGCACCATGAACTCTAGATTGACCCTGTTTGAGTAGGGAAGTTGGATCAAATGACCCAGTGTGGTCCCTTTGCACCTGACCCATTCTGTGATTCTGTGATTTGGGGGCTGGGATGTTCTGAGTTGATCAGCTAGGTCTGAGTGCAAAAATTCCACCAATCAAACCCACAGGCTATTAGAACTATGCCAAAAGCTCAAGGCCAAGAGATTCACTGAACCCTTGCAATGATTAGTCACACTGTGACTAAATCCTCACTGCACAAATTGCAAATAGTACAAGCAAGCAGAACCTCTTTATTGGCAAGCATCTGTTTGCTGTCTATCATGCTAATCATGGTATGTTCAGGTTTCCAAAGAATGGAAACTGAGGACACAGCTATGTGGTCTGAATTTAAGAACAGATGCCAACTGAAGCCTGCTGGGTACAAACATGCTGGTAACCTTCAGTACCAGAGAGGGAAATGAAACCAAATACAAAAGGCATTAGCAAGAAGACAAGTTATTTATTTCTCTGTAACCATACCAGAAACCCTTGTGCATTAACTGGAAAGAGGACCAAAAAATTTTGGGGCTTTATCCCCTAGCTCATCCTTGGAGTCTTAAGACTGTTAAGACATGATATAAACCTAGCAAACTTGACTTCTCCTCTCTACTCTAAACAAGACACTGTTCCATGTCACTCATGCTGGTGACAGGGTGACAGAGCATACTGCACTCATTTTACATTGAGGTCTCAACATTCTGTAAAGATATATCCCGGATTATCATGGCAGCTTGTTACTTTAGCTATGGCCTGGTTTGTCATCTGCCTCTCATCTCCAGTGTGTCCAAAAAGGGCAATGGAGCTGATGAAGGGGCTGGGGCACAAGTCATAAAAGGAGTGGTTAAGGGAGCTGAAGGTGGTTAGCCAGGAGAAAAGGAGCCTCAGAGATCTTATTTCTATCTATAGCTACCTGAAAGGAGATTGTAATGAGGTAAAGTCTATTCTCCTAGGTAACAAGGGATGACAGTATAAGAAAAAGCCTCAAGTTGTACCTTTTTGGCAACACTAATGGGAAGAGAATGAAAGTAATTCTGTTGGGAAGGTAGTCCTATGAAACATCACCAAGCATGGGGCTTGAGTCTTTTCCGTGTGTTGACATGTCCCAGTAACAGAATCAGAATGGTTTGGGTTGGCAGGGACCCTTAAGATCACAGAATGGTTTAGGACAGAAGGGAACTTAAAGATCATCTCATTCAAATCCCCCTACCATGGGTCAGAACACTAGACCAAGTTCCTCAGAGCCCATCCAAAACAGCCTTGAGCATCTTCAGGGATGGGTTATCCCCAGTTTATCTGGACAACCTGTTCCAGTGCCTCACCAGCCTCACAGTAATGCCTGCAATGAACTGAATTGTTCTTGCTATCCCACCACTAAACAATAAAAGATGGGGTTTGTGGTGTTGCATTTCACAGCTAAACCGTCCATGTGTACAAGCCTTTCCCCCCACACTTGAGCCTTGCTAATACCATCTTCATTTTGACTTTAATGTCTAGTAAGTGTTGAGCTGAAATATCTGCCTTTTCCTGAGCAAAGACACTAACAGTCTATTTCTTTCACTGTTGATCCATTAATTTACCTGAAAACCACCCCTCTAGTTTTGACTAGCTTTTCAGCCAGTTATTGTAGTTGAAGGAATGGGAAGAATGACAAAGGAGAGGCATCAGTGAAGCATGATGGATGTTGGGGCAAGTACTGGCCTCCTAGATTTTGCACAGCTTTAAATGATTGTGTATTCATAGGACAAGCATGCAGAGGTGTTGAGCTAAGACTGAATTTGAAGGCATTGGACAAGTGCAATTGGGTAATACCAGATGTTGGAGACAACAGCTAAAATGCCATCTAAACATCTTGCCTGTTCCACATACATGGCCCATCTCTGGAAGTGTTCAAGGCCAGGTTGGATAGAGCTCTCAGCTCTAGTGTAAGTGTTAGACCTAGCTGATCTTTCAGTTCCCTTCCAATCAGGCCATTCTATGATTCTGTAATTCTATGTGCATTATTATGGACTGTCTGAGTTGACATGTGAAGGGTCTGACAAGTGAAATGACCTGTGCTGTGGTTCCTTGCTCTTTCTCATACAAACCCCCTCACATTTCTTCACCTGCTAATGACGGAAAGAGGGAGACTAGCATTTTCTCCCATTGTGATCCCTTGTGTCCATTGATATTTTCACTGAGGAGAAAGTCTGTTGCACAGTGTGTCCCAGCAGACCTGAATATATATATTTTATTTGCATGCCTAAAGATCCTTAAAGCAAACCCACCTGACAGTTTCCACAACTTGCTTCTTTACAAGATGTACAGGCATTGCAAGTTGCTTTTCAACTTGATAGTAAACATGGACACTGCTATTGTGGCAGTACTGAACAGTTCAAACTCTACATCTTCTTCACTGACCTCATGCTGGGCTGGGAGTTGAACCCCTCCACTTGTTTTCTCAGCATTGTTATTTATGACAATATTCAGGCTCCAAGCACAGTTAGCTCAACATGACATTTCTACAACTGGCATTAAAAATTCAGTTTTCCTGACTCACACAAAATCAATATGATCAGAATACATTACTCATCAGCAGCTGGATACCTGAAAGGCTTAACTCAGACAAAATGAGGATGGAGAAGTTCAAAAAAGGAAGATAGATCAAGTGATAGCTTGGATATAACCCAATCTAAATTCTAAATCCTGTGTCTCATAGACACTAATCTCAGACATTTCTCAGTTAATTTTCTGTCTACTGCATGTTGCCTGTCTGCTAGGTTATCTCATCTTGATAGAGACTAGAACAATAATCAAAGCACAATATCTAATATCCTTCCTAGAATTTTCATCATAATTAAATTATTAATTCTCTGGTTATTCTTCTAATTCATGTAAGCAACTAATGCTTTGAGTTTAACTAAACCCTTAGCTTCATGATCTTTCCTTTGCAGTGGATTCAACAGTTTCACGTGTTGTGAAACAAACATCTTTAATTTCTATCTCTGAATTCTTATATTTTTAGGCAGAAATGCATATTCCTCCATGTTTAAATCACTCCATTTTATATTTTCTATCACTTCCTGGTTTTCCTACCACAAAAAAAAGTGTCAAATGCAAGAGCATTCACTCAATGAATACAATATCTGCATAAAGCAGGAAAAGTCAAAGGCTATTTTACCATGTTCTAAAAATAAAACTCTGCAGTTTATACTTTGTAGTTTCTCCTATATTCCATCCAACTCCTGAACATGTATACACTGCATGTCTAACACCTGCTAAGGACAAATCTCTACCTTACTGAACACCTCCATCAAATCACTGGATAAATCTCATTTTTAGTGGCTGAGGACATGTCAACATGAGCAACTTATCTCCATGAGCTTTTCATAAAATTTGGATGAAGGAAAATTCTCCCTTTGTCTTCACTGTCTTATATACTGTACTCTTGAACTCAACCCTTTATTTTAGTTTAGCTTAATTCTGACTGAAGGTGCCCACACATTAATTCTGTGTAATAAATGCATTTCAAAATTAATTCAGATCCTACTATCTGAATGTCCCCATGAAACCGATTCCAGAATATCTGTGAAATACATTATATTGCATATATATAAAAGCAATTATTGGATGTTTTTATCTTTCATATCTGTCATCCAGAGGCAGTCACCAAAAAAGAACATCTCACAGTTTTAACACCTTGAAGTGTTTAGGTATCAGGTTCTGCTCTTTCTGAACTTTATGAATGCTTCTTCCCTGTCCCCCCATCTCAAGTAATAGACATTCTGGGGCTCACCTTGCAGTGGTATTGACACTGCTGAGACTCTCCTGACTTACCAGTCTCCTACCAAATGCTGGCATGAGCTTTTATCTGATTTCTGCAATCACCTCTGCCTGTTCCCCTCACCTGAAAATGCAGGCTTCTTCCCGTGTTGTTTTAGTATTATAACTGAGGAACCTGAGGGATGGAATCCAGCAGGGGTGTGCGTCATTACTTCAGAAAGAGATCAGTGATGTTATATCCCTATCACCTCACAAATTCACACTAAAGGTGTTGATGTATGTACAACCCTTCAAGCTTTGGGAAACAATAACTGCAAATGCTTGGTGTTCAGCCACCCCACTGCCCTTAAAAGATGCTTCACATGAACCATTGACTCCCCTCTCTCAGGAGCTGCTATTTTTCTGCTGCTTGCAGATCTTGCCACCATGATATGTGCCAGACTGACATTTCTGTTGCAGCTCATTAACTGGAACAAAACCAATCATTTGAAATTGCCAACTGTGATGAAATGAAATGTTTCCATAGAAAACACTAGGCAATTATTACTTGCTAAAGTTAAAATCGTGGGCAGGATGCTCCTGTGAAAATTTTACATCTAATTAGTATTGTGACAGACATGATTAGGAGGTGGACAGAATCAAAGCATCACAGTGTGTAAGTCAGAGCACAGAAAGGATGGGAGTTTAACTCTTGTAATAACACAATCAGTTGGCAGCAGTGCTGTTGGCAATATAGATTATTTTTCCAAATTTTCCCTGTGAAATCTGCCAGCAGAACTAGCAGTTTTCCGAAACAATTTGGCATGTCTCGGGAAGGCAACTAGTTTGGTGTTTAATGAATGGCCGAAGAAAAAGCTTCTGAGCTTTTTTAAGTATATAGATAGCAAGAAAAAAGCAAAAAGTATTATAAATGGAATTACAATTGTTAACATTGCTGATGTAATACTTATTCCCAAACCCACTAAAATAAACAGCAGACACCCAAGCAGCCTCAGTGGATTTTGAATAGGGATTTTAAGATGAAAAACACAAGAGCCAAGAAACCCATAAAGCAACATGGTAGCTTGAATTTTCTTGCTTCTGTTTCAGATGTGGACAGTGGCTAGTGCCCCCCAAAAATTCTGTTTTTCACATCTATGTCAGCTGGTATAAGAGCACATCTGCTGTTACCTTTTGCCACAGGCACTGCCTCAGGTAATATTTAAGAGCTTATTGTGCACAGCAGGAATTTATAATGACCTCTCAGTTTAGATTACCATCACTACAGAAAAATAAATATCCAAAAATCATTTGGAATTAAAAAATATTGTGTCCATCAAAACCAAATGGGAGCCCAGGGTTTGAAAACACACAGTAAAAGAGTAATAGATGTGATATCACAAGTCATTACGTTAATGCAGCAATACTTTCTTCCCACTGAAAGAGTCCAGGACTTTATCACAAAGTCACATCAAAGTCACTGGCATTTAGCCTTTGGAGAATATCTACTTCTTTTATAAACACTGGTGTAGACTTTACTGGATTGACAGCCCCAGGACCTGACCCATACAATTTAGCTACACAACAGGAACACTGCTGTCAGAGTGAGACGCTTCTAGCTCTGATCCCCAGGACATCTGTGAAAGAACAGTTTTGCCTTTCTGCCCTTTAAAAAATTCAGTCAGCGTCAGTCTTATAGGGAGGAAGATTTCTGTATGTGTTTGAGATTGTCAGCTCAATTTCCAGCCCTAAATTCTTAGCCACTCTGTGTATATAGCAGATTTCATTTAAATTTAATGAAAATAATAATAATAATATATATATATATATCACATCACATTCTTCTTCTGTCCAGTGCATGTTACCAGAAGAGAACATTCATCTGGTTGTTTTGGAGGAGACAGCTGAATTCCAAAGAAGGAGGATGTTTGTTTTTTGCAGCTTAGGTGCTACAGCAAGTATCCGGCTACATGGAGTTTAAATACACAGGACTTAGCAACTGAATTTACCAGACAGTAGAATTTAAAAAATTATGCTGTTCAGAAGGTCACTCTGGAAGACATGTAGTCCAACCCCTCCAGGTTCAATCAGCATGTTCCAAGCCTTTTATAGTGAAGTTTTGAGAACGTCCAAGAGTGGGGACTGTATACCCTCTCTCAGTTCTTTTTCCTATACCTTAGAGGAAGATTTATACATTGTTACAGGACTTGGATGGCTTGGAACCCATTCCTTTTTCTTTGGCCTGTCCACCTAGAGAGACTATCTCTTTTTGTTTGTACAAGGCTTGTCAGTCAAAAGAGAGCACTGTTAATAATAAGAGTAAAGCTTTAAAAACATTTTAAGGTGCTTTTGTGAATCTTCACAAATTGCTTGACAATAGTTTCAGCACTAAGCTGTGCTAGTCCAGTGTCCAAGCAGGAGATTCAGAGAGGCTACAAACCAATGAATGGAGGTGAAAAAAAGGCTTTCATTGGCCAAGCATTTTGAACAGGTTGATTGATATCTCACCTGCTTGGTATTACTAGGCTGTTACTTTTCTTGTTGGAATTTTCCCCCCAGTCTCAGACTGTTCTGACTAGAGAGGAACCACAACAAACACTAGCAAAATCAATCATTGTGCAAAGAGGAGCTTGAGATGTAATCACAATCCATCTTGAAGTCTGATTAAGTGCTCTAACAACTTGAGTAAGAAAAAAACCCAAAAAAGACAAAAACAGTGTGCTGCTCTAGACAAACACAGGATGGACTACCAGGAAAGGTAAAAGGAAGAATAAGATAGTGTTTTGTATTTCAGATGTAAAGTACCCAAGACCTGCTTTGAAACTAATTATCTCCCAAACTAGAGGGCTGTACTTGTTTGAAGCTGTTGCGGGTTTTTTGTTTGTTTGTTTGTTTGTTTGTTTGTTTGTTTTCTTTCCACATTAGACCTGGTAGAAATCCCACAGTTTTAGTTTGTCTGGGATCACTCATTAACTGCTAAAGGCATTCTATGATGAGTGGAGCATCAGCCTGAATTCTGTCCATACTCAGCTTCCCATCTTTGGGAGATTTTAAAATTTTTTAACATCACTTCCACCTGGTAGAAATTCAAGCACAGATTCCTTAACTGAGGGCTGCAATTTAACAGTGAGTCTCCTGTTGATCTCATGTTCATGTGCTTACTGACAGACAGAACGGCTCACAGGCTTGATACAGCTGATAAACCATCTGGTTTGATGCACTGCCCAGGATATCAACATTTCCAAAGAATAGTTTACAGAAGTGACCATCGGACTGCAGGAACTGTGGGACTTAAACAAATAATAGGAAAACTAAAAGGCAGGACAAACATGGTATGACTCACTCAAGCATTTGAGATGAAAAATTATGGTTTGAAGAAATTCTTTGCTTAAGAGTCACAGATCAGTGAGACAGTGGTCTGTGTTGTGAATTTTCCATTGATCACTGTGCTGCATAAAAACAGAATACATTATAATTTATGATAACATTATTAGTCAGTTTTACAGTTTCTGAGGAAGATTTTTACTAATATATTCAAGTGTATTCATAAAAAGCTGTATCTACATACATATACCAAAGGTTGAGTTTTTAGTAGAATCATGGAAAATGTTAGAACTCTGCTGAGGACAATGCATCTAGAAAAAATAGCATTAATCTCTTTACTGTACAGTAGGGTGTAACTGCTTTATACTACCTTTATATGAATGAGAAGATACAAATTTTATAGCTCAAACAGTCTTGAACCAGTGCTGTCTCAGTCTCTACCATAGGATGTAACTTAACTACTCTGAAGTGCAGGGATATTAGAGACCTTTTCCTTTTTTTGCCTTCTGCTGCCCTCTGCATTTGCCATCACATCCTCTCAAATTTTGCAGCTGCTACAGTTGCCCACTTCTCCTTTAAATCACTACCTCCTTCTCCAACTACCTTCTCTGTGATGCTGGGCCAAAGCTTACTGGGGACAAGAAAGTCACCAGTACCTTTCAGGAACAGTGAAGACCAGAGGTCATTTTTCATTAGTCTGTGTAATGAATTTTCCCCCTCCTACTTCACCCAACACACAAAGCAGAGCCACTGGGGACTGGGATCACAAGTGTTGGATAGCTGTATGTGAATGCATAATGAGAGAGAACTGCAAGGTCTTGTCTTCCCCCTTGCAGGTGCTCCTTCAGAGAATCAAATTGACAGCAGCCAAATTACCTCAAGTACCTCAAAACTGGAAGCAAGGTCTCTTCACCTGTCCTTAACACAGATCAGCACTCCTACATGAATCTGAGACTTGCAGCTCTTGTCTCTAACTGTGAAAATGAAGATCCTTGTCTGCCACATGACTTCCAGCCTCTTCTCTAGTCAGATGAGGTGTCCTAAGCTTTCTTGGTGGACAATTTCCTCTGAACAGCATCCTGCTCAAAAAGTCTATTCTGCTGGTAAAATTCCCTGGAACTGGCCCTCACATATCAGAATCTTTGTGAATTGCAGAAGAAGCTACATTTATCTAATGCTATTTAGTAAGAAATCAAAAACTTGCATGCCACTCTAACCAGAGGGAGCTAGGGTTAACAAACATACTCTCTCCCTGTTCTGAAAGCCCTCAGCAGAGTTCTTGCAGCTTCTGCATGCACATAAACCAATACCACTTCAAAGAGTCCCCCAATTGCAAATTGACTCACAGCTGGAGCTGGTGTTGACGTCCGTCTGTGTTGGTGCCAGGCTGTACAGAACCGGCCCTTCAGACATGGCCCTTCCTGACAGTAAATGGCAGAAAAGAAAGAAGGAAGGGAAGGGGAAAAGACAGGGGAGAAAAAGGGAATGTTTAGATAAACTCACTGAACAGATATGCAGACATCATCTACTATTTGTTAACACAATCTCTTACTGTAAAGTCCACCCCCCTCCAACACACACACTTTCTCATGCACACAAACACACCTCCCAGCCAAAATCTGGGGAAAATGGTTGCCTAAAGTTCTTCCAAGGTATCTCATTTGCTTTGTCTAAGCGTCAGCCCATTGGAAATTCCTTTAACAATGGTCATTAAAGAGGGTGGAGGACATGCAAGCTGCAGAACAGATGATGCTATCCCCCAAGTGTGGGACTTCACTGAGAGACTGTATCTTTGCAGATCAGACCCTTGCAGATCAGACTGTCAGGACTGAGTTTATCTTTCAGCATTTCTGTAAGGAAGATGCATATAAGACCTGATGTCAAACATGAGCATGTCAGACCTGCTGTCCTATTCATTAACAGACATTGGATGCAGCAGAAAAAGAAGCATCTTCGAAGCATTGTGAATAACTTTACCCCGGGAAAAGTGTAATTCAAATTCTTTCTGACATTTAGGTCAGCAAGTGCTGTGCTATTAACTTGACATGTGTCTCCTTTGCAGATTGCATTTATGAATTTGCTATGGAGGGAATAGCCCCCATCACAGAAGGTGCAGAGATACAGATCAGACAGCTCTGAGGTTCTTCATTCCAGATGTGCTGCTCTGTAAGTGAAGCACCAGAGGTGGACTGAGAACCTCTCAGTTTGAAAGCATTTGAGTTCACATATTTTGACATTTGAGGTAATGGTCACTACATTTTCAATTTTGTTCTCCATTTTTTGGTTCTTACTGCCTTCTCTGAAGTGTTGATGTAGTCCATTGGGTATCTATGTGCTACATTGTGAGCCACTGAAGGAATTGGAAAGGGTCATGGAGTTTTAACAAATAAAGTTTCAGTGCTGCTGCTGCAGTATAGTGAAACCATGAGCACCAATGGTACCTGCCATGTAAATAGCAGAAGATTCTTCCAGTAAGGAAGAAGAAAACTTGGCATCTATACTTCAGCCCAACTTCTATGGCAACAGTGAGGGAGTCTAAATACCATGCTATAAATAATCACTTTCTTTTTTGAATTATAATCTCCCTTCCTGATTAGTTCTCACAGAATCTGACTGGGTCCGATTCAGTGATGTATACTTAAGCATGAAGATGGATGATAAAAGCAAGAGTAGGTTTAGATTAGATATAAGGAAGTATTTTTTTATTTTAATAGAGGCAAGACACTGGAACAGGTTGCCCAGAGAAGCTGTGGTTCCCCCATCCCTGGAACTCTTTAAGGCCCAGCTGGATGGGATCCTGACCAAGCTGGTTGTGTGGAAGCTGTCCCTGTTCATGGCAGGGGAGTTGGATCTTAACGATCTTTGAGTTCTCTTCCAACCCAAAACATTCTTTGATTCTATTTAACAGCATTAACATTAGTTATAGGATCTTTCAGAGAGGACACGTAGCATTAAGCCTCATTTGAGAAAACTTTAGAATGCACACATAATCTAGAACACACTCATTATACAAATTGAAGAGCAATTAATGCTAAATTATTGCTGGCAGACTTTCATCCATTTATCCCGTCCTGCATTTATACAAATGCAGAGGAATAGTGCTGAAGTAATTTGTGTCTTGAAAATGAAAAGATTGAGGAGGAATTCCACTTTTGTAATGTCTACCTTGCAGTAGAATCAGCTAAAGCAAGATATAGGGCAACTTCACCAAATTCTGGCATATTATGAAGTTTTAATTTACCATTCTTGAGTTACTTTGGCTGAAGATCTCAGTAATTTTGGAGCTTTTATAATATTTGTATGCTGCTGTTTATTTATACATCTGCCTGCAAAAATTTTAAACTAAAAATCACCAGCAGTACAAATGCATTCAGACCCTTCAGGACTGCTAAAAGAATAAGCGAAAAAAGGGGAATTCGGTCATGAGCTCTTGTTCCAATGCTGTTTTACATGTGACAAGAGCCCACATTCACTCAATGAGAGGGAAGTGAGGTGATGAGAAGCACTGGCCTATTGTTTTTACAAAGATCACATTCTATTCAGAAGAACTCTTTATTCAGTGCTGTTTTCCTTGCTTTTCCAAAACAGCCTTCTCAAATGTATTAAAAAACATCATGCTATCTACATTCATTTGTTCCACATTTTTCTAAGAACACTTCTAAGGTGCTCTTATTGTTTATGAAATGTTTCCCAGAACCTGGCCACCTCTATTCCAAGCCCTTTTGATCTCCAGCCTCCATTTGGGCTGTTCATAACTTTTCTCAGCACAATAGCTTTGATTTCTCTAATTGCATATTATTTAACACTCGTATTTCACAGATTGTTTACCTTCTCCTTTTCTTGCCTTTGCTTCTTTACAAAGTTATTTTAACTGTTCAACATTTTTCAATAACTCACTACTTACCTAATTAAGTCTTTATTTCTTGAAACATTTTTTTACATGTTAAAACAGGAATGTCTCAAATACAAGGCTTGTAGAAGCCTCTCTGCCCAAATGCTGGGTTAACACATTTTGCCACCATATCTTTCTGTCAGTCTCTTGAAGGTCTGAATCTTCAAAGCAAGAAATAAGAAACCAAAAGTGGGGTTTTTTAAATGTAAAACATATTCTATATTTTCAGTGCTGCTGACAAATGCTTATTACCAGTCATTTGTCAACACTTCTCTTTTGAGTTTGTGAATCACTTTTTCCTTTCTTTAGGGAAATCGTGAACTATTTCAGAAGTCCTGAAGCAACACTACATACTGAAATATGTTTATGCCCAGACTTTCAATTAAAACTGCATTTATAATTTCGCAACTGTTATGATTTTCTTTCCTTTTCTTAATACACTTGTTTACAGCTTAGCTTCTTTATATAAATGAAAAGTAGAGAACTACTGATCTATAGAAACAACGAAAAGTTCAGACAAAAAGAACAATAGCTTTTGTAATGGTGCATAAAAGCCTGAAAACTTAATCCCTTTCTTCTCAGAATCCAAACTATTAAAGCCATTAAACTTACATTTCTTTATGCTTAGTAATGATTTTTAAGGCAGGGTTAAGAGGAGAAGGTCATCAGGGACCTACTGCTCTCTTCACCAAGCACATGGGAGGGGAGAGAAAAGATAGAGACAGACTCTTCTCAAAGATGCACAGAGAAAGGGTGAGAGCCATCAGGTACAAGATGCAACACAGGACACTAATGTGAGAACTTGGGAAATTTTTTTTAGCCCAAAGAGGAAGACTCCCACTGTAACAAAGTTTTAGGGATGTCATGGGTACTCCATTCATGGAGCCATTTGAAAAAAAATAGCTGGTCACTGTGTAGAGCACTAGCTGGATGAGTATTGAGGAGGGGGAGGCAGATTCAACCTCCACAGGTTCTTCCAACCTGTATAGTTTTATGAGTTGTGACAGAGATATTTAGCAGTATTGAATGTCAGTATTTATCTGCCACACCTTTGAGAGAATAACCACTGGCAGGTGCTATGGTGCCTTCAAGAAGAGATACTTTCCACCAGCTAAAAAAAAAAGCAAATTTGGTTACCTATTACATGCATTTTCTGGTTTCACATGAAGTGCTCTGTATAATTTAACCAGAGATAGCTGGAGTGCAAAATAAAAGATTGAATCACAGGGGAATCTAAGCAGCAAAAAAGATGCTGTGTTGGCACAGATATAAAAGTCAAGATAAAGGACATATAGAGAAATTGTAGGCCCTAAAATATCTTTCAGTGAATAGCCTTCTGCTCAAGAAATTAATCAGGAGTTACCTACTTCAATTTTTAAAAGATGGAAGCGTAGTTTACACAGTGCTAGATGAGTGTAAATCTGGCCCCTGAAAACTAACAGATTATTGGGCATCCTGGAAATGCACATCAAGCAGAAGCAAGCTTCCTCAACCCTCTTTGACAATAAGCCAGAACTCATCATTTCACCTTCGGCCTCCCAGATTAGCACCATGGCCAAGAGAGAGCAGCAAGGAGTTCCCTCCAGAACAGAAGCAAAGCCCTGTTGGAAACAGATGCGATCAGCTGATTTCTTCTTACAAATTCCTTATCCACCAAGTGTTCCCCATCTATCAAATCCATGCCTCTTTAGTGTAGAGACAAGGATACTTTGTGAGACACTGCCAAATGCTTTGAAAAGGTAGACAACATCAGTGACTCTTTTCTCATTCACTACCTCTGTAACCCCATCATAGAAGGCCACCAAATTTCTCAGGCAACATTTGCCTTTGGTGAAGACACTTTTTCTGTCACCAGTGATGTTCTTATTTTCCATGTGTTTTAGCATAGCTTCTAGGAGGATCTGCTTCATAATCTTGCCAGACAGAAAGCCAAGAATGACCAAGCTTAGTTCCACAGGTCTTCCTTTTTTCTGTTTTTAAAGATGGGCATTATATTTCCCCATTTCCAGTCAGTGGGAACTTCACCAAACTGCCACAACTTCTCAAAATATGATAGTGGCTTATCCACTTTCTCCCACAGTTCCCTTTGGATTAATGGGAGCACCTCATTAAAACCAATAGACTTACAAATCTTTAGGTTCTGAGCACCTCATCCTTTCCCATGCTCTAGTTAACCAGGTCTCTTGTTTCCTTCTGGAGAAGGCCATGTTTTTCCTAGCCTTCCTTTAATCACTGATGTACGTATGGAAGCTTTTCCTGTTGCCCTCGACATCCTCGACCAGCTTTAATTTAATAAGATCTTTAGCTCTCCTAACCTGATCCCTGGCTGCTCAGACAATATCTCTACATTCCTCCCAAGCTATTGTCTTTGCTTCCACCCTCTGTGTGCTTCCTTTTTGTGTTTTTGTCCAGGAGCTTTTCATTCATCCACATAAGTCTCCTGCTGGTCCTCAACTAAGCAAATCTCTGAGGAGACCAAAATCTGCTGTCCTGAAGTCCAGAGCAGTGAGCTTCCTGAGGATCTGAATCTCCACATCTTATGGTCAATGCAGCCCAGGTTGCCCTTGGGTTTTACATCCTCCTCCCCTTCTCCTCATTGGTGAGAACAAAATCCAAGATAGCACCTTTCTTCATATCACTTGGAGAAGAATGGTGTCATCAGCGCATTCCAGGAACCTCATGGACTGCTTGTGCTCCTCTGTGCTCTCTGTCAAAAAGATATTGACATGGCTGAAGCCCCCATGGGGATCAGGACCTGTGAACACAAATCTGCTTCTATTTGTCTATAGTGTGACTCATCCAGGACATCTTCCTGATTGGGTGGCCTGTAGCAGACCCCCCCCCCCCCATAATGTCACGTATCACATCCTGCAGGGAGCTGCAGTAAGAAACCAATGCACTAAGTCAGAGAAACTCCAATGTTCTGGCTTTTCTTATGAGAAGTCTCCAAAGCAGAATGGATTTTGTCTTTGTTCTTTGTAAGTGCCACTGGATGGAACATTGTTGTGTTCAACTTGAAGATTAGAAATAAAAAGGATTGTCAAAGAAGTGGAATGGGATCAGGTTCTTGTTCACTTAAGGAAGCACTGACATAGACAGTTTCTGATTTTTGTCAGACAGAGTTCAAAAACAATTATTTGGTGACACTAGCCAGCCTACTCCTTACATGCAATTTCTTTGGAGTTTGTGTGTGCAGCCTAGGAAGGCTGTATGTGTGAAAGACTTCTAGGTGCACTAAAACTAAAGTATTCTCTGCAGGAATTTTCTTCCTGCGGGGTATGAACTAAAAACAGGCAGAAACCCTAGTGCCTGTGACATGTCTGTGATCCATCCTTACAAAAGGTGTGAACTCCAGAAAATGCCACCTCTTCAGGTTAAGGAAAGTAAGGCAGCTAAGGAATTATATGATATCTAAGAAAAGATAGGCATCATAGGGAAATGAGCAGAGAAATTTTTTTCAGTCAAATAATAAAGTGCTGACAGGCTTCTAAGCACATATCTCTGGCTCAGGAGTCCCACAGCCACTACTTCACATAAATTCAGGAAATGATTATGAAGCAACACTAGGTCCTTGTCCTATTCTTTGTTTTGTTGTACAGGACACTTGGCTTGGTGGACACTGGTTTCATCTGTTATGAGTTTCTCTGTGACTCCATAAGGCTCCTGAATGTGATGATGTTTAGGATCAGGGCAACAACACTTATTAATTTCAAAGAAGAAAGAAGCATATGAAATGGAAGTTAATTGACAGTTACCTGTTTTGGCATTAATATTCATCAGCAGAAACTGAGGCTTCAAGTTATCCTGCTGATAATCATATTTTTGTTCTTACTTGGGAAATGGACACAAAGAGTAATGTGCAACCACCAAGGGCTTTGAGAGAGGAAGACAGCATCTCTCAAATGTCTAGAAATATAGGAGTCAAGAAGCAGAGAGGAGCTTCCAGGAAGCTAAAAATAACCCCAGTTTATTGATATAGCCTTCTTTGTTTCATGGCTGTGTGACAGAAAAACAAGAATGATTTCTAGAGTAATGAAAAAAGTCAGGCAAAACCAGTCAGTCTGTGGCTTTGTTTAACAACAAAAGGGTCAGCCTAAGGAATATTTATCAAACAGCAGCAAAGAACACTTACATAGTGGCTACTATATGTAAGAAAAAATAATTAATTTTAATAAACTTACCTGGAATTATTATAATTCTAGGACAGTTGAACACAGTTTTTCAAAGTAACCAGTGACTGCACTGACTTTTGTGGTGGGAGACAGCCTGGGTTATTTAGAGCTAGGTTTGCACGGAGTGCTAAGTCCACGCACTCTAAAGACTCACCCACGCTCTTTTAAAAATCTTTCTCAAAGCATTCATGAAAACACTGAAACCTGAACTCATAGCCCACTTGAAAAAGTGCTTTAGACATCCTTCAAGTCTTTCTTTTCTACAGATTCCTACATCCCAGCCACCATCTGTGCTTTCAAAACAGCTACTGCCTGTCCTCAAAAAACCCCCACCAGCTATGTTCTCATACCCCTGCCACTTCTCTTCATACCCATCTTCCACTGCACTGAAGGGCTCACAGCTACCTCTGTTCCTACCCCTTCTCCTTGACCAGTCCATGTACATCCCCACTACAAAGCAACCTTCCTCCAGCAATGTTCAATACACTAGGCTGAAGCACAGGACTAATTTCTTATCAAGAGGCCCTCTCTGAAAACAGAGAAGAGTCTTTGTGAAGGAGTGCGGTGATTGGGTTATACCTACATGGTCCCAGCAAGACAACAATGTGGGTCATTCTCCCCCAGGGCACAGTGTAACCACTGCAGAAAACAATCAGCATTCTTCTCGGTTTAGCATGCAAACACCTTTCTTACAGGGAAATTTCTCAAAGGTTTAATTAAAAACATTGCTTTCAAATCACTTTTTAAGCTTTAACTATAAAACTAAAATCTAATATATTCTCTGGATATTCTAACACACATCCATATTGCATATGAATCACAACTTTCCTCTAAGACCAAAGTTTATGCTGTTGCATTTGTCATAGTAATGTATCAGACAGAAATAAAGAATTTGAAGTTATAAAACTAATTGGAAATGGAGACTTGAACAGGATGATTTCTAGTATAACATTTTTTACATTACTATTTTTCCATCTGTCCATCTTCACACTACATACGGTTACCAAAATCTGCAGGACCAACTACATTCTGCCCATACTTTTTTCTTAATCCTTTCCCACTTTTATGTGCCTTACACAATTTGCTTGCTGTGTTTACTTGCTCGTGTAATGAATAAAGTTATCATCATTCAGTACAAATAATAAAAAATTGAACTAATTTCAGCCCCTAAATTATTTAAAAACCAGATAAAACAGAGAAACATATTCAGCCTTAATTGTTTCTTGCATTGTCAAATTAGGTTTCAGAAAACTGAGAAAAAGTTCCTGTTTTCATGGACAGGGTATTGAAAAACAACATCAAGTTACACATTTTTTTAAAAGTGCTTTTTGCAAGATTTTTCTCATTTTTATTGCCAACTAGTGCTAAACTGTTCCCACTTTATGGTTGAAAACCCTCTTAGAACAGCTATGCAGCTTGGGAAGGTTAGCTAAGCTATTTAAGTACCAAGATATAGGACTCAATACAGTTCTATCTGCAGTCTGGACAGCCTAAAATACAATATAAAGTGAGGCAGAAGTGTCTAGCAATACAAGAAAACTCAAGTGTTGTGCATTTTTCTCCATTGCTATAATGAGTTACATGCTGCTGTGTAGTTTCGGGAATTTTTTTTGCCTGGCTGAAATCTGGTCAGAGCTCAAAGCAACTGCACCTGCAGAGGCAGCAGGCTACAGCAGCAGCCTGTCAGCACCACTCATTTTGGTGGATGCATTTCCAGCCCATTTTTATACAGCTTCCTGGCTTAAAAAGAGAGGAGCTGAGCAGATACTAAATTGAGAAAAAAAAGAAAAACTTTAAGAACCAGCTTTTGTCAGTGTGTCCTTGCTGCTGAACTCCAATTACTCACCTCAGAACAACAGAGAGATAAAAGCTAAATTAGCTGTTATCAAACTGGGACATAATCAAAGTCAATACAAAAAATACAGCACCCATCCTTATGGCTCGTGTAGCTCCATAAACTTTTCCAGACTTTCTCTGCAGAATCTCTGCAGAAGCAGGGAAATGTGTGTGGCTCATATGTATTCCTCAGAAGTTTCTACACATGGGAATATTTTTAAAGACCCTTAGTCTAGTCAGAGTGTTTAACATTGCTAGATATGCAAGGATGAAGCATGGATTAGAACTGACAGTCAGACTTAGTATTTTTAATCAGAATTAGTATTATAAAAATAGCCCAGAAATCCATAAGAGAAGGATTATGGCATTTCAAATAACCTGAGATATTACCTATAGTGTCACTCATTCACTTTTCACCTGTACCAAAACTGAGCTAGTTTCAGCAAGCCAAGATTATTCACATTTTGCTGTGATACATAATAACTCCTATCAGAGGAAGTGTTCATAGTTTTCAAATATTAATTAATTAAGTTCCAGAACTTTCTGAGAGATAAGAAAGAAGACATCAGTATAACAGTTATCTCAAAGACCAAAAGCTTTAAGGCAACTGATGTTTGGGATGAGAAGGACATAGCCCAGAAGCTCCTTTTCTCTGTCCCTTACACTGACAACTTGCTGCATATTCCAAATTTTCCAGCACATGGATGGAAAAGGCCTTTTTCCTGGGAGAGCGCCAAGCACTCCCTAAAGCTTCCCTTCACCAGAGCCAGACTTTAGCTGATTGAAAGTCTAGGCTCAGAAGTGAAGAGAGAGCTGAATGAACATCCTCTCAGAGGCACAGGTTGGGAGTTTGGCCTCAACAAGCAGCTACAGAGACAACAGAAGCCAATCACACAGATGTAGAAGGGTGATACTAAGCAGTGACAGTAATTTGCTATGATTGGTGGGAGTGGCATATGGGCAAATTCATTTTTACTTGGAGTCAGAGCAAAGCCTGGGTATTTTCCCAGGAAGCTTATTCCATGTGCACCATCAGTTGTGGCTTGAATAAAGACAGAGTAATAATTCCTGTAGCTTTGGATTTGTTGAATGAAGTGAGGAGGCTGCGTCACTGCAGGGATTGAATGGGATAATCATAAGTCTCTCCTTCCAGCTGTAGGATGGATGCATGTTGGACACTTGGTTTCAAAGGGCAGGAGGGTATGTGACTCAAATTGCAAGCATGCTTATTTTATCTGGTGACTGTTTGCTAGGAAGAAAGACGTAATTTAAAATAAAATTTGAGATATTTAGCTGATTGGATTAATTATCTCAGAGCTCCAGTGATGCAGTCATGGACTGCTCTGAAATAATTCCTCCTGATCCTGGTGCTCAAATCCTTCCATGCATCAAAAGGAAGGCACTGCTGTAACTCCTCTGCTTGATTTTTTTTCTTCATCTAACAAAGGCTTCACTTCACTGTCTGAGCAGTGAAGCCTTTCAGGAGAAAGGTAGATTCAGACTGAGCAGGCTCCTTTGTCCCTGTTTACTTCCTTTCCCCATAACTCTTCTCTGGGGAAAAGAAGCAAATGAAGGCCTCTCCCTACACATATCTTGTTCCTAACTGTAAGCCAATACACACCCTGGGTCTGATAACATCTGACCACAGTAAGGCATGAAACCTTTGTCCTTTTCTTGGTTAGAATCTGGCTTTATTGCAAGCAACAGGTAACTAGTGTCATGGATATAAACACATTGTCTGAATAGCCTTTGACTCACAGAGTTAAGAAAGTGATGTTAGTATTAGAAAATTATTAGTTTGTATTAAGTTAGTATTAAGAAAACGATTAGTTATTATTAGTAACCTCTAGATAAGTTTTCAACTTTTCCTCTTGCCCAGAAAAAAAAAACCCACCTGAATCTAGAGCCCTCTTCAAGCCTTATGTAGCCTTCAAAATAAAATTAATACCCTGATTTTTTGGTAGTGCATTCAGATAATGAAGTCCAAACAGAAAACTCTGAGTGTTATTTGCATTCCTGGCTTAAGTTTTAACAACTTTGCCCCATATATAAGAAGATTAAAAGGCTTTAGGAATGTGATATGTGATGCAGATAGCTATATTCACTTCCAGTATCTGCACAGGCAAACGTTCATTAACATTTAATGTTTTGGTGAATATTTGAAGATGAAGTTATGCTCCCAGTTGTGTGCATTTTTCTGATGTTATGAACAAACCTCTTTGAACCAGGACATGTAAAACTGGCACAAAGACTGATAAAAGAAGACAACTGTTCTGCCTCCCTCTTGCATGGGCAAGCACAGCCAGTTTATTCCCCAACTTTAAGTGGGTTCCTAGGGTTTAATAGGATGATTTATTGTGGTGCATGGACCCTGTCTTGTTGCCAGGTGCACACAAAATCTGCTCTATCACCTCCCTCTTTAACTGGATGGGAGACAGAAAATATAACAAAATATAACAAAAAATTCTTGAACTGGGATAAAGAGAAGGACTTTTTGGTTCCCATCATGGGCAAAATAGACTCAGCTTGGGGATATTAATTGAATTAATTGCTAACTAAAATTAGAGCAAGATGAGGACAAGTAAAACAAATCTCAAAAACATCTCCCCACCTTTCCCTCCTCCCCGTCTCTACCTTCTTCTCCAGCAGTGCAGGGAGACAGGGAGTGGGGATTATGACCACACTCTGCTTCTCCCACTACTCAGGGAGAGGAGCCATTCCCCTGCTCCAGTGTAGGGTGCCTCAGGTATTTCTCCAGTCCTTTGAGTCCTTCTCAAGGGCTACAATTCTTCATGAACTGCTGTGGTTCTCTTTTCACAAGGTGTAATCCTTCAAGGACAGCCTGCTCCACTGTGGTTCCTCCAGAGCCACACAAGTCCTACTAGAAACCTGCTCCAGTGTGGGATCTTCTCTCCATGGGTTTGCAGATCCCTGCCAAAACCCTGATCCAGACAAGGTTTCCACAGGGTTCCGGTCTCCTCTCAGGCATCCACCTGCTCTGGTGAGGGGCTCCTCCATGGGCTGTGGGTGGATTTCTGCATCCCCATGGACCATCATGGACTGCGGGGAACAGCTGCTTCAGCATGGGCCGCACCAGGGGCTGCAGGGAAATCTCAGCTCTGACACCTGAGGCACCTCCTGCCCCTCTTTCTGCACTAGCCTTGGTATCTGCAGCATTCCTCTCACATACTTGCACTCCTCACTTCTCTGAGCATAATTACATCCGCACAATAACTTTTCTTCCTTCTAAAATATATTATCACAGAGGCATTATCACCATCTCTGACTGGCTCAGCCTTGGCCAGCAGCAAGTCCATCCTGGAGCTGTCCTACACTGGAAAGACTGCTTGTTTTCACTGCTTCTGTAACAGTGCAGTAACACCCCCTTGATTTGCATGAAGTGTTTAAAAAGATGAAGTTGTATTGAATCTGTATCTTAAAATTTCAGGTTTCTATAGAAACTATATCTTTAAAAATAGTGAATTAGGAAGCTTCCAGAAAATATCCTGCCAGGTGCAGCAATACTTTTTAGATTCCATCTATTTTTCTTATTCGCTTTACCAATGTGTTCAGTTCCCTTTTTTATTTTTCTCTGCAAACTTATTTCATGCATGTCTTTGCAAACAATACCAGACACTAAATCTGACCACTAAGGTATTTAATCCTAAAATATAGTAATTCTTAGAGTTCAGAGAACAGTGACCTTAGACCTCAATTCAACTAAAGTCTCAAAGACATTTTGTATACTAACATCAACAAAGTCATAACAATAACTACAGGTACCAGTTAATACACAAAGACTTTCTGATCCCACAGATAAAAGGGTCATTGCACACTGGAGAGCAAAAACATACAGCTTTCCAGCTGAAATGTGAGTTGCACCTCAAGTACTTGGCTCTCTGGCCAGCAGTACATGCTCAATGGTTTTACTGCTATGCTGTTTTGCATTGTACTCATTGCAGTAAATGTGGAATGGTATACAGCCAGTTAGGTATCAGGAGAAACTGCCTCCATTCATCCAAAAAGCACTCATACAGCTAATATTCTTTTAGAAATATATCCCTAGGTAACAATAAATTTTTTAGCTGCAAAAAAAAAAACCAACACCTATCACCTGCATTTTTCAAGAAGCTGTTCAAGCACCAAATAGATAGCTTTAAACAGTAATGATAGATAACAGGTTTAATTTCCTTGCTTTACAAATGATGGGATTAAACTGTACATTATAGGCTATAGCTATGCTAATTCGTGTCAACCCTGCAGATAGCTTGACTGTATAAGAAAGCACTTATTGCTGGGGCATAGTTCTCACTAGATGTTGGTGCTATAGGAACTACTGTATTATGCATAAGGCAGGCAGCTATCAAATACCTAGTCAAAAAAAACCCAAAAAAATCCACCCTCTTGGTTTTTAAAGTTCATTCAGGGTCTGCAAGTCCCAAGTTTAGAATTTCTGCAGTGAAAAAATACTTCACTGAAGTGCAGAAATTACAGACTTCATTCTGTATGGGTCTCAACACTGTATTGTATCATGTGTCAAATGTGCACGCTCTAGACTTAGTTGTCATAATGCCTCCTGCTTGAATCACGAAGTTTGATAAAGGCTGATATTAATACCTTAGTCCTTCCATAAAATGACCCAACTGTCCATTTTCATAAAATTTGTTAATATTAAAAGATTTAGAGATCAGAATCCCTGCTGCCAATTTTACCTGAACTTCATCAATAGTCTTAAATGTTACTCGGGAAACAAAGGCGTGGCACCAAAACTTACTGACTGAAACACCCACTTACACATAACCTTTGAATCTTCATTTTCTAAGGAAACCAGAGTAAAAAGCCATGCTTATAATATTCATGATTACCAATGAGGGATCTTTGAAATTTACAGAGCCTTTTCCCAATTTAGTGTAATCTTTGCAGTTTGCAGACAATCTCAGCTGAGAACATATAGTTTCCTGTACCTTTTTACCTCCTGACTGGTACTGGCTGTTAAATGAAGGAACACTCAGTAGGAAATGAAGAAGTTTTGTGTATTAAGCACTATGATGTCTGGCAGCTAATATATATATATATAAGATATATATATATATATAAGCTAATTTAATTATTGATAATATATATATATTTATAATAATATAATAATAATATATATTATATAATAATATAATAATATATATTATATATATATATATATATAAATTTCACATTCTCTCCCTTTGCAGAGTTTTTTGCACTGCAGCCCCACGTATATGGACTATATGCCATTAACTGTAGCTCAGCTCATCTGTTGTTAATTCACTTTACTGTGACAATAATATTGCATCCCTCTTGCACTGTGGGCTGCCAGGTACAGGCTCTGTGAATGTGCAGGCATTTTCCAACAGACCCATATCAACCAAACACTGAAGATGTAAACCTGTGAGAAAAATACAGTTGGGTTATCAGCAAAGAAAGCTTCATCTGTGAAGTACCAAAGGAGATCTGGTAGATTCTTCCAGACAAAGTATCCAGGAGGGCTGTAAGGAGATTTCTTGGGCTTTGCAATGGGAGGAATAAGGGCAGAGCATTTACAGGAAGAAAACCTTGGGGAACCATACTGCCAGCATTTCAGCACTCTGTTAGTTGATCCAAGCCTGTGTTAATTCAAAAAAACCTGCAACTAGCTGCAGGTCAGACCCACTTGGACATGCTCACAAGATCCAGCATTGTGCCAGCTCTACCATGGGTACAAGTAGAACAGAGCAATACTGAAATTCAGAATTACATTGGGCTCTGATGGTAGCAGAGAGGGGTGGACTTTAAGTGCATTTCAACACACGCATCCCCTAATCCTTCTTCTTGGCTTTGATTTCTATTAATTATTCTTTGAGGGTCTGCAATTACACACAATTGATCTGCAGGAGACAGGTATGCAATAAAAAGTTTATGGAACTAACTTCTGATTAAAGGTCTTGCATAATCCAGTTAATGAGACAGGGTGAAAAAATGGCAAGGGATAAATAAGGAAGTGGAAAGAATGAGAAAGATGTCATTTCAATTCTTTTTTTCACTGTAGAGCTTAAAATGATAAAACCCAGAGACCTCAGGCATTAGGTAATTTTCCCCAGCTTCGTACTTTCTAAAAATATCTTCTAACTTTCTTTTTTTACCCCCATTTAAAAAGACTGATGTCAGAGCCTTCAGTTATGTCAACAGCTGCTCTGCCTCTGCTTTGCTTCTCTTTCCTACCTGTGACAGCAGATGCCATGGCTCTGCAAAAAGTAGAGTCACAGGGCCAAGAATTTCCCCTGGGATGTGTGAGGGAGGGGACCAGGGAAGGAACTCCACAATAATGCTGTCAGGCAGAAGAGAAAAAGCAGAAGGGAAACCCTGACCAAACCCAAAACTTGTACTTTCCATACATTCACATCTTCTATGCTACAAAGCATAAAGTTTGTGGGAAGTTCTCAAAGACTACAAAGTCTAAAAGAAGAGTGTACACAACATAAATAAAAGGCTCATCCTTTTTGGGGACTGTGGGATAGACTGAACATTTTCAGGGACCTGCATTTCTCATGCACCTGTTACTCCAGTGTGAATATTTACATTTCATTCACTTATGGTCAAGTAGCAGTTACTTTATTTATGTAATACTGTGCATTCACCTGTGCCTCTCCCAAGATGTGTTTTACAGAAGATAAGTCTGTCCTTACCAAAATATAATGCTGAAGAAGTAGCTCACAAGCAAGGTGTAACTACTAGACATCTCATACATTTCCCTGTAAGGTATTAGTAGGATACTGAGGTGAAAAATTTAAACTGAAACTTACAGATTAATAATGAAACATTGAAATCTGGAACATGTGATCTCCTAATTACACTTACAACTTTTGGAATCTCCATTTAAATGTATTCCAGGGCTGGCTAATTTTGTTAACAAGCGTGTAGTGGTTTAGGTTCACCAGTTTGAATTTCCAGGACAATGCACCAAATAATGTAGTGGGTTTAGCACTGGCTAAAATTTCCAGTGCACCTACTAGAATTATTTACTCATTTCCTGCTGTGAGATATGAATTAGGAAGAGAGAAAAGCAGGCTCAAAACTTAAAAGGTATAAAGAAAACTTTTTTAGCAGAACTAAAAGAATAACAAGAATCAGAATAAAACCTGAAGAACATTTCTCCTCCCCACTCCACAACTTCTTTTCTTTCCCAACTGACAACACAGAGACAAAATCTGGGATTTTCAATCAGTTACCACCTCAACAGTAGTTTTTCATCAGTTATTGTAGTTTCTGTTCTTGTAGTCTTGGAGTTTGTCTCGCCATGCCATGGAGTTCTCTTGTGGCTTCAATGTCAGTGCCCCAGGAAAGGAAAATCTGTTTGCAGTGTGAAAAGCTTTCCCAAAGCTGCTTTCATGGGCCATGTCATGTATCTACCCAACTTACGGGGTACTATTTTAAGGTTGAGCTGTTCTAGCATAAAACCCCCAAAAGTTCTCTTCTTTTATCTCTGGGAACAGAGGCTTTTTTTTCTTTTATACCTGGAGCAAAGTTTCTCATCTCCCTCTGTTCAAGCTTCTCATTAGATTACATACAGGTTTTCAGCATCCACATGCTCCAGCACAAGTGCCCTTTTCTCATTGGCTGTGGGTGAATGCTGCATCCCCCCATGCACTTCATGAATTACAGAGAAAGAACAAAGTCCTTATATGTCTTCACCCTTTCCTTTTCCTGATTCGGGAGAGAATTGGTGTATGTAGGTTCATTTGTTCTACTGCTTTATCAACTGAAACAGTTTCTACAGAGATCTGCAGTACTGAAAGGTGGATCTCATCCAGGCTGTGCATAGTGGGGATCACTCGTCATGCCTCTCACTGCTGGTCACTTGGTCTCTGCCGACACCATGTGAGCCGTGACAGCCGCCAGCTTCATTCAGCGCTTTCCTTCAAGCAGAGTGCTGTAAACAAGAAAAGCTGCTGCTGCAATTTTTGTCCTTCTCTGCGCAGCATGGCTGGCTCAAAGTGGCTAACCAAACAATGTTCATTGTGAGCCATGCTGAGGCAGAACAGCCGTGTGCCATTGTCCTGGTCATGCCCCGCATTTCCAGCCACACAGCTGGTCCCAGACTGGGCCAGTGGCAGCCACTCCTGGCCCCTGGCTGCTCCTGGCCTCAAGGCCATCCCCAGCACTCATAGAGCCTCTGGCCAGCATGACCTGGTGGTGCTGCTGGAACAAGGACTGGCAGGCTCTGCCAGGAAGGGGCCCAGCCCTGCTGGGAAGGGGTCCCCAGCTGCCTGCCTGGACAGGACCCGGTGGACTCCCCAGTGAGGGGCTCAGCAGCCCACTTACCACCCCTCCAGAGGCAGAACATCTTGGCTGGGCTGCATGGGGCCAGCTCGGCTGGGCCATGCAGGCTGCATGGGGCTGGGTCAGTCGGTTACCTCTTCAAAACCTGGAAACTAAGAGAGAGATTTCCTGTGCTTGCCTGTCTTTAAAATATGAATCTCACAGAGGTGGATCTAGCTTTTTTAATGGTTTAATAGGCTGACAGTTGTTGGGGGTTAGATGTCCTTCCTTTTGTTCCTTCTCATATATAGAATTTCTCCCAATTAGTTGTGGGGAAACCTGACTGCTGGTACTTAGGGGGTGCTTGAGAATACAAAGAGTTTGGCTGGACCCAGAGGAAAGGGGGGCAGGCAAAAGGGAGGGTGGAGGCAGCTGTGGGCTGGCTGGTTTCTTCAGCTTCAGAGCAGGACACTCTTGGAGCTGCTGTTGCTTGGGGAAAGGAATTTGCCATAACCTAGATGGAGCTAGTTCTTGTTCTTGTTCTTGTTCTTGTTCTTGTTCTTGTTCTTGTTCTTGTTCTTGTTCTTCTTCTTCTTCTTCTTCTTCTTCTTCTTCTTCTTCTTCTTCTTCTTCTTCTTCTTCTTCTTCTTCTTCTTCTTTTTCTTCTTCTTTCTGTATGTCTGTATGTGTGTATGTCTTATGTCTGTATGTCTGTCTGTCTGTCGCGTCATCTGTGGTCCCCACACTGTCTGTCCTGCTGGGAGATCCTGCAGTGCCAGCCAAACTTGGAACTTCTGATGCATCTTGTCTACCAGCCTGGGATCTCAGCTCATCCCTGCTGTTCCAGCTGGGTGTTCCTCAGAGTCCTGCAGAGGCACCAGCATTGGCTGCCCACAGTGGGTTTGTGAAGCAAAGCCTCTCCTCCATCCCTTCCCATCTCGGCTGAGAAGGCTGTCATGGGGTCCCTGGTTCTGTTTTGTTGTTAATGCTGTAGTTATTGTTGTCTGTGTGCCTTGTTATACACACTAGTAAAGAACTGTTATTCCTATCCCCAGATGTCTGCCTGAGAGCCCCTTGATTTCAAAATTATAAAAATTCAGAGGGAGGAAGTCTACATTTTTCATTCCAAGAGCAGCTTCTGCCTTCCCTAGCAGACACCTATCTTTCAAACCAAGACATCAATTCTCAGAGCTAGCCAGCTATTGGTTTTTGCTAGGCATAGAGGCATAAGAGCTTTCGTAGCAGCTTCTCTCAGAAAAATAATTTCTGTGGGCAGTTTCTTCCCTCCACACCAAATGTCAATTAATGCAAAAACAGCACAAAGTGTCTTTTCACACATCCAATGTACACTAATTTTCTATGTATCCATGCCTGAAAAACATAAAGAGAAAAGCCCCTCTTGAAGATATTGGAGAAGGGAAAGATTGGTAAAAGTAATAAATATTTTAATAAATATTTTATCAGAAATATACTAACAGGATTCCTTCATTTTGCAAGTCATTAGTCACTTTTATCCTTTTTATCCTCTCATAAGTACAAATCAAAAGACAAAGTCCATGTTGTTGCCCTTATTTTACATGGGCTTTGGCTGGCAAGGGCTCTTTCTGATTGTTTTTTAAACAAATAAAGTTTTAAAAGGTAAATCACAATTCCACTGACCCTAGCACTGAGGAGAGTGTAAGATTGTCAAAGCTTAAATCTGCTCAATCATCATTTGTACACCTGCAAAGCCAATGTGGACCCACTTGATTTTACATGCAGCCTAAAGGTATAACTAGTAATCAATTAGCTGAAATCTAGAAGATAGCTGCAAACTGAAGATTTCATATATAAATGTCTTGTTCCCATGCACCACAGGTGAAGTTTTTCTGCACACCACAGTCCAATGTGTTTGAACTTTTCAGAAATAACTTTTAACTTACAGAAAATGGGATTGAACACACTCATGAAAAGTTAACGCTCATGGAAAGTTACATGCATCCTTCCAGAAATTCTGTTTCTACCCTCCTTTGCAAAGACTGGAGGAGGAATGCCTCATTCAAAATGCAGACTCTGCTCTTATTCACAGGTGATAAGCCTGTGGGACTGGGCTGTACTTGTCCAGGTGTCACACCCATCAGTTCCTGGAAGGTTTCACAAGGGCAGAGGGAGGGTCTCCCTTGTGAAGGAATCAATACCAGCATCATTACTACAACAAGAAGAACCTCCTATAGCAAGAAAAACCAACCTTCAACTACAAATTTAATTAGTTAATTTAGTACTTTTTAATTGTGTCCATACTGGAAACTACAAACACTTGATGATCTACAGAGTTTGAGAAAACCAGGCCTTAGAAGGAAACATTTGAACTAAAGTATAAATTATAACTTAGTATATGACAAAATAACTGTAAGTTCTCCTCTCAACATTCTGTTACCCAGCGTGCAAATACATTGACTTGCAATGTAGTAACTCTTATGAGTTAAGGTCTGACTGTAAGGACAAAATGACCTGGAAAAGTTGTGAATACAGGATGAACGTGTGGCTTTGACATCCTTTTCTAGTACTAAGGCCACCTGATCAAGTGGGAAGGAGAAATTTTCAAGGAGCTGAATTTTTTTTAATCTTTTATATTACATATATATATATATATATATATATATATATATAATATATGTGTGTGTGTGTACATATATTAAATACATTATATTTATAGAATTATTGTCTTTGGAGAAAGACATAAGAGGAATGAAAACAAATTTGAAAACAAATAACACAAGTAAATTGACCAATGACTGAGCTTGGGCACTGAGCAAGAGCAAGAAAAGTTGCATCTCTATAATTGAAAGACTTTTGTTTACAGTGCCATCTCCTACTGTCCTAGCCTCTGACTTCACAAAAGTTATGTGCTATGCTACTACGTAGCCAAAAATAATCACTGATCTGATTGAATTAATTGGTTTTGCAGACTGTTTTTTTCCAAATAAAATGATGTGAAGTAAATGAAAAATATTGGACTTTTGGCAGGACTACTTGGAAATTTATACATATTGCAACTATTGACAATTCTTAATTTAATACCTAATAGATCTAAATAATTTATACCTCAATTCTCACCTGTTAAAGCTAACTTTGAAGACATCCTATTATAGTAGAAGAAATTCTCTGAGAAATAAACAATACGTAGCATCTAATTCCCTGCTGAAGACATGTATTAACTCTCCAAGCCACATTTAATTAAATAATCATCTTCAGTTTTTCAATGGACAAGCCAAAGTACCAGAATAATCATAAGAATTACATTAACTATTTCCTTGTTTGCTTTTAAATTGAGCCTGTTTTGATCCATATTTTACCAAGGCATGAGAATTAATGGGTAAAATTTCAATGAATCTAAGACACCTAGCAACCCTGAGCACAGTTCTTTGCAAATAAAAAAATTGTTCTGCAGCAATGACAAAAGAGCATAAAAACACATACATTGCAGAGTCATAATTACATGAAAGCAAGAAATGGCAGCCAGAAATACTGCAATTTTAACTGGCATATCTGCTGACAGCAGGCATACAAAACTCTAAATACCAAAAGGGACCATAAAGCTGTTCTTGTTTTATCTCACTCAGTGAAATGGTACTGAAAAACATCTTGCAGTAGAGGCCATAACAGGAGTTATTTAGGCTCAATATAGGGTGCCTCTTTGATCCAAAAGTTCCTTTCATCAATGAGAATTTTATTGCAAAGAAATGTACTTCATTTCCTAGGACATCATTCATTTTGTCCAAAGTGTAAACACTGTTTCATCTCACTAACTACAGAACATTGTTCTTGACAAAAATTCAATACAGTCCGACTGAGGGCAAAGGGATAATTACTGAAAAAAAAGAAAGAAGAAAGGAAATGTTTCAGCTCCCCACTCCAATAGGTACATGCCCTTCTCTGACACATTTCTCATTTGTGCCAAACAAGCGTAATGGTATCTCACTCTTCTGCTTTTAGGCATTTCAGCAGTTTTTTAAGTTCTTAAGCATTTAAGAAATGTTGCTATTTTATTTTCCAGGATTTTTCCTCTGTTCTTTAATTTTGTTTCATTTTTTGTTTAATTTTGTGTTTTCAGAGTTCCCCAACCACAAGCATCTGGGCATGGGGTGTCATACATCACTCCTAGGGTGTCTGACCCTTGGGAAGAGGGTGTGTCACACTGCACCTATGCAATATTATTCCAGTTTCACAGCTATGTTAGGCTCCCAATCACTACTGAACCACTGTAATGGTAAAGGTTGTGAAAACACAGCACTTTTTTCAGTTCATCTTTTACTCCATCTCCCTAAAATAGGGGTACCTCAAGGGGAGGCAGAATAGTACAAACTCATGCTCAGGGTATCTATTACACCTTTACTTCGACAGCACCATCCAGCTTCAGCGTACAAGCATTCAGATAAGGATGACCTGAAATGTTAGGAGATCTCAAAGCCTATGATTTACTGATTAACTGTAGTTTTCTCCATAAAGAGTCTAGTTATATGATTTTTGCTGCAGCATAAACTACATAAATACAGACCAACTTAACAAGCATGATACCACAACCTTTTACACATTTTACACACGTAAAGCCATTTCCACGTGATTTTATGCAACTATAAACTATAACCTATAAACCTAACTATAACAATTTAAACAACAATTCTTTTTTAAACATAAACAGTTGTCTGTAGTCCCATTAAGTATGAAGCAAATCTCCAGCTAAAAACATTCATGCTCCTCTGTAGCTGCCCAGAGTCCCAATGACAAATCTCAAACTCATGTTATTTTCATCTCACTTTCAATAAAATGCACCAGCCTAAACTCTCCTACATACTTAGTCCTGTAGTTTCTAGATAAAAATTTCTAGATCAGTAAATTCCATATGGGCACACACTGGGCAATTGCCTATTGGGCATTATTCTGCGTGAACAAAGGAATCAGTTTGCCTTCCATTACACTATATACATGGAGTCAATGCTGCCAGTTTAAGCTGTTAATTGAAAATAGCTAATCTATTTTTAATTCACAACCTGTTACAGGCCAAATTAGCTTTCCAATATAGATGTGTATTCAGGCAACTCTAACAAAAGCCAGCATATTCTGAGTGGGTTTTTCCAAACATTCAGAGGCATCTGTGCGATGAAGCCAGCTGAGAGCTCAATGATCTTCAAAATAGACACAAACAATACAGTCAATTTAGGGATGATCCAAAACTACTGAGTTGCCTGTGGCAGTCTGAAAACCACTGGCTGCCAAAGAAATCAACCTAAAATTGCAACACTTATGATTTTATGATTATATCTCAAATGCTGGCAGAACTGTGATCCTTGGGCTGAGTTCCTCTGTGAGAAGCAAGATTAATCTTCAGCCAATATCATTTTAGCCATGGAAAAAACAACCTGAAATAAGCTTTGCAAAACTACCTAAAGCTGGCCCAATAATTACTGGCTCAGATTATTTATAAATAGCCAGCATCTGACCTTTTGGAAATACTGCTAAAATAAGACTGCATGAGAAATTGCAATTTTTTCTTTGATGCTGACAAGAATTTATGTTCTTAAAGGTAATTATCATCTGGAAATAACTGCTATTACAACAACTGCATGATAAACAGCAAATGTTTGTCTACAAAAGCTGCACAGCTATGGGTCTGCAAAACACAGATAACTGACAAGCATTAACCATTTTTAACAAGGAGAATATCCAATACAGTACAATTGCTGACATCAGCTACCTGAATTTGCAGAAGCAGTTCAAAAGGTTGAAAATCTCATTATTTGTAAGAAAGATATACTTATGTTAAAAAATTGCATTTGGTTCTGCTGTTGACTGCTATTGATGGTGATCAGCTGTTGAAAGCAAACAGGATTTTGTTGAGTTTACCAACTTGTTGGGAAACTCAAATGTCTGCAATCATATAGAGGTCAACATCGGCTACTCAGATGATTTTATTTGGATCTATATGACTGTGTTTCTTTGTTGTTGTTTTGTTTTGTTTTTTAAATGTAAATTAATTTTAAAATTTTTAATTTTTTTAATATATATTGTTGCATTTCCTGCAGTGTTTTTTTTTTCTTTTTTTCTTTTTTTTTTTAATAAATGTTTAAAAAAACCCCAGTAAATATCTAGCTTTTGCTGCTGTGGAGACACTCTTGCAAACAGGAACTCTTAAAAGTACACAGACCAAGAGGTAAACACAAAAGGACCCAGACTAAAACCTGGCGGCTTTTCTATTTCTTTAGAGATGTTATTGATATTTGGAAAACCCATCACCAAATCAGACAAACAGTTCAGTGATTTCCTGTCACAAACTCTAAGTGCTGGAAGGTTGCAAAATGGAAATACAGAGGGAATTGCTCCTTTCATATTAGAACACACAAACTTCTAAGTGGGCCTGAAAACAATGCTGGCCAAACCAGGAGACAGAGTGGGATTTTACAGAACAGAGCTGTCTGTGAAAATAGCCTTCCGAAGATGGGATGGATCATACACTCCAGGACTTGTCCATTTGGGAGCTTCTTCTAGCACAGCTATTCTGCACCAGCTTTGCTGTTCACTACATATCGAAATCAAAGGTGAGTTAACCAGACTAATTCAAGTCTGAATAAAGAATCAACTATTTGTTAACTGCAAGGAAATAAAATGTTTTAAAGTCAAAGCCTATTTTAGTCTTAATTTCTCCATCCTCTCTCCTTTCACCAAGCAAACTAGGAAACCAAAAGCATAGCTGCAGGCCCATGCTTCCTGAGCTTACCCTTGGGGAAAAGAAAAATGCAAAAAATACTGCAGCACTGAGAGCTGCAGCAGATTTTCTATGTTAAAGAAAAAAAAAAATAAGACAAAAACCCCCTACCAGTCTCCTCCCAAAAAACAAAGCAAACAAAACATAAAAAATTAAACCAAAATACAAAAGTAAAAATCCGTGACAAATGGGTAGGCAGTTTTTCCACAGAACATGCTAAGTTTCCCAGTACAATTCTATTCAATGTTATTTAAGTTCTTGAAGGTGATGCCCAGTCAAGTGTGCAACACAGTATGTTACAGTGTGTAATAGCACTTCAAAATCAATATGCTTTGAGGTTGCATAGAGTATTCTGAAAAAGCAGTCAGGGAGAAGTCTCAGATTATGGCAGTTGAATGAAGAAATTGCTTCATTAGTATATATATAAGAATGGGGAATAGATTACAATTTGTTTCCAAATGGTGGATAATACATTAAAATTTGTTTTCAGATAAAGATATTAGCTGATTTTATGGCTTTTATAAACAATGTGCTACAAAGTTATTTGACAGTTGTTTGGTGACATTGCACTCTCAGAGTCCAGCACCAACTGGTCTTCACTGTTCGTAGACTTGAGCAACCATCTTGGAGTCCATGTTTGGAAGAGCTGGTGGACCAACCAGACAAATAATAAAAATTACTTGAGGTCAGAAATAGCAATAAGACTGAATTGCAAGTGAAATGACATTCCTTAGAAGGGAAAAGGCATGTAAAGACACTGCAGTTTCCAAGACCCTGTGAAGAGGAATGGAGCACTCTGCCTCTGCACTTGTGGCAGATGGGACATGCAGTTGTGGATTTAAGCTGCAGAAAGGTCAGGCAATGCAACGGTTTCCTGGGGGCACCATGGGAAGGCAGGCCCACCATTATAAGGCTTTCAAATGAGTTAAAAGTGACCTCTGGATAAAAAGATAAATGACTTTTCAAATTTTCAACTTACCCTATCTGTGTATATTTTACATACCGTGGCCAAGCAACAGCAGAACTCCTGCTCTGCCACCAGCTACACCAAACCACTCAACTGAGTGGCAGAGCATATTCTCTGCACTACTTCCAATGCCAAAAAGGGAAAAAAAGGAAGACTAAACTGCTGCCAAAATACAGCAAACTGATGAGATTTG